>NC_137786.1:189673952-190273952 GCF_963383645.1 Muscardinus avellanarius | reverse complement strand
ATCGTCACTGTGGTGCTCTCATCCGACTCTAGGAGAATCAAATGTGAAACTACTAAAAAAATAGGATTCAAAATAAAGAATAACAAAAGGGCTGGGGGATGTAGCGTGAACGTAGAATGCCCCTGGGTTCCATCCCCAGTACCAAAAAATATATATACAGATAAAAAATTAATATTTTTCCTATTTACCAAACAAGTCCTAGTTCGAGCTCTGCCACTGACTCCCAATTTCCCTTCCCCTTTTTAAGACTTGGTTTCCCCACCTGTACTGCATCTCTCTCCAGCTAGGATGATGTGTCTCTTGTGTGTTCTGGCATCAGTGGTACCCAGACAGGTCTCTCCATGACTCAAGGGGTTAGGATAGAGAGCCAGAATTGGCCTTGGGAATTTCCCTATGCTCACAGTCACCAGGACACACCTACAGCATTCATTATAAGGTGGAGATTCAACTGTTCCATGTTTCTTAGAGAAATGACTGGCCCCATTGTTGGCTACAGGATAAAAATGCCAAGTGACTGGGGTGCATAGAAATGTTGAAAGTTTCAAAGAAAGGAGAAGCCAGAGGTCTAAGCAGGACTCCCATTCATTCTTTGGTTGTGGGGCATGTGTGTACCTCTCAGGAGAGTTCCTTCCTTCCGTGGAACAGACATCAATGCCAACACTTTCTTTGTGTCCCTCAATAGAGACAAAACTGAGTCATAATTGTCACATATCTTCTGGTTTCAGTTGTAAGGTGAAAGAACAGACTTGCTAGTTGTCTTAATCTGTTTGTACCGCTGTAATAAAATGCCACAGAATGGGCAATTTATAAGGAATAGAAACCTGTTTTCTCACAGTTCTGGGGACTGAAAGTTCCACAGTTAAGGTACTGGCAGAATCTGGTGTCTTCTGAGGACTCTTCTCCCCCTCCAAGAACACCCCATGGCTGTTTCTCCTGAGGAAGAACTCAGTGTCCCCATGTGGCCACATGCTAAAGGGCAAGATAGCCAAAGGTAGGGACTGATCATAGAGCACGCTCATGAATATGCCCTGCTGTTTATCCCATGTGGATGAAAACTGCTTCTGATGCTTCTTACTGAAGAGCATTGAAAAGAATACATCTGCCAAATCAATAACCACATGTATTGGGACTGTTACCACTTAATCCTTGAGAATCCATGTAAGAAGAAGAAATTTTACAGCTTTAAAAATGCTTTGAAATCACTACATTAGATTGATAATCATACAATTAAGGTCTTTTATAATCTTTTTTAAAGTAATGTGTCAAGGACCAATATATGCTAAAGTCTATTGCTACTACTATGTTCCTATTAATTTCTATTCTTTTTCTCAGAGATTGTAATTTAATCAGATAAAGAGTGGAACCCAGATTTCTGTATTTTTCAATAGATCCTATGTAATTATAATGATCACTTTTTACCACTATACCACACCAACTATGATTGAAACTGGCTCATTCTTTCAATAAATATTTTGAGTACCTACTATATCCCAGTGTTCTAGATGCATTGTTTATTGGTGCAATATAAATACAGATATAGATATAACAGGATGTATACAGTAGGCTATATAGACATATCTTATGTAAACACAGTATAATTATTTTAAAAGAAAGTTAACATTGATATATTATTTATATCTAGAAGATATAATCCTTTTCTTCCTCCCCTAGATTTTCCAATTTTTTTTCCTTTTATGTTATTATAAAATCTCCTGTTTTGAATTTTTTCTTTAATTTCCTTGAAAGTACAAAATGGTCATAGTTGAAATTTTTCTGCTTCCAAAATGTTATTTTCATTCATCTTTGGCATAAAATGCCCCCTTAATCCTTTTTGCTATAAAATGTTTATGTGATTTTCATGCTAAATATTTTTCTGCATATATATCTCTTACTGTAAGTCTAATATTTGTTCCAGATTAGAATAGGTAGCATGTTCTCAAATCCCCGTCCTGTTTTCTCAAGCATGATTTGAATCTTACCATTAGCAATATTCCTCTTCTATTTCACTGTGTTGGTAGATGGGTAGATAAGTTTATAAAAAGCTGCATCTATCAACCAAAGTCTAGGAAAATTCGTCTCTGAATTTTCTTTCTAATTTTATTGAAAATCCTTCAATATCATTCATTTTGTGCTACCCCTATACTCTGGATCATGGTGGAGGATCTCTTAAATTTTAGCTAATTTGATTTAAAATATATTTTAATATAGAGACCTCTCTTTATGATGCTGTGGATGGATTCCAGGAAGGATGGAAAGTTAATGTGTACAAGCTCTGTGATTAAATACTACTATTTCTGGTCCATGACTGTGCTAAAGGTTCTCATAGATCCCGACTGCTTAGGAAGTTAAGTCAGAGAAGTAGCAAGGCACTTCCACTCCAAGTGAGATGTTTTCCACCTTTTTAGAAATCTACTCACAGCACCTCTGGTTCAGAAGTGCCCCGGGGTTCTTTGGCATCACCTCCACTGCTGCCAGCCCACCCACCATGCCCATGGCAGGAGTATCACATGGTGGTCCATGGAACCTTTTATCCAGACTTCCTTTTGTGATAGTGAAGATCGTTCTAGTTTAAGCATAAATGAAGTTTTTATTTTTTTTCTTGGTTTGCTCTTGTGCTTCATTTCAGTAAGTGCTGTATTAGGCATAGATAAATGTGCACTTATACCACCCTCATCTTTCCCATTAATCCCATCATGTTATAATCAGAAACAAACAAAAAGCCTTTTCCAGTTTTGAAAATAAGATCCATTTTTAAAAGATGTGTGATGGTAATTCCAATGCCAGGAAATGAATTTTTCTACTGCACAATCTGGTTTCCTTCTAAATATGTCAGTGGGTTTATTATCATTTGTATCCCATCTAATATGATGAGGTACCTGAGGATTTTGACTTAGTTATTTTTTTCTATCTTTAACTCTCCCTTTATAGCTCATGCCAACCATTAGTTAATGGAACACCCCTAAGCTCTCTGGTCCATGAAACCCCCTTTCTGAACTCTTCATTCTGCTTACCAACTGTTTAAAATCAAAAGGTAAGGCACATATGGGTGTGTCACTAGAGCCAACATAATTTTTCATAGCCAAAATTAAGCTTATAGGTACTTTGTGATGATCAATAAAACATAAGTCAGTTTTAACTGATTTAAGCCTGAGAAAGCTCTTAAAATCAATTTTTTTCTAATTGCCCTTAATTTTCTGATTCAAACTATTCTAAGTATTGACAACAATTTTCTAAACTTTTTAAATATGATTTTTGAAATATGAGAATTTTTCATTAGCCACTGTAGTGCAGGGATGCAGTTCTCCTTAATGAGATGTGTGTGGTAGTGAGTCATCTATGCCAGTGAGTTCTGGAATTTGATATTCATAAGCATGAGTTAGGATAAAAACATACATCTGGACACAGGGATCTTTTTTGGCTTTCGTTTTGTTTCTTCTTTAGCAAACAACTAACAAGAGATTCCTATAAACATTTCTAAATATTTGATTTTGTGTGTGGGGGGGGGGTTCTGGGGTTCCTGGAAGCCCTTCTACCTCCGGGCTACACTCCCACATCTATTTTATATTTTTATTTGGAAACAGGGTCTCTTACGCCAGCGCGGCTGGCTTCGAACCTGCGCGATCCTCCTGTCTCCGCCTCCCAAGCGCGGGGATTACAAGCATGTGCCACCACACCTGGCCTAAATATCTGATTTATTGATAGACCAGAGAAATACTTTGAAAGCAGGTGGAAAAGAATTTACCTAGGCTGCCGGGTGTGGTGGCACACGCTTGTAAGCCCCGCACTTACAAGAGACAGGAGGATGGAGCTGTTTCGAAGCCAGCCTCTCTGGCTTAAGTGACCCTGTTTCCAAATTATATATACATACACACACGTACATACACATATATATGTCCGGAAGTGTAGCCCGGAGGTAGAAGATTACCAGGAAAACCAGTACCACAAAAAAAAAAAAAAAAAAATTACCTAGGCTGAAGAACTAGTTACTTAGTGTCCTGAAAATGTATCGCTGTCCAAGGTAGTGATCCTCTTTCCTGGTCCTAATCTGGGGGACCTCAAATTCTTAACAAATGAAACATAAGCCAGAGGGTCAAGTGTATTAATTTCAAGTAAAAATAATTATTATAAAGCATACTGTATGCCCAATTACTGCTCAGATATTCCATAAAAATATACTAGTCTACAATGAAGGGTACACCTCCACCATGAATAGCATACTGTGTCTGCTTATTGGCAACAGGTTAAATCAAGAAACAAATTTAGAAATCCTTAAAATTACTTGTGGAGCACAGAAAATTAACCAGAGAGAATTTTTCCAAGTCACGATAAAATCTGATTTAAGAAAATTCTGCCCAAAAGAAAAAGATCAGTAACAATGTGGTGTCTCTTCATTTTCTAACTGGATAAATACTGCCCAAGTCTTCCTCTGGGACGTCATGTTTATTTTGACCTTTTTTTTTTTTTTTTTGGTGGTACTGGGATTCCTGGAAACCCTTCTACCTCCAGGCTACACTCCCAGACCTATTTTTTATAGTTTTTTTAAATTTGGAAACAGGGTCACGGCTGGCTTCGAACCTGCGCGATCCTCCTGTCTCCGCCACCCAAGCGTGGGGATTATAAGCGAACGCCACCACTCCTGGCTAACCCTTCCTATTTTTGACACATCCTCCTTTTAAATATATTCCTACTGTCAAGTCCTTCTTTATCGGCCTATAGCCCAAAAGACTTTCTTTTACCATGATTTACAGAGAAATTGGCTATTACCTATTGATTTTATCAGTGCAACTCAGGCTGGGAGAAGGCACTGCTATTGTAACTACTATAGGGTCCTGGGATAGTACACCATTCACTGGTTTTTTTTGTTTGGTTGGTTGGGGATTTTTTGTGGGTTTTTTTTTTTTTTTTCCGGTACTGGGGATGGATCCCAGGGTCATTTTACCTCCGAGCGACACCCCGGCCCTATTTTTTATTCTTTGTTTTAAAACAGGATCTCACTGAGTTGCAAAGGTCCTCACTAAATACCTGAGGCTGGCTTTGAATCTGCACAATCCTCCTGTCTCAGCCTCCCAAATGCTGGGACTACAAGAGTGCACCCCACGCCCAGCCTATTCACTGGTTTCAGCTACAGCTCTTTAAGGCGTATCTTGGCTAATGGGTCTCTACAGACTTGTCCCCACATTTTCCTCCCTGTGTAAAGGAATGAGCAAAGAATGGAGTTTGATATTCTCTGTTTTTGCTGCTGATACCATTGCCCTTGGACTCTGGGGTCTTTTAAGGTGATTAACAATCTCAGAATTCTGAGGCCCAGGTTCCTGGGGTTTTTGAAATCTTCTTTGTGAGCTGCTCTTTCACAGCTACCATGGAAACAGAAATCTCATTTTTTTAACAGGCCTTTTTTACATTTAAAAAAACTGCCACCAAAAAGAAGAAATTCTTTTTTTGTGTGAACGTAGCAAAATATTGTGGCTTTCAGTCAAGTTAAACTCTATTCACAACTACAGGCCAGAACAAAATTATTTGATTGCTAAAATCATCCTGAGTCATATGGCTTGCAGTGTTTCCTTTATAGCCTAACAACTTGTACTATCAACTTTAAATGTGCAAAGCCCAGACTACTCCCTCCACAAAAAGCCAACAGAATCATAGATTTGCCCTCAGATGTTCTAATAGAAAAAATACACCAAGTATGCTGAACATTGCAAGGAGCAGTGATTTCCAAACTTGCCAATGCTTTTCTTGCTCTGTTTCTCCTCTTCAGCTTTTGGACTGGTGCCCGGGAGCCGGTGGGCCATCAGGACACACTAACCAGATGAAGGCATGAAAGTTTGAATGACTGCTTACATGGCAGCAGTGGTGTTACTGATTCAACTCAAACAATCACTGAAGTATGTGCAGATTCCCGCAGCCTCTGAAGTAACCTCCTGGGTCACCCTGGGTCTTCAGCTTCCAATTAGAAGTATCTTCACATCTACTTTACTCAAAGCCTGACCAAGAAACACCAATTCTCAAGGTTCTGGTGAAGAGGAAATATATTGCATTACAATAAAATTGTAGTCAGGCATGGTAGCGCATGCCTATAATTCCAGCATTTGGGAGGCTGGGGCAGGAGGATTCACTTTAAGATTATGTATGTAAAATATGTAATCATAGGGTATAAATGTTACTGGGGATATTTTGTGTGCTCTGCTTTATAATAGAAATAGAATTTAATTGACTCAAAACAAAAGAAAGAGGTAATTTAATCTACTAGGCATGAAAAAATGTCTTTTTTTACCAACAAGATGTTTGATAGCAAAAGATAAGAAAAGAGACAACACTTTTAATATTTTTATGGCACTAAAAGGTCATGTTTGAAGTGGGTTTTGAAGGAAGTGTGTGCAGAGAATGGGAACTTTTTAAGAATGGTTATATCACAAAAATAGTTTTAGCTAATGAGAATTTCTTGGGCTTGGTTTCTACTGTGTTTCCTCTGCTGGTATGATCACGACCAGTATGAAGAAGTCAAATATTTATGGATTCTTGCTAGTTTTCTTGTGCTACTACTCAATTCTTGTGCTGGGAAATGCAATGGATTCTGCATTACAAATTGTTTTTTTCCCTAAATGGCGTCAGTGAGTAACTTAGATTCCCAGAAACAACAAAAGTCTAAAACTGAAGTAACATTTCCTACTCGTTGCTGTCACTAAGGAAGCTATAACCCATTTAGAAACAGATAAGATGGGGAAAATGTAGAAGCTAAAAATATAATACTACTTTAAGCCAAAATTTTTTTAGCAGTTGTTCAATCTTATTTAGTAAGGCTGGAATAAAAATAATTTTCTACTAATGAGAATAGTGTGTCTTCTTATGCTGAAGACTATAACATTTTTGTTTATTTAACATTACAATATTTGTTTTTCTCTTCTGCAAAACATTTATTACCACTGAACAATACAGCACCTTAAAGAAATAAAGTCAATATTTGGAACAATGATTTCTTGAAAATGACTACTTTTTTTTTTTTTTTTTGCGGTACTGGGGATGAAACCCAGGGGCATTCTACCTTCAACCTACACCCCCAGCCCTAGTTTTTATTCTTTATTTTGAAACAGGGTCTCACTGAGTTGCAAAGGGCCTAAATACCTGAGGTTGTCCATGAACCACGATCCTCCTTGACTCAGCCTCCCAAATGCTGGGATTACAAGAGTGCGCCACCACACTTAACTCCCAGCCCTATTTTTTTATTCTTGATTTTGAAACAGGGTCTCACCGAGTTGCAAAGGGCCTCACTAAGTAGCTGAGGCTGTCCTCAAACCACAATCCTCCTGTCTCAGCCACCCAAATACTGGGATTACAAACCCGTGCCACCACGCCCAGCTTGAGAGGTATTTTAAAGAGAAAAAAAATCAAACAGCAAAGTTGTATTAGTCCATGTCCTATTTCTATAACAAAATACCTGAGTCAGAATACTTTGTAAAGAAAAGAAGTTTATTCTGCTCACAATTTTGGAGACTAACACCCTGAGGACCAGGCTTCCAACATAGGAGCCCATGATGGACAGACTCAACCCATATCCAAACCATAGCAAAAGTGAATCACTTATTCCTAATAAAAAGCAGAACACCAAGTAATAGTTTGGGAACTTTCTTGACCATGACAACAGACTTAAAGAATGTTGGCCGGTTAACTCAGCACCAGTGACAGTACACACTGTCCAAGGGTGGAAACGTTCTGCAACTGTGCAATCCAGGCAGTAGCTCTGACCACATGTGGCTAGTGAGCACTTGAAATGGGGACAGGGAAACTGAGAAGTGGATATTTTAATTTTATTTAATATGCAGGAAATTGAAATAGTCATAGATGTTATTGGACAGCATAGCCATAGTAGGCTGACACCAAAAAGGAGGGTATTTTTATTTTAATTTCCACTAGAGGGCACTATCTACTTCAACAGAAGCGAGTAATGTGCTGGTCACCATACCTTAGTGGAACACGGAATCCACTGGCCTCATATTTCCAATTGTCTAGAGATGTCATAACCTCCTAATAGACTGATGCTCCAAGCAGTCATCATCAACATGTCCCAAAAAACACAGAACTTAGACATACTTGAAGAATAGAAATTCATGAACTACTGTTGTGTGGCACATGTTTAAGGAGTTAGGTAAGGAAAAAAGTATTCTGCACAATTAGGTTTGCTTTCCCACAAACAAAATTTAAAATTACATTTACATTTAGATTTTTCACATTCTTTAATGTTCTAATGTTAGCATGAATTTCCAAGAAGAGGATTTAGTATGTAAAATTCTTCAAGCTCATTTGACTACAAAACCTTCAATTGTGAAGCATTAACATCTACTAAGCCAGTATTTCCCACAAAGCATTTTTTCCAGGATAAAATGGATTCATCAATACCTTTCCAACATGTTCCTTAAGCACTATTATTATTCACACTGTCATTGCTGCATCTGTCCTATAAGGTTCCAGTTGATAATAAGATTGTCCACAAGTTATTTTCCCCTTGAATTATTAGTGTGTGTGTGTGTGTGTGTGTGTGTGTGTGTGTGTGTGTGGTACTGGGGTTCCTGGAAACCCTTCTACCTCCGGGCTACACTCCCAGACCTATTTTTGTATTTTTTTAATTTGGAAACAGGGTCTCTTAAGCCAGCGAGGCTGGCTTTGAACCAGCGCTATCCTCCCATCTCCACCTCCCAAGCGTGGGGATTACAAGTGTGTGCCACCATGCCCAGCTTGAATTATTTTTTATACTTATAGACGTACTCAATTCTGTCAGCACAATTTTGAGCACCTAATATGTACTATCCTAGGTGCTGGGCATATTCTAGAAAAGAAAACACACAATAATTTCTACTTTCTTAAATCCTTGAGGGGGCAGACAAAAAAGAAAATATACAAACTGTCATATACTGATGAATATCAACACCTAAAGTAAACAATAATCCATGCACAGTGTACATGCCTGTAATCTCAGTATTTAGGAGGCTGAGACAAGACTACTGCAGGGCCGGGCATGGTGGCGCAGGCTTGTAATCCCCGCGCTGCAGGTTCGAAGCCAGCCGCGCTGGCTTTAGAGATGCTGGCTTAAGAGACCCTGTTTCCAAATAAAAGTATAAAATAGGTCTGGGAGTGTATTCTGAAGGTAGAAGGGTTTCCAGGAACCCCAGTACCACCAAAAAAAAAAAAAATAAGTATTGCAGGATTGAGGTCAGTCTCCACAACTTAGCAAGACCCTCAGCAAGTTAGTGAAACCCTGGTTCAAAATAAAAAATAAAATAGAGCCAGGAGGTATGGCTCAAAGGTAGAGTGTCCCTAGGCTCAAGCTCCAGTCCCACCAATAAATAAATACATAATAAATAAATAAGCAAACAACAATACAGCAATGAGCAAAGAGATGCGCTTGCAAGTTAAAGATGACGAGTTAGGGAAGATCCTAGAAAGGTTTCACTTCCGAAAAAACTGAAGCAGCTGAGGGAGGACGCCATGCACCTATTTGGAGGAAGAGCCTTCTAGGCAGGAGAAAGGCAAGTGCAAAGGACTTGAAGGACGCGCATGTCTGGTGTGCTTGAGAAACCTCAACATGCTGAGCAGAGCAAGTGAGCGGGTCCCGGTCGGGGGAGTCTCAAGGACCAAATCACGTCAGGTCTGAAAGATGTCCTGAGTCTGGGTGTGGTAGCACAAGCTTGTAATCCTAGCATTTGGAAGGCTGAGCCAGGAGGATAACATGTTTGAGGACTGCCTCAGCAGCTAGGAAAGGCCCTCAGCAAGTTAGCGCGACACTATTTCAGAGTAAAAAATAAAGTAGGGCTGAGGGTGTAGCTTAGAGGTAAAACACCTTTGGGTCCAATCCCCAGGACTACTACCACCAAAAAAAAAAAAAAAAAAAAAAGACATTTTGAGGACTATTGCTTTTATTCTAAGTAATTATGGAAACTCATTCAAAGATTTTAAAAAGAACAACATGATATGATTTACATTTTTATAGGACCATTTCTGCTGCTGTGTTGCGTACAGACTATGCAGGGTCTGACAGCAAGAAGAGGAGCAGGAAACCCAGCTAAAAAGTTACTGTGATTGTCAATGGTGATACTGAGGACTCTCAGACCAGGAGGAAGCTGAGGATGTAAAGGGAAGTGACCCTGGATTTGCTCCTCGAGTTCAGAGCTGGCAGGACTGCTCATCAATCACCTGTCATATTTTTGCTTTGCGGCTCCAGTTTTCCATCTGCTTCACTTGTGTCATAGAAATTGTGAACATAATCTAATGAGGTGGAGAAGAAACCAGAATTTATTGACTATCTTCTCACCCCCACCTTCAGAAGAGATAAAATCTACAGTTCTACACCTTCCCTTCTCTCCAGTCCAAAGCCAGGTTTCCTAGAATCAGACCTAAGGAAGGGGTCGTAGGTGTGCTAGTCAGCATTCCACTACAGTAGTATCATATCTGAAAGAATCAACTTGAAGGGTGAAAGAGTTATTTTGGCTCATGGTTTCAGAGCTCTCAGTCCATGATCGGTTGGCTCTGGAGTTTGGGGAACTGTGGTGAGGTGGAACATCATGGTGCGGACCTTGTGATGGATCAAAGCTGCTCGCTTCATGGCAACTGAGAGTAAAGAGAAACGGGAAGAGGATGGGGTCCCAATATCCTCCCTCCTCCCTCAAGGGCATGACCCAATAACCTAACTTCCTCACACTGGGTCCCACCTCCTAAAGTTTCCACCACCTCTCAGTAGCACCACCCGCTAGCAACCAAGCTTCAACACATGACCATTTGGAAAACACCTAAGACCCAAATCATAACATGGGTTAAGTGATTCATTCCCTGAGAGCATCATTTCCTCAAGGATGGGAGGAAACAAGATGGAACAGAGAAAAAAAGATCTCACCATAGCTTCTGGTTCTTTGAGAGCAAGAAATGTTCCACAAAGTGGTTTCCACCTTTTGTATTCCCTGATAGGGGAGGCTCAAGGCATAACCTCCATCTCCAACATCCACTACATCTTCCAGCCCTCATTGTGGTTGGAATAACTTGCTTATATCCAGGGGGTCCTTTTCTTACTCAACAGCTGTGTTACATATTTCTCTCCTTTCCTCTGGAGTATATTCTTTTGGTACTTTGTCCTGTCCATCTCACCAGCCACTATGAGCACTGCTGCTAACATCTCATAGCCACGTCCTTCTCCAGAGAATTACAGTCAGCTGACAACCATCACCTTACTCGGAACCGCCCAGAAGGTTATCCTTGCCCTAATGGGGCAGCCCTCAGCCACTGAATGACTGATTCGAGGTATGAAGTCCAAGACTGATCTGTATAGAGTACGTACCAATTTGCAATTCAACCAACAGGAAAGGTGAGGAAAACGGGGATTTGAGGAAGGAAACAGTGCAGATCATAGTATGGCAATGTATGAAAATATTTCTACTAATTTCACTAACATGTACTGGGAGGGGAGGGGAGGGAGCAGGTGGATGCTGAGGTGAACACACCAAAAGCTGGATGCATGTATGTGTTTATCACATTGAACCACACTCTGATGTATAATTACAATACACTGATAAGAAATAAAAGCAAAGCCCAGCCTCTTGCCTCTAGGCAGGGAAACTACAGGGACCCTGTGATCAGGCTTATATAAGACTGTAGCAAGATCTACTTTTCATATTGGCTTCTTCCTATTCTTATCCTGATTACCTCATTTTCTTACAGGCCTCTCTTGAGAGCACTTTTTCAATAAATCGCATGCAAAATAATCCTCATCTCTGGCTCTGCTAAGAGTCCCTTACCTAAGGCATGGTCCTCTTTTTATCTAATTAGGTGGGTAGGAGACTACTGGTTGGCCCACCCCTGATCCTACTGGTGAACCTGGACTCTGCGCACCCATTAGGAATCAAATATGGCCCATGCTTCTTAATCCTGTCATTCTCCTTCAATACACATAAGGACCATATGGAGTACTCAGTGAGCAGGTAAGTCCTCCGGCCTTAGCCATCACAACTCTCCCCTCTGGTTGGTCTAAAAATCTCTGTTGCTTTCAGAGCACCTGCAAGTTATTCTGAACCAGACTCTTATGTCTCTTACCAAACCCATTGCTGATATTTATAAAAATGGAACCCTTATCATTTCTTGCCTGAATTATACCAGTCTCTTTCTTAGACCCAGTGTTCCACCTCTTTCTAACCCATTTCCAGTCTCTGCTCACACACTAATGAAGATGTTGACTTTGTGACTTTAAATACCCCATCTCCTCTCTGCATTGGACAAAGTCCAAACTCGACCAAAGCATGAGCTCCACCACAAGCTAACTCCTGCTTTCCTGCTCTGAAGACCTTCACGCACACACCAGCATTGGAAAGGTTGAAGTGTAATGCCCCCTCACACACCACACTTCTCTGTAATGTGCTTCTCATCCTTCTCAAGGGCCTCCTCTGAGCTGTGTCGAGCTTCTCCCTCCCCCCAGTATCTTCTTCCCACTGTATCAACCCTTAATACTGAACCTGCTACACTGTGTTCTTGATGGTTTCCCAGTCAATCAAGCTTTCCCACAAGAACACCACTTAGGATCAGGGGTCTCCTCTTAGGTGAAATGTTCCTTCTTACAACAGGCTGCCTATAGAGCCTAGCTTGAATTTCCTTGGGTGTGTGGAGCTGAAAATCACCAGTAGCCTGACCCAGGAGAGAAGTAAATAACTAAAGATTAAAGATAAAGCTCAGGACTCATCGGCTTTACACCAACCTTGGGGTCCAGCTCCAGATTTCTGCCCTGATCGTAATCTAGAGCTCCCTCCGGGGGTGACATAGGTCTTGGTAATTCATACTGACCCCTAAGCCTAGAGCTTTTAAAGCCTCCAGCTCCACCTGCAGACCCATTTCTAGAACCTGGGTCCCAGCCTCAGTGGTCTTTCCTATTGCAGCCTTCTTTAAAAGGAGCATGTAGAATAAAAATTAAGTGCACAGTTTTGAATATAGTCTGGACTAGGTTTGAGAACAAACATACCTTGGTTTGAATCCCATTTGGGACATTTCTTAGCTTGCCTTTCCTGGGACAAATTACTTAACCTACCACTGTCTCTGTTTCCTCACCTGCAATATAAAGATAAGATTTATATTTATCTGAAATATAAAGATTTTAAAAATAAAATTCACAGCTGCGTGTGGTAGCACACACCTGTAATTCCAATACTTGGGAGGCTGAGACAGGAGAACCACCATTTCAAAGCCAGACTCAGAAATTTAGCAAGGCCCTCAGCAACTTAGTGAGACCCTGTTTCAAAATAAAAAGTAAAACAGGGTAGTGGATGTAGCTCAGGGGTAAAACACCTCTGGGTTCAATCTCCAGTACCACAAAAAATAAATAAAATAAATAAGTAAAACTCGTATAGATCTGTTCATATGATCAGTCACATAATGATTGACCTGCAATCGACACCCAGCTCAAGATGCATACCATTTAGATATGGAGGAGGGCGGTATCACTTGGTTTCTTGCTCTAGTTCTCTCCAGGTAAATGGCACCCAGGTAAATCCTTCATCTCTTCAGAATTCTTTGGGTTAGACCCAGCCACCTACTCAGGGCTGCTGAACCAAGGCCTTGCTTCCACAGCTCCTCCCTCTCGCTGGAGAGGGACTGGCCTCCACCATGTGTCTTAGCAGGTTATTTCATCTTGATATCTTTCCTTGACAAATGAGAAGTAACAGAACTAACATTTATTGAGAGTTTACTTCATGCTGGAACTTCTACACTTATCATTTCACTTAACTCTCACAGTATCTTGTAAATTTGGGTATAATTATGGCTACCTTTTCATATTAAATAATTTAAGTGAGATTATCATGCATCTACATAACTCAATACAGTGATCTTCAAACAGCATTGCTTACTCACCCTTTTAGGTGATATCCAAAATGTTTCTCCTAAGTTTAAATAGTTGTAAAATATGAACTTCCAGTATATTATAAATATTGACATTTTAAGCTATTACATTGCTCTTTTAAATACAGCCTTTGGAAGCTAAACACCATAGCAATTTGACAATGACATCATCTACTAAAAAATAGAAGAGAAGGTTCTTCTTTAACTGTCAAAATTTTTACATTGTTCTTTCCCTCTTGAATTTCATCATAAGGTATTACATTTTATGAGTAAGAGTATTTATTCATTCTAATTTATCTTATGAAAAATATATTTTCATTTCTCCTATCTATAATACAGTAAGTATAATTTTTTCTTCTGAAGTGAATTGCTGCTACAAGTACGGCCAATAATAGAAGAAATTAACATCATAAATCTGTTACATATGTTGATAAATAATTATTAAATATAAAAAGTCAATTGTTACTGGAAATGCATCTCTTAAAAAGATGTATAGGCTATTTTTAATCAGTTCCTGTATCTATGGACAATACTTACATATTACTAAAATGAAAAATTGCTCAGTACTAAGCCTCTTACTATTTTTGTAGTTGTTTTACTGAATATAAAACCTGAGAAACATCAGTCACTTCTTTTAAAAATGAGAATAGAAATGGAAGAAGCTTTATCCTAGCAATAACACAATTTTTCAACTATTTATGAGTTAATGCCAGAAATTACCTAGTGATATGGCTTTTAAAATAATCTGTAAAATAATACTTTCATTAGCTTTGTTTTCAATTGAAAGCCATTTGACTTGCTGAAGATTTTTTACCTCAATCTTTGGGATTTACTTTTTCAACACAAGCACTGAAAATTTCAAATAGACAGTTTTGGCACCCCAAAGGTGCCATAATAAGTAAAAAGTATTCTTTTCCTCAATATATGATTTCATTTTAGGATAGAAAATGCTGGGCTCTTCACAGTGAGTTAATCTGGATGGATGGTTTTTTCAAAAAACAATGCCCTAACGATTGGTGCATTGACACGCTGCAAGGCCTTAGAGTACTTCAGAACCAAGATCCTTCTGTCCCACCTTTGTTTCTCCTCCACACTCAGGGAAAGGCTTTTTCAGTGTTCCCCTATCTGCCTAAAGACTGGACCCACCAAAAAGAAACTCTTACCTCTTGTTCCTTCCCTGAATTTTCATTAATTAAACTCATATCAGGAAGAAAGATTTTTGTCACTGACTCTTAATCTCTTTTTGGTCCCATAGAGAATCGTTTAGAAGACGTTACCTATCCTGCAGATCAAAGGGACTTGACTGTATGTTCTCAAAACCATTGAGTTTTCTAAAAATCATTTAATATACTCTTTAAAATAATCTATATTCCCCATACTTCCCTCCCCTATAGAAATGAAGCATTTTAGCTTCTGGGTAAGCTCAGGGTGGTGAGTAATAATAATCTTGTGATTCTCCCACATGCTGTGATTTCTTATCTTTTGCACATTAATAAATGTTTGTACCTTTTCTCCAATTCAATTTGTTTCTGTCAGTTTATCAAATGAATATTGAGAAAGCAAAGGGAATATTTTCCTTTTCCCCAAGAAATTTAGTGAATCACTTTTCTCTAGATATATCTCTAAGGATATTTAAATGTCTTTTACTCAAGCATGTAAATTGTGCTGACAATGAGCACAAAATAAAATGTATTTATAATCTCACATAATATAAATATATTATGTGGAGTGTATGGGATCTTTAAAAGATGAAGTCAAGCCCGATGTGGTGGTGCATGCCTGTAATCCCTGCCTTTGGGTGGTTGAGACAGGAGGATTGCAAGTTTGAGGCCAGCCTTGACAACTTAGTAAGGCACTCAGCAACTTAGTGAGAACTTGTTTCAAAATAAAAAATAAAATAAGGCTGGGAATGTAACTCAGAGGTGGAATGCCTCTGGGTTCAATGCCTAGTACCACAAAAAATAAATAAATAAAATATGAATCCAGCACTTTTCCAAATTTACATGGGGTAGGTTTAAAGGATGGAGTAAAGTATCAGTTTGTAGGCAAAAACCACAAAAGTTTCCGTTTTCTGTTCTATCCATCAATTTTTCTCTTTCTATCACCTTTTTTGTGATTCTCTGAGAACACTCTTTAGTTAAGTGATTTTGAAGTGATCATTGAAGACTTGGTAAGAGCTTTAATAGAAAGGATCAAACAGGCCAGCTATGAAAATCAATATCCTCTCAATGACCTTTAGACATTTAACTATGCCCCAAGCAAAATATATCATCTGTGTGGTTTATAAAGCAGTTACATTTTCTTTAAGGTTTTTTGAAAGTTTCACAGTAATTGGTTTTTATTCACCAAATAACAAGTTAACAAGATTAAAACTGCTAATGTTAAAAATAAAAAATAAAAAGACCCTTTTTGTCATTGGTACCTTTTGGGGAGAGAAGAAAAAATAAGTCAAAGTTAGAAGTTTTCTTTTTCAAATTGTGATCAAAATCACAAATGATAATAAATACTATACGGGAAAAGACCATGGTTAAGGGAGAAAGAATAACAATGGAATCCTAATTTAGATTGGGGAATAAGAGAGTGTTGCTAAGTAACTAAACTTAGACCAAGACCCAAAGGATAAATAGACTTCAGGGAAGTAGATAGAAATAAATATCTAGACCGCAAATTAAAAAATGAGTATCAATTCTCAGATGAAGTGAGAGAGATGGCAAAGAGAATTGATTCCCAGAAAGCTAATGATCCAGAAAGTAAGAAAGAACTGTCAAAAAACCTACTCTGGAAAATATAAGTAAATAACCAGAAAAAAAATATGAAACAGGAAATTTTTTCCTGCAAGTGCTGAGCTTTTGATAACTGCTTAGTAAATATGAAAGCAATAAAAGAAGATATAAAACTCCAAACTGAAAATAAAATAAAGCCAGGTGTGATGACGCACACTTCAGTTCCAAAGAAAAAGAAAGAGAGAAAATAGCAGAATGGAAGGAAAATGAAAATTTTAAAACAAACAAAATAAAAGGAAATCCAAACAACATTACCTACAAATTAGAAATTGCCTGGATAGGACATGCATGGCTAAAATTCAGATGAAGGTGGGTAGAAATTTTAACATAATTAATTAATAGGGGGAAAGAGAATAAAACAAATGTTAAGAGAAAAAACAGGCACAGAGTCAGGGATAAAAAAAAATCTCACATGAGGACATCTTGTGCCCCACCAAATAGGAACAAAAAACTATTTAGAGATAGAATGGAAGAGAAATTCTATTAAAGAGTCTGCAAATCAAAATCTGCAGATTAAAAAGATATACTACATATCTCCAATAAACACACACACAGATATCAATAATAAATCCTTATTATCATTAAACTTCAAAGATAAAAATACAAATTTTTATATCTATGAGTAAGAAAAAATGAAATCCCTGTACACGTGGAGCTGACTGTGACCTGAGGTTCTTACAGGAACATTGTCAGAAAACAATGAAGAAATATCTCTAAATTATAGGAGTAAAACATAAATATTAAACCTATCTAAGCTGTCATTCGAATGATAAGGTAACCAGATCATTTCAAACATGAAAGCCCTCAGGAGATATAGCATATTTTTCCCTTAAGTGTTAGGTAGCATTCACCAGATAATCCATTTGAATCTCAAGGTGTCTGTATGGGAAAATTTGGGGCTATATGTGACTTTTCATGCAGCTTGACAGCCTGAGCCTATCTTATCATTGGAGTTCATAGTTTATATCTTGTTACTATCAGTATTGTTGGTCTTAATCTACATTGCTATTTATGCTATCTAATTTTATTCCATTTATAATTTTTTTCTTTATTCTACTTTCTCTTAAATTATTTCTTACATATCATTTTACCTCCACTCCATACTGGGATCTTTTGGTTTCCCCAGTACTTATAATATATATTGTTGAGGACTTCCGCGAAGACTAACACTCAATCTCTATTGCCACAAAATCGGTGCTTTCCATATCAGCAGAGAAATAAAAATGTAAACACAAGGGACAGAGAAAAAGAAGTCTAGAAGAACAACCAGAGACCACAAAAGAAACCAGCCCGCAATGCGGCGGCAGAGCCATGCCAGCGCCATCTTCCCTCACAGCACCAGGCTCCAGAGAGGAAAGGTAAACAAGGAGCAGAAGTGAGCAGCTGCAGATCATTCAGGTGTAATTCAGCAGTTCTTTCAGCTCAAAGAACGTCTAAAACTCCAGGTGGCCAAGATCATCACACCCTCCAGGAACTCAGAACGGAGCTCAAAACGAGAAAAGAAATATGCCAGCCTCACGGCCGAGGGAATGACAGCTGCAGCAGCGAGTTCACCATGCCCAATACAGCTCCAGATCAGCACACTCTACAACTGTAAGTGAAATTGCGGCCCCTAAAGGAGAAATCTTAGCACTGCATTCCCAGGGACTTGCGCAGCTTTGATAATCTCCCTGGGTCTGAGATTTTGCAGTCCAACCCAGTGAAGGTGTAGTGGTAGCAGACATACCACACCCTAGTTGCAGCTCCCTGTGGGAAAACACCCATCTCAGCACCCCCACGGTCTCACGCAGCCTCGATTAACTCCCCGGGTCTGAGACTTTGTGATACAACCCAGTAAAGAAGTAGTAGTGGCAGAGATTACCACAAACTTGAGATCCAGAGCACCCTAAGTGAAGTCATAGTGACCCAGGAAGAACCCAGAGAAGGCACAAACTTCTGAAATCATGTGAAAGAGGAACAACAATAGAGCAATGAATGCCCACAACCCCATAATATCAGAACCTGATAACACAGAAATTCAGAGATCTCCAGAAGATCAAATCAGAAATATACCTGTAGAAATAATACAGGACCTTCAAAAAGAATTTAGAGAAAGTCTAAAAGATATAAAGGATGCAATCACTGAAGTAAAGGCATCAATTCAAACTATAAACAATCGATTAGACCACATGGAGAATAGAATCTCGCTCCTAGAAAGCAATCACTCCAAAAATGAACACATAATTTATAACTTAGAAAAAATAATCAGACAGCAGGAATCTGACATTCAAGAAATATGGGCCCATTTTAAGAGAGCTAACCTAAGAATAATCAGAATAGAGGTGGGAAAAGAAGGTGAAGCCAAAGGGCTCAATAATCTCTTCAAAGAAATAATAGCAGAAAATTTTCCAAACAGAGCAAGAGGTCGATACACAGGTCCAGGAAATGTATAGAACTCCCTTTAGACAGGATTGGAGAAAAGGTTCCCCACACCACATAAATGTCAAAATGACCAATGTAGAAGCCAAGCAGAGAATCTTAAAGGCAACAAAAACAAAAGGCCAAGTGACATTCAGAGGCAAACCAATTAGAATCATTCCAGACTTCCCAAACCAAGTCATGAAACCAGAAGGGCTTGGAGTAACATATTCCAAACTCTGAAAGAAAACAACTGCCAGGCCAGGTGTGGTGGCGCACACTTGTAATCCCAGCACTTGGGAGGCGGAGACAGGAGGATCGCGCAGGTTTGAAGCCAGCCACGCTGGTTTAAGAGATCCTGTTTCCAAATAAAAATATAAAAAATAGGTCTGGGAGCGTAGCCCGGAGGTAGAAGGGCTTCCAGGAACCCCAGTAACACAAAAAGGAAAGAAAGAAAGAAAGAAAGAAAGAAAGAAAGAAAGAAAGAAAGAAAGAAAGAAAGAAAGAAAGAAAGAAACTTCCAGCCAAAAATTTCCTACCCAGCACTAGAGAAAATACTTAAAGAGATTAACTACAAAGAAGAAATAGATAATACACACCAGAACCAGAGAAACAAGATTTTCTATCCAGCAGACAACTAAGCAAAGAAGAATAAACAGTATTTCAAACGGAAATAAAATCTTAACATGTTAGGAATTAAAAGTTATCTCTCAATAATCACACAATGTAAATGGCCTCAATTCCCCAATAAAAAGACATAAAGTGGCAAAATGGATTAAAACCCAGAATCCATCCATCTGCTGCTTACAAGAAACACGCTTTATAAGTAAAGAGAGTAACAAACTCAAGGTAAAGGGCTGGACCAAGGTAATTCATGTTTAGTGGCCATCCTAACAAATGTGAAGTAGTATTTCACTATAGTGTTTGTTTGTTTGTTTGTTTGTTTGTTTGTTTGTTTTTGGTACTGGGGTTCCTGGAAGCCCTTCTACCTCCGGGCCACACTCCCAGATCTAATTTTATATTTTTATTTAGAAACAAGGTCTCTTAAGCTAGCACAGCTGGCTTCAAACCAGCGCGATCCTCCTGTCTGCACCTCCCAAGCGCGGGGATTTCAAGAGTGCACCACCACGCCCGTCCTATTTCACTATAGTTTTTATTTGTATTTCCTTAATGATTAGTTATATTATAATAGTGATAAGTGATATTCAAGTGTTTATTGGTCATATAAAAATCTCTGGAGATTCATTATCTATTTTAGTCTTTTACCTATTTCTAAATTGTATTGCTTGCTTTTATTGTTGCTAATTTTTAGGATTTCTATTTGGAATATTAACATACCTTCAAATATAGCATGTGGAAATATTTTATCCCATTCTATCAGTAACTTTTAATTCCGTTTACATTGTCTTTGGATGTACAATTTTTTTTATTTCTTACGAAATTTGTTTATTCTTTTGTTGCCTGTGCTTTGGAATCATATCCAAGAAATCACTGCCAATTTCAATGTTGTGAAGTTTTATGACCCAGGTTTTCTTCTAAAAGTTTATAGTCTTAAGATTTACATTTAGGTCTTTTATCTACTTTGCATTAATATTTGTTTATGATGTTAGGTAAGGATTCAATTTTATTCTTTTTCATGTACTTACTATTTTCAACAATATTTAGTAAAAAGATTATTATTTCCTTCACAAAAAACAAAACACAAGCAACAATGAATGCTGGCAAGGATTTGAAGAAGTGGGAACTCTAAAACATTGTTGGTGGGATTGCAAAATAGTGCAATCACTTAGGAAAACAGTATGGAGAATCCTCAGAAGAGTGGGAACAAATATACCATTTGATCCAGCAATACCACTTCTGGGTGTCTACCCAAAAGAAAGGAAACCAAACTACCAAACTAATGCATGTGTATCTATGGTCATAGCTGCACAATTTACCATAGCCAAACTATGGAACCAGCCAAGATGTCCATCAACAGAACTGTGGGGTATGTACACAATGGAATTTTACTCAGACATTTAAAAAAAACCTCAATTACATCATTTTTAAGGGAAATGATGGAACTGGAGGACATTATGCTAAGCGAGATTAGTCAATCACAAAAAATAAATTGGATACTTTCCCTAATATGTGAAAGCTAAGGAGAGGGTCATAGGAGGAACTCTAGATGAAAAGGAAATACTATAGAGGAGCAAACAAGACAACATAAATGAGGGGAAGGGAGGAAGGAAGAAGGAAATTCTCTAAAACACACAATGTACTTAAACATATCGAAGTCAACCACTAAGCCAAGCATAGGAAGGAGAGATGGGGAGGGGATGGGGTGGGAATTGGGTAGGGGTTAAATCAGTGATGTGCACATATATGTACACACAAGTTTTTGATCCCAATATAAAGTATGAATATTATGCACAATAAAAAATAAAAATAAAAATAAATTAATAAATATACATATATATGTTGTTAACACGACAGTCGAATTTCAAATACTATGCCTCTTCCCATTTAATCTAAGACCTTTGTAAACATATGCTTCCATTTTCTCCTCTTTTCCTCACTCTCTTGTTGTTATAAATTTTAATCCTATATATGTTATCAACCCACAACACATGCAGTTATTTTAGCTATAAATAGTCAATTATCATTTTAAGAGTTTTTAAAAAACATTAAACATCCATACTGGAGACCCATGTGTCCGAAACTGTGTGCTGAAGTACCACAGGACACTGTAGCAAAACCACAGAGGCACCGTGGGATATATAAATTTTTTTAGAAAATATACTTGACACCTATTGGACATTGCATAAGTTATTATCATGAGGTAACTGATGGTCTAAGTATTAGCTCAGGCCTCTTTTAATGTCATACCTTAAGAACTGGTAGCTTCTGTAATGTAAAACAAATCTGCAAAATTCAATGTGAGATTGAGATTTGAAGAAGGGAACAGTTCAAATAAGGTCACATCTGTAGAAAAAGGTTTCATTACCATGCTCACACATATATTGAGATGGGTATGGAGGAGCAGGAGTGGGTGGCAGGTAGACAGAGGGAAATATGAGATGTGTGCATGCATGTTTGTATCACTTTGGGCATCAATATGATGTATAATTAGATTGCACCAATAAAAGTATAAAAATATATTTGAAATCCCTAAGCCTAAAACAGCAAAAAAATGTAGAATAAGCAATATGGAATATTATTCTAAATCTGAAAATCTTTATAACACCCAACAGAGCATGCACTAGGTGTGTGTATATTAGTAATTGTAATTGCTTAAGAACTAAATTAAAATTGTATGCTTTCTTTTAGTTTACATAGCCTGACATTTCAAATGGCTATTAAGTTGTTAAGACATACTTTAATTTGCATGACCATACTACTTAAGAAATTAAAATATTAAGTATTTCCTTTAGGCCTATCAATACAGTGAAAAAATTACTGAGCCACTAAGTGTATCATTTATGGAAAAACTTTAGGAACCTCCACCATCATTATTATTACCCAACCACTAGAAACAATAAATTGGATTGTTTTTCAACTGACTTGAAATTCTATTTAATTTCTATTAAATTCTTATTAAAAAGAGCAAGAGTCAAATAAGTATAAAATTAGCCCATTTTTTAAAAAATAAAATCTTCCAATGTGGGTGGATTTATATGTTGTATGATTATCTACCGATTGTATGAGCTTGTAAATTTTTTAGAACACACATCAAGTTATTACTATTGCTGTCTAGGGAGAAGAAAATAAGAAAAAAATTATATAAGAGAGAAAGAATAAAAACTGTCTTAATAAAAGTTTGAAAATGTTATATAAAAATCAATACTTATGTGTGCAGGTATGCACATGCAAATAGAAAGAAACTAGTATATTTGCCCAAATGTAAGTAATGGTTGTTTTTGGATTTTCAAATAATTATAGTTCCTCATACTTTTCTATGTTGTTTGGATTTTTTACACCTTTCATAGAATATTTTTATAATTAGAAAAATTACTATTTTATTCCTATTAAACATTACATCATTAAAACAACGTAGGGGTTAGCAACCTAGCATCTTGGATCCTAAAATGAATGAAGAGGGTCTTACCTGCCCTTCCACTCCAGGGTATTATTGGCTTAGTGTAAGGACATAACTGATGGCCTCTTTCAACATAGACTCCCCAGGGTCTGGATCTGCAGAACTAATCAAACTTCAAGAAAACACATTTCTGAAAAAATATATATTTCTGGTACTGGATTCTTCTCATGTCTTAAGCAACAATCCTAAATTCCAACCAACTTTTTCCATATGCAATGATAAACACAGTTGCTGGGGGCCCTCTAAGAATACCTCCAAACATCCCTTTTCCCCTTCTGATCCTTTAAAGGCTGTGAACATAAGTCACAAAAGTGAAATTAAACTAACGAGTAAAAGTGTGTCAAAACTAGAACTTGTAGCTGGGCACGATGGCACATGACTATAATCCCATTAATTTGGAAGCTGAGACAGGAAGACGGCCTGGGCAACTTAGTGAAGTCCTCTGCAGCTTAGTAAGACCCTGCTTCAAAATTTAAAGAGTATAATAGGGCTGGGGATAGAGTGCAGAAGTAGAATTTCCCAAGGTTCCATCCTCAGTCACACACACACACACACACACACACACACACACACACACACACACACTATTATGTAGAATGGGAAATTATTTTTATTTGTATTTGTATTAAATGAAAGTGTGGTGACAAGAGGACATAGGACTTGGAGACATTAGGGTTACATTTTTTTAAAATTACACTCTTTTTTTTTTTTTTTTTTTTTGGTTTTGAGGATGGAACCTAGGGCATTCTACCTTTGAACGATCTCCCCAGCTGTATTTTTTTTTTTTTTTTTGGTGGTACTGGGGTTCCTGGAAGCCCTTCTTCCTCCGGGCTACACTCCCAGACCTATTTTATATTTTTGAAACAGGGTCTCTTACGCCAGCGCTGCTGGCTTCGAACCTGCGCGATCCTCCTGTCTCCGCCTCCCAAGCGCGGGGATTACAAGCGTGCGCCACCACGCCCGGCATTCTTTTTTTTAACATAGCAAGACCTTGTTTTATTTTATTTTTATACATATTTTTTAAATAAATGGTATACATTTAAACTGTACTTGGTGCCCTCTCCCCCCACCCCCGTTTTCCCTTTCCCCCCTCACACCAATGATTGTCCAGGGTAACCACGCTATATTCATACTTTTACACATATTTGGATGTAGACCCTCATTAATCAAGTTCAGCCTTCTTCCTCTCCTATCTTTCCATTCAAACTTTGCTGAGATTTCCTTTCCATTATCTGGAGTCCCTCTGGTATCCCCTATGCTCCCTAGTGTGGCCATATTAGAGGAAAGGTATATCCCTTCTCTTTCTGTGCTTGGCTGATCTCACTTAACATAATGCTCTCCAGGACTTTCCATCTTCTTGCAAATGACATGATTTTGTTCTTCTTTATAGCTAAATAGAATTCTACTGTGTGCATTTCCCATAATTTTGCAATCCATTCATCTGTTGATGGGGACCTGGGTTGGTTCCATATTTTGGCTATTACAAATTGTGCTGCTATGAACATAGGTAGGCATATGTTGCTGTAGTTCTCTGATTTCAACCCCTTTGGAAAAATACCCAGGAGTGGCAGAGCTGGATCATATGGTGGATCTATTCCCGGTTTTCTAAGGAATCTCCACACAGATCTCCAAAGTCCCCAGCCGTATTTTTTATTCTTTATTTTGAAACAGGGTCTCACTGAGTTGCAAAGGGTCTCACTAGTAGCTGAGGCTGTCTGCGAACCACAATCCTCCTGTCTTATTTTATTTATTTATTTATTTATTTATTTATTTATTTATTTGTGGTACTGGGGATGGAAACCAGAGGCATTCTACCTCCGAGCTACACTCCCAGCCCTATTTTTTTTTTTTTTTGGTGTACTGGGGTTCCTGGAAGCCCTTCTACCTCCAGAATACACTCCCAGATCTATTTTATGCTTTTTTATTTTTGGAAACAGGGTCTCTTAAGCCAGCGCGGCTGGCTTCGAACTTGTATGATCCTCCTATCTCCGCCTCCCAAGAGCGGGGATTACAAGCGTGTGCCACCACGCCCAGCTTCCAGACCTATTTTTATTCTTTATTTTTATACAGGGTCTTACTGAGTTGCAAAGGGCCTCACTAAGTAGCTGAGGCTGTCCATGAACTGCAATCCTCTTGTCTCATTCAAAGCCAGCCTCAGCTCTTAGGCTCTCAGCAACTTAGTGAGACCATGTTTCCAAATAAAAATATAAAATAGTCTGGGAGTATAGCACAGAGGTAGAAAAGCCCCTGGGTTCCACCCCTAGTACCACAAAAATATTTACACTTTTTTAAAAGGAGTAACTAGAAACTATGATTAAGCAAGATGAAGATACATGACCATATCCCAGTCATCCTACCTAGTCACATCTGCAGTGTTTTACGGCTCCAGGAGGCAAATTATTGCAACCAGGAATATCATATATCTCCTTCCAATGAAAAGATATTAGGAAAGAAAATAGATGAAATCCCTGCTGTTTTGTTGAAATTTTTTTCACTCATTTCTGTAAATGACAGCTCACCCATGAGTAAGCCATATGAGAAATGTTTCTTAATCTTTCCCATGTGGGTGTCTCAATATTTTTCTTTAATAAACAGGAAGCTAGCACTGTATTCTCAGTCACATCGGGATATGGGAGTCACCTTTTTATAATGAAAGATATTGCCTGACATATGTTTACTTTAAAGCTTAAGCAACCAAAAGCTTCTGATTTATCAGATGTCTGCAAAAGGGGCAAAGTAGAGTAGGGAGGGGAAAAAAGACCATGGTACAGGCACAAATGATGCCCATTACCAGCACTGATGAATTATTTATCAATATGCTATGAGTCCCTGGAGGCTAGTCCGTGGACGCTGTATTCTGTCACTGTGCCCATGATACAGTAGTGCTCAATAAATCTCTTCTGATTGAATGAATAAATGTATCCCATTGAAAATAAAGATTAATGAATTGTCATTTCCTGTGATATACTCAGCTTCGTCTAGGACATATGATGTATACCACAGTGCCAGAATATTCAAGTAAAAGAAAACATTCAGCCAAAACCCTTGACTATTTTAGCTGAGAAAAAAAAAAAAAGATCAAGAATCTGCACTGCCCAGATTGGTGCCGGTGGCAATGTATATTTAATAAAATCAGCTCCTCAGTTGTCCTAGCTACTGTTAGGTGCTCAAGCCCACATGTGGCTGATGGCAGTAGCATCAGACAGCATGGACATAGAACATTTTCATCACTACAGAAAGTTCAAAGCTATGGGACAGGAAGTGCTACCTGGTAACTTGACACTTTTCTGTTTTATCTTGGTGTCCTATGCTGGTGTGAACTTATCAGGGCTTCAAGATATTTTCTGACTATATGGCCAGGTCTATTAAGATAAATGATTGGGGAATCAAGATTTCTTGTGATCTGGGCTTGTGAATATTATACCAAGACTGAAGAGGGCCTATTAATACACACTGAAGCAGATCTAGTGTCCACTGTGGGCACAGACCTTTCCTTACTTATTACTCTATTACCCAGAAGCTATAAAATTATACTTGGAAAAGGTTAAATAATGTTGTGGGGGTGTTTTTGTTTTTGTTTTTTGTTGTTTTGTATGTGTGTGTGGTACTGGGGACTGAACCTAGGGGCAGTCTATCTTTGAGCTATATTCCCAGCCCTATTTTTTATTCTTTATTTTGAAACAGGGTCTCACTAAGTTGCAGAGGGCCTAAGTAGCTAAGACTAGCCACAAACCTGCAATGCAATCCTCCTGTCTCAGCCTCCCAAATATTGGGATTACAAGTGTGCGCCACCACGCCCAGCTAGGATGAATAATGTTAAACATGAATATGTCCTAAAAACTTGCAGGCTTTCATTTAAACATGTCACATCTCTCTCTCTCTCTCTCTCTCTCTCTCTCTCTCTCTCTCTCTCTCTCTCTCTCTCTCTCGCTCTCTCTCTCTCTCTCTCTCTCTCTCTCCCCACCCCCACTCTCTCTCTCTTTCCCTCTCTCTCTTTCTCTCTTTGGTGGTACTGGGGTTCCTGGAAACCCTTCTACCTCCAGGCTACACTCCCAGACCTATTTTTATACTTATTTTATTTGGAAATAGGGTCTCTTAAGCCAGTGTGCTAGCTTCAAACCTGAGTGATCCTCCTGTCTCTGCCTCCAAGCGGGGATTACAAGCATGCGCCACCATGCCCGGCGTCACATAGCTCTCTTGAACAGACATGTGTTCTGTTTCCGATGTCAGGTGTGTAGTAGATTCTGCTGCATATAGGATAAAGAAAGGGCTTGTCTATCAGCAGCTTTACCTTCTTATAAGGTCTATCTTCTTTCCTTCTCCCACTTCAAGCAGTCTTTCTTTTCTGTTTTCTTATCTAATACTGGCACCTTCACAGAGGCTATGCTAACTGACCACATGCACTAGACTTCAGGTATATTATAAGGTGAGAATAAAATTTATCATCCATTTTTTTGGTGGTACTGTGGGTGGAACCCAGAGGCTTTCTACCTCCAGGCTATACTCCCAAACCTATTTTATACTTTATTTGGAAACAGAGTCTCACTAAGTTGCTGAGAGCCTCACTAAGTAGCTGAGGCTGGCTTCGAACCTGCGCGATCCTCCTGTCTCCGTCTCCCAAGCGTGGGGATTACAAGCGTGCGCCACCACGCCTGGCAATCATTCATTTTGCTATCTTTCTGAGAAGGAAAGAAAAAAAGGGAGAAGTATTAATAACTCCCCTGGGACACTAGGCAAGATCACCCAAATGGTTTTGTTCTTATCTTCCTGTAGTTTAGTCCTTACCTTTGTCTTTAATCTTTTTATTATACTTTTATTGATTTATTATATAGTCTCCCATCATAATCTTGTGGAGTGATAGGGACATACATGCACTTATCACTTGGTGAGCTTCCCCCCAGCTCCCTCCTCACTCCCTCCCCTTCCCCATACATGATACTGAGATTGGCACTGATAATTTCTTATATGTATATAACATCGATGGAAGTATTTCCTTCATTAATTCTCCCAACATCATTCTATGGGGTTTTTCCTCCTTTACCCAAAGTCCCTCTTGTACCACGATTACTCCCTAGCTTCCACAGAAGAGAGAACACGTGAACCTCTGCTTTCTGTGATTGTCTTTGAGCTTTTCACAACCAGCTTTTTCTCCTTCCTTTTGGCCATCATTCCAAGGAGCATCAGACATCCTCAGCAACACATCCCTACACACGTAGCCAGATGTGGGAACATTCATCCTGCTCGTGAGCTCATGTTATTTAAGCTCACTGGGAAACCTAGTCCTTGCTTTACAATTTTTGGGGCAACAATTAACTATGGAGGCTTATATGATAGAGATCTATACAATAGTGTCAAATAAGGATTTCTTCACAACCTGTCAAGATGCCTGATATTTCAAAATAAGGCCTGTGGTCAGGACTTCATTAAAATGCTAAATCATTTGGCATGGTCTTAGCCTGAGGTAAGACCATCCAAAAGTTCACAGGAGAACAGGCTTCCAGTTGAAGTGTAGGTAAAGGAAGAGACAGCGAGAGGAGGGAGAGGACCCACAGAGGGTAACCCTGAGGTCACTCTTGCCCAAATTCCACGCAGCCGATTTTCTTGTTCAGGAGAAGATCCGCGGTCAGACCGTTTTTTAATTTCAGAAAGGATTGATTTCCATTCGGTAAATATCCTCCAGCTCACTTAAATTAAGGCTCATTCCTTCTTTGGCATTCTTCCCCTGGCTACATTAGCAGAGGAGAGCTCAGCATTACCCCGGCACAGCCCAGGTCTGACTGACAGAGCTGATGAGATGCCCCAGCCCCCCTTATGGAATCATGGGGGGAGTCTCGGGAATAACTTAGACTCTTTCAGAACACTGAGCCTTCCCTGTAACCATTTATCATGTTCTCCTGATGATCAGCAAAGAAGAATCACTCCCTGCATTCCTCCTCTCTACATCTGCTCTTTGAGTGGCAGGAAATGATCAATAATGTTTGTCCAGGGCTTCTATAATGACAGGGATGTTTGGGAGAGTAGGAAGTAAAGAATTTCACTGTTGGCAGGCGTAGCAGTGCACTCTCAGTACTCGGGAGGCTGAGACAGAAGGATCGCAGTTCGTGGACAGCCTCAGCTACTTAGTGAGGCCCTCTGCAACTTAGTGAGACCTTGTTTCAAAATAAAGAATAAAATATGGGGCTGAGGGTGTAGCTTAGAGGTAGAATACCCCTGGGTTCCATCCCCAGTACTGCAAAAATAAATAATAATAATAATAATAATAATAATAATTAATAATAATAATAATAATAATTAATAATGTGCTGGTTCAGAGCAGGGACTCTATCTTCAGCATCAAAGGTAGAAGGGGTCCTAGACAGGTATAAGTATCTTATCCAGGGCTCATTTCTGTGCACAGAGCAGAATTGATTCCAGTGGAGAATAGCAAACTGTGCTCTAACCAGAGCCTTTTCTGGCCCTTTGGGATCAAAGACTGTGGTGCAGTCTCAGGTGGAGTGTCTCATGGGCTCCCCGTCAGTTCTTGGATGTCTGCAGCTCTCCCCAGGACGCTGGGTGCTCACTCCACAGTGCTGTTCCAGCACAGAACCATGCAGCCTGCACAAAAGCTCCTCCTTAGTGAATGAAAAAAAAAAAGTGAGACTTAAAATAAGATAACTGATTATCTTCTTATAATTAAGATAATCAATATCATACAATAATCATGCAACTATATTGCATGCCTGAGCAGTAAGAAATAAGAGATTAAGGGCTCTGCCCTCTGTTGGCTATTCATAGCCATAAGGCAGCCACAGGCCAAAGGTAAGACTAGTAGAGGATCACTGATGTGCTAAAATCTGAAGAGCAGCCTTCCCACCAGGAAGAGAAAGAAGAATTTCCATAATTATATGAATGAGGTTCCATCACTACTCAGTCCTTTAATTTAATCCTTATTCATGGAGCCTGGGAATATTCATTTTATCAAGCTCAGTGATTCCCAGTCCAAGCTCCCCTTGGTGTGTTGTTGTTGTTGTTGTTGTTGTTGTTGTTGTGTTATTGTTGTTGTCGTTGTTGTTTGCTAGCTTGCTTGTTGGAGTTGTTGTTGTGGTGCAGGGGATCATCTAAGCCAGACAATATACTTACTAGGCAAGTGCTCTACCCCTGAGCTACATTCAGGCTAGGAATATTAAAGCATTTGGCTACCCTGTTGAAAAATGGTGCTATTGCACTCAGAATCCTCTCTCTACCACCACCATGAACCCACCTCACACCACACCCTTGGCTAGAAAACGAAAGCAGAATTGCCCCTTCGCTTTTTTAAAGCTAAGATCTGATTGCAAATTTTCTCCAATTAGCTGCCCTACATGAGACTTGGAAGGCAGGAGTGAGACAGCCTATCTTCCTGCTCTTCCTTCTGTTCTGCTGGTGAACACAGTGAAGTCATCAGGGGTCGGCAGCAGAATCCCAGCACCCAGCATTCATGGGTGACGGAAGGTGGTCATGGCCACAGAGCCTCCTGGCCTCTGGATCACTGACTTCATCAATGGAAATTTCTTGATGACCATAATTCAAGTGCATGGGGGTTGTAACACAGGTGAATGAGCATGCCAACTGGGGGCAGGAATCAAGCGACCACAGGGAATGGAATTCATCAGGGCAGGAGCTCTGCAACTAGCAGGAAAATTAAGGTTCACAAAAATAACTGAGGTGTGTGTGTGTGTGTGTGTGTGTGTGTGTGTGTGTGTGTGTGTGTTGGGGATTAGACTCAGGGACATTCTACCTTCCTATCACTTTTTATTTTTTTATTTTTTTGAAACAAGGCTGAGGCTGGCCTCAACCCTGAAATAGTCTTTTTTTTTTTTTTTTTTCAGTACTGGGGATGGAAGCCAGGGGCATTCTACCTCCAAGCTATACCACCATCCCTATTTTTATTCTTTATTTTGAAACAGGGTCTCACTAAGTAGCTGAGGCTGTCCTGTCCGCGAACCATGATTCTCCTGTCTCAGCCTCCCAAATGCTGGGATTACAAGCGTGTGCCACCACGCCTGGCTTCCTGAAATATTCTTGTCTCAGCCTCTCAAGTACTGGAATTAGAGGTGTGTACCATCACGCCAGACACATTTCACATTTAACTAGAAGATGCTTCCTTGGGGCTTTCAGAAGAGCTTACCAGCAACTCAGATGGCATCCCACACAAATAAAATCAAATCATCATCTTCTGTGTCTCCAAACCAATCTCCAATTAAATCTAATTGCATTATATAACCCCCACATGTTGTTCTTTGTTCTTTTATACCCACTTCCTTTCTCCTTCCCTATTTTAATGAAATAAAAATATAAGATTTCACAATCTTTAAGGAGCTTTAGAGCTATTTTAGTTACATGTCACTATTTTCTAAGTCTACAAAGGCCAAATCACTAAAATGACTTTCCCAATCTGATCGACATATAATGTCATGACTACATGATGCAACTTTACCCCATACATAGTAGGACTACAGGAAAGAAAAGTAAAAGCCAGAGGGCTAGTGTAGAATTCGTGCTCAGCACATAAGATGAAAATAGAACAAAATTTTTCAACAACTTCCCTTTTATCCTGCCTTGTGACCTACAGAAATCTGGAATCTCTCTCTTTCTAACAGAGAGAGAAGAGAAAGGATTTCTTAGCAGTATTCTGGCCAGAGAAAACTGAAATCCTGAGACACAGACAAAAGGATCAACCCATTTCCAGGTTTTCCAAGAGACAAAGGAGAGAAAAGAAAACATCAAACTCGAACCAGGATCTTTGCTCAGTCCTTGGACTACTCAGCAGCCTTTCCTCAATGTTTTTTTTTTTTTTTTTTTGTGGTACTGGGGTTCCTGGAAGCCCTTCTACCTCCAGGCTACACTCCCAAACCTATTTTACATTTTTGAAACAGGGTCTCTTACGCCAGCACAGCTGGCTTCGAACCTGCGCGATCCTCCTGTCTCCGCCTCCCAAGTGCAGGGATTACAAGCGTGCGCCACCATGCCCAGCCTCTAAATGTTCTTTTTTAACTGCAAGGTTTCTATGAATGGTACTTACTTGTGCTGGAGAAAAGTTAGGTATTGAGTACTAAAATATATTAGACTACTGCTTACAGGTGTGCCAAGAACAATTGTCCTTAGGTGTGAGAGTTTTCCAAATGGCTTTTTAAGATCCTCCTGAATTGGGAGACTGAGACAGGAGGACTGCAGGTTTGAAGCCAGCCTCAGCAACTTAGTGAGACCCTGTTTCAAAAAAATATATGGCTAGGCGTGTAGCTCAGAAGTAGAATGTACCTGGGTTCAATCCCAGTACAAAAAATATATCCTCCAGCATATCTGATGCTGAAGAGTAACTCGGCGTTATATAATATAATATATCTGAATACCAGAAGGCTGATTGATCTCAGCTAAATTCAAAGAACCAATTACATATGTACCAGGAATTGAAAATATGACTTCTACTCATGTCTCTGGAGCCTTGTTAACCAGGGACTCACTCTTCATAAGATTGCAGCCTGGACCACTGACCCCTTCCCCACATCATGGATTTTGTCTTAACCACTACTGCTCCTCCACAAAGAAAAAAACAAAGTCTCCCATCATCAGGTGCCATGTGCCCAGTGACCTCCCTTAAATCAGATAAAGCTGAGAACCAGAGACCAAGAAATTGCATCTGATGAACTGAAATCAATGTCACAACAAGCCTGTTGTGACAACAAGTCTGTTGTGTGAAACAGGCTCAGACATCTTGACCAGGAGAAGTTTTCACTCATATATTTACAGCTCTTCATTCACACATGGCTCTAACTCACTTACTCTGGTCCTCGGAGCACAAATTAGTTGAAGCTCTTGTCACAGAAGGCAATGAAGTTCCAGACCATTACTCCTAAGGACTCCAGTAACTTTTCTCTGTCTGCATGTAATTCTGACTAGCTTTGGTTTTATTCCCTCAAGTAGATCAGTTTAGCAGATGCCCCCAAAATCCCCTTTTTATAGTTCTTGACCAGTGTTTACAAGTTTTCACTTAATTCCTGTAGGCTCTTTGTTCCCATATGAAGATTCGTTTTTACTTTGGTTATGGCTTTGTGTGACCACCTACCAAGTGAAAATGTGGTAAGTACATTATTTCTAAGACAATTACCAGGACACTAGCAAGAAATGATAGCTGACAACTTGATGGTAAGACATAAAATAAAATAATCATAAAATTATATAGATAATAAACTCAAAAAGAAAGTCAGCATGGTACCTAGTCTGGAGCTGTTGGCCCTCCATGTCTTAGAGCCTCTGAGAACAATACCATGCTAGTGCCCAACACATCAAGTGATATTCTTATGATAGGAACAATAAACGTAGAAAAAAGATGGAAATTATTTTCAGTTTATTCTTTTAAGAAGGTAGAGGAGTGTACCATGTGTTTTTTTCTAATATTCCATATTTGTATGTTGATTGAATTTCATACCTGAAGGGTTATACTTTTGCTATAATGATAGTTACAACCACCACTCTGGAAAGCCTGCCCTACACCAGGCAATGTGCCAGGTATTTAATATATATATATATATATATATATATATATATATATATAATCATTAATCCTGCCTGGCAGTGAGGCCGCAGCATGTCTATGAAAGGGCGGAGGAAGGCAGATTCATTCTGCCATGGCCTTAGCCATTGGTTTTATTTTGAGATTTAGAGACTTTGTGGATTGTCTTTTTCTTCAGAAGGCAGAGGAGTGTATAATGATTTTAATTTATTGCAGTAAGCTGATGTCATTTGGCCCTTGAAGGGATAAGCTTTTGTTATAATAATAATAGCCACCACTCTTAAGTATCTGCTCCATGCCAAGCAATGTGTTGGGTGTTTTAGCATAAAACATCTTTAATCCTGCCAGGTAGTTATTATGATAACCCCATTTAACATGTTGAGAAACAATAGCTCAGGCAGATTGTCATCTGCTCAAGGACAAGAAGTGAGTGGTAGAACCAAAGTTTAAATCCTGTTGTGTAAGACCCCAAAGCCGTACTCTTCACAGTCCTATTCAGACTCCATTTATATAGGAAATCCCCTCATATGCGAGTTCCTGTTCCCTGGCAAAGCCCATAAAGAAGTTATCTCTGTAATGAGTTTTTGGTACAGAGGAAAGGTTCCTAATTTCTATCTCTCATTCTATGGAACAGTGTTCCTAGCCAGAAAGAGAAGAGCCATTCTGGGTCCAAAGAGTCTGAGCCAAGGAAGAATTTTAATCATGTCAAAGGGGCCCATCCTGAGTGATTCCTTGACGTCACCAACTTAGTCCATCCACCTCTCAGAGTGACCATCCTGGCCCTTGTCCACCACACTCAGCTCTTTCCTGGCAGCTGAAGCCACTCTAAAAATAGCTTCTGGAGCTTGGAAGGAACATCTCCTGGTGCCTACAGCAAAGAAGGTGCCTTTGGGGTTGGGGACAGCAGTCCCTTAGGCAACAGTCAGCTCCACTCTACAGCAAAGAGAGGCCAGGAAAGCCCCACAATCACAATGTCACCATTTTTTCTATCATCAACATCTTTTTCATCTTGGTCTATCCTAAAATGCCCTGACTTGTCTCGTGTGGTTCTAAGTTTTGATTCCAGTTGGTATATCCTACTGTCAGGGGTAACACATCAAACCTCTAAGAGCCCTGGTGCCTGAGTGTGGCTAATCATCACATTCCTTCCTGTGAGCAAAGAAAAACAGAAATCTTCCCCATGCTGGGTGTTAGAAAGGCCTGGAACTCATTGTAGCAATGAGCAGGCCTTCTGCTTGCTGATTCTCAGGGGAAACACTAAATTCTGGATACATATTAGAAAAAAAATGTATTTTTCAGGTGGGTTTTAATTCAGTGTTTAATTCATTAGAAGTCCAGATATTTCATTATTGTCAAAAGAGTCTATCAAATACATCTAAGCTATGGATTCAAACTTTAGGAGCCCCAGCTTTAGGATTTAACAGTATCATAATAACCTGTAAATGTATGGACTTACGTGATGTCAGTTTCCATTCCCCACCCCTACTGGAGATTCCCCAGGGGCAGCCTTCCCAAACTTTACAGTTGGTTTAGGATCTCCCCCTTTTCTGTATCATATCTGAACAGAAATTATCAATGAGACACATAATGAAACCTCACCACTAAAAAATACAAAAAAATAACCTATCAATAAATGAGCAAATGAACTGAACAGTCATCCTTCCTTAATCACTGCCTCCCTCTCTCCTTTCCTTTAGAGTGTGTGTGTGTGTGTGTGTGTGTGTGTGTGTGTGTGTGTGTGTGTTTTACTGGAGATTAAACCCAGGGGTATTTTGCCTCTGAGCTACACCCCAATTGCTAGTTTTTTAAACAGGATCTCCTTAGGTTAAGTTGCTGAGGCTGTTCTCCAACCTGCTATCCTCCTGACTCGGCCTCCTCTCAAGTACTGAGATTACATGTGTACATCACCCACATCCAGCTATTAAACAGACATTTTTTGAAACTACAATGATTATATTTAAATGTTCAACATCTTTTAGCAATCATGGAAATGCAAATCAAAGCTGCACTGAGATTTCATCTCGTTCCAGCTGTAATGGCAATCATCAAGAATACAAGTAACAATAAGTGTTGGTGAGGGTGTAGAAAAAAAGGAACTTGTATAAACTGCTGGTGGGAATGTAACTAGGTACAACCTCTATGGAAGTTTATGAAGGGGGTTCCTCGAAAAGCTAAAAATAGAACTAGTATATAATCAATCTATACCACTCCTTGATATTTAACCAAAAGAATTAAACTGAGCACACCATAGAGATAAACTCATGTTTATTGTAGCACAATTCACAATACCTATGTTATAGGATCAGCCTAGGTATCCATCAACAGTTGAGTGGACAAAGAAAATGTATGGACAAAGAAAATATATACAATGGAGTTTTGTTCAACCATAAAAAAGAATGAAATTTTTATTATGTAATTCACAAGAGAGTAGATGGCACGGTAGACCATAATTTTGAGCAAAATAAGTCAGACTCAGTAAAGTATAAAATGTAGAAACTAAAGGGAAAAAATAAGTTTTTTTAAATGGTAGGTTACCATTAACAGTAGAAGGGAGAGCATTTGTGTAGAGAAAGGGAATGAGGAGATGAGAAGAGAAGGTAAAACAGCATTGGAGAGTGAAACTGATCAAATTGCATTTTTAATGCATATACAAATACACCACTATGAAGCCCACCATTTTGTGTAATATGCACCAGTGAAAAAAAGTAAAAGAAAAGAAACACATACCTAATTGGAAGTTGAGAAAAGATACGCATTGCATACGCGAGATTTCATGATCTCTAAACATAGCCTATCTGAGGAGGGAGCGCAGCACACATTCAGAAGGGCTCCCCCTGGCAGAAGAGGTGTAGAGCGTGGCACCTGGTATAAAGAAGGATTGTCTCCTCTCCTCACCTTCTGTCCCACATCCATGTACTGAGTTGCACTCCCTCTTCAGAGACACTGTAACCTCCTCTTGGTTTAGCCACTTTCTGGCTATGATCTCCTTTCTGCAGAAGGCCCCCTGGAGAAGAGCTCCAGCCCGCAGAAGGAGAAGAGCTCTTTGCCTAAGCCCAACAAGTTGCTATAATCCTTGAAAATCAGCTCAGCATGGACTTATTATGGGAATAACAATAGCCTTTCCAAAATGTCCACATCCCAATCCCTGGGAAGATGGAAAAACAGATTTTGTCCATGTGATTAAACTGAAGATGTTGAAAGATCAGTTATCCAGAAGTTGTTCCCAATTAAATCACAGGATTCTGCCTAGTGGAAGAAGGATGCCAAGGAGAAGATCAGAGCCACATGACCTGAGAAACATTCAGGTCAGTTTTGACAATGGAGGAGGGAAGTGGACAGTCGAGGAATGTGGTTAGCCATTAGAGGCTGGAAATAGAACCAGACTCTCCCTAGAAGTTCCAGAAAAAATAGCCCTGCAAACATTTCAGCTTAGTGAGACTCAGCTTGGATGCTAGACTTCTACAGAAGTATATAATAGTAATAATGAGGGAAAGAGGGGAGTACTAGTGACTGAACCCAGGGGCATTCTTCCTCCAAGCTACATCCCTAGCCCTTTTTTTAATTTTTTGTTTTGAAACAAGGTCTCATTAGGTTCCTGACAGTCTCAATAAGTTGCCAAGGCTGATCTTAAACCTACAATCCCCTTGTCTCAGCCTCCCAAATACTGGGATTAGAGGAGTGTACCACCATGCCTGGCTTAAATTGATATTTAAATTTGTGATAATTTGTTACAGCAGCAACAGGAAACTAATACTCTTAGTTGCTGAGTATATTATTTTTTGTTCTTCTTTATTTTGTATTTGTGAGTTTTGTCTCCCTAAGATACTACAAGGGTTTTAATAAGTTATCCTTATCTATTTTCTTCTTTTTCTAAATACAGTGAACCCTCAATTCTGTTACTACATTAGCTCGTTTTCTCTAGACAAGGCTAAGCCTCTTGAGAGCAACAGGGTCAGGGAAAACAAATGAAGCATCTGACCACCAATTACCAGCCACATAAGTTAGCTCACCAAGAGGATGCACTGTATTATTTCTTGGTTTGGTGTCCTTTTTATAGAGGTATGACAGAAAATATAAGTGAGGCAACCTGGGTTTATTTATGTGTTTTCATTTTTGCGTTGGCACTGGGAATTGAACTCAGAGGCATTCTACCTCCAAGCTGTACTCCCAGTCCTTTTTTATTTCTTATTTTGAAATAAGGTCTTGCTAATTTACTGAGGCTGGCCTTGAACCTATGATCCTCCTGTCTCAGCCTCCCAAGTATTGGATTATAGGCATGCACGACCACACCTGACTTCATGGATTTATTTCTATTTGTTCAGGTTATACCAGCAGGAGATTAAAAGAAAGTCCCAAAATGCTCTTGAAAACAATAGCCTGCCTGAAGCTTCCCTCTGCTCATGCTCCTCACTTTACAGTTCTCTGAGGAACACTTCTCAGAGATGGCTTTTCCGGCTACATAGAAGAGTGCTTTGAGCTTGAGGTGGACACGCCAGGTTGCCACATTGCAAAGGTTCTACTGACAACATACAAAATGACAGGGAAGCCAGACAGGGACCAGAAAGCCAGACGCAGCTATATCTTCATGAGTGCTCCTAGTCCAGCCGGGATGCTTGATCCCCCTTCCCACAAGACAAAACACCATCTTTTGGCAAAGAGACAAGACCCAGGACATTCATTCTCCTCGTCTTCCTCTCTCTTCTGGAAATCCTGTGGGCCAGTGCCTTTTCTGAAAACGTCACTCAGTAGAATTACACGTGTTTTCTCCTTCAAGTTGACCTTGTCAGCTCTTCTTTCCTAAGACAGTGGTACCTGGTGAACACAAAACGTGAAAGAAGCCAAGTCAGATGGCTCGTCCTATAGAGAAGTACTCAAGACAGCATAATGTCCACAGCACACTCAGAGGATGTCAGAATTAGAAGAGAATTCGTAAATCTCCCCATCCAAGAAGTTAATATGTAAAATGTGGGAACAAGCCTAAATGATTTGCTCAAAGTCACAGAACCAGACTCCCAGCAGTCTTCTCACTAACCCCTATCTCCACTGTTCACCCCACCAGCAAAGCACAGCACTCCACAAACTCAACCAGGGTTTCAGATAAGTTGAAAAAACTCATCATGCTCAATATAGAAAGTTAAGTCATTTGGATTTATTTTTACTTTGAAATATTCTCAATTTTTATTTTATGAATATTGTTGTGAATCAGTTTGGGGTTTTATTCTGTAGCAATTTACTTATCTTAAGTGGTGGCACCAACATTTATTTCCCCACTGCAAAACTGTCAGTCTTCCAACTGTTGGCCCAGAAGTTGTAAATGATTTATGCTTGGTCATTGATCCTCTCACCACAAATCACATTAGCCCTGAGGCAGGCAGACATGCCCATCTCTTCCTCTGAGTCAGTGTCCAGATTCCAGGGACCAGATAAGCCCTGTTCTGGCACTTCAGGTCTACAAAAGGAGCCTAGAAAATATAATCAATCACAGCCAAATGTGTGTGTGTGTGCGCGCGCGTGTGTGTGTGTGTGTGTGTGTGTGTGTGTGTGTGTGTGTCTTACTGGGGATTGAACCCGAAGGCATTCTACCACTAAGATACATCCCCAGCCCTTTTTACTTTTTGTTTCAAAATAGAGTCTTGCTATGTTGATGAGGCTGGTCTTGAACCTTTTATCCTCTTGTCTCAACCTCTCAAATACTAGGATTACAGGGGTCTGCTACCATGCCCAGAGGAGCCAAATATTCTTACTATTTCTTTGCCTATAGAACAAAAATAATAATATCATCTCATTAAACTACTGGAAACATGAAAAGTAACATAGTCATAGTGCCTGGCACATAGATGGAACTCAATTGATGGTAGTTTTTGTTTTTGTACTGAAGATTGAATCCAGGGACATTCTATCTCAACCCAGCCCTTTTTTTTTTTTTTTTTTTTTACTTTGAAATAGGGTCTCACTAAGTTGCTGAGAGTCTCACTAAGTTGCCCAGGCTGTGCTTAAACCTGTATTCCTCCTGTCTCAGCTTCCCATGTACTGGGATTACAGACATGTGCCAGTGTTCCTGGCAGATGGTAGTTATAATATTTGTATTTTTGCTTTCTTTTATTTCAGTGTGGTTCCATATAACTTTTCACACACATTGCACCTGCAACATCTTTCAGATAACTTTATATCTAATTGTCATTAATAAATCATTGATGCTCTTTCAAATATTTATAGAGATCCACCTGTTTGAAAGGCCTCAATAAAATGCCCACTAGAGCTCATTGCCAGCTGTGCCTGCCTTTTGAAAACTTCTTTCCCTTTTAAAGTTTCATATTGTTTAAGATGTACTGTGTGATATTTTTATATACATGCATGTCATAAGGTGATTACCACAGTCAGCTCATTAACATATCCATCCCCTCAAATATTTACATATGTGAGAAGTGAAATACTATACCACTGTCTTAGCCTGTCTTAGCACTTCAAGCATAGACTATGTTATCATTATCTATAGTCACTTTGCTGTACACTAAGCCTCTAGAACTTACTCGTTTTAAAAACTAAAAGGCCGTACTCTTTTACTAATATCTCCCCATTTTCCCTACCCTTTAGCCCCTAATAACCATTATTCCAATGTTACTGAGTGTCACTTTCTTTTAGACTTTACATATAAAGGAAGTCATGCAGTATTTGTCTTTCTGTGCCTATTTCACTTAGCATAATGCAACCCACTAGCGAGTACAGTAGTGCTATCATGGAGAGTACTGCACACTCCCAACAGTAAGCTGAGAGCTGCACGAGTTTCTTTTTTTAAGGTCAATTACTATTTCATTGTACGTAGGTAGACATCACATTTTCTTTTGGTATTCGTTTACCAGTGATCACCTAGGTTGTTTCTGTATCCTGCCTATTGTGGATTTAGCTGTCATTTTGAGAGCCATTCTGTTCTCCCTCCCCCAGAAGGGGTTTTATCTTATTCCAAAATTCTCTTAGAAAAATGATTCACAGACAATCACTTTTCCTCCCATGCCCTTCAGTAAGCTCAATGATAGAAAGCTTCGGTTTCTGCCCTTCTTTAAACAGTACCATTAATTTTCAGTAGGTCTTCTCTAATTAATTTGGTAGCTCCAATCTTCTGCCAGGCTAAAGAGAATGGATTTGGGTTGTCCTCATTGCTGCTGCTGCAGTTAGTATTGTGATTTTGCTGGTGGTGAGTCTGTATCATACATAAACGGTACACAAGCAATAAATCTTACTTGAGCTCTGAACTTTGAAAGTGCTTTTTTGTTCTTTCAGATTATCATTTGTTTGCCTCACAATGGGCTTGCTCTTTTTTTTTTTTTCCTTTGTAATTCTGGGGATTAAAACCCAGGAACATTCTACCTCCAATGACACTCCTAATCCTTTTTATTTTTTGTTTGGAAACAGGGTTTCACTATGTAGCTGAGAGTCTCACCACATTGCAGAGGCTGGCCTGGAACCTGGGATCCCTCTGTTTTAGCCTCCCCAATCCTGGGATTATAGGTTTATGTGGACACTCCCAGCCGGGCTTGCTCAGTTAATAGAGTAAATCTTTAGGTGTAAACTTTTTAATCCAATGGAAATTCACATAAGAATTTCTAGCCAAATTTTATCAATATTTTTATTTCTAAGTCAAAGCATACAGAAATGGGATATAAACGAATGGGAATAAATCTTACATTTGGAATTTACCAGAATGTTGTAAAAACATTTTTTTTCCAAACTAGATTGTTTGGGGGAGGGATCGTGATCCTAATTTTTAGATTTATAAGTTATGAAATAAGACAGTCGTATCAAAGACCAAATGGTCAAACCACTATTTTAAAATCATCATTTGCCATAAGGGCTTTTTCTAGATCAGGTTTTTTAGTCCTAAAACTCGGAGAAGTTCCAGGGATAGCAGGAGGAAACCTGAGATCGACTTGGGCGAAGATTTATCCAAAATCTAAAGTTTCTTAGATCCCTTAGGTAAATCGGGAATGGACTCAGGAGTACAAAGATTTTGCATTTCGTACCAGGAGACTCTAGTCTTTAGAAAGAACCTTGGCGAAATCGTAACTTCCTTGCCCTAGTCCTGGAAGCTTCTATCAGGGAACCAACCGTGTCAAATAAAATGAGAGAAATCTGGTTCAACTGTGCGCTCCCGTTTTGGGAACCGAGAGGGAATACCGCTGTTAAGTCGATCCGGATTTTCTGCAAACTACCCTGCAAGAAAGATTGGCGAATTTGCCAGAATGAATCGATTTCCATTCATTTAACATTGGCGGAGCGCCTACTAGTGTCCCTGGCATGCTGCTAATTGCAGAAGAAGGAAGGGAAAGAGGGAAGGAGGGAGGGAGGGAGGAATCTGGCGCCCAGGCACAGCGCCAGGCACTCGCAACCAATTTAGAGTGCCAGGGGGATAATCTCCATCCCTCTCTGTGGAGAAATTGATCTTTAAAGTAAAGCTTGAAATTGCTCGAGGATACACTAGCGCCCTCTGGGTGTACACCCTGGTTAGCATCCCCACAGCACCACAACCTACAAGATTTCGTAATAAGGAATTGATGTCTGTTCTGAAGGCTGAAAGTGCACACTGCAGCCAGTGGCAGAGTCCGAGCCCGCAGAGTTACATGGTCAAGAAATCTGGGAAACTAATTTCTGCACCACCCTTTGGTCACCGTTGCATGAATGAAAGCCGTGAGTGCCCTCCATAGGAAAATGTACATCAAGGACACACAAGAGGTTTCAGGGAGTCCGTATGTTAGAAATATCTGGAATTGAAAGAGGAAGTCTTTTCCGCAGAAGTATTTTGCACCTTCGCGCCAAGTACGCTTTTTCTACGGCCCCAAGTGGCGGCGGCCCTAGGATTGCGCGCCACTTAGTGGCGGCACCTCGGTCTTCAGCTGGGAACAAACTTCTGAAAACCCGAAAGACCCAGCCGGGGCCTCCGCTGGGGGCGTCTGCCTCCAGCTTCGTGGCGGCCTGGGCTGGAGGATCCTCCGCGCTGAGCCCTCTTGCTTGCACTTCAGGTTTTCCGAACTCTGCTCCTGAACGCGCCAGACTCCTCCGGAGGCCAGTTCTAGTCCGAGTCCAAGCCGGCGCCCTGCGGGTGGATTCTGCGGAAAGGGAATCTCAGACGCAGGGTCCCATCCTCCAGTTTTTATTCCCTCCGGCTAGCGCCGTCCCAGAAGTTAAGGAGGAAACGAGCATAAGGGTATCTTGGAAGTTAAGCGTTCCAGCTGCCTCCTGAGGCACAGAAGCCACAAACCCGCCGGGCCAGGGGAAGAGAATGTGGCGCGCGTCAAGCGTGCCTGGGAAACTCCAACGCTGCAGGGGCAGGGGACCCGAGTGCGGATGGGCTTCCGCTGGGAATCGGAGGTCCGGACACGCAAGCACCCTTCAAGGCTAAGTTTTGCTCTACCTGGAAGAAACCCCAAGTCAGGGATGCTTATTATGCCACGCGCGCGCGCACAGTCCCCAGATGCTGTTGCTGCGCCCACAGCACTTGCAACCTCGGGACCGGCTGCTGCGGATCCTGAGCGGCGCGCTCAGATCCCCCCACCCTCGCTGTTGTGGGCAGCAAATGCCTTAGTTAGGACGTCCGCCATTTCTGGGGTGCCTGTAGATTTCCTAACCCGTGGGCTGGGTGTGAGAGAGCTCGAGGTCCTGCAGGCGTGCGTAATTGAGCGCGATGGCGAGCCGGAGCGCGCCTGTTCTGGAGAGCGTTGGACAGAAGGATCGTCTTGCGGAAGTGTAGACGCGTCTGCACCAGAGATTTGGGACACGCTTGGGAATGAACCCCTAACATTACCCCCAATGCGCTAGGGTCTGTTTTGAGCGCGCCTCCTGAAACGTGGAGCGTTTAGAGACCGGAGTCAGTGTGTGCGCGCGTCAGTGTGGCTGAACCTGAGCGTGAGATTTAGTACAGGCAGAGACCCCCAGGGCACTGCCAAGCCTACCTGCTTGTTAGTCAAGGACCTACGTGCGGGGGTGGGGTGCAGGCCGGAATTAAATGCCACGAGGACATCTTGGCAAACAGCAGCAGGAAGCGAAGGGACAGCTGAGCAAATGGTTGGGGCAGGTGGAGCAATGAGAAGTGATAGGTTGCGGGGGAGAAAGGCGGGGGAGGGGAGGAGGGAGCTGAGCTGGAGGTCTGGACGAGGCTTTGGAAGCATCCCTCCCTTGCACCTTGCCCCTTAAGCCCAGCTAAGCATCGGACCCCTCCCCACCCGAAGAATCTAAACACATCTCGGGACTGCCCAACGTGAGGTAGGGATTCAGAACCTATCAATGGACATCTTCCGGGATCCCCTCTGCGGACCAGGAAACCTCTCCATCTCTGCCCAATGAGGGTCGGGCTTTAGGCTACTTCTCAGGACATTCCTTCAATGTGGAACTGTGGTCCCCATTTCAAAGACGAGTACACTGAGGCTCGTAAAGTTGCTTGCCCAGGATCACCCTGCCTGGAATGGCGCCGCTGGAACTGAGCTCAGGTCCAAGGAAGTCCTGTTCCCAGCTACAGCTACTTCCCCAGGGCCCAGCCCCTCTGCGGGTGACAGGACTTGCAGGGTCCAACACCCTGCGCGGGCGAGTCTCCATCCTGCCACCGCGGATCCTCCAAGTCTTGCTTGGGTCGGATTTGGGTGAGCCCGGAGTCCCTGCAGTCGGGGACCCTGCCCTCCAAAATAGCACAGCTAGAGTTGGGGTGGGCGCAAGTTCAGAGCCAAGAGGGAAGGAGGAGGTGAAATCTACCGTGACGTCAAACAGCTCTCAAATTCCCGCTCACTTTAAGGGCGTTTCTCGTTGATCCCTTCCATACCCCCCCCACTTCCATAAATGACCTCAATGCAAATACAAGTGGGGCCGTTCCGTAGGATGCTCCGGGTTCTGGAAGCATGGGGGTGACGCAATCTGGTTGGGGCACTGGACCCCTCAGCCCATTGGTTGCCCAGAGCTCCAGGACCCCTCCCGACCCACCGCCGCGGGAATAAGAGCAGCTGCAGGCGCTGGGAGGCACCAGAGCCACCGCACACCCCGAGTGTCGCCGCAACACTCTCGCAGGGCACTAGCTGGACGCTGTCATCGCCGCCGCAGCAGCAGCCTCTGCCCCAAAGCACCACCCGCCAGGTGAGCCTCAAGATTCCAGCCCAGGTGTGTGGTTCTACTTCTTCCCTCTTCTCTGTCTCTTGCTATCAGCCTATCTCTTAATTTTTCAGTCTCTCAGTCCTGGTCACTTCTGTCTCAGTCTCTTCATCTTAGTCCCACAGTCTGTTAGATTTATCCAGGGCCCGGCCCCCGCCCCAAGTAGGATTGTACAGTCACTCTGGGAGTTCTGCTCTCCTCGTGTGGCTTGGGCTCCAGTCTCATCTTCTCCCACTGCACACAGATTTAGACCAATCTCAGAACAGCTGAGCTCCCCAAGCATCCTCATGGAGCAGGATACAGGAGGAGCTTTTCTCAGATGGTGCCTACCAGACCACGTCTGGTGCCTAGCTTTCTCCGCAAACCAGGTTCAGAGAGTGGGTCGGCTGAACCGATGGCAAATGAGCTCACCGACTAAATGGCAGGCAGCCCCAAAGCCTCGCTGTGGCCCTGGAGTAGGAGAGGTGTCTTGGGTCCCAACTTTCAGACTCCGCTAAGCTTGGTTCTTGCAAGACCATTGAGTTGCCAGAAGGTGGAGCAGTTGAGCTCTTGGTTTTTCTGTTTCTCAAGAGATTCCAACTGCAGATAAATTCTCTCTCTACCTACCCTCTCCCACTCCATCCCCAGGTATGTGCAAAAGCCCCACACTGGAAGACAGCTCAGAGCTGGTGTGCCCAGCACCTTTAGAGTGTCCTGGAGACTCGACCAACAGGTTTATGTGCATTTGTGGGAGGTGACTAAGCTGCTGTGACCTCCCCACCCACCAGACCTGCTAAGATCATTGCTCCTCCACCTTGTTAAACTTGGGCTACATGCCCACTGGACCTTTCAGTGGTCCACTTGGCTGATGAGGAAACAAAGAAGAAAAATGTAGTGAATGTCTGAGGCCAGGAACCAAGGCAGACAGGAGGCCAAATCTAAGGGCTCACAGAACTTTGAACTGGTGCAGGGAATGGCAATGACGTCATTTTACCCTGCAGGGAGACATCATGGGCTTCGGGAAATTCTCCCCCTTCTTGGCTCTCAGCATCTTGGTCCTATACCAGACTGGCAACCTCCAGGCAGCACCTTACAGGTAAGATAACCTGAAAACTCAAGCTTCCCTCCCCTCTTGCTGTCCTGAAATCAACCCATTTTCTGTCTGTTGATTGTGCTGTTTAAAAATTGGAGGGAGGGCCAGGCATGGTGGCGCACGCTTGTAATCCCCGCGCTTGGGAGGCAGAGACAGGAGGATCATGCAGGTCCAAAGCCAGTGTGTGCTGGCTTAGGAGACCCTGTTTCCAAATAAAAATGTAAAAATAGGTCTGGGAGTGGAGCCCGGAGGTAGAAGGCTTCCAGGAAACCCAGTACCACCAAAAAAAAAAAAAAAAAAAAAAATTGGAGGGAGGAACGTGTGTGTGTGTGTGTGTGTGTGTGTGTACATACACATAAGTTTATTATAAACTTTATTATAATTCTTTCTGATATAAATAATATACCACACAATTTATAAATAGTAATAATATGTACACTACTTTATATTATAAATATTTATATACCCCCTTGATTGAGTCACAAAATGCTTTTGTTGCTTTTTACACAATTTTTCTAACAGCAGCTAACCTGTTCACCCAATCCAGCTATGATTTGATAAATAAATTGCATCCTAACCTGCTAACTGGTTTGACCATAGATTTGTTGTTATTAAATCTGACGTGTAATCTGTTGTGCTATTTCTTACCTACATATAAATTATATTAAACTGAAACCTTTTCCAGATTTAACACCAATTCTAAGTTTTATTATTTCATTTTTACTAATGGATGCCTTTAATACTTAGCTCACAAGATTCTTAAAAAGTCTAACCATCAGCTGTCATAAGCCTGTACAAACTGGCTCTGGTAGATCACTGCTTGGAGGCCACACCAGAGCCTGGTTCCCAGTGAGGACACCGGCATTGAGCCCTGTCCATTAAGAGTTGGGGCAGCTATGTCTTCAGGGGAAGACTCAGGAGCAGGAAGCCTGTCTGCCCATCCTGGGAGGGGGCAGGCAGGGGCTCAGAGCCTGCACTGGGCTGGCTTCCTCTCCACAGGTCAGCCTCAGACAGCAGCCCAGACCTGGCCTCACTCAGTGAGGAGGAAGCGCGCCTCCTGCTGGCTGCACTGGTGCAGGACTACGTGCAGATGAAAGCCAGGGAGCTGGAGCAGGAGCAGGAGACAGAGGACTCCAGGTGAGGCTCCCCACCTGGCCACCCTCCCCCGCCCCCCCCCCACATTAGCCAAGAAGGTGAATCCTAAGAGCTACAGGACTCCAGCAGCTGTGCTGTTCAGCAGAACTGGGGACCCAGACGTCCTCAGGCCCCACTGAAGATGGAGGTCAGCTGGAGGGACTGTTTAGATCACATTTAGAACATCCCTTTCTGAAAGTAGTTAGGGCAGGTATGGAATCGCTGATGACAGAAATTGATCTTGTGATCCTGGAAGGACCTCGCAGTGTGGGATGAATTAAAACTGGTAAGAGTAAAGCCTGAAGCTCAGGGATGGACCTGGTGTATCATGGGTGATTTTAGAAATGGGACTCCACCTAGTTAATTTGCATATGATAATCTTTCACACCCTCGAGGAGCCCCCATTTTATATTGCAAGGTAAAGGCAAAGCCTTCCAGGTAGAGCAATGTGTGAGGTAAGTCTGCGACATCTGTGGAGATGCCCATGTTGTCATAGGGCCAAGGAGAGCACCTTCTCCCACCCCAACTCCCTGTGTGCTCTGAGCCTGCAAAAGACCAGCCCCTGGCCTGGCCCCAGCACTGCCTGGCAAAGGCATGTATCACACCTGTGTTCACTCTAAGAATCCTCTGATGAGCATGGAGGAATGAGTAGCATGTGGAAAAGGCCACCCTTCCTTACTACTGCCTTGGCCCAAGGCCCCTCCCAGCTGTCCCAACACAGGATGCCTGAGCTGCCCTCCTGCCTGCCCCTCCCACCCCAGCGCACAGTCCCCCTGCCCAATCTAACCTTCTGCTGACTTGCCCACAGGGGCAGATCCCCGTGCATGGTTCTGTATGGCATGTCTTTTCCCTGCAGCCTGGACAGCCCCAGATCTAAGCGGTGTGGTAATCTGAGTACCTGCATGCTGGGCACCTACACACAGGACCTCAACAAGTTTCACACATTCCCCCAAACTTCAATTGGGGTTGGAGCACCTGGCAAGAAAAGGGATATGGTCAGCGACTCGGAGACAGACCACCGCCCTCGTGTCCGCATGCCCCAGGAGGCCAACTAAACCCCCCACCCCGTTCCTTTCTAATTCTTTCCTATATAACTTGGTGCATGTAGTTCCTCTCTAGTTGCTCTTTGGGCTGCTATTGGTGGCTTTCCTATGGCAGAGGATGTCTGGGATCTCAGATGGGCACAGAAAAGAGGATCCTCAGGTCAGAAGAGAATCATTCGGGAAGATATCAGACAGCTAGGGAGATCTCTGAGATCCCTGTGTATTTCATAGCAGAGCTTCTCTGTCCTGCTTCTGAATATGTCAGTCATTTGAGGAATAAAAGTGTTTTCTAAAAAGACCTGAGCTATGGTGGTCATTGCTCTAGCCTATGTCTCTGGCTTTGTGGTATTCAGGACCTATGCTTAGAAGTAGTCTTAGCCCTGGGGTAACTGGACTCAGAGTATGTTAAGATGCCCCCACAACTAAGCTCAAATAGCAAGAACAAGGGTGCTAAGGAACAGGTAAGCATGTCCAGGACCAGAGGCTGCAAACTCTGCTCTTCTTCCAGGTAAGCCCAGGAAATTTTTATTAAGAAGGGGTATTGTATGTCTACATACCAATATCTGGGATACCAATTCCTTATTAATGGGCTCAGAGGTCCCACCATAATTCACTCCTGGATCATAGGCCTTGGCTGACTTTTAGTCTGGTTTTTTTTTGTAGGAAAGATTGGCTGTTACAGCCCTGTGCTCCATGGCCAGTCACCCAGAGTCACCTTTGGGTTTCCTGACACCCCTGGGGATGTCTATGGGGAGTAATCATGACATTTTCCCCTAATGGCCTTGTGATTTTGTGCTCTGATAATTGTGTTTAGGAGAAACACTTAATGTTAATTGGTGCATCTGAGAGCAGCATCTTTTCCATGATGGTCCCATGGGGCAGGCTTCTTCCCTACCCCTCACTGAAAGGCCTTCTCTTTCTTCTCTATCCTGCAAACCAGCATTACTGCCCAAAAGAGAACTTGCAACACCGCCACCTGTGTGACCCATCGGCTGGCAGGCTTACTGAGCAGATCGGGGGGTGTGGTGAAAGATAACTTCGTGCCTACTGATGTGGGTTCCAACACCTTTGGCCGGCGCCGCAGGGACCTTCAGGATTAAGCAGGTATATGCTTCCAGGAAGAAGTTGACTGCCCCATACTATCTAAAGAAGGATGGATGGCCGAGTATTGCAAGGACTTAGTCCATGATATGCTACTCCCTGGGCCCATATGATTGAAAAAAAATCCATAGGGGAAGGTGCCCACACCAGTGTCTGGAGAAAGGATACTGGAATCCTTGAATTTGAGTTCACCTTCTGGTGTTTTTTTTTTTTTTCACTTTTTTTGTTACACTGAGATCTGCAATCTAGGATATAGAGATCTTATTGCCATTATAGTTGTGATTGCTCTAGCATTTGAGTTTAAAAGATAATGACATATGCCTTTAACATTTAGATGTAAAAGGTAATGACAGTATCCCCTTGACATATGTATTACAATGCCATATACTTTCGATTAAGAGCAGAGCCTTGGGTTTAAGAACTGTTTGCTCTCTGCTGGATACATGACCAGGAACCAGACATTGAACTCTCTATGGGCTTCAGTTTCTTTCTTTGTCAATTGAGGGCTTCAATAGTACCTATCACATAGCCTTAATATAAAGAGTAAATGAAATAATGTTTGTCAAAAGCCTAACAATTAATAAGCTCTAGCTGTTGTTGTCTTTTTTTTTTTTTAGGTCATAATGAAGCTAAACTCCACTTCATTTAATGTGTAATGAAAGCAATTTGTAGAGAAGGCTCCATGGAAGATATACATATTTGCATCCTTCTTCATATGGAAAACTATCTTGTCTGAAAGGAAATAAAGCTAAATGTAGAATAAGCTCCTGATGGTTACCTGCTGTGCATTGTTTTTATATTTGATTCTGTACTCAATAACCAAGTCAGCATGTGTCATTGGCTTATCTAGTAGCAATCTAGTCCTCATCAGCCATCCCGTTGATGTTGGCAGCTCTGCTAAACCTCAAGGGGACATGAAATCACTGCCTCTTGGGCCTCTGGGGACACGTGGTAATGCTGTGCCTTGATGGAGATATTTATTTAAAGAAATGTCAATGTTGTCATTCGTGAACATCAAAATTAAAAATGTATTTTCGATACCCTTAAATGGAATCTTTACTCTGTTTGTGTTGTTTTTCCGATGAGGCGTTTCGGGGGACTGTGAGCACTTTGTTGACCAGGCATACTCACTCAAAGCAGAAGCAACATGCTTTGGGTGGATTCTCAGTGTCTGGGGTTCTTCGTTTCTAGATAAGCATTCCTCGTTGGAATTAGAGCCCTGTACATGTGAAAGAGAACAATTCACATTTATTTCCAGAGGGGGCCCTGGTCCCCAGCCCCAGAGGTTACCCATGCACTTCTCCATCTCTCGGCTTTGCCCCATCCCATATCTGCCCCTCCTATCCTTCATGCACCCCTTAGCCTGCAAAGCCGTTTAGAAAGGATGGCTCAGAATTTGAAGTCAGGATCCCAGACAGGCCAACACAGAAAGATCATCAGTGCCATCCAGTACAACTTTTCATTCTGTGAGATACAGAGAATTGTCTTACTCAAGTTCCTGTAATAAATTTAATAAACATCTATACATTTAACAAACCCTTACTGAGCACCTGCTGCATGCTAGCATTATTCTCTGCTCTGAAAATGGAACATTGAACATGCCAGACAAAACTCTCTGTGTCCATGCAGTTTACATTCCAGTTGGGACCACCTGAGGTGATACATGCTATAGAATCTTGACCTCTCAGCATGGGAAAGAATCTGGGATGTCATGGGGTTTGATGTTTTATTCAATGTAGAAGTTTCCAAGCATCAATATCTGTGGCATCTGCTGGGCCCCTCTATGGCAAGTTACTGACACTAACACCAATGTGACTAGGCAAATAGTTTCATCAGTGGAAAGCTAGTCAATTAGGGGTGGTGAGTAGTTAGAAAATTCAGCCTCTGCAGAGTGTGATGGTACATGCCTGTTTTCCCAGTACTTAGGAGGCTAAGACAGGAGAATAAAAGATTTGAGACCAGCCTCAGCAACTTAGCAAAACTCCCACCAACCTAGTGAGACCCTGTTTCAAAACAAAGTTGTAAGGGCTGGAGGTGTAGCTAAGAGGTAGAGTGTACCTGGGCTCGATTTCTTGTAGAAAGAAAGAGGCAGGCAGAAGGAATGGAGGGAGGGAGGGAATGAAGGAGGGAAGGAGTAAGGGAGGGAGGAATGGAGAGAGCGAAGCATCAAACTCTCATACAAATGATTTTTATTATTTTCTCAGAATCATATAGCATTATGTCCTTTCCCCCCTTCTTATCTGTACTCAGCATGGTAGCAGAGCTGTCACTGTAAAAGGCAGATCAGACCGTGTCTTTCTTATGTTCAGAACACTCCGGTGACTCCCCATCTCACTGAGTAAACCCTTGAGGCCCTGCAGGGGCTACAGTAGCTGATGACCTCCCCTTCCTCTCCTCTCCTCCCACCCCATTACCTGGTTGGCTTCATCCCTTCTTTTTCCCCACACTGGATGTCTTAGTATCCTTCAACCCATCTTCAGGTTCTCAACCACTGCAAGCCTTTGTACTTGCCACTGTGCAGACCCCTCTTGTCTGCTGGTCCCCATCTCTGCCTTACCTTGACTCAAATGTCACCTTCCCTGACCATCCTTTCTGCAACTGCCCCACACCTACACAACGCATTCTGACCCTCTTCTTTGCTTAATGTTTTCCTCCTTGCCACTTTTACCTTCTACCATAAATTTTAGTCATTTATTTTATTTTTGTGTCCTTCATCTTAAATATAAGTTTCACAGAGCAGGGATATGTTCGCTTTGTTGGTTGCTAGATTTCCAACCCACAAAAAAGTGCGCCCCAATATTGAGTGAATAAATAAAGTTATCTTCTTCACCTTTATGTTTTTGTTCCACTCTCAGGTTCCTTCTGGGCCTGATTTTCTTCAGTTTAAAATTTCCCAAGACCCTTAATCTTCAGAAATCACCTGGATAGTGAATCTTTCAACTGCCTGGAAACTTCAATGGCCACCAGTTGGCACTAATTCTGTTTCCCGCTTCGAGTCCTTCACAGACTATTTCTTCAGTTTAGACACAACTCTAACTCCACTCATTCTCCTCTGCTTTTTTAATTTTGTCCAGATTTTCTTCTTTCCCTACAGCAAAGCATGCAGGTGTGATACCTACCCATAACCCATGAGCAAGAAAAGTAAATATTTGTTGTGGTAAGCCACTGACATTAAGGTTGCTTTTGTGCAGTGCCCCTGTGGCAATAGTTAACTAATTTATAAGATTTGAGGGGAATTCTATGCTGAATTATGTCTCTCTCAAATTCATATGGTGAAACCCTACTCCAATATGACCATATTTGGAGGAAGAGCCTTTAAGGAGGTAAGTAAAGTTAAATGAGGTGATACGGGCAGGGCTCTAAGAAGAAGAGGAAGATTCCTCTCACTCTCCACACACACAGAGAAGAGGCCGGGTGCAAACACCGTGAGAAAGCTGCTTCCTGCAAGCCAAGAAGAGAGGGCTCACCAGACACCAACCTGACGGCCCCCAATTGGGATTTCCAGCCTCCAGAACTGTGAGAATATAAAATGTTGCTGTTGAGCCGCCCAGCCTGTGGTATTCTGTTATGGCAGCTGTGCAGACTGAAATATGAACTCTTAGAGAACAGAATTATTTTTGCTATCAGAACCTCTTATTGAGACTTTGGATGATAGGTCAATTTGCTAGATGGCTAATTTGTCAAATTTACTTATTTCTTTTGACTAATTCACTTTAGTAAGCATTTTTATTTGGTCTTCTTAAAATCATCTTACAGAAAGTTCATTTTGTCTCTATTCCAGCCTTTTGCTGCTTAAACTGGATGATATATATCTTAAATAAATTAATTGTGGTTTATTCATATAATGGGTATATATAATACACCACATAGTACTAAGTATAAATATATGTATCGACTTTGGATAAATGTCAAACATAATGTTGAGTAAAAAATTGCAAAGAATACATACCAAGTGATACCGTATGTTTTAAGTTTGAAGTATACATAACAATACCATATATACACGCATTTAGCAAAAGTATCATATCAGGTATTGGGATGATAAGCATAACACTTAAAAGAGTAATTAACTTTGAGTGGAGAGGAATAAAAGATCATGAAGAGAGGTATGGCTTCTACCAAAGTTTTATTTCCAAAGGTTTTCATTTCTATGCTGTAAAGATATACATATAGATATTCATTATATTCATAATTAATAAAAAGAATAAATATAGGAATAAGTCTTTTTAAGATAAGGCAATTTCCACAAAATATAAGATAGGAATATGTTAGTAAAGCTTCCTAATATAGATAAAAAAAATAATTCAAGGCAAAAAGAATGCCATATGGGAAAAGAAAAGGTATCACATACCAGAAAAAAGTAATAGAGAAAGAAGCTTTATTTATCAGGAACACATACACACCAATAACACGGTCTCAAATTGTGCAAAAATACAACTGAATCACTGTTGTTAGATAATTAATGCACTCTTCTTAGTAAGCTATGGGCTTCTAGGATCATCTTCCCAGTGCCTGCTTCCAAGTTAGCTATGAAAATAGCTCCTGAGGATACGACAGATTCAGACACCACATAATGATTATACCCACAAAGAGGTGATGGGTCTTATTAATTATCTAGTAATATCTTCTTATACCAATACTCTTTATTAAATAAACAAACAAATTCTACATCTATTTGAATACTACCCTACCACATGCAGATATTCTGGCCTTTCTTTTCTCTCCTCCTAGTACAGCCATGCACCAGTAACACCATTGAAAGGCTATTAGAGCTGAATAGGATTCCACTGTGCATACATGCAACAATTTTGTTATCCAGCTAGTTAAAGGGTAAATGTTTTTCTCTCATATGTGAAAGGGAAGCTAGAGGGGACTTCCGGGAAGATGGCGACCGAGAAATGCAGGGCTTAAGAGCCCCGCTAACAACCAATCTTCATTACCACAAAATCAGTGCCTTTCATAGGCAGAAAACACCATCACCAAAGAAACAGAAAAATCACCAGGCTCCAGAGAGAAAGCGGACTGAGAACAGAGCTCAGAGCCACAGAGGAGATACACCGGCCTCACGCCCGAGGACGCGGTAGCAGCGCCATACTGCCGGCGGCAGCGGCGAACACACCGGACGGCTACAGCAAGCCGAGGTGAGCCGCTGCGGAACAGCCAGGCGGGATTTTTCAGCGCAGAGAGCATCTAAAGCTCCCAGTGGCTGAGCTCAACACAGGCTGCAGGGATTCAGAGTGGAATTCAAAACCAAGAAGAAATAAGCCAGCCTCACGGCCGAGGGCATAGCAACGGTGCCATATTGCCACCGGCAGCAGCAGCAGCGAATTCACCAAGTCCAGTACGGCTACATCTGCGTACTCAAGAACAGTGAGTCAAATTGCAGGCCACAGAGGAGAAATCCCAGTACTGTACTCCCTGGGACTTGACCCAGTGGGGAAGTGGCGGTGGCAGAGATGTCACACCATAGGAGAACGTGCAACCTGGCACCCCCCACAGTCTAAAGCAGCCTCTATCGACTCCCTGGGTCGGAGACTCTGTGATACAACCCAGTAAAGGAGTAGTGGGGTCTGAGATACTACTGACTCGAGATCCAGAGCACCTTAAGCAAAGTCATAGTGACCCAAGGGAAGAACCCAGAGAAGGCACAAACTTCCGAAATCATGGGAAAGAGGAATAATACTGGAGCAATGAATGCCCACAACCCCACAACATCAGAACCCGATAAAACAGAAAATCAGAGATTTCTAGAAGATCAAATCAGGAAAATAACTGTAGAAATAAGAGAGGTGCTTCGAAAAGAACTCAGAGAGAGCCAAACAGAGATAAAGGATGCAATTAATGAAGTAAAGGCCTCAATTCAAAGCATGAACAACCGATTAGACCACATGGAGAACAGAATCTCGCTCTTAGAAGATGATCATTTCAAAAATGAACGCATAGTTTCTAATCTAGGAAAAAATATCCGACAGCAGGAATCTGACATTGAAGAAATATGGGCCCATTTTAAGAGAGCTAACCTAAGAATAATTGGAATAGAGGAGGGAAAAGAAAGTGAAACCAAAGGGATCAACAATCTCTTCAAGGAAGTAATAGCAGAAAATTTTCCAAACATAGAGCAAGAGGTTGATACACAGATCCAGGAAACTTATAGAACTCCCTTTAGACAGGATCCGAGAAGAGGATCCCCACGCCACATAATTGTCAAAATGACCAATGTGGAAGCCAAGCAGAGAATCTTAAAGGCAACAAAAACAAAGGGTCAAGTGACATTCAGGGGAAAACCAATTAGAATCACTCCAGACTTCCCAAACCAAGTCATGGGAGCCAGAAGGGCTTGGAGTAACATATTCCAAACTCTGAAAGAAAACAACTTCCAGCCAAAAATTTTCTACCCAGCAAAACTTTCTATCAAATTAGATGGAAAAATAAGAAGCTTCCATGACAAACAGAAACTGAAGGAATTTATGTCTTCAAAACCAGCGCTAGAGAAAATACTCAGAGATTAACTACAAAGAAGAAATAGGTAACACACACCAGAACCAGAGAAGCAAAATTTTCCATCCAACAGACAACTAAGATTGGTTATCTGTGGAGATTCATTATTTTTGTTAGTTTTTTACCTATCTCTAAATTGAATTGTTTGCCTTTATTGTTGTTAATTTTTAGGATTTCTAGTTGGAATATTAATATACCTTCAGATATAGCATTTGGAAATATTTTATCCAATTCTATTAGTAACTTTTAACTCTGTTTACGTTGTCTTTGGATATATAATTTTTTTTATTTTTTAGGGAGTTTGTATACTCTTCTGTTGCCTGTGCCATTGAAATCATATCCAAGAAATCACTGCCAATTTCAATGTTGTGAGGTTTTATGACCCAGATTTTCTTCTAAAAGTTTATAGTCTTAAGATTTATATTTAGGTCTTTTATCTATTTTGAGTTAATACTTGTATATGGGATTAGGTAAGGGTCCAATTTTATTCTTTTCCATGTAATTATTATTTTTCAACAATATTTAGTCAAAAGATTATTATTTCTACCACCAAATGTTCGTGGAAAACTTGTCAAAAATAACTTGACAATATAGGGAAGAATTTAGCTCTAGGCTTGTATGTAACTCCAATGGTTTATATATCTGCCTTTAGAACAGTACTACACTGTTTCAATTATTGTAGCTTTATATGGTTTGAAATCAGAAAATATATATCTTCTAGCTTTGTTCGTTTTCAAGATCGTTTGGGGTATCTAGAGTCCATATTCCATATTAGGATAGAGTTTTTTCTGAAAAATAAATATATAAATATATGATAGTTTCACCTAAAAAAAAATAGAAAAAAATATTCTCTGGCAAGAAAGAAAGTAAAAAGAAATATTGAAATGTTATCTTTAAGTCATCAAAAGCTTGGTATCAGACAAATGAAACTGTTATGTGAGATTATCATTTTTAATTTTGTATACATTGCTATAATACTAGATGTCAACCACTAAGCCAAGCATGGGAGGGAGGGATGGGGAGTGAATGGGGTGGGGATCGGGTAGGGGCTGACTGGGTGATGTGTTCATGTATGTCTACAAAAGTTTGTATCCCACTATGATGTATGAATACAGTGCACCAATAAAAAATTAAAAAATTAAAACAATAAATAAAAATTAAAAAAATAAAACAGAAAAAAAATGTGAACTGAAATTTTAAAAATAATTGGATGAATGAAATACCAAATTAGATATAGCTAAAGGAACAATATGTGAACTTGAGGATAAGCCTCAGAAAGTGCTCATTCTTATAAGTGAAGACATTGGCAACAATGATACAAACATATAAATGTATATGTCTTACTCTCAACTTTTATCTTTAACATCAGTTTCTCAGGAATCAAGGTGCCATTTTAAAAGTCATTTTTATTATAGAAATAAAAAGCCTCAATAAAAAATAATAAAGGGAAGCTAGAGAGAAAATAGAAAACAAACTCGATTTTAGATAATTGAGGAGAGTACAGGGGGATAGGAACATAGAGGTGGGAGGGAAAAAGAGAAGAAATAATAAAACTTCAAATTATGCCCATGTATGAAGGATGTCACCATCAGTCTAGCTGTTTTGTATGGGGAGGGGCTAGTAGCAGGGTGGCACCCGAAGACCTGTTTGCATGACTTTGAGCCTAAGATGTATAATTACAACGAGCCAATAAAACTATATATTTTTAAAACACTATAAGTCAAAAGTATCTTCATATACCTCCATTTGAAAATCCTCCTTGACAATTTTTACAGTTATTCTTCCAGAATGAAGTAAGAAAAATGTCAAATTTTAGAAAATACTATCTGGTTTTGGCATTGGGTTTCTCAGGTAGACAACTGTATTATATGTAAATAATGGTATATCTTATTTTTGTTCAAGTAGAACTTATTGAACAATGTTGAGATAAGAATGCTGGTAGGTAGCTGAGCATGCCTGTAATCTCAGTACTTGAGAGGCTAAAACAGGAGGGTTGCAAGTTCCAGGACAGCCTAAGCAATGCAGTGAGACTCTCAGCAACTTTGCAAGACCCTGTTTAAAAAAAAAAAAAAAAAAAAAAAAAAACAGCCGGGCATGGTGGCACATGCTTGTAATCCCCACGCTTGGGAGGCGGAGACAGGAGGATCGCACTGGTTCGAAGCCAGCACTGCTGGCTTAAGAGACCCTGTTTCCAAAAATAAAAAAGTATAAAATAGGTCTGGGAGTGTAGCCCGGAGGTAGAAGGGCTTTCAGGAACCCCAGTACCACCAAAAACAAAAAGCCAAAACCAAAAAAAAACCAACAAAAAGAAAACCACAGGATGGGTTTTTACCTTGGAAGTAGAATGCCCCTGGGTTCAATACCCAATACCCTCAAAAAAGGGGGGGAGGGGAAGAGTGGTGATGGGAATCCTTACATGTAAAGCCTATTGATTTCAAAAATAGATTTTTTAAATCATTTTAATGAAGTATCTTTCTTCTTATTATGTACCAAAAGTTTTTTAATAATAGATATTAAATTGTATCAAAATACTTTGTTGTATCTCATAAGATTAAGGCTTTTCTCCCTTGATTTGTTAATATGAATGATACATTTCTACAGGTAGGAACTAAAAATAACAGCTATTTTTTGTTTATTTGTTTTTGTGGTACTAGGAATGGAACCCAGAGGCATTCTACCTCCGAGCTACACCTCCAGCCCTATTTTTTTATTCTTTATTTTGAAACAGGGTCTCACTGAGTTGCAGAGGGCCTCACTAAGTAGCTGAGGCTGGCCACGAACCACGATCCTCCTGTCTCAGCTTCCCAAATGCTGGGATCACAAGCCTGCGCCACCACACCTGGCTAATAGCTAAAATTTTTCAGTGCTTGCTACATGCTAGATGCTAATGATCAATGTTTTAATATATTAACTTTTTATCTTTCCAACAACTGCTTAATGTAATACTATTATTAGCCCCATTTTGTGGGTAAAACTGAGACAAATATTAAATGGAACTACCAAAGCCATACAGTTATTAGATTCACCTCTAAATACTCATCTCCATACTCTAGTCTCTTAACGCATCTCACTAATGCTTGATATATTCTACTTGGTCAGAGGATAGGTGTTAAAATACACTGCTGAAGCCGGGCGTGGTGGCGCACGCTTGTAATCCCTGCGCTTGGGAGGCTGAGACAGGAGAATCGCGCACGTTTGAAGCCAGCCTCAGCTACTTAGTGAGGCTCTCAGCAACTTAGTGAGACCCTGTTCCAAATAAAATATAAAATGGGTCTGGGAGTATAGCCCGGAGGTAGAAAGCCCCTGGGTTCCACCCCTAGCACCACCAAAGGAAAAAAAAATACACTGCTGAACTCAATCTTTTTGTGATTTACTTTGAACTTGTTTATTGTGTAACTATCACCCTTATTTTTATTTATTTATTTATTTATTTCTGTACTACCTTTGTTAAGTTTAAAATTGGAGCTATGTCAATGTTATCAAATGAGTTGTTAAACTTCTGAAATTTTTCTATTCCAGAATTACATAAATATTGTGAAAACAATCTTGAGTCTTCAAATTTAAATCACCTATAAAATTTTTGGCCAAGTGCCTTTTATAAAACAGTTCTTGAGACTCCCAATTTCTGCCATGGTTATTCTACTCTGTTATTATTTTATTTATTTTAGTCTATTTTTTACTTAAATGTATTTTCCTACAACTTGTTAATTTAAAATATTTTGCATGAACTAGCATAATTATACCTTATAAATTTAGATCTTCATATTTGAAGTTATATCCTCTTTTTCATTCTGGATATGATATATCTGCATTGTCCCTTTTCTTTTCCTTTATTTACTTAGCCAATAAATTCTGTTATTAAAATTTCTGAGGAGCTAGCTTTAGTATTTATTTTAATTTCCTATTCCTCTTTCTCTATACATGATAGTGAGATTGGTAGCTATAATTTTTTACATGGAAAATTTATTGAATTTCTTTCCCATAAATATTTTAAAGATAGCAGGAAAAAGTATTGCCTATCTATCTTAAATATATCTATGCATATGTAATGACAGGGATTATATCATTCTTATATATTATTTTTACCTAGGTAGTCAATCTTGGAAAGACTAAGGGCAGTAAAGTTTCCACGTATTACTTTATGTCTGTAAGTTACAGATTATAATTTAGTTCTTACTTTTATGGTCAAGTTTCATAAGGTATAGATGTGTACCATACAATACATATAAGTATCACCAAGACAAAAGTATAGAATATTTCTATCATTCTAGAATACTCCTCATGCCACTTTGAAGTCAATATCCTCTAAGTCTCTACCACATTTAAACCACTGACCTGATTACTAGCACTATTAGATAGATGATAGATAGACAGACAGACAGACACACAGGCAGGCAGATGGATAGAAAGTACTCTCTTGTTTCTTTGGCTCAGTCAAATGTTCATGAAACTCATTTATATGGTTGCATGTGTCATATAATCATTTGGGAGATTAATTGGATAATAATCCTTGAGGATGGGGTGAGGCTTTAAGTTGGATTTGTTGAGTAGACACTTGGATTGTTTTCAGATTTGGGTTATTTTGAACGATACTCTTAAGAATATTCATGTACCAGTCTTTCTGTAAACAACTGAAGTAATTGTTATCTAGAAATATCTAGAGGAGGTATCGTCAAAATGCATGCAATTAAACTGCTTTCAAGTGACGATGACATTTTATGCGTTGGGGTGACTGCAGCTCAGCAGAAAGCTTGACTGCATCTTCATGAGAGGCCCTGAGCTAGAAGCACCAAAGTAAGCATCTCCCAAACTCTAGGGCAGGGGAAACTGCGCAAGATAGTAAGCACCTGTTGCACTGAGCTGCTAAGTTTGTAGATAATTTACTGCAAAGCAAAAGAAAAGTAAACACATGCAAAATAAGAAAACACTAGCTCAGTTCCTCAAATCTGGGAAGCACATTCATCAGAGGTGCGTGGAGATACAGATCTGAGTTCAAACTGGAAGCTGATGTTCCGAGAAAGGATGTATTCCCAGATTCCAGTTCACGAGCCCAGATGAGATTTAACTGTATCGATGGCACACACAGTTTCCACCCCAAACTTAATTAAGTTCCTCTCTTCTTCCTTATTATGGAGTGCGCGTACCAGCACCTTCTTTCCCTTCCTGACGTCTCATTCCTTCCCATCCGATAATGACTGCTTCCCGTCCTTCTTTCTGCCTCTAAGATTCTCATGATAGAAAGAAACCCTCCAGGTTATGCAGACTAGCCCACACGGTTGAATCTCTTCTGTCACATCCCCTACGTGGTCTTTCAACCTACTTTTGAAATTTCAAGGTTGCTGTCTTCTGAGTTAGCTCATTCTGTCTTTGGATCGGCTCTGATTCTTAGAAAAGTCCTCCAACAGTAAGCAGGAAGCACTGCTTCGTGTGGTTCTCATAGATTCGCTCTTGAGCACACTCCCCAGGGAAAATTAGTGGTGACATACCACAGACCTCTGAAGCAAGGACTGGGTTCTAAATTGTCAGGAATTTAAATCATATCACGAGACTTGGTTTTCTATGAGCCATCTTATTAGCCGGCTCCAACCTAGACTTTTATTTCTTCATTCTCAAAAGGGCCTCTGGGGTGAGGAATAAGGCTCTTCAATTATTTCAATCCTCAAATATCATTGCCCTTGGTGGAACTTTTCTGAATGTTCCTATAGCTGCTGCTGCATTTAAGTGATGGGTAGAGCTAAACAAATGTCTTGCCCTTGTCTCTGGTAGGGCCCTGAGCCAAGCACTATAAATCTGGGCCTCATCTTTTTACTTACACTTGCCAGAGCAATGATAAGATTAATTATTTTCATAAAGAGGGGTACTTTAGGGACTTCCTGGAGAGCTTGGCTCATCTGTGCATCGAGGAAGTTTGTAGGAGTGGTTTCCTGTCTTCATAAACATAGCCAACAATGCACTCAGCCCTTTACAAAACTTTCAGCATCGTCCACAGACCTATGTGTGATGTGACATCTGGCTATTGCCCCAGCATCATTCCTCATGGTTCCTGCCTCCCCATGAAGTTACTTTCAACATGGGCCTCCTGCCACAGGGCCTTTCCACATGCTATGCCCCTGATCTGAAGTCCACTTATCTTCTCTATTCCCAGTTAACTTGTTTTTCAGTTCTCAGCTCAGCATTTCTTCCTTAGAGAAGCCTTCCTAGGCTACTGGTCCCATATGTAGGTTGTAATTCTTTCTTATTTGATTTCAGAGGGTGGACATACTTTCTTGGTTTTTATTTCACGTAATTATTGGTGCGATTATTTGGTTAATATCTACTCTCTCTAAGACATTCGCAAAGAGACTGCATCCATTTTGCTATTGTAACACTTAGCTTACCATCAGGAATAGTTAGCGCTTAATCAGTATCAGAGGCATGAAGGAAAAAGGCGACTATAACTCACTGTGATACGTGCTATCTTTAAATAAGACATAGTAGGCTGTGATCTAACTGAATTCAAAAAGAAAACAATTCTGGAAAAATGATATTATATCAGGCATCTAAAAATGTGTAGAATTCTGTCAGGTGAACAAAGCAACTTCTATAAGAAGCAACAGGAGCCCAAATGAGCTGATCACTCCCTGGATCCAGATCATGTCAATTTTCTCCTGTCTGCAGATGAGAACAATTGGTCCTTGTACCCAAAACTGGGATGTTGCTGACAGTTCCATGATGAATCACTTTTTTTTTTTTTTTTTTTTTGGTACTGGGGATGGAACACAGGGGCCTTCTACCTCTGGGCTACACTCCCAGACCTATTTTATATTTTATTTGGAAACAGGGTCTCACTAAGTTGCTGAGAGCCTCACTAAGTAGCTGAGGCTGGCTTCGAACCCGTGCGATCCTCCTGTCTCAGCCTCCCAAGCGCGGGGATTACAAGCGTGAGCCACCATACCCGGCAATGAATCACTCTAAAACTGGATGGAAACGAGCTTATAAAGAGGTGATTGGATGCCACACAGTTCCTGGGAGATAGTCAGACACCCTCCCAGAGAATCCCTCATGGAGGAAGACCAGCTTTGGCTGCTTCCTTAAGTCTGACTGGACTCACGGAGATGGCAGAGCCCGCAGGACTGAGGCTGCATGCAGGAACCCTTTTGGAGGGCTCCAAAAGGGTAACAAGTTAATGCTTGCATAGCACCATAAAAGTTATTCATCCTTCAGTCAAAGATCAGGCTCAGAGCATGACCCAGGGATGCACAAGCAACTCCAAAAAACTGTAGAGAAATCAGAAGACGATGTCACACACACAAGACCCAGAAGCTGCCTGGGGTTGTTGATCCTGTCTCTAGGGTAGCCTGTGTCAGCCCAGGTACTGCTAAACTCAGCCGAGTCTCATGAATGACCAAATAATTCAACCTCATCCATTGCCTTTCCCTGACCTCCCCATGCTAATCGACAGCCCATGGGCAATCCAATCCCACTGTCCATGATTCCCATATTCATAAGTCTCAGTTGTTCACAGTTCTCTGTTTCTTGTGTCCACTTAGAACTCGTAACTTTGACAATTTGTATGAAATCAAGGACCATCAAGTGGCATTTTTATGCTCTTCCAGTCCACATTCATTCTCACTCCCATAGTGACTTCTCCAATTGTTACCTCTTTCAGGTTGTCTATCACACTCTCACTCAGCAGAAGATAAGGCCCCCCTATCTCTGCAAAGTAAAGGTCTCAAAGGAGAAAAGAAATAAGATTTATTAAGTGTCTACACTGTAGCAAACACTGTTAGAAGTTGAAAATAATGATGAACAGGAAAGACATGGTCCCTACCCTTATAGGCAGATGGAGAGGGAAAACTGACATCAAACAAACTATGACCAGCAAGAGGAAAGCATCGTTCAGCATGGGCATATGGAAAGGGGTTCTTTTAAGAAGTGATTCCTAGGTCATTTGGAGTTTTTTTAACCATCAAAGATTGTTGGATTTTATCAAATATTTTTTCTGAATTAAGCATGGTGGTACACACCTGTAATCCTAGTACTAGAGAGGCTAAAATAGGAGGTTTGCAGGTTCACAGCCAGCCCAGCAACTTAGTGAGCCCTCTGCAACTTAGTGAGCCCGTTTCAAAATAAAAAATAAAATAGGGATAGAGGTGTAGCTCAGAGGTAGAATAGCCCTGGGTTCAATCCCCAGTGTGAAAGAAAGAAAGAAAGAAAGAAAGAAAGAAAGAAAGAAAGAAAGAAAGAAAGAAAGAAAGAAAGAAAGAAAAAAAGAAAGAAAGAAAGAAAGAAAGGAAGGAAGGAAGGAAGGAAGGAAGGAAGGAAGAAAGAAAGAAAGAAAGAAAGAAAGAAAGAAAGAAAGAAAGAAAGAAAGGTCTCTAATTACATATCTGAAATTGAAAGAGGTGGTAGGAGAAGGAGGGCATGGGGGAAGCTCGGCATCCAGCCACAGAGACTACTGGAATGGCCATAGTATCGCTGCCATGCTGAAGCTTGCCTGTTCCAGCTTGTGGAAGCAAGTGTTAGCATCTCTTCCCAGCTCAGCATTCAGTGAGTTTTCACTGATAGCTTGAAATCAGTCTTGTTGGGAATGTTTGAACAGTGAAACTGGCTAATGCTGCATACACTGCAGGCCTTTTCTTTCCAGATTGTTGCCAGCTATCAAATATTTACAACACATAGCTGCAAAACATGTTGGGGAAAAAAAAACCAGAGTATAGTATAATTGGAGCACAGATAATAAAAGATAAAAAGGAAAGAGATGAGACGAGAATCAGACCTTTAGGGGTGAGACCTGAACATCAGTATTCACTTATTTGGGTTTTTGTTGTTCTTGTTTTGTGTTAGTTTGTTTGTTTGTTTCTTTGTTTGTTTGGGTGCTGGGGATAAAACCTAGTGCCTGGAGTATGCTCTATCACACCAGTCTTTTTATTCCGTTTTTTTTCAATCCACGGTGAAAATTAGTGCATTGCATTTAGAGGGCCTTTTAACCACACTAAGAGGTTGGTATTTATTTTAAGATCAAAGTGGGGGGCAATCTGCAGCTAGCCAGGACCAGGCTCCTGAGTGAATCGAGGGGCAAAGTTTAGACGCAGATGAGGAGTGTAGCAGTCAGGTTCTCCCCGAGAAACAGGCATTATATGGTGGGCTTACACTAGGGGTGGAGTTCTGAGGGGCTCTCTCAGAACACTGCCCAGTGGTGTCCACCCTCTGATCCCGTTAGTCACACACTGCCCACAAGCAAAACACACGCAATGCCTTCTATGGTCCCCAGGAGTCTAATTCCATTGAAATATCAGTTCAAAGTCCAACACTGGACCATCCAAGAAATCAGTTGTGGGTAGAGGTGAGACTCCTGGGAGTAATCAATTAAGTGCAGCTCCTGAGGCAAAGTTTTCTTCATCTGTAGACCTGTGAAACTAAAGAGAAAGATTATTTGCACCAATGCACCCAACATACAATGCCAGGATGGGCAGAGAACAACAGCTCTAAATATTCTGATTCTAATGGGATCGCAAGGTAGGGATGGGGGAGTCAAAGGTCTGTGGCAATTCTAAATTTCAACTGTCTCTTTTTTCAGCTTATACTAATTTAACCTTATTTTTGAACATACTTTTATTGGTGCATTGAATCATACATCATAATGAAGTTCAGAGTGATAGGGTCATATATGCACACAGCACTTAGTTAGGTGTTGTGCTGGACAATACTCTCTACCTCTCAGCTCTACCCTCTGAGTCACCATCCTTTGTCATGAAAAGTGACTCAGGTTTGCAGCTGTGCCATTATGTCAGTCTCTTCTGACCAGTAGAGTTTTGAGGGTCCAACGGCCTCCTTTAATTTTGTTCTTGCCCTGTCCCTTTGAATTAAAGCTGACAGTCTTTCTGCAGAAGCAATTTCTGAAAGAACTTTGTGGCTAGACGCATTGGCACATGCCAGTAATCCCAGTACATGGGAGGCTGAAATACAGGATTACATGTTTGAGACCAACCTCAGCAATTTAAGAGAGACCTTCAGCAACTTAGTGAAACCCTGTTTCAAAAACAAAAAATAAAAAAGAAGCCGGGCGTGGTGGCGCACGCTTGTAATCCCCGCACTTGGGAGGCTGAGACAGGAGGATCACACAGGTTCGAAGCCAGCCTCAGCTACTTGGTGAGGCTCTCAGAAACTTGGTGAGACTCTGTTTCCAAATAAAATATAAAATAGGTCTGGGAGTATAGCCCGGAGGTAGAAAGCCTCTGAGTTCCACTCCAGTACCATAAAAAATAAAAATAAAGAATGGGAGTGTAGCACAGATGTAGAATGCCCCTGGGTCCAATTTTCAGTAAACAAATAAAATAAAATAAAGTGAACTTTATGGTTCTTCCATAGGTTTTACAAGGATTGGCTGCACTTGACAAAAGTCACACCTACAAATCTTTTCACAATAATCCATCCTCTATCCTCAGCTTCTGCTAAGACACCTGAGGAACAATGCCCTTAAGTCCTGGAGCCCCTCTGGTGTGATTAAAGCACATGCTGGAGCTCCTAAAAGAGACTGAATGCTCTGATCTTTCCTGTGTGATGCAAAACTCTGTCCTTGGTGTACTCGATGTGACTCTGCTCTTTTTGTCTTGATGAGGTTTTAGCAAAGCCAATGATAGTGAGCTCAGTCTTCCCTAGAACACGCTCTCCTCACCACGAATCTTTTGATGTATCTTTTGCCATCTAGAGAGGCTAAGAAATTTCAGAGTCATTAGGTCCTGCTTCCTCTTTATTCAACAGTTCATTCCTCAGCTTATCTCTCTCAATGCTCACTTTACTATAAATGGCAGAAAAAAAGAAAACCAAATGGCACCTTTAGTACTTTGCTTTAAGTCTTCTTAGCTGTAAGTATATGAATTAGAAGTTCTCCTTTTGACACAACAGCAGAAGATAATTTTGTTAAATTTCTGTATCCATTCAATGAGAATTTCCCTTCCTCTGGTTTCCAACAGTATGTTCCTCACTTTCTCTGAGTCTCCACAGAAAAAGTCACCCTCAAAGCCCAGCTTTCTACTCAGAGTCTAGTCAAGGCAACTTAACTTTCTCATGTAGATCTTTCAAAATTCTTCCAGCTTAAAAGTTTTTTCAGCTATTACCTTGTCTCTGGTTCCACAACAACTAACACATTTTTAGGTATGTGTTACCATATCATCTCCTTGCCAGATATTAAAATCTGGGTTAGCTATCTGTCACTACATAACAAATCAACACAAACCCAGCAGCTTAAACAGCATACCTTCAGAGAGCCATCATCTAAGCTCCAGTTCTCATCAAGTCTATACCTGAATCATTGTACCAAATGCCTCTGGGCTTCCTGCTGTTAATTTGACTTTCTTTCATCTGGTCTATCCTACTTATTTAAGTGAGAGAAATGACCTTGTTGTTCCTTTGCTCAAAGAACTTTGACTCAGCATAGAAGATTTATCAAAACCTATATTGACAATTGCTACTACTTATCATTATAACTACTACTTACTCTTCCTCAAAATATAGTGTGTGTGTGTGTGTGTGTGTGTGTGTGTGTGTGTGTGTGTGTACATGCGCATGCACACACGACTAGGGATTGAACCCAGGGGCATTCTACCCTCCAGCTACATCCCCAGCCCTTTTTTATTTTTTATTTTGAAACAGGGTCTCACTAGGTTGCCGAGAGTCTTGCTACATTGCTGAGGTTGTCCTGGAACCTGTGATTTCTCTGTCTTAACTTTCCAAGTTTTGGGATTATAAGAATGTGTCACCATACCAGCCCAAAAATATACTTTTCATACCCCTATGCCTCTGTGTCATTTCCTCTGCCTGGACAACCATCCATGTGTCCTCTCGTATATCTTTTTTTTTTTTTTTTTTTTTGGTGCATTGTCGTCATACATCTTAATGGAGTACAAGATGGTAGAGGCATACATGCACACATCAGTCATTTAGCCCTTCCCCAATTCCCACCCCATTCCCTCCCCACTCTCCCCTTCTGTTTGGCTTAGAGATTGACTTTGATTTGTTTATGAATGTACACCCCCATATCTCCTCAGCAGAGTCTCCCATGCACTCTCTTGCCGATGTCACCTCTTCTGTGCTGCTTCCACGACACTTCCCTCACTCAGCTGCGCAGAATCATCTCTTCCTTCGTGCTTTACAATTTGGTTTCTCTAGGTGTGATCTGTGCACCCATAGCACTGGCATCACCAGGTGAGTCAGATGCACATCATGTTAAAATTCAGATGCTGGGCAGAGACCAGAAATTCTGCAATTCTTACCAACTCCCCAGTACCACCAATGCTACTGCTCTAAAGACCACACATTGATTTTCAGCACTTTGATTATAATCCACTTTGACTATATCTCTGCATTCATGATACTATAATTAGCTACCACTTCTGTCCCCTCTTGTATATTCTAATTATCTTTCTTATGGTACTGGGGATGGAACCCAGGGGCATTTTACCTCTGAGCTACACCACCAGTCCCATTTTTAGTCTTTATAATTTTTGCAGATTTTTGTTTTTATTTATTTTTTATTTTTATGTGGAACGTATTGAAAATGGCATACATTCAGACTATGCTTAGTACCCTTCCCTCCACTTCCCCTTTCCCCCCTCCCAACAATGAGTGTCCAGGTCAACCATGCTATATTTATATTTTTACACAAATTCGGATGTAGCTCCTTCATTAATCAACCTCAGCCTTCTTCCTCTCCTATCCTTCCATTCTAGCTTTAGTAAGGTTTCTCCTCCATTGTCTGGAGTCCCTCTGGTATCCCCAATGCTCCCTAGTTTGGGCATATTAGAGAAGACATAAGTCCCTTCTCTTTCTGTGCTTGGCTGATCTCACTTAACATAATATTCTCCAGGTCTTTCCATCTTCTTACAAATGACACAATTTGTTCTTCTTTATAGCTGAGTAGAATTCCATTGTGTGTATTTCCCATAATTTTGCAATCCATTCATCTGTTGATGGAGACCTAGGTTGGTTCCATATTTTGGCTATTGCAAATTGTGCTGCTATGAACACGGGTATGCATATGTTATTGTAGTTCTCTGATTTCAACTCTTCTGAACAAATACCCAGGAGAGGTATAGCCGGATCATATGGTGGATCTATTCCCAGTTTTCTAAGGAATCTCCACACTGATCTCCATAGTGGCTGAACTAGTTTGTACTCTCATCAACAGTGTAAAAGAGTTCCTCTTTCCCCACATCCTAGCAAGCATTTGTTGTTGTTTGAGTTCTTTATGCTTGCCACTCTGACTGGGGTTAGATGGAATCTCAACATAGTTTTGATTTGCATCTTCCTGATGGCTAATGATGTTGAACATCTTTTCATGTATCTATTGGCCATTTGTATCTCTTCTTTTGTGAAGTGTCTCTTCAGTTCAGTTGCCCATTTCTTGATTGGGTTATTTGTTTTGCTAGTGTAGAGTCTTTTGAGCTCTTTGGATATTAGCTGATAAATATCTTCTCCCATTCTGTAGGCTTTATCTTTAGGTTCTTAATGGTTTCCTTTGATAAGAAGAAACTTTTTAGTTTTCTGCCATCCTACTTGTTAATTCTTGCTTTAATTTCCTGTGCTTTGGAGTTCTTTTTTTTGGCGGTACTGGGGTTCCAGGAAACCCTTCTACCTTCTGTTTTGGTTCATAAGCTGTATTTATTTTGCTTGTCTAGACGCTGCCTTCTTGATAGTTGAACTTTGTTTCAGCTACTGAGATGTGCTGCGTCCCACAGTCAGCATTTTGAATCATATATATATATATATATATATATATATATATATATATTTTTTTTTTTTTTTTGAAACAGGGTCTCACTGAGTTGTGAAGGGCCTCACTAAGTAGCTGAAGCTATCCACAAACCGCAATCCTTCGGTCTCTGCCTCCCTAATGCTGGGATTACAAGCATGAGCCACTACACCTGGCTCTTTTAAGTATCTTTAAGGCAAGGGCTGTTTATTTTCTTCCTAGTATTCACAGTGTCTTACACAACACTCAACTCATAGAGGATACTACTAGGTTAATGTCTACTTGAAACAAAGAACAATGCACAGATCCCATATAGAAGCTGCTGAGTTATGGGTGCCTATTTGAGACTACATATTGAAGAAAGGGGGGATTGTATATTAAACTTGGGAAGAAAGGACATCAGGGACCAAAGGGAACCAGCAAAGTGGTCTTGGCACAATATCTTGAGTAAAGATGTAGAAGCGTCAAGATCAAGAAGCATCTTAGAGGATCAAACCAGCTGGCAGATGTACATCCCTAGAGAAGGACCATGAGCCTCTAAAATCTCTACAGTCATCTCTGGATCCAGCTCAAAAAGTCTCCTTTTAGGGATATGCTGGCTCACTTGCCAGAATAAATGCCTGAGACTCACTCTAGCTGGTATCTGGACACCACCATCTTCCCACACCCTAGCTAAGCCAAGAGCCTGCCACGAGCTTCTGAGTCACTAACTCAATAAAAGCACCAACCAACAACACACATTGTGGCAGTCCCTTCCTGTCTCTGTCCCTTCCTGGGTCTCTAATGACACCATATTTTTTCTGGGAATAGACCTTGGTCAAGGTCTCCCTCTTGGCTCAGAACACCATCTTTGTTTCAGAGTTTTGAAGTCCCCAGGACAGTGGGACTAAGGAGGCTGGAGAGGCGGGTATGACTAGCCATCACCCACCTGAGCATGCCTGAGTACTGATGGCCTTTCTTCTCTGAGCTGAGTAGCTATAAATTCTCAAGCAGACAATACCACCAGAGTAGTTAGCAACATGATATATAGAAAAGAAGATCATTTCAGAGTGGGGATCAGGGGTCCAGGATCCTGATTCCCCATTCCTGCTTTGCTTTAGCTTCCATGTGTGGCCTTATGAGGCCAGTTCACCCGGCCTTAACTTCCTCTGGTATTAAATGGAGGAATTAGGAATTAGGGTCATATGATCCCTAAGCTCCTTTCTAGCTCATACTCTGCAGAGCTGGTGGAAGAATATGGAGTGAAATTTGTGGTTTCTGAGACCTTTGTTCATCTCTCATATAGTTAGATATGTCAGCCACTGTGATTGTGACCTTCTGATCTGTCATCTCCATCACAGAATCTGAATCCTATCTGGTCATCAGCTATTTTTATGCCAATCTTAATCTTGATCACCTTCTCTACACAGGTGCTGATGGAAGAAATACTGCTATCCTACTCTTAGGGATGTATAAGGCAAAGTGCACATCACAATAAAGCCTCTCAGGGGGGCCCATAAAGGCCCCCTAGAAAACAGCAGAGCTGACTCTACAGCTAGAAATACTATAGTTAGGCAAAAAAAAAGGACAAACTGCCTAAAAGAATTGCATGGTTTCATTTCTTAGGGAGCTTTGAGGAGAAACCCATTTAAACCCTGGAGTTATATAGGAAGCACAGTTGTGGACAGGAATGGTCTCTGACTTCCTCTAATTCAGGAAAGGAGTTGGTTGTTAGTGATTCTCTCGATTTTCTGGGGAGAGTAGAACTCCCCACTTATCTCCTCATTACTGATATTTATTGAGCCTCCCTCGGGGAACTAGAGGGTCAGGAGCAATGGGAGTCTCAGATTTGTATGCCTCTGGGTCTCAGGTGGGGAGGAATAGAGATAAAGCCTAGTCCCCCATGAACCTCTGGCTCACCAGCACCTGCAAAACCACAGCTGCAGCTGACAGAGCTTCACCCTCTCTTAGTCCCTTTGGTAGGACCTGCAGCTCAAACTGAATGGAGAAATGAAACTTCTGGATACCAGAAGAGAGACAAAAGCCAAGCTATTGTAGCCTTGGCCTGCATGCCAGTTGTGAGTACAAGTGAATATGCATTGATGTGTAGGCATGAGTGTGTGTACAACTTACCATAGGGCCCAAACCATAAGAGCTGAGCTCCTGTTGTAGTTCTCTCACTGACTCACCACTGTGGGCCTGGTGGGAGAGGGCCTATGCAAATAACTTAGCTTCTCCTGCCTTTATCTTGAAAAATGAAGGCATTGACTCAGGTACGAGCTGCTTATTAATGTGGGCCATAGATAGGCTTCAATCCCCAGCAACACAGAAAAAAAAAAAAGAATATTGAGATGGTTCTTAAACACCATTAAGCCATTAATGTAATTATATTACATAAAGTTACAATCAAATTATACTTAAAAAGGCATAAATACTCAAAACCCATCACTTCCTTTTTATTACTTGTTACTCTTATTATCTTTGTTCTTTAGATAATTTATATCCACTATAGTTGTATGGTGGAAATATCATAGAATCCTCTGCTGGTCACATCTCTTGCCAACTTTCACCAGCAATGGCACGTCAGTAGCTCAAACCTGACAATGAGAGCATTTACAACACAGAAGTTAGCAAACAGTAAGGTCAGGGCTAGGTTTTCTGTCTTGCTGATTGCCTAGACATAAGACGGTAAGTCTTGCCTAGGCTTTGTTAGCTCCAGATAGCATGGAGATATAATCTCCATATTAAAGATAGAGATTAAACTTCGTGTTTTATGTCTGTAACTTATGCATTGTGAACAGCATGGAAATATAAGGAAACAGTATGTTCAAACTATTCAATGAGTGAAGTTTAACAAATACCTTCATTGTTTCACTTTTGCCTTTTAATATAAACAAAAAATATGGATGAGTGCTCATGTAAGAACTACACCCTCGAGCCAGGCGTGGCGGCGCACATTTGTAATCCCAGCATTTGAGAGGCTGAGACTGGAGGATTGTAGTTCTCGGACAGCCTCAGCTACTTAGTGAGGCCCTCTGCAACTCAATGACACCTGGTTTCAAAACATAGAATAAAAAAAAATAGGGCAAGCCGGGTGTGGTGGCGCACGCTTGTAATCCCCGTGCTTGGGAGGCAAAGACAGGAGGATGTTGCAGGTTTGAAGCCAGCTGCACTGGCTTAAGAGATCCTGTTTCCAAATAAAAAGTATAAAATAGGTCTGGGAGTGTAGCCCTGAGGTAGAAGGGCTTCCAGGAACCCCAGTACCACACACACACACACACACACACACACAAATATGGCAGAGGGTGTAGCTCAGAGGTCGAATGCCCCTGGGTTCCATCCCCAAACCCTCAAAAAAAGGAAATAAAAAAGAAAAACAAGAACTATACTCTCATCAGTTACAAGCATAGATTATCTATGGATACAAGAGTTCAGCAAAAAAAAAAAAAAATAGTGAAAGCATTCTGTGAGGATCAATTGGCTAAGAATTTACCATAATTATTACAGCATATTTCAATACCATTTGTAAATTGTATGGTATATATCCCTAATACCAGTAAAATTTATAATAAACTTAAAGACATAATTTTTCTTTCAGAAACCCATTAATTAAACATTTACCAGCACACCCCTTAGAAGATATGAGCTCGCGGAAGTCTTGAGGAATTAGAATTTCAGATAAGGAGCATTCTTTGTCCAAGAACATGCAGAGCCAGATGAAGTATTTTGTTTGAATCCATCTTATTTTAATTATGAATTTGTACGTCTTTTTCTAGACTGATACACAGCAAAGGCTCAATATGTGTTTGTCTCTCTTCCTGATTGGGGCAAGATGAGATGTTAGCCTGGTCTCAGAGATGCTCAGAAGTAGGTAGGGTCAGAGAGCTGTCTGCGGTTGAGGGGGCCCAAGGCAGGATCCCTGCGTGGCCTGGCTTGTGACTACTCTCTACCTCTGTTAATGTTTTAACTTCTGTCACAGTCTGACCCATGGTGATGAGTGTGAGTGGGTACAAGGGCTGTCACCAGGAGGATCAGGGGAGAGAAGGTGTGATTGAGGAGCTTGGGGTCTCCATTATCTAGTGTCACTGCAGAGGGCAAAAGCCCCCACCCAATATAAAAAGTGTGCAATATAAAAAGTGCTTCATCATGTCTGGGTGGACACATGGAATACAAACGAATCTGATTTCCCAGCACTTGGTCCTGCCTGAGTCTGCCAAGGATTTAAAAGATAAAATCTAATATTGTTGTTTTGAAGAAAAACTTAACAATATCTGTCCAAATTTAAAATGCACATGTACATACATCAATCTAACAAATACACTTCTAGGGTAGTATCATATTTATATAGAAAAAAATATATATATAGGAAAAAATATATATATATAAAATATACGTATATATATATATATATATAATCAATAATAATGAAAATAGAGGAGAAAAAAAGAAAAAGACCGGAGGGCTGTCAATGTACCTCAGTGGAATAGCACTTCCCCAGCACGCCTGAGTCCCTAGTTTAAAGCTCAGATCTGCAGGGAAGAAAAAAAATCAAATGTTCATTGATAGTGAATTGATTAAATAAATTGTAATACATAAATATAATTTAAATATAATTGAATATGATTGTGAAAGTGATGAGAGATTTATACAGAAGATGGCATGGAAAGTAAGCTAGAAGGGTGTAAAGAGAAAACGTGAAAAGGTAAAAAAGGTAATTACCCTATGAATTGACCTTATTGCCCTTAATAGTTCATATACTATAGTTTGAAAAATAACTCTGATTTAAATTGGGTGGGGGTGCTGGGGATTGTATCTCTGTGATACACCCCAGCTTTCAGCAGTTTTTTTTTTTTTTTTAAACAAGGTCTCACTAAATTGCTGAAGCTGGCCTCAAGCCTGTGATCCTCCCAAGTACTGGGAAATCAGGCATGCACTACTACACCCAACATAGAATATTCTTTATGGAAAAGATATTTATGGTAAACTCTTTCTTTCTCATTTCCTTTTTTAAAAAAAGTGTGTGTGTGTGTGTGTGTGTGTGTGTGTGTGTGTGTGTTCAGAGAAGGAAGTCAAGGTAAAATTTTAAAGAATAAGGAAATGAGAAAGAAAGAGTTCACCATAAATATGTTAGCTGACTGCCCTTGCATATAAATATTTTATACATATTATTATATATTGTGTTATATAATATGTATAACTGTGTGCTCAGAGAAGGTAAGAACAAATAATAATTTTATAACTATTTAATATAAATATAACTAATTTTATAAATATTAAATATTTTAAATAATTTTTACTGGTGCACTGTAGTCATACATCTTAATGGGATAAAGGACATGCACACATCAGCCAATTAGCCCTTACCCAATCCCAACCCCATTTCCCTCTCCCTCCCTCCTTCCCATGCTTCGCTTAGTGATTGACTTTGATACGTTTGTTTAAGTACATCATGTGGTTTAGAGGGTTTCCCTCTTCCCCCTCCCATTCTCACAGTTAGGTTGCCATATTTGCTTCTCTATAAGATCTCCTTCTTCATCTAGAGATCCTCCTGTTACCCATTTCTCTCCAGTTTTCACATATTAGAGAAAGCATCTGATTTCTTATTTTTTGTGACTGACTAATCTCACTTAGCATAATGTCCTCCAGTTCCATCCATTTTGCTGTAAATGAAGTAATTGTGTTTTTCTTTATGGCTGCATAAAATTCCATTGTGTACATATCCCAGTTTTGTAATCCATTCATCTGTTGATGGACATCTTGGCTGCTTCCATTGTTTGGCTATGGTGAATTGTGCAGCTATAAGCATAGATATGCATGTAGTTTGGTAGTTTGGTTTCCTTTCTTTTGGTAGATACCCAGAAGTAGAATTGCTGGATCAAATGGTAAGTTCATTCCCATTCTTCTGAGGATCCTCCGTACTGTTTTCCTATCCCACCAACAATGTTTTAGAGTTCCCACTTCTCTACATCCTCTCCAGTATCTGTTGTTGTTTGTGTTTTGAATGACTGCCATTCTAGTTGAAGTTAGGTGAAATCTCAGGGTAGTTTTGATTTGCATTTCTCTGATTGCCAGTGATGTTGAGCATTTTTTCATGCATTTATTGGCCATTTGAATTTCTTCATGAAGTGTCTATCACTAAGCTTCATATGTAAGCTATCAGAGACCTTCCTATGTATCATATATCTGTGTTATTTTATTGTGGCAGCCCAAGTTGTAACTTTTATTTATTTAAAAATATGAAGAAATTTTTATTTTGAAACCATTAACTCCTCTAACTGCATTCTATGTGAATCTAATTCCTTAGTTTCTTATTTCTAATGACTCTTACTTATGAAGACTTTTTCCATATGTATTTTGTGATTTTTTTAATTTTTAGTTATGTTCATTGTTGGGGGTTTTTTGGTTTTTTGTTGTTTTTATTTTGTTTTGTTTTGTTTTGTTGGTGGTACTGGGGATGGAACCCTTCTACCTCCAGGCTACACTCCCAGACCTATTTTATATTTTTCATTTGGAAACAGGGCCTTTTAAGCCAGCAAGGCTGGCTTGGAACCTGCACAATCCTCTTGTCTCCGCCTCCCAAGCGTGGGGATTACAAGCGTGCGCCACCATGCCCGGCATGTCTATTGTTTTTTAGCACTGGTTATTTTTATTGGCCTGAATTTAATTTGCTAGAGTTCATTTACATTTGCTTCTATTTTTCTGCCTAGGAACATTAAAAGTTCATAATAACTTTAAACTGAATTCCATATTTCACTAAAGAAAATTTTTTTGTTGTGTATTCACCTTAAATTCTTTTTTTTAGTTTGTTTGTATGCCTCAAATATTGAATTTTTTGTCAATAGACAAATGAGATAGATATATACATAATACATACATACATAATACATACATACATACATACATACATACATACTTACCAACATGGACCTGTTGGATAAATGTGTTCTCCTCTGGTAACTCTATAGGCCATTATTTGATTTATTTGAGGTACAGGATCTTCTCTGAATGTAATGTTACTGCACACTTCTGGGTATGATGAGCAGGAAGACACACACCCCTAAGCAGATTTTCCAACAAATTGCTCCAGTGTACCTCATAAAATTAAAATTGAACTAAAACCTTGACTTTGAAAGTTTAAAAGCTTAAAGTTTCAGATCACACATCTCTCATCTTTTTCATGGAAGCACAGATCTCTTCCCAGCCTAGGTCCTTATCATAATTCGTAACAGAAAAAAGCTTGCCAAGTATAACCTCTGCATGTGATTTATAAAATATGATATATATCAAATTTCTACATTAACGTTATTCAATTCGCTTTAATGGTTCTTATATTAGACTTATGCTTATTCATAGCAGACAACACCTGTGAGTCATTTGCTTAAATTACAGTGCTTGTTCATTTTCAACATTAATGAATTGGACTTAGAGAGAAAGGCTTTTGAATTTTATAACTCTGCCCTAAAATAGCTGTTTCTCACATTAGAAAATTATAAAGTTAGAAAAGTATAAGGATGAATAGAATGTTTCTTCCAAAAAGAAAAAGGGAAGGAGCAAGACGGTCATGAGAGTTGAACACGGAGCCATATTGGTCGGTCTCTGCCCTCTGGTCTCTCTTCCCTATTCCTACCACTATTCACTGGTCTCAAGGATACCTGCATAAAAAACAAAACTTCTTCAGTTATCTTACCCATGGCTCTTCTTGTTTAATCTTACCTTTTGGGCACAATAGGTACAGTTCATGAATCCATAAAAATTGTTTAATTTTAAGGACTTTTAAAGTAAGGAAAAGATATAATAGTGAGATTACCACAAAATCAGTGCCTTTCATAGCCAGAAAACACCATCACCAGAGAAACAAAAAAAATCACCAGGCTCCAGAGAGAAAGCAGACTGAGAACAGAGCTCAGAGCCACAGAGGAGATAACTGGCCTCACGCCCAAGGATGCGGCAGCAGCGCCATACTGCCGGCGGCAGCGGCAAATTCACCGGACAGCTACAGCAAGCTGAGGTGAGCCACTGCGGAACAGCCAGGTGGGATTTCTTGCCGCAGGTAAAATCTAAAGCTCCCAGTGGCAGAGCTCAGCACACGCCGCAGGGATTCAGAGTGGAAATCAAAACCAAGAAGAAATACGCCAGCCTCATGGCCGAGGGCATAGCAGCAGCGCCATATTGCCACCGGCGGCAGCAGCAGAGAATTCACCGAATCCAGTACAGCTACATCTGCGTACTCAAGAACAGTGAGTCAAATTGTGGGCCACAGAGGAGAAATCCCAGTACTGTACTCCCTGGGACTTGACCCAGTGGGGGAGGGGCGGTGGCAGAGATATCACACCATAGAAGAACGTGCAACCTGGCACCCCCCCCCCCCCACAGTCTAAAGCAGCCTCTATCGACTCCCTGGGTTGGAGACTCTGTGATAAAACCCAGTAAAGGAGTAGTGGGGTCTGAGATACTACTGACTCGAGATCCAGAACACCTTAAGCGAAGTCATAGTGACCCAAGGGAAGAACCCAGAGAAGGCACAAACTTCCGAAATCATGGGAAAGAGGAATAATACTGGAGCAATGAATGCCCACAACCCCACAACATCAGAACCCGATAAAACAGAAAATCAGAGATTTCTAGAAGATCAAATCAGGAAAATAACTGTAGAAATAAGAGAGGTGCTTCGAAAAGAACTCAGAGAGAGCCAAAAAGAGATAAAGGATGCAATTAATGAAGTAAAGGCCTCAATTCAAAGCATGAACAACCGATTAGACCACATGGAGAACAGAATCTCGCTCTTAGAAGATGATCATTTCAAAAATGAACGCATAGTTTCTAATCTAGAAAAAAATATCCGACAGCAGGAATCTGACATTGAAGAAATATGGGCCCATTTTAAGAGAGCTAACCTAAGAATAATTGGAATAGAGGAGGGAAAAGAAAGTGAAACCAAAGGGATCAACAATCTCTTCAAGGAAGTAATAGCAGAAAATTTTCCAGACACAGAGAAAGAGGTTGATACACAGGTCCAGGAAACTTATAGAACTCCCTTTAGACAGGATCGGAGAAGAGGATCCTCACGCCACATAATTGTCAAAATGACCAATGTGGTCCAAGCAGAGAATCTTAAAGGCAACAAAAACAAAGGGCCAAGTGACATTCAGAGACAAATCAATTAGAATCACTCCAGACTTCCCAAACCAAGTCATGAGAGCCAGAAGGGCTTGGAGTAACATATTCCAAACTCTGAAAGAAAACAACTGCCAGCCAAAAATTTCCTACCCAGCAAAACTTTCTATCAAATTAGATGGAGAAATAAGAAGCTTCCATGACAAACAGAAACTGAAGGAATTTATGTCTTCAAAACCAGCACTAGAGAAAATACTCAAAGAGATTAACTACAAAGAAGAAATAGGTAACACACACCAGAACCAGAGAAACAAGAGTTTCCATCCAACAGTCAACTAAGATTGGTTATCTGTGGAGATTCATTACTTATGTTAGTCTTTTACCTATCTCTAAATGGTATTGTTTGCCTTTATTTTTGTTAATTTTTAGGATTTCTAGTTGGAATATTAATATACCTTCAGATATAGCATTTGGAAATATTTTATCCCATTCTATTAGTAACTGTTAACTCTGTTTACATTGTCTTTGGATATACAATATTTTTTTTAGGGAGTTTGTATACTCTTCTGTTGCCTGTGCCATTGAAATCATATCTAAGAAATCACTGCCAATTTCAGTGTTGTGAGGTTTTATGACCCAGATTTTCTCCTAAAAGTTTATAGTCTTAAGATTTATATTTAGGTCTTTGATCTATTTTGAGTTAATACTTGTATATGGGATTAGGTAAGGGTCCAACTTTATTCTTTTCCATGTAATTATTATGTTTCAACAATATTTAGTTAAAATATTATTATTTCTACCACCAAATGTTCGTGGAAACCTTGTCAAAAATAACTTGACAATATAGGGAAGAATTTAGCTCTAGGCTTTTATTTAACTCCCATGGTTTATATATCTGCCTTTAGAATAGTACTACACTGTTTCAATTATTGTAGCTTTATATGGTTTGAAATCAGAAAATATATATCTTCTAGTTTTGTTCGTTTTCAAGATCGTTTGGGGTATCTAGAGTCCATATTCCATATTAGGATAGAGTTTTTTTCTGAAAAATAAATACATAAATATATGATAGTTTCACCTAAAGAAATAGAAAAAAAATATTCTCTGGTAAGAAAGAAAGTAAAAAGAAATATTGAAATGTTATCTTTAAGTCATCAAAAGCTTGGTATCAAACAAATGAAACTGTTATGTGAGATTATCATTTTTAATTTTGGATAAATTGCTATAATACTAGATGTCAACCAGTAAGCCAAGCATGGGAGGGAGGGATGGGGAGTGAATGGGGAGGGGATCGGGTGGGGGCTGACTGGGCGATGTGTGCATGTATGTCTACAAAAGTTTGTATCCCACTATGATGTATGAATACAGTGCACCAATAAAAATAAATAAATAAATAAAAAGATACAATAATGACAATGAACCTAATGCGTACTCCAGCCTAGAGTATATCAGTCTTTATAACAAAGCAGTTATAAGATACGATTGTTTTTGTGGAAGAAGACATCCATGAAAGTAAAAGTGCCAAGGACCTATGAAAACCATGTGTCCCTGGCTTGGAAATCTTAGTATTACTGTATTCAAAATCTCTATCACCCTCCTCATCATCACCAAACTACCAAATAAACATGTAGTCTAAGTTAAAAGAATGTCTTTCTGAAGAAATACAGCTGCAAGACAAGGACCTTGACCTCCCTTTCAACAAGGACGCTCCATCAGCCTCACTCAGATAGATTCTGAAGCTGCAGCCACATTGCAAGTGTAAGGGAAAATGAAGTCATATTTAAAAGTTCTAGATTTAAAATTTATTAAATCATATAGCATGAATGAACTACACTGAATGAAGTGGACAGTGTTTATGTTTACTTAGATGGTAGTGAATGAACTACCATGGGAACCTGCATCAAGCCTCTCTTTGAGCAGCCCTCATTGGGAACTCACCCTAGTAGAGTGAAGATTCTACTTCATTCTCTCTCGTTCCCCATAAATGGCATTCTGTTTCTGGAACAAAATATAAAACTTTTGACTTTTTTTTTATAAAAATGCCAATCATTATGAGATAACTTACCAATACAAAGAAACTCAAGATACATCTCTATTATAATAAACAGGAGGGATCTAAAGTTTCCTTAGAAAAATAAGTGGCTGAGAGATCTAATAAGAACCCTGAGCTAGGTGCGGTGGCACATGCTTGTGATCCCAATATTTGGGAGGCTGAGAGAGGAGGATTTCAGGTTCAAGGCCATTCTCAGCAATTTAGCAAGGCTCTCAGCAACTTAGTGAGACCCTGTTTCAAAAGAAAAAAAATAAGGCTGGTGGTATCACTCAAAGGCAGGAATGCCCCTGGGTTCTGTGGTTCTGATGGAGAAAATTTCAATGTTCTAAACTCAATGTCTTGGCTCAGGTTCCCTCACCATGGTATGGGAAGGACATTAAGAGGCCTGATGTCTGCTTGTACTTGTGCCTTCCTGAAACCAAGGACTCTGAGTGAAGAGGAGAGGAGTGTCCACCAGGGAACATTTTCCATATCAATTAGCTTTCCATCTAGAGGGATAGATGCTAGTAGGCTTATCTTATTCATTTGTTCATTATCTGTCCAATAAATATATCTATTTGTTTATTTTAACCACAAACAAGGTGAATATACACATAGCAAAACACTGGAGTTTCAGCTCAGACACCACAAAGTTATCACTCTCTCTCTGCCCAATTTGTTCATGTTAGTTTAGGTATTGAAGACCAAATCAGATGGAGTATGCTTGAAGGAAACTTCTGGACAGAAAGAGAATTGGATCATGGCTTTTCCCTTGATTGAGGTCCAAAACACATTGGATGGCTCAGGGCTGAGCTTGTCAAGGACAGAAAGCAGGAGAATACCATGGCAATGAGAATAGAATGCCAGTAACCCAGACTCGCCTGTGCTTCAAAAATCTGGCAGTCAGAAATAGGACTTGCAGGAATGTATGCTACTGGAAATAGGAAAATTCCAAACTAGCAACATATGTGCATACTGGGGAAAATCAAGGAGGGCGCTTGGAAGTATAACTCAGAGCTGTTATACTAGCACCTTAACACTCAACCTCAGAGCAGAAAATTTCCATTGTACTGAAGTGCAAGACATTCCTGTTGAGAACAAGAAGTTCCCCATTGCCTAGAACTGTGAGTTAGGAATAAAGCAAGCCCACTCCCGTGTGGAAGGAGGGTCTGATGCAGACTCCCATAGGATACATTCCTCACCCTACTCTGTAGCTTGAGAATTACAATCATGGTAAATCACTTTTAAATAATACTTACTAATGAGAATGTGTCACGTTCATCAACTGTGTTGTTATAGAAATAAAGGATAAGAATCATGACCCTAGAACACGTATGTTTAGTATGGCATACATCCCACTGCAAAATATTTTTTTTCTTTTTCCTCCAGCTTTGCTGAGGTATAATTACCACAACTGTGTATGTGTGTTACTGGAGATTGACCCCAAGGGCATCATTCTACCTCTTAGCTAAATTCTACTCCCAGTTCTATTCTATTTGTTTTTTGTGTTTTTTTGTGGTTTTTTTTTTTTTGTTTTTTGGGGGGTTTTTTTTGTTTTTTTTTTGTTTTTTTTTTTTGGTGGTACTGGGGTTCCTGGAAGCCCTTCTACTTCCGGGCTACACTCCCAGACCTATTTTATATTTTTGAAACAGGGTCTCTTACGCCAGCGCGGCTGGCTTCGAACCTGCGCCATCCTCCTGTCTCCGCCTCCCAAGCGCGGGGATTACAAGCGTGCGCCACCACGCCCGGCCTTCTATTTGTTTTTTATTTTGAAACAAAGACTCACTAAGTTGCTAAGGCTCTCCTCCAACCTGTGAGCCTACTATCTTGACCTTCCAAGTATTAGAATAATATGTGTATACCATCATGCCTGGGTCCACAACCTAATTTTAACCTACCCTTTTTTCTTTTTTTTCTTTTTTCATTCCTTCTTTTTTTTGGTGGTACTGGAAATTGAAATCAGGGGCATTCTACTCCTGGGATACATCCCCAGACCTTTTTTATTTTTTGTTTTGAAACAGGGTCTGGCTGCAAACCTGTAATCTTCCTGTCTCGCTTTCTCTACTACTGGGATTTTAACCTATATTTTAGCTTCTGGTCATCGTTTATCCAGCTTTCTCTATAACATCTATTCTGCTTAAGATCTATATAATTAGCATGAAATTGGCAATTCTTCCCTCAATTGTAAGGGTATGTGTGGTAAATTTTAAATGGTCACACATTTGTATAGCTCTTCCCATCAAGATGAGGGACCTGCTTTGTCTGATATATACTATGGCAGAAATCATGCCACCAAGTCCCAAATTAGCTGTTAAGAGATCTTACAGCTTCTGTTTTCACTCTCATGCAACATTATGCTGGTGTGAATACGCCCAAACTGGCTTGTTCGGGAGAATAAAGAGAAGCACCTCAGACCATCAGTACCTAAGTGTGTGACACCATCCAGGATTGGCCGACCACTAGCTAACTTGCCGAGTGACCTGAAGTACATGGTAGAGACTCTATGGTAGGACTGAGCCATTCCAACTGAGCCCTGACCAAATTCCTGACCCAGAAAATATTGAGCAAATAAATTGCTGTGGTTTTTGAGCACTAAAACTGCAGTACGTTTTGTTAAGCCAATGAGGGTAAATTTACTTCCTGCCTGCCACAGTTGGTCCAGGATACAGGCCCACACTAATCAGTGTATATAGAGATTGGTTCTAGGAATGGTCCAGTCAGTGATAATCTCTAGCCCCTGGCTGGGAATACCAGATGAAATGATTCTCCCCTGCGTTTATAATGCCAAGGAACACATTCTCCCCATGTCTCTTCACATTGCATTCTCTCCATGCATGCCCATGTCCAAATTTACCTTTTATATCAGGACACCAGCTATACTGAACCAACACCCATCCTAATAACCTCAAATCAACTTAATTACCTCTATAAAAACCCCATTTTCAAATAAAATCACATTCCGAAGTACTGGGGGAGAAGACTTCCACATATCATTTTTTGTGGGACACAATCTAACCCACAATATTCCCTATCCCACAGCAGTTCGTGAGACAGCCAGGCAAGACAACCAAGTCCTGAAACAGACAAGGCGTGCTTTGGTTCCTTTGCCATTTTACATGCCGAACCTCTTCCTAAAGTGTCCTTTCTCTTCTCTCTCTAGTTTCAAGGCTCAAAGTGAATAATACCTATTCGTTCTGATTTTCCCAAGGAAGAGCAGGAGGAGGAGGAGGAAAAAATAATCTCACTCTTCTGTGTCCTATGAGACTCATTCATCTCTCAAATAAACTCGTACTCACTCTTTGCTAAGGTTACATCTGTATACATGTGCCTGGTTCCATGCTGGCCAGTGACTCTAGTGGCAAGATTGTCACTTGTACCTACCTTATTGCCTGGCACATAGTAGATATTCAGTAAATATTGGGTGAAATAATGTTATGTTCCCTCACATTTTGTGTTAATTGTTAAATAACATTATTTATTCAATAGAAAAATACATTTCCTCACCCATCCTTTTAAAGGATAATGACTTGGCAAAAACTCAGGACTTGAGGCTCCAGGTTTATGACATGAAAATGGTCTTGGGAATGAGTGGGAGGAAGAGCAATTTGAACATTGACTGGAAGTCACCCTGTCCCAGATTTTCTTCCCATTAGGCTTTTCCTTGATGCTAGAAATGCCATTATAGGAACCCCTAGTCATCAAGTGCGCCATCTCTAATTGTTTATCATGGTCTTTTGCGGTTTGTAATTATGATTCATTAGTGCCTCTCTAATGTTCATGTAAAGGTTGGTATGAACATGGAAGAATACCAACAGTCCCACCAGCAAACATTCAGCTGCTTAGCCTGTGACGCTGCCAATGTGCTCATGTGTGCACTGGGAGGGAAGGGATGGTATTCTATAGTGCCATATTGCCAGGTGTACTGGCGTGCACCTGTAGTCCCAGCTACCCCTACCCAGGAGACTGAGGCAGGAGGATAGCTCAAGTCCTGAAGTTTAAGACATGCCTGGGAAACAAAGAAAGGTTAGAACCAGGTATCTGTAAGATCATACACACACACACACACACACACACACACACACACACACACACAGTCTTGAAGACTGAGGCCCACAGGTAAAGAAGCAGATGGAGAGAAAGAGGTGACATACACACAAACATCTCTCTACTTAAACCAGGGCTCAGCTGTTCATTGGCTGCTATGACTTCACATGTGCATAATTGGTGATCTGAGCTTAAGAAATAATTTCAGCTCCCCCCTTTTTTTGCTTTTTTGTGGTATCTGGGATTGAACTCAGGGGTGCTCTCCCACTGAGATGTTTCTAGGCTATTTTTATTTTTTTATTAATTTGAGACAGCCTCACCAAGTTTCCCAGGATGGCCTTGAACTTGTGATCCTCCTGCCTCAGCCTCCTGAGTACCAGAGATTAGAGGTATGGTCACCATGCCTGACTCAGCTCCCTCTCAATGCCTACGGCCTTTCAGCTGTCTTGCCTGTTCTCCAGCCAACTGACTATCAGAACTATTTTACATGGTAGCCACAGTGTACAGCCCAATTGGCACACAATACGCAAACATTCATACAATTGTTGAAAATATCTGTCCCTCATAATTATCATGATAATTAAATTATATGATGTGTTTTAAGAGCCTGGCACCTGGTGAGTGCCCAGAGCCTGGTGCCTCTTACACTGGATTATTGTCACCAGTCCTTCACTTCCACCCTGTAATACTGCTACATGTTTAAGCTCTTTCCACGTGACTTCTCCATGCCTCCTTCTTGGGTGGGGTGTATGCTCCTGCTCCACCAACATTGAACTTGGCCACAGGATTTGTTTGGGTCAATGGACTGAGAATGGATGTAATATATGTCATGTGAGACCAAAAGCTTTAAATGTGCCAAAATTGTTTTACCCAGCCTCTTAAAGCCTCTGCATTCTTCCATAAAAAGAGCATCCCCAAGTGATCATGGCTCCCTCAGCCTGGGTACAGGAATGGAGATATTTGGAACATTCTGGAGTCCAGCGTTCACCCTGGACATGCAAGTACAGATTACATCACCAAACCGCAACTTATCTAGACACATCAGGATGAAATATAAATGTTGTTACAAATCATTGAAATTTTTGTGGCTGTTTGTTATGCAGCATTATTGCAATAATAAGCTGACTAATAATGGAGTTTATTATTTTTTTTCTCCAATGAACATTTATTCCTTCAAACTCCCACTGCAGGAAGGAGTTCAGAATATTAGACACTAAGAAGAAAATGCTAGGCCCTCAGAATGTCATATTTCACTTTTACATGGAAAAATACTCAAAGAATACAAATATATCTTCATTTTACTGATGAGGATATCTAGATGTGGCATGGTGAAATAACTTGTCTAAAGGAAGATTTGACTTCTGTATCTTAAGAACTAGGTCATTGTTCTAAGCCTATTGTTTTTTGTGTCAAGATTATCAATAGAAAGATCCTTAGTTGTGGCTCAACTTAAGTGACCTACAATAACCTCCCAGGAAACTATATGCTAGGACCTTTCTTGCGATGTGGGATTATATACAGATTTGCATTTGAACATTAATATGTTCATGATTCTGTATGAGATGATGTTTGAACTAATATATCAAAGTAGGATCTAAAAATTTAAAACAGTGACAAAGTATGATGTTCTCTATTCTTTTCCAAATTCAATTTTATGAATTTATAAAATATATGCTCCAATTAAGTTCCATATTAATATATGGGAGTTAGAAGATAAAATGATAGAAATAAATCACAGATAGCATCTTATAGGAAACTGATCATTTTTTTCTCTTTTTTCTTTTTCTTTTCTTTTTTTCTTTTGTGGTACTGGGGGTCCTGGAAACCCTACCTCTGGGCTACAACCCCAGACCTATTTTATTTATACTTTTTTATTTGGAAACAGGGTCTCTTAAGCCAACGCAGCTGGCTTCGAACCTTTGTGATCCTCCTGTCTCTGCCTCCCAAGTGCAGGGATAACAAGCATGTGCCACCATGCCTGGCCCAGGAAACTGATCTTGACCAGTGAGATGAAGGGAAGAAAGGTTATTTTGTAAAGACTCTAGGACTTTAACATTACTTCCTAAATCTGGCTGTGCATCAGAATCACCTAGGAGTGTCACCACTCAGACATGATTCCTGGAGATTCAGATTAGGTCAGGGAGGGTGAGACCTGGAAATATGTTTTACAAGATACCAGATGATACAAATATAATGAGCCTTCAGACCTTTGTGGGAACACCTAGGTTTAGAGCAAAACTTAGGAGCTATTTGTTTTCTATTTGGGGGGGGAGAATAACTTTAATATTCAGCATTTTTAATTTGTGATGTCATTCTTTCATTTTAAATTTTTATTGGTGCATTATAATTAAATATAATAGTGGAATTTATCATGAAATATTTATAAACCCACAGAACATAATTTGGTCAATGTCACTGCCACCATAGCTCCCCTTTCTTTATCCTCTTTCTCCCCAGGTCCCTTCCTCTACTCTAACTGGTCTCCTTTCTAGTTTCATGAGATACCACCCCCTTTTTCTTTTCTTTTCCCTCTAGCTTCCACACACAAGAGAAGACATATAGAAAATACATATGACCCTTTATTTCCTGAATCTGGCTTATTTCATTTAACATAATATCCTCAAGTTCTATCCATTTTCCTGCAAATGCCATAAGTTTGTTCTTCATGGATGAATAAAACTCTGTTGTATGGAATTGGTGTAGGTTTCTGTCAATAGACAAATGGATAAAGATATTGACAGAAACCTTGACCAATTCCATAAGTTGGCTACTGTGCTGCTACAAACATGGGTAAGCAGGTATCACCACAGCGTGCTCACTTCAATTCTTTTGGATAATTACTGGGGGAAGGTGATATTGCTGGATCATATGGTGGCTCCATTTCTTATCTTTTGAGGAGCATTCATACTGATTTTCATAGTGGTCGTACTAATTTGAAACCCCACCAATATATCATTCTCTCTTGTCATCAGATTCATTTTCATATTCTCTCTCTCTCTCTCTCTCTCTCTCTCTCTCTCTCTCTCTCTAAGGTAATATCTGTTCTTTAATTGGAGCCAAGATTCTGATTCATTCTTTTGCAATTATCACATTAAGTTATTGTCATATCTTTTTGCTGAATCAGTTGAAACCATTTTCACATTTTCATTGGAATTTAACAATGAAACAAAACTCCTAGAGTAAGTGATTATGAACTTGATATTTTAATGTTTATATTTCATTTAAATATAAATTTTTCTTGCCACTAAATTATACAAGTAGCATTTTGTTGAACCTTCTATCTTAGAACAAACATTGCTATTGGGTTTTTTTTTTTTTTTGACACTTGGGATGGAACCCAGAGGGGCATTCTAACCTCCAAGTTACACCTCAAGCCCTTTTATTTTTTAAGATAGGGCTTCACTAAATTGCTGAGGAGGTCCCCAAAACTATAATTCTCCTGTCACAACCTCCTAAATACTAGGATTATATATGTGCTACCATGTCCATCTTTGCTTTCTTTTAATCATTATAACAACTTTAAAAACATGATGGATATTCCAGTGAGTTACTATAAGAATGATTTCACCAAGCATCTAAAAAGTCTTCAGCCCCTTCCTTCTCCAATCCTAGAGTATACTGAATAGTGTTACTTAGATTTTTACTGATAATTTTCACAGTAGGCCTCTTATATTCTTCAGTTTGTATAGGAAATTCATTCATTAACATTTTTTGAGCAAACACTATATTTTAGGTACCAGAAATATAAAGGTGAACAAGACAGACAGTATTTCTTTTTTTAAAGATGTTGACAGTTCAGTGTGAAAGAAAACAATTATATAATCTGGTAAAGCAATTTTATCAGTCAGTGTTCTACCAGAGAAAGAAAACCAGTTGGAAATGTGTGTGTGTATGTGTATGTGTGTGTGTGTGTGTGTGTGTGTGTGTGCGTGTGTGTGTGTGTGCGCATGTGTGCGTATGTGTGTAAAAATACAGACTGAGCATCCCTAATCCAAAAACCCAAAATCTGAAATGCTCTAAAATCCAAAAGTTTTTGAGCTCCTTCATGACAGTACAAGTGGAAAATTCCATGTCTGAGTTTATAAAATGGGTGGAGGTCAAAATGCAGGCACAGTAAAAATACTGTATAAAATTACTTTCAGGCTATATGTATAGAACCTAAATCAATTTTGCATTTAAAATTTGGTCTCATGCCCAAGATATTTCATTACATATATGCAAATATTCTAAAATCTGAAATACTGCTGGTTCAAACATTTAAGATAAGGACATCTCAATTTGTATATGAACATAAATAAACTTATTGCAATGAATTGAAATTGGTTTATAAGATTGTAGACAAACTCAAGATCTGTAGATCAGGCCACCAGGAAGGAAAGTCTAGAATCTCTGAGGCAGAAGCTGATGTACAGTACACAGTTGGAATTTCTTCCTCCTCAGAGAAACTTCATTTCTGTTTTGAAGGCCTTACAACCAGTTAGAAAGGCCCACACCAGGCCACAGGCATGGTGGTGCATGTTTGTAATCCCAGCATTCGGGAGGTGGTGACCAGAGGATCAGTTTGCAGACAGCCTCAGCTACTTACCATGGGCCTTCACTATTCAGTGGGCCCTGTTTTAAAATTAAAAAGACAAAAAAATGGGGTTGGGGGTGTAGCTCGGAGGTACAATGCCCTGGTTTCCATCCCTGGTACCACAAAAAAAAAAAAAAAGAAAAAAAAAGAAAAGAAAGAAGAAAGGCCTACACAGATTATGAAAGATCATTTTCCCATAAAGAACTATTTATAGGTGTCAATCACCTCTACAAAATACTCTCAGAAAGACTTACATTAGCATCTGATAGGTAGGTGCTACAGCCTCTCCAAGGTGAGAGATAAAACTGAACACAGTGATGCTTAGGAAATGCTATGGGGGGAAAGCATAAAGTGCCAAGGACATAGCTCACATGTATCATACAAGATGGTACGGTCCTCTATCCTAGTCTAAGGGAGCCAGACAGTATTTCCCCCAAACGAGGACAGTTCTGACCTGAAAGATGAGTAGGTATTAGATAGATAAAAAGATAATAAGAGAAAGTCTTAGGATGTAGGAATGGCATAAGCTAAAGCCTGGAGACCAGAAAAAGAAAAAAATACTAAAGGTATAATTTTCATTTATCATCAGTTTTTTTTTTCTGGCACTTTTTAGAATATTTTCAACGGAAGCCAAAATTTGACTCTCTCCATTTTTTGTAATTATTTATATTAGATTACTGTAATGTCTTTAGTGCTGAATCAGACAAAACTCTATTTTCATGTTTTAATTTGCATTTTCAATTTTGATAGAAGGAAGCACCTTTTCAGAAGCTTATTTAAAATTCAAGTTTCTTCCCCTATAGGGTGCCTATTGTAATATTTTCACATTATTCTAATGAGTAGTTTTCCTTTTCTTACTGATTATAGGGTGTGTATGGGGGGGTGTTGGGGATGGAACCCACGGGCATTCTACCTCTGAACTACACCCCCAGCCCAATTTTTGATTCTTTATTTTGAAACAAGGTCTCACTAAGTTGCGGGAGGGCCTCACTAAGTAGCTAAGGCTGGCCACAAACCTGGATTCTCCTGTCTCAGCGTCTCAAGTACTGGGATTACAAGCATGTGCCACCACGCCAGGCAATAGGATTTGTATACTACTAGAAACCCACTGTGTTTATACACATTGCAGGTATATTACCCCAGAAAATACCAGTAAAAACTGGAAGGAGTTGTGTAGACTATAGTTTACAGATGGGAGATAGGGAACCTCATTAAGTCAGGAAGTACTGGGTGATATGGATTCTGGGTCCTCATGTTGCATCTCGCATAAAGCCCTTGTATTGAGCAGGAACAATAAGGGCAAAGAAAGAAAGAGGAGAATGCAGGTACCGTGTCACAGAGTTGAAGGTCAGCGTATGGGAGGCTGAGACAGGAGGATCAAAGTTGGAGACCAGCAACACTGGGTAACTTAAAAGACCCTGTTTCAAAATAAAAAATAACATAGTGCTGAGGGTATAGCTCAGAGGTAAAGTGCTCCTGAATTCAGTACTCAACACAGAAAAACATAAACAAGAGAGGGGGAGGAAGGAGAGGAAGGAAGGGGAAAGAGGAAGGGAGGGAAGGGGAGAGCAGGGGAAGAGACAACTCATCTCAGAGAGCATAGTATTTTTAGCCCTTCCAATAAACTATAGAAGAGGAAGTTCCAGAACCCTAAACAATGAAAGCAACACTAGCTATCTTCCTTCCTACTACAGGCAAACTCATCTTTCTGAAATAGAAGCAACTGGCAATAAACAAAGCCAACCCATTAAAATTATCATCAGAACATTTGTTCAAGCAATGAAAATAAGCCAGAAAGATATGCCTATGAAATAAAGGAAATGTATATTCTGATATTTTTAAAAAACTAAAAATTTTAAACATAATAGAAATTATAAAAAGACAACTTAAATTAGGATCAAATAATTTTAAGAAATGTTATTGGAGAAAAGAACAGAAAGGTATGAAGGTGGGACTCAGAAAACCAGGGAAAGCATTAGAAATAAAAGAAAGAATAATTTAGAAGTAGAAGTGAAACCAAAAGTAACATACTACTAAGTATCATAAAAAAATAGAAAGGAGAAAAAACTTAAGTTGAAAATATGAAAGCAATAAGAAATTCAAACAACTCAGCACTAATAAGACAAATAATCTAAAAGAGTCAAATGATCTGAATAGATATTTCTTAAAATAAGACATACAAATGGCTGTGTATGTGAAAATATATTTGGCATTACTAATCATCAGAAAATGCAAATAACTACAATGAAATAACAAATCACCCTAACCAAAATGGCTATTATCAAAAAGACAAAAGAAAGAAAAAAAAAACAGTGCTGGAGAAAGGAAAACTCTCATACTCTTGGTAAGAAAATCAATTAGTGTAGTCATAAGGAAAAACAATAAGGAAGTTCTTCAAAGATCTAAATAGAGGACTAACACATGATCCAGCTATCCCACTTCTGATTATATAACCAAAGGGGAAAACATCAGTATCTCAAAAAGACAAAAAAATCTGCACTCCCATGTTTGTGGCAGTAGCTATGCACAACAGCCAAGACATGGGATCACCCTAGGTGTCCACTGAAGATAAATGAAGAAAATCTGGCTCATAGACACAAGGGAATATTATTCAGCCACAAAACAGAATGAGATCCTATCTTGTGTTGCATCATGGATGAGCCTGGAGGACATTACTTAAAGTGAACTATTTCGGGCACCCAAACACAAATATTGTATGTTCTCACTCATATGTGGAATCTAAAAAGTCAATCACATTGAAATAGAGTGTGGAGTTGGGTGTGGTGGTATATGCCTATAATCCCAGTATTTGGGAGGCTGAGACTGGAGAATCACAGGTTCAAAGCCAGCCTCAGTAACTTTGTGAGACCTTCAACAACTTATCAAGACCTTTTTTCAAAATAAAAAATAATATAGGCCTAGGGGTGTATCTTGGAGGTAGAATGCCCTGGGTTCAATCCCCAAAGTGAAGAAAATAAGAGGAGAAGGAGAGGGAGCAGAAGGAGGAAGAGGAAGAGGAAGAAGGTAAAACAGTGGTTACCAGAGTACAAGAGACTAGTGAGAAGAGGAGAAAGGAAGGATAGAGGGGAAGCTGGTTATCAGATATGAAAATACAGTTGTATGGGAGGAATAAGCACCTGTGTTCTATGCACTGTCAGTATGCTGACTGTAGTTAACAAGTTTATTGTTCACTGCAAAATAACTAGAAGAGAGAATATTTATGTTACCAATATAAATATTTAATATTACCAATATAAAGAAATTGTAAGTGTTTGAGAAGATGAATACATTAATTATTCTGATCTGAGCATCACAGATTTTATACATTTACCAAAATATTATACTCTACTCAAAAAATATAGTTATTACATATAATTTTCAGATTTTAATAACATTTTAAATGAAGGAAATTTAAAATTGCTTCCCTTCTTTTCTATATCTTATGTAACTCTTCTCTGAGCTTTTCTTCAAAAAAATAAACTTTATTATGTTTTACATAAGATTAATATACTCATCTTAGGTTTATAGTTTGGCAATTTTGACAAAGAAAATCATTACTGCAGCCAAAAGAAAGCAAAGGAAGAAAAAAAAGGAGAAAAGGAAGAACAAAAAATAAGCTTGGTCCATATAAAAGAAAACAAGAAGAAAAGGATAAAAACATAGACCAGGTGAAAAAAAAAAAAGACAAACTAAAAAGAAGGCATAAGACAAACCCAACCATATCAGAAATTACAATAAATATAGACTAAAACTCTAGTAAAATGATCAGATTATTTTTTAAAATCCCTAGCTATATACTGTTTATAAGTGAAAGTGTTAAGTGAGATTAGTCAGTCACGAAAAGTGAAAAGTTTTATGTTTTTTCTTATAGGCAGAAGCGAGGTAGTAATTGGCAGGAAAGAGGGACTTTAGATAATGTGGAGAAGCCCCAGGGGAATGATGGAGGGAGTTTAGGGGAGGGAGGAGGGAGAATTAATACAGCAAACACTTCGGTCGATGTTATGTACATACAAGAGAAAACCAATGCCGGTCTCAATGTGATGCGTAGGGAAGGGGAGGCGAGAAGGAGTGCTGTGTGCACGGGTGTCACTATCACTCAGAACTACATTATGTGTGAGCCTACCATGCGCCAATAAAAGTGTGTGTGTGTGTGTGTGTGTGTGTATGTGTGTGTGTGTGTGTGTAGAGGAATAATGAAATAGATGCCATGAAAATACTAACACAATACATATAGCATGGCTATACAATATCATATAAGATCATATAAGCAGGCTCTGAAGTAGGAAGTATTACTAGTGAAAAAGGACATTTCAAAAATCTTAAAATAGAACTGGGCATGGTGGCACAGGCTCATAACCCCAGTATTTGAGAGGCTGAGACAGGAGGATCGTGGTTCGCGGACAGCCTCAGCTACTTACTGAGGCCCTTTGCAACTCAGTGAGACCCTGTTTCAAAATCAAGAATAAAACTGGGTGTGGTGGCGCACACTTGTAATCCCTGAGCTTGGGAGGCTGAGACAGGAGGATCGAATAGGTTCAAAGCCAGCCTCAGCAACTTAGTGAGATCCTGTTTCCAAATAAAATATAAAAAAATAAAGAAAGAAAGAATGAATGAAAAATAGGGCTGTGGGTGTAGCTTGAAGGTAGAATGCCCCTGGGTTCCATCCCCAATACCACACATACAAAAAATCTTAAAATAGTTCAATTTAATAGTAGGAAACAAAACCTAAATTATAATTACACATAATGGCATGGCTTTCAAGTATATACAGTAGAAATACAGCACTAAAATAAAAATAGACAAGTTCACATAGCTGTGTGGTAGGATGCTAGGTCCGCTGCAAACAAGAAACAGAGGCTGGAGCAAGAAAGTAGGTTTCTTCCTGCATGGGTGTGGATCCATGAGCAAAGCTGATGAGCAAAGCTCCAGGTCCCAGCCCCAGCTCGGGATATGACAGTTCTTTGAAGCACTGGGAGGCTTTGCCTAGCATAGGAAGGGTGCAGAAGCAAAGAGCAGATAGTCTGTACACTGTTTCTCTTTTCTCTAGCAGTTCAGTGACCTTTTTGAGGGGCTGTGGGGGTCCTGCTTTGTTCACCTGGGGGGGGGGGCGGGTGGCTATGAAGGAAGCCTTACTCTTCAGACTTGTTCTTAGGCATCTAGCCAAGAACAATCTTCAAGGACAAAGCTGGGCTTCTGCCTCAGCTAGAGAATTTAACTCGCCTTAATAGTCAGCAGAGAGCAGTCAAAAGCTACAGAAGACAGGAGATTTGAACCCAATCAAGCAAGGTGACCCATTGCATGCCATGCCGCATCCAACAACAGGAGAATATAAAATCTTTTCAAGTACACCTGAAACATTTACCAAGATAGACCATATGCTAACCAAAAAGCGATTCTCAATAAATTTCAAAGAACAGGAACCATTGAGAGTATTTCTCTGACCACTATGAAAATAAATTAGAAATCAATAACAGAGCTAACCATGGTGGTGCACGCCTAGAATCCCAGTATTTAGGAGGCTGAGAAAGGAGGATCACAGATTTGGAGACCAGCCTCAGCAAATAGCAAGACTCTCAGCAGCCTGATGAGACCATGTTTCAAAAAACAAAAATATAAAGTGTTGGAGGTGTACCTTGGAGGTGGAATGCCCCTGGGTTCAATCCCTATAATCATTTAAAAAAAGGGGGGGGAAACAATAATAGAAAGGGTATTTAGAAAATACACAAATAATCTGGAAATTATATGGTAAACATATAAATAATCCATGAATTAAAAATTGTGGGCTGCAGCTAAAACTCACTATAGAAAAAAAAATTTTTTTTTTTTTTTTGGTGGTACTGGGGTTCCTGGAAGCCCTTCTACCTCCGTGCTACACTTCCAGACCCATTTTTACATTTTTATTTGGAAACAGGGTCTCCTAAGCCAGCGCGCGAGGCTGGCTTCGAACCTGCACGATCCTCCTGTCTCTGCCTCCCAAGCGCGGGGATTACAAGCGTGCGCCACCACGCCCGGCTAGAAAATTTTTAAAAATTAAATATTAAGAATGAGTTACAGCTGGACGTGGTGGTGCACGCTTGTAATCCCAGCATTTGAGAGGTTGAGACAGGAGGAACACGTTCACGGACAGCCTCTGCTACTCAGTGAGGCCCTCTGCAACTTAGTGAGACCCTGTTTCAAAATAAAGAATTAAAAAAAAATAGGGCAGGGGATGTGGCTCAGAGGTTGAATGCCCCTGGGTTCCATTCCCAGACCCGAATAAAATAAAAAAATGAGTTACCTTAGCTTCCATCTCAAGAAGCAAGAAAAAAGAACACAAATTAAGGCCAAAGAAAGAAAAATAATACAGATAAGAGTAGAAATTAATGAAATGGCAGACAGAAAATCAACACAGCCAAAAGTTGCTTCCTAAGAAGATCAGTACTATCCACAAGCTCCATCCTAACAAGATTGTTCAAAATAAAAAGAGAGAAAACACAAATGGCCAATACCAGAAATAAAGAAGGAACCCCACTAAACACCCTATAAATAAGATAATAAAAGAATATTGTAAATAATTTTGCAGGCAATTTTGTCAGTTGTAATAAAAATGGATACATTTCTTAAAGGAAAGCTAACAGTTAACATGCTAGAAAATGGAAAATCTGATTAGTAGAATATCTGGTAAAAAGAAAATGGAAAATATGATTAGTAGAATATCTGGTAAAGATTTTGAATATGCAATTTAGATTCTTCCCAAAACCAAAAGTTCAAAAAAGAAGTAATAGAATAAATTGAACAAAAAATATTTTTAGAGAGAAAAATAAAGGAGCATTTCTCAACTAATCTCACCAAAATCTATAAGAACTTTATTACTAGGAAAGCAAATGTCTCATAAACGTAGAATGAATAAAACGTAGATGTAGCGATCTTAACAAACAACATATTAAATCAACATGAAAAAATAATCATGAAACCAGATTATCTAGATCCCAAAACCCAGATTTACCATTTACTAGTTTTTTTTAATAGATTGTTTAGCGCTGCTTATTCTGTTTCCTTATCTCTACATAGCTTTTATCCCAGGAATGCAAAATTGCTTTTACATCCAAGTTTTTACATCCTTACTGCAGTAACAGAATAAAGGAGAAACACAATATGATCGTATCAATAACTGTACAAAAAGTATTTAAGAAAGTTTAGAACCCTTCTTGAAAAAAAAAGCTCAGAAAACTAGAATAAAAATGTATTTCTCTGAAAAATATATTTTATAAAAAAATGGAACTGTTATAATCTTATTTAATGGCCTTATCATCAACATTTTGCCCCTGAATTTGTAAATATAACAAGGATATCCACTATTACTAGATTTTTTCAATCTTGCACTGGATAGCAACAAATGTCTCTGAGCCATTTAAGCATCAGTTAAGCCCTAATGATTTTGCTTACTTTCCTGTGAACTTCATTATTCAGAAATGAGAAACATTTCTATAAATTCTAGATCAGTTTTCTTTTTCACAGATTAACTGATCTGTTAAATGCTCTACTGTTCACTGGATGGTTCTCTGTCGCCACCTGGTGGTGAAGAGCTGTTTCGCCTGAGATTTACCCTCCAGGAGGGAGGGGGTAAAGGCAAAGCAGCCATCAGGAATCAAACTGACTTGCCAACATTTACATTTTTTGTCTTCTTGATGATTGCCATTCTGATTGGGGCTAGATGAAATCTCAGTGTAGTTTTTATTTGCCTCTCCCTGATTTCTGATGATGTTGAACATTTTTTCATAGATGTTGGTGAGGATGTGGGGAAATAGGAACCCTTCTACACTGTTGGTGGGATTGCAAACTAGTCAAGCCACTATGGAGATCGGTGTAAAGATTCCTCAGAAAGCTGGGAATGGATTCAGCATATGATCCAGGTATACCACTCCTGGGTATTTTTACAAAGAGATGAAAATCAGAGAGCTGCAGTAATATATGCATACCCATATTCATAGCAGCACAATTCACAACAGCCAAATTATAGAACCAACCTAGGTGTCCATCAACAGATGAATGGATTGAAAAATTATGGGATATCCACACAATGGAATTCTACTCAGAAATAAAAAAGAACAAAATTAAATCATTTGCAAGAAATGGAAGGACCTGGAGAAATTATATTAAGTGATATTAACCAGTCACTGAAAGTGAAGAGTTATGTTTTCTCTAATATGTACAAGCTAGGAATTAATTGGGATACCAGAGGGACTCCATAAAATGGAGGAGAAGCCTCAGTGGAGCCAGGGAGGTGGTCTAAGGGAAGGGGAGGAGAAAGTCTGAGGTTCATCAATGGAAATACTACCACCAACTATGTGTACATATATGAATATACCAATGACAGTCTCAGTACTCTGTATTGGGAAGGGGGAAATGTGGAGATAGGGGGACCCACCAAGTGCTGTGTATGTATGTCACTGTCAACATGATTTACATTATGATGTGAGACTATAATGTACCAATAAAAGCACATTATAAAAAAATCAAACTGAAAGTGAAAGAGAAATAGCAGAAGGAGTGAGTCCGGAACCTCCCATCATGTTAGAACATCTACTATACTACAGCCCGTGTGCTAGGTCTTCACAAATTCACTAGAAGCAATAGGAAAACAAACTCTGAAGCCAGACTACCTATCCTAAAGTCTAGCTTTACTATTTACTAGTTTAAACTTTGAACCAACTACTTGACCTTCCTAGTTTCAGTTTCCTCACCTGTAAAACAGGGGTAATAATAGAACCTACTTGGGGATATTGTTGCAAAGATCAAAACTACCAACTATTCACAATGGTACCCAATACAGTCATCACTAAATAAGGTTACGTACTTGATAACCATTCCAGCTAGTGAGAGCTATTATAGCATTTTGTAGACTCAGGTTAGAATGAAATGGTACTTTGGAATACAGTTTGGCAGTTTCTTATAAAGTTAAGTTTTATGTGATACCAGTAATTCCACTCCTAGGTTTATGGCTCAAGAACTAAAAACATATGTTCACAAAGAAACTTGTACATGACTATTTGTAGCAGCATTACTCATGATGTCAAAAAGTGGAATCAACTCAAATGTCCACCAACTGATAAGTGAATACACAAAATGTGATTTACGTGAAGAATGGAATATTATTCAGTAATAAAGAGTAATTAATTACTAATACATGCTACAACCTGGATGACACATGAAAACACAGTGCTAAGTGTAGGAAGCCAAACACAAAAAGCTTCACATTACATCATTCCATTTATATTTTAAAAGATCCAGAAGAAGCAATTCAATAAAGAAAGAAAATAAGATTTATAGTAGCCTAACTAAAACCTTATGTTTAGGAAAAAAAACTATATAAAATACTTGGGCATCTTTACCCATGACTGTTCAAAATTGGAAATAAGCAAGATTTACTTCAACACACAAATGGAAAACTGTGCTATATCCATACAATGGAATACTATTCAACAATAGAAAGAATGACCTACTGATACGTGCCAGAAAGTGAATCAATCTTAAGTGAATTTTGCTAAGTGAAAAGGCCAGATCATATTTTATAATTTGATTCATAAGATATTATGGAAAAGGCAAAACAGAAAATAGAACAGTGACTGCCATGGGTGGGGAAGAAGGAAACGGTTAACTACAAAAGGGACACACACACAAAAAAAAAGGGACACACAAGGAGATTTTGGACTATTCCATCATCCTAGGGTGATGGATATGTGACTATGTATAGGCCAAAACCTTCAGACCGCACATTACAAAGTGTGAACTTCAATGTTTACAAGGTAAAAAAAATCAACCAGAATATTGGAAGATCACAAGTCTAAACACAGATTGAAATGTGAATTTAATTATATTACAAATGGATGGCATAAGCTCATAAAAAAGCTCATAAAGAAATCCAACTAACTGAAAGGGAAGGAGAAATAGCACAAGGAGCGAGTCTGGAACCTCCCATCATGTTAGAGCATCTATACTCCAGCCCTCGTGCTAGGTCTTCACACATTCACTAGGAGCAGTAGAAGAACTGGTTAGGAAAACAAACTCTGGAGCCAAACCACCTATCCTAAAGCCCAGCTTTACTATTTACTGGCTTAGACTTTGAACCAACTACTTAACCTTCATAGTTTCAGCTTCCTCACCTTTAAAACAGGGATAATAATAGTATCTACTTCATGATATTGCTGCAAAGATCAAAACTGTCAACTATTCACAATGGTACCCAGTGGATGTCGGGGAAAGAAACTGATGGAAGTAATTTTGGAAAGGTTTAAGATTAAAGATAAAAATAACTGTACATACACAGGTACTCTAATTTGTACATTTGTTTCCTATGGGAGTATAAATTACTAATTTCAAAAGTCCTTTACAGTTATATAAGGGTTGAACAAAGAAGCAAATAAATGATAGCTAATGGTAGCCTGATTTCTCACTGTGTGTGAGAGAGAGAGAGAGAGAGAGAGAGAGAGAGAGAGAGAGAGAGAGAGGAGAGGGAGAGGGAGAGGGAGAGGGAGAGGGAGAGGGAGAGGGAGAGGGAGAGGGAGAGGGAGAGGGAGAGGGAGAGGGAGAGGGAGAGGGAGGGAGAGAGAGAGAGAGAAGCAGGTAGGGGAAAGCTCTGCTACTAGATTCTAGTTGGAGACATCAATGTGCACTTACATTTAGTTTAATTTTAACATATATAAGGATAGAGATATAATTACTAATGCATGTGCATATGTGAATTAATATATATATAATATATATATGTATTTATTTTCTTACTATTATGCTAACAGTCTACAAACATGACAGCCCAAGCAACAAGCACATATTATTCCCCAAGGACCCTCAGAGAAATGGCTGATCCTCCTCCCTCTACCCTCCTCCTCCTCCTTCTCCTTCTTTTCTCTCTCTCCCCCTCCTTCCCTCTCATTTGAACCCAGGGGCATTCTACCTCTGAACTATACCCCAGCCTTTTAAATTGTTTTTTTATCTTGAAATAGGGTCTCACTAAGTTGCTAAGAGGCACACTAACTTGCTAAGGCTGGCCTCGAACTTGCAATCGTCCTGTTTCAGCTGCCCAAGTAATGAGATTACAGGCACATGCCCTAAAAGCAAAATAGCAGATTCTATGGCAGGAAAAAACACAGAATGAGCCTGGAGTATGTTATAGTGCCACGAAGTAAGGAAGGTCTCAGAAAACTGGAGGTGTGTCAGACAGACACAGGCATTATTCTAAAAGAGCTCCAAGCTAAAAGTTTCAGCAGCAAAATAAGCTATGTAGTATCAGATTATAACCTAAATTATACATCAAATGAATCCATATTGATGTGAGGAAATTATTTAATAAATAAATACAGAAGGAGAAGAAACAAATATTCTTTGCAGAAGAACTCCAAATAGTATTTATACATATCATCTCCTCCAGGGAACTTTTGTATAGAATTCACAAAAGGAGGGTATTAAGTCCATCAATTCTACTTAATGAATTATTTACAAAAAACACATTATGATCCAGGCACGGTGGCGCACATTTTTATCCCAGTACTTGGGAGGCTGAGACAGAAGAAGCACAGATTCACAGCCTCAGCAACTTAGTGAGGCCCCTCACAACTTAGTGAGAACTTGTTTCAGGATAAAAAAATAACATAGCTCAGAGGTAGAATGCCTCCAGGTTTTATTTCCAGTATCCCCCCCCCAAAAAAAAAGACACGCTATGAAAAGGGGGGAAAAAATCCCTTTACAATGGAGAGAACCAGCAGACACTACCTTGCCCAGGAACAAGGTTAAAACCCCCACTGTTGAGTCAGATGGAGAGCATATGCCCTGATGTAAGCAGATGAGAAGGTTGCTTTGCTTTTGTGATATTCTTTCCAAAATTGCCAAGCCCAATCTAAATGGGAGAAAATGAAACTAATTGAAATCAGAAGTACTCTCCAAACTACTCAACCAGCACTCTTCAAATTCTCCAAGTATCTTTAAAAAATTATTTTGGAAAATTTATAAAAAGGAAAAAATGAGAAACTGTCACAGACTAAAGTGTAATGTCCTGGATTGGATCTCAGGACAATGTAGTGAAATTAAAATAAAGTTTAATTAACAGCAACACACCAACATTAATTTTCTGATCTTGACTCATGTATCCTGGTTATGGAAGATGTTAACATGAGGCAAAAGTGGGTGAAAGGTATATACATAGGAACTGTCGGTACTATCTTCGTAACTTTGCTGTGAGCCTCAAATTATCTCAAAATAAAAAGTTTATTTTAAAAATGTGAAAGGACCGAAGGAACTAGAATGAACTCATTTTATATACAAATTTTTTTCTTTTGTTACTGGGGATTGGACCTAGGGGCAGTCTACCTCCAAGCTACACCCCCAGCCCTATTTTTTTATTTTTTATTTTGAGACTAAGTTGTAGAGAGTCTTACAAGTTGCTGAGGCTGGCCTCAAACCTGCAATCCTCCTGTCTCCCAAGTACTGGGATTACAAGTGTGCACCACCATGCATGGTTTACATGCTACAATAATAAAATGATAAAAAATAAATGCAATGTGTAGATTTTCCACAGAAACTTTTTATGTATAATGTTTTTCTAACAGATCAAAAAGAGTGGCGGGTTCTATTTCACAACATCCTAGAAGAAGAGCGAGCAGTGTAACCAAGGGTCATGTCCCGCAGTTTGATCTCACTTGCCTTTTGATTGATCTGTATATTGAGTTAGAATTAGGCAGATTCACTCAGAGCCACAAAGTAAGGTGACCGTGCCCATCCCCTCCCCCAGCCACAGATACAACCTGGCCCCGCATCTAGAGATGCTTCAGAATATGGGCACCTTCTGCTTCTTACCTGTCCCTCCTCCTTAACCAGGACACCAGATGCTATCTTCCTGGAGCATCCAAGTGCTTAGATCTGAAGGTCTCTGCAGTGCCAGCCAAAGGCATTTAACCTATATTATGGGCACAAAATCATTCTTCAACACACCCCCCATCTGCACAGCAAGCCTGCCAGCCCACGGGCCATGCAAGTGGTAGTGTTGCGGCTCTCTTCTGGACAGTGATACTCTTGTGCTGGATGGAGAAAGAGAAGAAGGTCTGTGGGTAAGGGCTTGGAAGAAGCCTGCACCGTGAGCCCATCCTGGTAAAGTAAAAGGAAGGACTATGAGTCTCTGAGGTTAGGAGAGGCCAGGGGAGACGAGTCTGCCCCATGGGACCTGCAGAAAAAGAGCTGGTATCTGAGTCGCATCACTTAACCAATTAAGTGTTCCTTCAAATTATCAAAACAGGCGATCGCAAAGGCCATTAGAGGAAATGATCATGGCAACCTTTGCTTGGAGCCCTTGCTAAAGAGTGCCCCAGAAAACCAGAACTCTGTAAGGTGCCTGGCTGTGAGGCCCCTGCTGAAACCCTGCTTTTCTACTCCTTGTGGACAATCCCTTTGATGCCAGTAAGGGATGACCGGCAAAGGCCACAGGAGCCACGGTGACCGTGAAAGTTAACCACAATCTCACTCTGAGGCACACAGGCTGTCTCTAGAGGCCACACTCCAAGGATAGGTATCCAACACACCTCCACAAAAGCCTAAAAAAAATCTCATCTTACCTGGAAGAGGCCCAGAAAACACAATGTCGTCTTCAGAATTGTTTACCTGCACTTGCACACACCTGTTCGTGTTGCATGAACTGGGACACAAGGACCATCTGCCAAGTGCGGGGTTGAGTCACCCTGGGATCCTAAGCACACGCTCAAGACCTGAATGTGGGCCAGAGTGATGAGCACCGCAGTTCAGAGCTGCCGAGATAAAGTTTAGTGAACCAAGTGACCAGATACAAGGGACGTGCTACCTGGTGTTCCAGAGCTGCCCTTGTACTCTCTGACCTCTCTCTTTACTGTGGACCCTGCTCTCCTTTGTCCCATCTTGAAGTCCCCGGCATTCTGTGCCACAAGTTTCTAACACTAACCTCAAGAACAACCAAAGAGGAACATCAGGTGATAAGAAGAAGCCAGAAAACATGGGAGGCCCTCAGCTGGCCTCCTGGGGCACCCCACAGTGAAGGTCCCTCCGCAAGATTCTGGCTACTTCACTCTTCTGGTCAGGTATTTCAGGTCTGAAGCTGATACCAGAGAAACCATGAAAAGTATTCATGTCCTGCATGTATCTGCCCAACATGCAGGTACTTGGGTTACTGCACCACTTAGATCTGGGGCTGCCCTGGCTGCAGGGAAAGGCATGCCAAAGAGGACACCATGCACCAGAATCTGCCCCTGTGGACAGTCAGCAGGAGGTTAGACCAGGCAGGGGACTGTGAGCAGAGCAGGAGGCACAGGCAGGAGGGCAGAGGACACCCTCTCCATTAGGAGGGCTCACAGGTGCAGAGGGCCAGGGTGGGGGAGGAGAGTACTACTTTTTTCTCGCACTCCATGAGCTGTTTAGTCCTTCATGTATGGCAAAAGGGATCTCAGGGCAGATGCAAGGCCACACTGCTCAGCAGAGGGATTCTGTGCCTGTGCCAGGGAATTGGTGGGGCCAGGCCAGAGAAGGGTCTCTATTCCAGGCTTATGGCAGCTGGGACTGGGGAAGGGTGTCCTCCCTGGTCCTGTAACAGCATGCACATCTCTACAGATGCCCAGACCTGCCTCTGACACTGCTCTACCTGTGCCATCCCCTGCAAACCCTTTACTGTCACCTTGCCAATGTGAAACCAAGCCTCCTGCAGGTGTAAAGGAATTAGCCCTAATCCTGACAGCTAAAAGGTTAGCCACATCTCTCCACAGCCAGGAGCCTCTTGAAAGGTCAATGGTGTTCATTTTCTGCCTTCATATTTATCTTATAGAATCCATTACAGTCTTAGAAAAAGTTCCCCTGGTGAAAGAAAAATCCATACCCTCCTATTTCATATCCTAACAGACTTTGAAAGCAAAAAATTTTGTGTGGTTTAACCATAGACACTCCAGCTACAGCTAACCTCTACAGCAGAACCTAGGAGCCGCTGGGCCCCATGCCCTACTGAATAAGACAGCCAGCTGGACTGGCCTTCTACAGCAGAACCTAGGAGCAGCTGGGCCCCATGTCCTACTAAATAAGACAGCCGGCTGGACTGGCCTTTCTGGGATAGGTGCTCCTGGACAAGTCAGGGCCAGGTGCAGAGCCTTACCTAGAGCTCTCAGTCTCCCGCTCCTGCCCCTGCTCCTGCTTGCTGGTCTTCACCTTCTCCTAGTGCAACCAGCAGGAGGCACACCTCCTCCTCACTGAGTGAACCTGACCTATGGAGAGGAAGCCAGCCCAGTGCGGGATCTGAGCCCCCTACCTGCCCCCTCCCATAATAAGCAGCCAGGTTTCCTGGTCCTCCTATAATCTGCCTTTTTCATAACAAACTAAATCTCTGGAGTCCACAACTGTTCTGCCGTTATGCAGGGGATCCCTGAAGTGTCTCCTAGGATCCCCCATGTCTTTGGGGACCCTTCTCCAAGAGGTTGGGTATAGCGGAGTGGTCACAGACCAGGGTTCTAGTGGTGCCTCTGTCCCTGCATAACATGGCCACGTAACTAGAATCCTCCCTCTAAGCCTCTTTTCTTGGCACTCTGTTCTTGACACCCGCCTTAAAATTCAAGTGTCTCCGAATGTAAATGGTTTGGAAAATTGGACACACAGGGTGATGTGCCCAGACCCAAGGATTTGGAGTTTTGCTTCGCACTGGAGGGCTTCATCAAGGTACCAGAAAATCTGGGACTATCCTTCCTTCCTAATGCAAGGATGCTCATTCATTTCAATAACCCAGGGAAACACACACACACACACACGCACGCACGCACGCATGCATGCACACATGCACATGCACACACTCATTCTCCATGCTCCTAATTCCACATACAGACAGCACCCCTGCCCTCAGGATCTGAGCTTTGAAATTCACATGACATCTGCTCTGGTTGCTTGATGGGTTCCAAGGTCAGTCTCTGATGCACCCATCTCCTGGGGTCAACCTGCTGTGCTGCCCCGATTTAAGGATAGTTCCCAGGGGTATTGACAAGCACAGAGGACACCAAGCTCAGCATGCTTTGGATTCTAAGTTCCCCCAAGGCACTTGGAGAACAAATAGCTTATCACCTAGGGAGGGAGGTGTGGGCCCAGAGGGGTATTAGGGCCCACAGGAAGGATGACCCAGCCTAATTTATCCATCCAGAGACTGACAGTCTCAGAAACAGAGCCTCCCTGATCAAAAGGAGAGAGATCAGACCAGGGGCCATGCTAATAAGACCAGGCAGCAGGGATCACAGCCCTCTCACTGCACCCCCCAACATACACACACCCATCCTTTACCCTGCTCCCTTTCGTCTCTGGGAGGACAGTCCTTCTTGGGACCAAAGACTATTTGCACAGCTGCCTCTAGTAGCAAGCAAGTTTGCGGAACTACCTGGGAGGGACCACTTAGAACTAGTTTCCCTGCTGCCTGGCTCCGGGGCTTAAGGACCAGCCGCACCGCAGCCTATCCTCCAGCGCCCTCCAGCGGAAAGCAGGAAGCACTGCAGACCCAAGGGTTACCAGGTGTCAGCCCAGGCAAGGACAAGAATAGATGCTGCAGGTCTCACCAGGCCCACCGTATTCGAAATGTTGGCCGCCACCCAGACATCTGCTTGCCAACTCATTCACCATAATGTTCAGAAATGCTCATGCTGAGAACCCACGCGTATGTCACCAGTAGAAGCAGCCTTGGCATTCACGTCTGTACAGACCACCATACTGCACCCACACACTACAAATGAAACTTCTTTCCCAAGTGGAAGCTTCGCACGGCTCAGGCCCCACCCACCCGACACCCAGCAAAGTACCCTTGGGGAGGGTACAACGCTCCCCACAGTCTCGGGGCGCTGGCTTCCGCAGACTCCACCTCTCCGCTTGGGACTAATATTTGGCGGGAATAGTAGCCCTGCTGATGTCAAGCTAGAGGATTCAGTGGTTTTCTAGGTGGGGCCGGAGGTATCCCTAGCTGTGCCTAGGGCAGATACACCTGGGGGCCAGGTCGGCCACTCCTCTCTCGCCCGAAGGTGGCGCTGTCTTGATGTTTTAATGCCCTTTCGTTCCCTGGGCTCAGAAAGTCTTTCCAAAGGCTAGAGACCAGCAAACGCTGTGGGTAAAAGCGCGTGGGATTTCATGCTCAGAAGATTGCCAGCCTAAAATCCTCCTGTGCTGCTGATGATCCCGTTCTTCTTCAGACTCCCAAAATAAAAGCTGACCTGGTACTGGCTAGTGGGCTTTGAAAGGCATGCGAACATGGAGTTCTAGGGAAACGTGCCTGAATAAACTGGGTTGGAACTTAGTAAATCAAACCACTTTGTTGCCGCTACTTGGTGCAATTCCCAACAAAGTAAATCCAGAACACAGCTGCATTTCATACCTGGTCTCTCTTTAGCTGGAAAACAAACTGCTGGGGCAAAGACTCTCCTGGCTTTATTTGGTGAACACGATCGATTTCCAGAGAGAGGTGCCCTGTATGGTCAAAACTAGACTGAGGTGAGTAAGACACTTGTCTCCATTGCAAAATTTAACGAGGTCAAAAATCTCAGGAACCCAGATTTGGATTTCAGTGTAATGTTTTTTTTAAAGATAATAATTAATAGAAACATAAATCCGTGATGAATAAAATATCTAAACTTTGAAGACAGGATCGGACAGGGTCCAAAATAGGGCAAATGTAAATGTCACCTATCATCATATCTACACTTAAAATGCTGGTGTTTTGGTCTCCACGGATTTTTGCATTTATTTATTTATTGCTACTGGGGATTGAATCCAGGAGTATTCTACCTCCAAGGTAGAATTTATTTATTATTCATTCATTCATTCATTTATTTATTATTTTGAAACAGGTATCACTAGGTTGATAAGGGTCTAAGTTTCTGAGGCCTTAAGCCTATGATCCTCCTGTCTCAGCCTCCCAACTACTGGGATTACAGATGTTTGCCATCATGCTCAGTTTCAGAGATATTTTAATTCACACTTTTTATTGTGAGAGAGTTGCATTTGTCATTATGCTTGCTTATCCATATAAATTCCTCTTTAGTGAATTATGTATTTACTCATGGCCTTGTTTTAAAACTTTTTGTAATTTAAAAAGTTTTTTTTATACATATTTAAGTCTTTTTCATAGTAAAGGCACACCTCCATAACTAGTTATTTGGTATTCAACTATTTTCTTAAGCTTTGTTTGACCACTTATGGACAGTTCTCAAAATTTACTTACAAAATAAATACTTTATAATAAATTCTAAAACAATCTATGAGGATTAACTGTATGTGTTTTGAGCAAATTGTTATTCTCTTTGAAAATTTAATACCACTACTACCAGGACACACCAGGTATGCACACACCCATACACCATGCACACATATACACTCACTCATACACAGAACGTTACCAAGACAAAACAAGTGGTTTATATTCTATTTTAAGTTCATATGTAAGTTCTAGTCTATATTACTACAGTCACAGCTGAGAAATGATTATGAGGCTCTGAAACTGAATAATATATATAACAGCAAAATGCATTATTTCAAAGTTTTCATTTGCCCTACGATAATAGCTACTGAAAAAACAAACTATATTTCAGAGTTTATATTAAAAAACTAAGCCAGGTATGGTGGCACACACTTGTAATCCCCGCACTTAGAAGGCTGAAACAGGAGGATTGCACAGGTTCAAAGCCAGCCTCAGCCTACTTAGTGAGGCTCTTGTCAATTTAGTGAGACCCTGTTTCCAAATTAAAAATATATTTTAAAAAATAGGTCTGGGAGGATAGCTCAGAGGTAGAAATCCTCTGGGTTCCACCCCCAGTACCACAAATAAATAAATAAATAAATAAATAAATAAATAAATAATTTTGGGCTACTCTACTTTTGAGCAAAAAAAAAAAAAATCTTTTTCAGCTGGGCCCTTCTTCTACCTTGGCAGGGTTTGGAGATCTCTAATTAACTGGAATGTTCCAAACAATACAGAGATTATGTCTTTCTAAAGAGGGAGCCAAAAGCCTTCTGTCATAGGGCTATTATGTGAAAAAGCAGAAAGGCAATGAAATGGTTCCTAGCTGCCTGTACATTAAGAGATCGTCACACAGTACCACCACCCTTGTCTTGAGGTTAAGCATCAAATCTGAGAAGAAGGGTACCCAAGTGGGGATTCTGCTTCGAGAGTGGTCTGGCAGTGATCCAACAATTCTGTGTTTTGGAAATCCACACCAGGGCAAATATTTCAGACAAGGAGAATCTTGTAAAAAGGGAGATGTTTGTTGTAATACTATTTGTATAGCTTTACATAGGCAAGCAGAGAGAAATGTTAAAATTTTAACTCTAAACCTAACGTAAGGCCATATTCTAAATATATAAACATATAAATATGATGAAACTGCCCGAACTAAGACTTGAAACCAGAAGTGCGATATTTATGTTTTGTAAATGTGTGTGTGTGTGTGTGTGTGTGTGTGTGTCTGGGGATGGAAACCAGGGGCATTCAACCTCTGAGCTACACCCCCAGCCCTATTTTTTATTCTTTATTTTGAAACAGGGTCTCACTAAGTTGCAGAGGGCCTCACTAAGTAGCTGAGGCTGTAGGCAAACTGTGATCCTCCAGACTCAGACTCCCAAATGCTGGGATTACAAGCGTGCGCCACCACACCCAGCTTATTTTGTAAATTTGTAAACCTGAATTCAGTAATAAAATTCCCCATGAGTCTAAATCTTCAAACTAAAATGTATACATTTCTATCATAGGCTTTTCACAAAATTACATTCATCCATATTTGCTGAGACACCTGGTTTTCTAGGGCAATAGATGTGCTTAAAGGAAACATTGCCCAGGTCTTTCTGCTTGGACCAAATTGACTTATAATAATAGACACAAAATGACAGTACAATACATAATTACCCATAGATACTGTATGGAAAATTTTCAGATTTACAACAGAAAATTACGTGTTTATCTATTGACTTCAGAGTACATCCCCCCACATCCTAAATAATTACAGAAAACCTTGCAATAGCAAAAAAAAAAAAAAAAAAAAAAAAAAATCCTCAACTCATTTTGGTAAATCTGCTTAAACAAATCAATCTATTTTTTGCTGGAATTGGGACTGGGCCATCGGTGAACTTATTTTATTTACTTATTTATTTTTGTGGTACGAGGGATTCCACCTCTGAACTACACCCCCAACTCTATTTTATTTTTTATTTTGAAACAGGGCCTAAGTTGCGAAGATCCTTACTACGTTGTTGAGGCTGGTGGCGCACTTGCAATCTTCCTGCCTCGGCCTTCCAAGTACTGGGATTACAGACATCCACCGCCACAACCAGATTGTGAACTGGTTTTAGATTGGAGTACCTCATATAGTATCAAATCTTAGGTGTACATTCACTCTCACATAGTTGATGTAGCCCGAGAAAATGGAAAGAGAGCAGGAGTCACAGGAGTCCACAATTCAGTAAAGTTGCTGTAAATGTCATACCACTCCATTCCACCCTACCTATTAAAGACAGAACCCCTGTCATGAGACGGTGAAATCCTCTACTTCCAGACACTCCTGTAGTGATAAAAGCTATAGACAAATATTACTGATCATGTTCTGTCACTCAAAGAGCAAATGCTAGGAGGTGAGATGCAGGAAGGGGGGTACAAGGAGCTATTTCTCTTTGCTGATCACTAAGAGAAAAAAAATAAAATGGTTCCAGGGAGGGCTCTGTGTTCTGAAAGAATTTTAATTTCTCCTGAGAACCTCCTTATTATCCCCTAAGGGTCAATGGTGGGGGGTCATCACATCAATGGCAGTCAGACAGGGATGGTATTGGGGGTAACTTTCTGCCCTCTGCTAACATAGCAGGGAAAGAATGCCAAAGAAGGGATGTTTCCTAATTTAAGTGAATTAGAGAATGCCTTTGGAATGGAAATTAATCCTTTCTGAAAGCAAATGATGGACGATGGCCACTCCTGGATCTACTACCTGTACTGTTGTGCCCAGATCAGGCACTGTAAATCTGACAATGTCGGGGTAGGCCGATCTCAGGTATATGGTAGGTGACATTCTCTGTCTCTTGGCTCAGCATCACTTTTCTGCACCTGCCATCTCAATATCCATCCTGTGACATCAGAGACTAATTTTATCAATCACCTATCACAACTACTTTTCCATTCTACTAGAAGATTCATGTGTGTGCCTGTGTGAGAGAGACAGACAGACACTGGGGAGCTGAATTCAAACACATTCTACTTCTAAACTCTATCTCCAGGTCCCCTTTGTTAAATCATCATCACTGCCGTTGTTGTTGTTGTTGTTGTTGTTGTTGTTGTTGTTTAGAAAAAGGTTCTCCCTGAGGCTGGTCTTGAACCGCAATCCTCCTGTCTCAGCCTCCCAGGTATTGGGATTATAGGCATGCACCACCATGCCCAGCTCAGCAGATTCTTAATTGATATGTTTTAAAGCTTTAGAGATAATGTATGGAGCATCTGTAATAGGCAGTGGCGAGCATTCCATGGGTGGAGATCCTGTGAAACACCCTGTAGGAGCTTTGTTGCTCTCATTCAACTATATTTGCACCAAGTAGGCATTCAGTAAGTATTTGTTGTATGAATGAAACTTAAAGCTAATGAGGACTTTAATAAGGCTCCTTTTAAAGCTAAATCATAATTAGGGTAGCTGTTAGAAGAGGCCCAAGCCCGGTAGGTCCAGTGTTGCAAGTAATTGCCCAATTATAAACAAGACTAGAAACTGAAATAACAATATGAAATAGTTGCTTAATTCTAGTTAGTGAAGACAGAAAATGTGAGGAATAAGCACTATCTCTGAGTACCTGCGGACGAGAGGCCGCTGTGGTTACCAATTAAGTAACGAGTTTGGGGAATCTGAGTTAATCACATAAACATTGTTTAATCATCACAATTCTTAAATGATCACACATAGAATGGCCTCATAACAGGACAAAACATAGATGTGTAAAATTGGGAAAAATAGATTATTTTCTTTTTATATCGACAGGTGAATTCTCTAATGGAAATTCTGAAAATTATCAGTTCAGCTGCAGTGCTAATAATCTGTCCAGTCTTCCTAGTATGAAACAGACGTGGTACCTTAAAAGACACATCAAGGCAGGACTGGCCCCTAAGGAGGGAGCATCCACCTAGCCCAATGATTCAAGCTGTCCTGAGCCATTGTCAATGTCCTCGTGTCAACACCCTGGAAAGGGGGCCTAGGTTGGGTGCCCTCTGGGCTGCAACTCACCTAGGGCAGCGCCAGATCAAAAAGGTGGCAAAGCGGACTCTGAGCCTGGTAAAGCCCGGAGGCAGCTGACCCCAGTGGCTGAGCGGCCTGCACTCAGTGAGCCAATAGGCGTGGAGCTAGGGCGGGCCCTCAGATGTCCGGCCAATGGCAGTGGGGCGGGGCGGGGCGGGGCGCGCCGCGGGGAGCGCAGCTGTGCACGCAGATGTGGGGCCCTCGGGGAGCCGAGGCCGGCGCGGCGGCCCTCGGGGGCGCGCTCTTCCTGCTGCTCTTCGCCCTGGGGGTCCGCCAGCTGCTGAAGCAGAGGCGGCCAGCGGGCTTCCCCCCGGGGCCGCCGGGGCTGCCATTTATCGGCAACGTCCTCTCGCTGGCCGCCTCAGCCGAGCTGCCCCATGTCTACATGAGAAAGCAGAGCCAGGTGTACGGCGAGGTACCGCCCCGACGGGCCGCGGGCAGGGAGGGCCTCCCTCCCAGGGACTTTCTGCGGGGACTTCTCTCCGCGTGCCCCAGACCTTGCAGGGAAAGCAGCCTCGCTGCGGAGGAAGGAAAGGTCCCTGTGCGCGGTCCCGGCCGAGAGACCCGGCCCCAGACAGGTGCCCCCACCTTGAGCAGATGCCAGAGGCGATCACGCCTCTCAGGTGTGGGCATGGGTCTCCGCGCCTGCTCAGTGTGGCCCGCCCCTGAGTGCCCTGGGAACCTGGCACCTGTCCTAAGCTGGATGCTAGTAGGTCGAAATGTCTTACCCTTGACTAATGAAGTGTTTAGGGCTAAACTGTTCCAATAGCTGCAAAGGAGGCGGAGGAAAAGAGGAGCAAAAATGAGAAGAATGTGTGTATTGACATGTAGACATTGTCTGCCTGGCTTTGCCTTCGACTTAATGGATAACCACCGAACATTCATCTTTCGCTGTCGGAGCATTTGATCTTTACTAGCTGTGGAACACTCTTAAAGATCTCCCATTATCTTAGAGATACTTCTTAACTCTGACAGTCTTAAAGTTAGTATAAGTTGATGGAATACTGTACTTATTTTGGAGGTAGGAGACTACTATCTCCTGTACTTCAGGAAGGTTAGGAAAAGTATTTTACATCACGGTGGGAGCTTGTGGTAGAAGAAGCTGTTCATATAATGGCAGCAGGGAGCAAAAAGAGGGGAAGAAGAGGATCCAGGGTTCCAACCGGTATTCCCTGCAAGGGCACACCCCTACACCCTGAAACTTCCCAAGAGGACTCACCTCCCAGTAACACCAAGCTGAGGACAAAGCTTTTAACACATAGGCCTTTAGGGGACATTTAAGGTCCAAACTATAGCAGAGATGATAAGTTATCAGATTCAGTTTATATCCTAAAAGTAGAAACAACATAATTTTCTTGCACTGGTAGATGTGGGGTTTGGAGAAAATGAGTCAGCATAGGCAATTGCAAGGTTTTGGACCTGAATACTTGAAGGATAAAGGAGAGAGGTCATTAAGTGAGTTAGTGAAAAGGTTTGGGTAGAGCTGGTTTGGAGAGAGAAGAATGACTTTAAGATCATAAAAGTGATTTTATAAGTCAAGGAAAATTATTTCTTAAATTCCTGTTTGCCTCTCAGGTAACATCTAAATTAACTCGCAATAGGTACCCAAAACTATTGAATAAATCAGAGTGTATAATCCTAATTTTGACCCCTCCATAGGTCAAAGCAGTTTAAGGATAAGTTTCCTTATCCTTAATTAGATCCCCAAACCTTTACCAAGTCTTTGAAAATAGTTTGCGCCAGAAAATGTACTAATTCAAGTAAAAATTTCCCCAGTTGTATCCTCAAAGAGAAAAATATCTTAAATTCTTGAGTGAAGGGTTGTATGCAACTTTCTCAAGCCATGAGCCCTTTTTAATTTTTATAAGCCCTAGTGTTCACTGCTTGAAGCTTCACCTTGAAATACATCTCCCCTCTGCTCTGTCTTCATAGTGACTTACTGCCAGAGTCTCTCACCATTCTTGTGAAATCACCAATTAATTTGGTTTTGCCTGCATCATCCCCACTTCATATTAGTGCCATTCTTTTATTATTTTGCTAAAATTACATTTCTGGGAAATGATTATTCCTTAACAACACTATGCTACACTACTACTTTGGGAACTGAAAGGGTCTCTCCCCTTTGCTCAGTTGGTAGATGAAAGGTTTTGACGAGTCCCCTTGGCGCATAGATACACGCGGAGATCCATAATCGGTATTACGGATTCGTGGGAGATCAGCCTTCAGCCCCCGCGTGGCCGAGGGGGCTGGTGGCAGGGGGGAGAGTGCGTCCCTCCCTCTCGGGCTCCTCTCCGAACTCTGAACTCTCTTCTTCCTGACCAGGAGGCCTGGTCCCCTCCCGGAATCACAGAGCTCCACCTCCTAGCTTCCGGCCCCGCCCCCTGTGGGGCAGGGGCGACTCGAACCTTTCAGTAGACACCACCTTTGTGCCAAAAGCTTCCACTACCACTTTTTACTTAAAACCACTGCTTATGGTAGTCCATTCACGTACCCGAAGGCTCTGAATATACCTACTGCACAGTTCTAGAGGCTGCCCATGCACCAACTCTGGTAGCTCCATCGCTCAGCGAGATTAATTCTGTTTTAACTAGATCCTGGCTTTTACTGGTGTAAATGCTCCTGAAGAACTGTTGTCCTCTACTAAGACTTGTGTTTTCTTTTGAAGTAGTTTTTACCATGGCTGACTCTGCTCTATTCATTTACAGAGATAAGGCTTGACTCAGTATTTAGCTCCCAAGAGAAGAGTAATAAGCAATCTTTGCATCCCATTGCTGAGGTATATTGTTTCACACTAGATTAGGCACCTCTGCTGGGGTAGCTAGAATGGCCCACAGGAGGTGTGACTTTGTAAGAGAGCCTGAGGTGAGGCATGTGGTCGATAACTCAGCAAGGTATAGGAGAGATACTCTCCTTTGTCTTCCTCTCAGCTAAAAGGCAGCCACCTATGCCCACTTGGTGAGTGCCCTTCCTCCCAGTCAGGTTCCCTTGGTTAACTTCCTGGAGTTTGGAGAGCCAGATACAAATGGGCCTGCTTACAATATGTTTATATTTCAGAGTTTGTCTCTTGAGCCTTTAACAAGAGACAAACAGCCTCTTCCCTACCTCTGGAGAGAGTATGGCTTCTTCATTCTTCTTAGAATCAAAAGGAGATTCCTGCCTGTTGAGTCTTGAGATGGAGTGAATCCTAAAAGAGTATCTAAATCACACATATTTTTCGTGGTAACATTGAAGGCCAAAAAAGGCTAAGTGTTCTGTTAGGATTTTATACCTGCTGAATGGCAAACTTTGAACTCGAACCTAAATCTCCTGGGCACTGAGTTCAGCACTCTTTCTGTTATATCATGTGTAAGATCGAGGCATCAGACATGGAATGGTGTAATAAGGCACCCTGTCTAAACATTGTCAGTTGACTAATAAATGTTGACATTTTCAGGGAAGTAACAAATTCTGGGACAGCTGATGGTTTCCGTAGATATGGACTTCCACGGTTATGTTATGGTTTGAGGTGATATGGTTTTGGGGAAACTGTCCCCAAGGACCCCCGTTAGGGTTCCGGACACGATTTCCCTCAAAGCACACACACAAAAAAAAACCCAAAACAGAAAAACTGCAGGTTCTTGTCCTGAGCTAAGGATAAAAACACATTAGCCCAGACTCTTGCTGAAGATTTAAAGAAGTTTATTAAAAAGAAATACAGAAGACAGTTAAAGCCCCATGCCATTCAGAAATGGCACGGCGAGAGGGGGGAGTTCAAGTGAATTCACCAAAGATACAACATGTGGAGCTTTCTTATAGGCCGCCTGACCAGATCTGGGCAGGTCCTTTGATATGCAGATGTGCTGCCCTATCTCTAGCCCAGGTATCCCCTCTGTCTCCATCCCAGTCAGATCCTTGGGGGGCGGGGGGGGGGGGCATGTCTGTCTCAGGCACAAAGCTTCACACCTTTTGTTACACTCCAAAATGTGTTAAGTTGCTTCTCTGGAATCTGGGATTTCCTCACATCCTTGAGGAACCTTGCCTCCCTTTAGAAATCTAAAAAGACCCTAGGCCTCTTCTATTCTTTTGCTAATTCTCCATGGAGAAATCTGCCAGCCCTCTCCCCACAGCTCCTGGCTTTCTTCACTACCAAATATATTTTTTGAATTGGAAATCTTTCCCAATCCTGGTACATTAATACATTTTGAAACCTCTTCTCAATACTGGTACAGTTATATTTCTCTATTTTTCTGCTGTTTACATGTTGTTTTTCTTCTCAAAGATTTTCAGCTTAGATCTTGGAGGCATATCTACTGTAGTTCTCAATGGCTATGATGTAGTAAAGGAATGCCTTGTCCATCAAAGTGAAGTGTTTGCAGACAGACCATGCCTTCCTTTATTCATGAAGATGACCAAAATGGGAGGTATGTTTTTTTTTTCAACTACTTAATGACTTGAGAGCCTATCATAAGTCACATTCTTTAGGTATTTTAGTGCGTACAGTTGGGATTCTTTTGTACTGATTAACAGGAAAGCATTTATATACTTATTTAGAGAACTTAGTTTTTGAGGACCTTTTAGACTATATAATATTTTAGACTATTGCATATGCCAATATTGGAAAATTTATCTGGTATTAATTTCCAATGGAAGAAGGAATAGGAGTCTAGGTGCTTTGTGGGCACTCAGGCAGGGAGGAACAGCAGCTGTTACACTGCAGAGCTCCTCTCTTTCTTGGCCCTTTGTTCTAATGATTAACCTATAGTAAGAATGTAAAGGAAATTAAGCCTTTAACCTTAAAAGCCTTAGAGACAATTGAAGCTTTTAGCCCTAAAAATATGTAGAGGCAATCAGTGGCTCTGTTTACCTCCTCTCCTTTGTGACCTAGCCTGGGTATAGGAAAAGTAAACTCAGTATGCTGCTTCAAAGTACCCATCGTTGATGAGCAACCAATATAGCCTAATAAAATAGAGGTGGAAACAAGGTAGATTACTGACCCCTGCACTTAGCAAGGGGGTCCAGAGGTAAAGAGGTACCGCCTGGAAAAAAACATGAGTTACTAGCCCATAGCCTTATAATTCTGATAAGAACATACAAATACAAAATCTATTCAAAGGCCAAGGATGGAGAAGAGGGCAGAGTTTCATTTTCAGGCTCTCCAGTGTGCGCTAGGCACCCTGTTTTTCTTCTCTTTCCTTTCTATTCCCTACTAATTATTTATTTATTTGTGTGTGTGTGTGTGTGTGTGTGTGTGTGTGTGTGTGTGTGTGTGTGATGGTACTGGGAATGGAACCCAGGGGCCTTCTACCTCTGGGCTATAATCCCAGACCTATTTTATATTTTATTTGGAAACAGGGTCTCTTAAACCAGCTGAGGCTGGCTTCGAACCTGCATAATCCTCCTTTCTCACCTTCCCAAGTGAGGGGATTACAAGCCTGCACCACCACATCCGGCCTCCTACTAATTTTTTAAATAAAGACATGTTGAAGTTGCACCAAGCTATTAGTTTTAATTTCCCTATTCAACCAATTCTAGTTGAATAGAGAAGAAGAGCCCACAGCACCATTAAAACCATAATATTGCATGCTAATTTTATTATAATCCAGTTCTAATATAAATAATGTTTAAAGAAATAGCAGCTAATAATATCTGCAGGTGTTATGAAATAAGTTAGGAGTCTACACACACACGCGCGTGCACGCACACACACACACACACACACACACACACACCAGAAATATCCTTTCTATGCCAGTCTTAAGTACCTGATGGCATTTTTACTATCATTTTGCTTATAAGCATACAGAACCTGAATCAGCCTTTCTTAACTACTAATCAGTATGCTATGTACATAGAAAGTTGTGGGGTTTAGTCAAAGGACTATCATTCTTTATGATTCAGTGTTGATCAATGTTGGATGATTTCATATTCAACAATGGGAAAATGTTAAAAAGTGACAGAAACCAGTAAGAAGAAAGCAGCAAAACAAAGCCTAAAATAGCATGTTGAAGTCAGATACAATGGTTTTGATAGTATAAGAATTTTTACAAGTGTGATCACACTTACTGAAAACAGGAAACAAATCAATTAAAGCAAAGAAAGCACAAAGTTTAAAGACCAAATTCTCAGGCCAGAGTATGATGCTTGAAAGCAATAAATAAATGACAAGTAAACCTCATCCTCTAAAGTATCATTATAGATAACAAGCCAAAGAATGAACCACAATTATAATAGAAAAAATGTTAATAAATGATGAAAATTAAAAATAGTATGATCAGAGGAATATATGAGACAAAGTGTCCATTTTTCAATAAGATAAAATGAGCGCTCAACTTTAGATTTTCAAAAACAGAAGAGTTTGATTATATTAAAAAAAAAAAGCCTTCTGCACACTGACCTTGGGCTTGGGAAATGATGGCCACTGTTAACCCAGTGTGTGAATGCAAGAGTCACCCAGTGGGTGAGCTCAGCCCCATGCCAGGGACGCCGCTTGGTCAGGATGGGGTTGTCGTGAGTAGCGCTCCTCTGCACCTTCCTGTGCATGTGTCCCCCACATCCTCGTGTCTCCAGGGCTTGCTCTTTTCATCTTGCCTCTGCACCAGCTGTTCTCTCTACCTTCCTCCTGATATTTACTTGACTCACGCCCTTGTCTCTTGTAAGTCTTGCCTCAAATGTCATCTTCTAGGTGAGGCTTTTGCTGGCTTCCTTGTATGTTTTGCTTCTTGTAGGATTGACCTGTTGTCTGTTGTACCTATTGGTACTTCTGTGAGAATAGGGGGTTTTGCCTGTTTTGTTCATTGACAGATCCCTGACATGTTAGAGCATTGCCTGGAACATACATGCTCCACAAGTAACATACCAAATGAATATTTGTTGAAGGAATGGTTATCTGGGAATGTGGAAAACAAGAATGGGCTAAGGGAATATAATGTTGCTGCCCTGAAGACTCCCTCCTTTAACTATGGTTAACTTTAAAATAAGCTCTAAATTTAAAACTCGGTGTACAAAAGTTGTTGAAATGTTTATTTCCTATGTACCGAAGAGAACATGATCATTTTCATCTTAGGTACATATATATACCAGTGATGAATAATATTCCAAGTAAAGTACATGTTCTATATAAATATATGCACTGAAAATATTGGGCTTTTCCTCTGATAGTAAAAAAGGAAATTTTCCACCGTAGCCATGTCAGAGCAGTCGATATACTGTGGAGATTCTGGAATTTTTTTGTTTAATATACTTTTATTGGTGCAATAGAGTCTTATATCATAATATAGTTCAGAGTGATAGTGACATACATGTATATAACACTTTGGGAGCTTCCTGGTTTTACTCCTTTTCCCCTTCTCCATATATGATATTAAGATTGGCATTGGTATTCTCATATATGTACAAACATCAATGACTTCATTTAAATATGATCATTTGATAGAGTGAAATGCTCTTTTATTTTTTAAAATCTGACTTTTTTTTTAATTTTTATGTGGATCATATTGAAAAGCCATACATTCACACAGTGCTTGGTGCCTTCCCCCCAAGATTTTGGAATTTTATAACAAGTAATATCAACATTAGAAAAGTTTGAGCTTGCCGGGCGTGGTGGCGCACGCTTGTAATCCCCGCGCTTGGGAGGCAGAGATAGGAGGATTGCGCTGGAGCCAGCCTCACTGTCTTAAGAAACCCTGTTTCCAAATTAAAAAAAAAAAATATATATATATATATATATATATATATATATATATATATATATGGTCTGGGAGTGTAGCCCAGACATAGAAGGGCTTCCAGGAACTCCAGTACTACCAAAAGGAAAAAAAAAAAGTTTGAACTTCATTCTTGCCTTGTTTGTTTGAGTATTTCTACTTTTCTACTATACTGACAATTCATTCAGGCTATATTTATCTCTGCTATAGTTACTATGTTGGATATCATATGCCTTTAACATAAAAAAGAAAATTTATACTCTCAAACCTCTTTTAATCAGAAAATCACTAATCCTAGAAAAAGGATTTTCAGGTGTTTCTTTAATCCAAGATAAAATTTCTCTCATAGAACACATAGTATTTGCCTTTTATATAATAGACTTACAATAAAAGTTGAACAAGAAAAAATTACCTAGGCCTAGTTATCCAGGTTGAATTATACAATACTGAACAGTTTCTTGTGAAAAGAGAACTATAGGTCTTCTCTTCTAGTCTCAGATGAAGAGTAGACAAGCCTTATCTGTTGTAATATTATGTGGCTAATGAGTAGCAGAGACTAGGACCCAATCATCCAGTTAAAAATAAAGATAATGTTGGGGAAAATTACTGTCTATTTTTAAAATTTGTTTTTTTTTTTTTTTTTTACTCCAGAGCATTTTCCGCTATTACACACAGAGAAGTAGGAATTATGCAATATCTTTGATACTTTTTTTCAGGCTTACTCAATGCCAGATATGGACGAGGATGGGTTGATCACAGAAGATTAGCTGTAAACAGTTTTCGCTGTTTTGGACCTGGCCAAAAGTCTTTTGAATCTAAAATCTTAGAAGAAATCAAATTTTTCATTGATGCTGTTGAAACATACAGTGGCAGACCTTTTGATTTTAAGCAGTTAATAACAAATGCTGTTTCAAACATAACCAATTTGATCATTTTTGGAGAACGATTCACTTATGAAGACACAGATTTTCAGCACATGATTGAACTATTTAGTGAAAATGTGGAACTAGCTGCCAGCACCTCAGTCTTCCTGTATAATGCCTTTCCATGGATTGGCATCTTACCTTTCGGAAAGCACCAACAGCTGTTTAGAAATGCAGCAGTGGTCTATGATTTTCTCTCCAGACTTATTGAAAAAGCTTCGGTCAACAGAGAGCCTCAGGCACCTCAGCATTTTGTCGATGCGTACTTAGACGAGATGGATCAAGGTAAAAGTGACCCATTGTCTGCTTTCTCCAAAGAAAACCTAATTTTCTCAGTGGGTGAACTCATCATTGCTGGAACAGAAACAACTACCAATGTGCTGCGCTGGGCAATCCTCTTCATGGCTCTTTATCCCAACATTCAAGGTGAGGACTTTCTTGGTGACCTCAGGGCCTGGCTTCACATATAGGCTTGTATTTGTTCTCAAGTACAGGGCATTTTTAGGAGCTCCTTCTGTGCTAACCAAAGAGAGAATATTTATAATTACATAGAGTTTCAATTCTAGCTTTTTAATTCATGCCCTGCCCAAACCCCTCTCAAATACATCCTATTATGCCTACTTTAAAAATGAAGATGAACCATTTTGATGAACTAAGTAAGGTTAGTGCTGGCACCACAAAATTTCTCATGCTGCAACATTCTAAAAGAACAATGGGCACTAGTAAGTAGACTTCAGTCCAAACCACTGAGCCCAAGTGAGTTGAAGGCCACAAATTCCTGCAGTGTTTATACAATCAACCTTTGGTATACATGAAGAGACTGGCCCCATCACACCTGCAGATATCAAAATCTGAGGATGCTCAGCTCCCTCATATAAAAATGACAAAGTATTTACATATTACTCATGTACATGCTCCCATATACTTTAAATTATCTTTAGCTTACTTATAATATGTAATATAATGTAAATGGTATGTAAGTAATTGTTACACTGTATTGATTAAGTAGGGAATAAAGAAAAGAAAAAATGCTGTACATGTTCAGTACATATATATTTTTTCTGAATATTTCCTCAGGTTGGTTGAATCTATAGATGTGGAACCCATGGATATGGTAGCTATGTATCTAAAATCACAGATGATATATCAAAGTCAATCACTAAGCCAAGCATGGGAAGGGGGGATGGGGAGAAAATAGGGTGAAGATTGGGTATGGGCTAACTGGATGATGTGTGCATGTATGTCTCCACAAGTCTTTTATCCCATTAAGATGAATGACTACAATGCACCAATAAAAAATAAAAATAAATAAAATCATAAAAAAAATGAAGATGAGCTGGGCGTGGTGGTGCACGCTTGTAATCCCTGTGCTTGGGAGGCAGAGACAGGAGGATCAGGATTGCGCTGGTTCGAAACCAGACTTGCTGGCTTAAGAGACCCTGTTTCCAAATAAAAAACATAAAAATAGGTCTGCGAGTGTAGCCCGGAGGTAGAAGGGTTTCCAGGAACCCCAGTACCACTAAAAATGAAAATGAAGTGCCAGGCGTGTTGGCGCACGCTTGTAATCCCCATGCTTGGGAGGCTGAGACAGGAGGATTGTACAGGTTTGAAGCCAGCCCTGCTGGCTTAAGAGACCCTGTTTCCAAATAAAAGTATAAAATAGGTCTGGGAGTGTAGCCCAGAGGTAGAAAGCCCCTGGGTTCCATCCCCAGTACCACTAAAACAAACAAACAAAAAATGAAGATGAAGGCTGAGTGTCTGGAAGTGGCATAGCTTGAGACTTGAACTATATTTTTTCATTCAAGTTTTGTTCTTCAGCTGAGTGTACTGGTGCCCACTTGTACATCTAGTACGTGGAAGGCTGAAACAGGAGAATCACAGGTTCAAGGCCAGTCTCAACATAGTGAGACATTCAGCAACTTAGTGAGACCCTGTTTCAAATAAACAATAAAATAAAATAGGGCTGGGGGTGCGGCTCAGAGGTAGAATGCCTCTGGGGTCAATGCCAATTACCAAAATAAATTAATTAATTTAAAAAGTTTTATGCTTCACTTTTTTCCTTACTGAGAGTGATATTACTCCAACTCTAGATTCATTTAATTGTTGTTCTTAATCCTTTTAGTATTTTTCATGGCCAAGTTACTGAAAGTATTGGCTGTGGTACAAGATACATGGCATATATTTCAAAAGAACTTCTGGATAATAAAAAATAAAAATCCCATATCCTGTTGACTTATTACAGCTTATCCTTTGTCTTACCCCAAAGATAAATTGTTTTAGATACAATTCTTAGAATTGCATAATAACTTAAACACTTTTTCTTTGACAGGACAAGTTCGGAAAGAGATTGACTTAATTATAGGCCCCAACAGGAAGCCTTCTTGGGATGACAAATGCAAAATGCCATACACTGAAGCAGTGTTGCATGAAGTTTTAAGATTCTGTAATATAGTTCCATTAGGGATTTTCCATGCAACCTCTGAAGATGCAGTTGTGCGGGGCTATTCCATTCCCAAGGGCACAACAATAATTACGAATCTTTATTCTGTACACTTTGATGAAAAGTACTGGAAAGACCCAGAAGTGTTCTATCCTGAGCGGTTTCTGGACAGCAGTGGATATTTTGCCAAAAATGAAGCTTTGATCCCTTTTTCCTTAGGTAAGAGAACTTTCACAGGGGTATAACTTTAGAATAAAGTGTAACAGTGATTCATCATGATCTGATGCATCCTGCTCTAGAATTAAATATTCCAACTCTGAAAACAGCATTGATTCTTTCAGCAGGTAATTATTTGATTAGAGGTAATTAACACCTTTTTCTACTCAAAATATCTTGATTTACTAATTAGAGTTATACTGTTGAGACTATGGATTCTGAAACTTTTTGCTTGGGATTTTTTTTTTGGGGGGGATGGGCTTGTAACCAGGTTTATAAAGCTAGAAAAGTCAGTCACAAGTAGCTTGAAAAACAGACCCAGAGAGAGGAAAGACTGGAAGTAAAACTAGAATCCAGCTCTCTTGCTTTCCAGTTTACAGTTCCTGATATCCAGCTAGGAAATATTGCTTTTACTCAGAGCTAGGACTGAACACAGACTCATGGAAGAACTAAACCCTTCCTTGTCATGAAGAAGAAGAATGCACATTTAGTCACTTGAGGTGAATGGACTGTAGATATGTAGAAAAAAAGTCACGTCCAGGCGTGGTGGCGCTCGCTTGTAATCCCCACGCTTGGGAGGCTGAGACAGGAGGATCGCGCAGGTTCAAAGCCAGCCTCAGCTACTTAGTGAGGCTCTCAGCAACTTAGTGAGACCCTGTTTCCAAATAAAGTATAAAATTGGTCTTGGAGTATAGCCCAGAGGTAGAAAAGCCCCTGGGTTCCGCCCCCAGTACCACACAAAAAAAGAAAAAAGTCACACCTTGAACTAAATCTTTTGTAAGCATATCTTAGGTTCTGTTGCGGTGTACAAGGGAAGTTAGATGGGACTAAAGTCTTACAAAAATCCATGATCTTAATAAAAGTGGTAAAGAAATTATTTCTGGGAGCTGAAGTGCTAGTTTCTATTTTTTGGGATTTAAGAGAATTCTTTAATTAAAAATAACTTATGTTGCCAGGTGTGGTGGCACACGCTTGTTATCCCCGTGCTTGGGAGGCTGAGACAGGAGGATCGTGCAGGTTCGTGGCTTAAGAGACCCTGTTTCCAAATAAAAAAGTAAAAATAAAATAGGTCTGGAAGTGTAGCCTGGAGGTAGAAGGGTTTCCAGGAACCCCAGTACCAAAAACAAGAAAATTTTTATTTGAATAGCCTCCAAATATTAGACATTAATTTTGGTAAATGTTGATTTTAAAAAACTTATTATATGTGATTTTTCTGTTTAGGGAGAAGACACTGTCTTGGAGAACAGCTGGCTCGGATGGAAATGTTCTTATTCTTTACAGCCTTGCTCCAGCGGTTTCATTTGCATTTTCCACATGAACTATTTCCAGATCTGAAGCCCAGGTTAGGCATGACACTGCAGCCCCAGCCCTACCTCATCTGTGCTGAAAGACGCTGAAAGTTCATAGATGTTCTGGGGAATAGGATGTATATTTGCCTTACCCCCAAACCTCATGTAATCAATATGGTGTTTGGACGAAAGACAAGAAGATAAAGCCATATAAGCACAAGCTTCTTTGACTTCTAAGGTCGAATTCTCAGTTGAAGAGCACAAACGTACAATGACAGGTGTTGTGTAACATGCTAAGAACCGTGGAAGCCCTAAGCCTAGCCACTTGTTTAGTATAAGGTTTCTCTCCTTCTCAATTCTTTCTGGCTCCTGTTCTAGAGAGCTTTACTTCCAAATGCCTATTCTTTTCTGACCATGTATTATTATTAATAGACTGTGGTTCTGGTTCGGTTTAATAGAAGACTAAAGATGTTAAAACCCAAATAAATGAATCTGCACTACAGAGGTATTTAGTTATGGTGGCAGATGATGTAAAAATATATGTTTAATGTAGAGCCTGTTGGTCTTTCAAACATTGCCCCCTACTAGGCCTTCATAAGATCCATTGAATATTTTCAAGTTTCTGTGTTATGAATCAGAAGTCTTTGTATCTCTGATATATTAACATGTTTCCAGTTGCAGGGAAAGAAAACCCTGTGCAAAGTTGTTTAAATAATAAAAATAAATTTGGAGGCGGTGTGGAAGCTTTAGGGTCAGAATTACCTAGATGCTTCATGGTATAATCAAAGGTTCCATTTCTTCCCATCCCTTAGTTTTGTCTTCTGGATAATGTCATCTTTATCTTAAGGCTGGCTGATGGGAATTACATGTGCTAGGCCCATATCTACAGAAGGAGAACAAGCTCAGATTGTTTCTGGGAGATCAAGGGAGTTTTTCAAATACCTCCAGAAAACTGCCCCTTGGGTCCCAGAGGTCTTTACTAAGTCCTGTGCCCATACATTAACTTAAAACTATGTTCTATCAGTGAGATGATGGTTCAGTTAGACCTGAATGTGTATCTGACTGCCAGAAAAAGTGCTAAAGTTGGCTTACCCCAAAATGTATGTGCTACAAAGGGGTGGGAGTCTAAGAAAAAATAAGGATGATTATGAGAAGGGGAAAACCTTCATTCAGGAAACCAATTACAGTATCTACCTCATCTGCTTTCTGACCACCTGATTTTTCAACCTCCTGTCCTGAGTCTTGACCAAGGGAATGTTGTCATTCAAGTTACTCCTTTGCTTTTTCATTGACACAAGATAGCTTTTACTCCAGGGCCTCCTACTCATTGTCTTTTATTGTCTCCAATAAAAGCCTAGGTTGAACCGTATGATCTGAGGTTCTGGAGTTTTGACAGTCTTACTGAGCAAGGCAACTTTGTGAGCTGAAGTAGATTGTAATAAATTTGAGAAGGACTTACTTGACTTTTGAGTACTTGTACTACTGCTTCTAGAATGATTAAAAACTTCATAAACCTACACAGAATGCCATTTTCTTTACCTGTGCCTAAGGAAATGTTTGCATTTTCCCTTAATCAGGTTAATGCGATGACAAAAATTAAAAGATGTAGATTCATAAACTGTTAAAGTAGAACAGATAAAATAATGCTCTGCCTACATATGAAGGTATCACTGCCCATGTCACTAACATGTTTGGGGAGAGTGGGGGAGGGATGTGGAGAGAAACACACCAAGGGCTGTGTGCATGATGTTGGCATCACTTTGAACCTCACTCTGATGTATAATTATAGCCGGCCAGTAGAAGTAGAAAAAAGAGAAAAGCCTTACTCTCACTTCATGTACTCATTTAATAGCCAAAGATGTTGGGGTTTAGTCAGGGGAAATTATTCCTCTAGACCATGGCAGAAGAATGCTTTATTTCTTCTGTTTTTACACCCAATAACTTATACTATGCTTTGCACTTTGTAAGGTTGTTCTTTATATGCTATCAGTTCTTGACCATTTGGAAACAATTAACTATGGTAAAAATAAAATACTGAACTTTTGTGAAAAAAAATAAGCTAATATGAATCAGTAAATAATCCATAATGGAAAATGTATGGTTTGGGGTCCCTTTAGGAGGGTGGGAATGTCTTATCTCTTACCAATAAGTGACTAATTAGAATGTTGAAAATCTAACTTCAGATTCAAGATGGCAACTAAGCACACTGATTTCTTCTTAAATATCATTAAAATAACCATAGAGATGGAGGGATAAAAACATTGAAAATGGGAATGGAGACCAATATTAGTAGATCAGATACTTTCAAGTTCTAGAAGATGGAAGGTTAAGTGGAAAAATGATGGAGAAATCACAGATAAGACCATGCATAGACAAAAACCTCCTTGGCTCCACTAAAATTTCTCCTCCATTGTTTGAAATCTGTGATATTCCAATTATAACATATAATCATGCACTTGCTGTGATTGGCTAACATCACTTAACATATAATGTTCTCCAGGTCCTTCCATTTCCTTGAAAATGTCATAATTTTCTTTATTGCTGAGAATAATTCTTTTTTTTATTTTTTTTATTTTTTATATATGTATTTCAGCATATTTTTATTCTTAGCAAAACAAATAGATGATTACAGAGATAGTTTCTTTTATAACATGCTTCTACTATGAGTGTTTATCATCTTTTTTTTTTTATTTGTGCACTGTTATCGTCCCCTAAGACTCCGACCCGCAGGGGCTTAGAGAACGACACAGACACCTCTTCAGCTGAAATATGAATTCTTCTTTAATGGATCCTTAATATGTCTCAATAATATGTCTCTTCTTCCTTTCAATGCGTACAGCAAGCACAATATATATCAGCATCATAATCCCTCCCTCTATTCCCTACCAACCCCAAGCTTCCCACAGCTAGGGCATGCACACTTCTGACTCTCTCATAGGCAGGCTGGTGGTAGCATGAGGCTTTGCGTCACTGATCATTCTGCAGGCACGTAACATGGCACACTGCGCATGCTCAAGGAGACGTCCATCTTGTGAGTCTCATGACTTGGCTGCAAGCCTAGGCGCCATCTTGAATCCACGCTGGCAACAAGCCTGGGTGCCATCTCGGTCCAGCCGAGTGGGCCCCGACACACTGTATTCATACATCATAGTGGGATACAAGAAAACATTTGTAGACATACATGCACACATCGCCAGTCAACCCCCACCCGATCCCCACTCCATTCCCTCCCCATCCCTCCTTCCCATGCTTGGCTTAGTGATTGACATCTAGTATTATAGCAATTTATCCAAAATTAAAAATGATAATCTCACATAACAGTTTCATTTGTCTGATACCAAGCTTTTGATAACATAAAGATAACATTTCAATGTCTTTTTGCTTTCTTTCTTACCAGAGAATATTTATTTCTTTTTTTTTAGGTGAAACTATCATATATTTATATATTCATTTTTCAGAAAAAAATCTATCCTAATATGGAATATGGATTCTAGATACCCAAAATGATCTCGAAAAAGAACAAAGTTAGGAGATGTATATTTTCTGATTTCAAACCATATAAAGCTATAATAATTGAAACAGTGTAGTACTGTTCTAAAGGCAGATATATAAACTATTGGACCTAAATAAAAGCCTAGAGCTAAATTCTTCCCTATATTGTCAAGTTTTATTTGACAAGGTTTCCACGAACATTTGGTGGAGGAAATAATAATCTTTTAACTAAATAATGTTGAAAAATTAAAATTACATGAAAACACTTCAATATTTCTTTTTGCTTTCTTTCTTACCAGAGAATATTTTTTTTTCTATTTTTTTTAGGTGAAACTATCATATATATATATATATTTATTTTTCAGAAAAAAAAATCTATCCTAATATGGAATATGGACTCTAGATACCCAAAACGATCTTGAAAAAGAACAAAACTAGAAGATATATATTTTCTGATTTCAAACCATATAAAGCTACAATAATTGAAACAGTGTAGTACTGTTCTAAAGGCAGATATATAAACCATGGGAGTTAAATAAAAGCCTAGAGATAAATTCTTCCCTATATTGTCAAGTTATTTTTGACAAGTTTTCCACAAACATTTGGTGGTAGAAATAATAATCTTTTAACTAAATATTGTTAAAAAATAATATTTACATGGAAAAGAATAAAATTGGACCCTTACCTAATCCCATATACAAATATTAACTCAAAATAGATAAAAGACCTAAATATAAATCTTAAGACTATAAACTTTTAGAAGAAAATCTGGGTCATAAAACCTCACAACATTGAAATTGGCAGTGATTTCTTGGATATGATTTCAATGGCACAGGCAACAGAAGAGTATACAAACTCCCTAAAAAATAAAAAAAATATTGCATATCCAAAGACAGTGTAAACAGAGTTAAAAGTTACTAATAGAATGGGATAAAATATTTCCAAATGCTATATCTGAAGGTATATTAATATTCCAACTAGAAATCCTAAAATTAACAACAATAAAGGCAAACAATACCATTTAGAGATAGGTAAAAGACTAACATAAATAATGAATCTCCACAATAACCAATCTTAGTTGTCTGTTGGATGGAAACTCTTGTTTCTCTGGTTCTGGTGTGTGTTACCTATTTCTTCTTTGTAGTTAATCTCTTTGAGTATTTTCTCTAGTGCTGGTTTTGAAGACATAAATTCCTTCAGTTTCTGTTTGTCATGGAAGCTTCTTATTTCCCCATCTAATTTGATAGAAAAGTTTTGCTGGGTAGGAAATTTTTGGCTGGAAGTTGTTTTCTTTCAGAGTTTGGAATATGTTACTCCAAGCCCTTCTGGCTCCCATGACTTGGTTTGGGAAGTCTGGAGTGATTTTAATTGTTTTGCCTCTGAATGTCACTTGGTCCTTTGTTTCTGTTGCCTTTAAGATTCTCTGCTTGGCTTCCACAGTGGTCATTTTGACAATTATATGGCGTGGGGATTCTCTTCTCTGATCCTGTCTAAAGGGAGTTCTATAAGTTTCCTGGACCTGTGTATCGACCTCTTGCTCTATGTCTGGAAAATTTTCTGCTATTACTTCCTTGAAGAGATTGTTGATCGCTTTGGTTTCACTTTCTTTTCCCTCCTCTATTCCAATTATTCTTAGGTTAGCTCTCTTAAAATGGGCCCATATTTCTTCAATATCAGATTCCTGCTGTCGGATATTTTTTTCCTAGATTAGAAACTATGCGTTCATTTTTGGAATGATCATCTTCTAAGAGCGAGATTCTGTTCTCCATGTGGTCTAGTCGGTTGTTCATGCTTTGAATTGAGGCCTTTACTTCATTAATTGCATCCTTTATCTCTTTTTGGCTCTCTCTGAATTCTTTTTGAAGCACCTCTATTATTTCTACAGTTATTTTCCTGATTTGATCTTCTAGAAATCTCTGATTTTCTGTTTTATCGGGTTCTGATGTTGTGGGGTTGTGGGCATTCATTGCTCCAGTGTTATTCCTCTTTCCCGTGATTTCGGAAGTTTGTGCCTTCTCTGGGTTCTTCCCTTGGGTCACTATGACTTTGCTTAAGGTGCTCTGGATCTCGAGTCTGTAGTATCTCTGACCCCACTACTCCTTTACTGGGTTGTATCACAGAGTCTCCAACCCAGGGAGTCGATAGAGGCTGCTTTAGACTATGGGGGGTGCCAGGTTGCACGTTCTCCTATGGTGTGATATCTCTGCCACCGCCACTCCCCCACTGGGTCAAGTCCCAGGGAGTACAGTACTGGGATTTCTCCTCTGTGGCCCGCAATTTGACTCACTGTTCTTGAGTTCGCAGATGTAGCTGTACTGGACTCGGTGAATTCACTGCTGCTGCCGCTGGTGGCAATATGGCACCACTGCCACGCCCTCGGCCGTGAGACTGGCGTATTTTTTCTTCTCTGGTTTTGAGTTCCATTCTGAGTCCCTGCAGCGTGTGCTGAGCTCAGCCACTGGGAGCTTTAGATGCTCCCTGCACCGAAAGATCCCGCCTGGCTGTTCCGCAGCGGCTCACCTCGGCTTGCTGTAGCCGTCCGGTGAATTTGCCACTGCCGCCGGCAGTATGGCGCTGCTGCCACGTCCTCGGGCGTGAGGCCGGTGTATCTCCTCTGTGGCTCTGAGCTCTGTTCTCAGTCTGCTTTCTCTCTGGAGCCTGGTGATTTTTTTTGTTTCTCTGGTGATGGTGTTTTCTGGCTATGAAAGGCGCTGATTTTGTGGTAATGGAGATTGGTTGTTGGCGGGGCTCTTAAGCCCCGGTCGACATCTTCCCGGAAGTCCTGCTGAGAATAATTCCATTGTGTGCATATCCCATAATTCTATAATCCAGTCATCTGTTGATGAATACCTAGATTGATTCCATAAATTGGCTATTGTGAATTGTGCTGTTATAGACATGGATATGCGTATATTATTGTGGTTCTCTGATTCCATGCCCTTTGGAAAGATACCCAGGAATGGTATATCTGGATGATACGATGGACCTATTCCCAGTTTAATAGATGCCATTTTTTGTAGGTGCCTTGTAATCGTCATGAAAACGAAGCATATAGTGGACCAAAAGTAAACTTCAGTAAATTCCCAAAATATAAATAATAGATTCCTGAAAACTATACCATAAAAGAAAGGGTATCAATAGCAACATAAAAAAGAAAATAGAGTTTTCCTTATATCTGGAAAAATAATTAGAAAACCCTATAAACTAACCTTTGGCCACAAGAGAAATATAAACCAAATTTGCAGCCTTTTTAGAAATCAATAATAAAACTTCTGTACATGAGAATCTGTGAAATACAGCTAAGGTGATTTTCTGAAGAAAAGTTTCAGTCCCAAATACTTTCTTCAATAAAAAAAATACTGAGAATGAATAAGCCATCCTATTTTTTTAAAAAATAGGAAACAATCCAAATTTTAAAAACTACAATGAAATTATAAAATTTTGACAGGCAGGAGTTAATGTTGAGCAGCTGAGGAATAGAAGAAATAAAATAATAGGCATCTTTAACAAATGATTAGGAAATGGAGAAAATGGTGGATCAGAAGAGCCCACAGCATCAGCAGGATTCTGCCCCCTTCTGTTTTATGAAATAATTTGAGGAACATTGGTAATAGTTTCTTTTTAAACATCTGGTGGAATTTAGCTGGGAATCTGGTCCTGGGCTTTTCTTTGTATAAGGCTTTTTATTCCTACTTCAAGCTCAATGTTTATTATTGGTCTGTTCAGGTTTTCTCTATTCTTAAATCCATTTAGGTAGGTCATATATATCTAAAAATATGTCAATTTCTTCTAGATTTTCAAATTTATTGGAATATAAGTGTTCAAAATAGTTCCTAATGATCCTCTGGATTTTTTAGCTATCTGTAGTAAACTCTCCTTTTTACTAAGTTTTTTAATTTGGTTCCCTCCCATTAATTTCCCACTCTCTCTCCCTGCCTCCCTCCCTTTCTTCTTTATTTTTTGTGTATGTTGCTGGGGATTGACCCCAGGGGCAGTCTACCTCTGAGCTATATCCGTAGCCATTTTAATTTTTTTATTCTCAAACAAGAGTCTCTCTAGGTTGTTGAGGCTTAGCAAGTAAAAAAAAAGTAATGACATGCTAAGAGGCAAATATCAGCAAAAGAATTTAGTAGAATTCTATATATACCTTTCCAGTGATTAATATACTCAAAATCAAATGCCTGTGGACTATTAACAGTATTTGGCATTACTCATCTATGGGAAAATACTATCCAAAGGTAAATATATATAAAGCTCAGATCAGCATTAAGAGATGAACAAATGCTAACTTTCAACCCCAATTAAAGGAAAACTTTACCCCCCCCCCAAATCTCTCCTTTACACATTACTGGATCTTTTCATGACATCGTGCCTTTTAAAATAAAAACAACCTGAGAACAAACCCTAGGCCTTCATCCTTAGAGGTCTTACTAAAATAGCTTCATTTATCCTTTATTGGAAGCAGTTATTTGAATTTAATTGCAAGGACACATGTTTATTCCCTTTGAATTTCACCTTAATGAAATTGGTGGATTGATTGTTCCTTTTTTTGGACCTTCTGCATCTCCACTCAGGTTGATGCTTTGGAAACCATATTAAAGCTAGACAAGGCTTTAGCAACCAGAAACTACTTCACTGTCTTCCTGATTAACTGTGAAGACCATTTTCAAAAGCTTTCCTTAAAAGAATAAGGAATCCCCAACTGGAAATACGGACTTCCTATGAGGCTTGTGTGTGTATGTGTGTGTGTGTGTGTGTGTGTGTGTGTGGTACTAGGGGTGGAACCCAGGGGCTTTCCTACCTCTGGGCTACACTCCAAGACCTATTTTATACTTTATTTGGAAACAGGGTCTTACTAAGTTGCTGAGAGCCTCACTAAGTAGCTGAGGCTGGCTTTGAACCTGCATGATCCTCCTGTCTCAAGCCTCCCAAGCGCTGGGATTATAAGCGTGTGCCACCATGCCCAGCTTCTATGAAGCATTTTTAAGATGAAGTAAGTTTAAGAAAAACTAAAGTAGTCTCACTCATGGACTCAAGAACCCTGGCCTTGACAAATCATTTCTAAACTAAAAGTGATAGCCGCAAAATATGATGCTGTTCTATAAAATACAGTTGAAATAACATATAGCAATAGTGCTAAATTCTTAATAATTTGAAAAATGTTAATACTTTTCCCCTAAATTGAGTGGGATTTTTCTGTTAGACAAACATACAATCTAGAAATAATGACAGTTTTGTGATGGGTAGTGAACATTATTGTCTTTAAGGAATGATTCCAGTGTGTCATCATTAAGTATGACATTTGCTATCATTATTATGCTCATAACCCCCCCAATTTAAATTCCCTTCTAGTCCAGCTTTTTTCCTTCTGCGCCCTCCTCTTTCCTTTTTTCATTTCTCTATTCTTTCTTAAATGATGGAAGGATGACTTTTGTCAAATCATTTTTGTTGCATCTATTGATATAGCCAACTTTTTCTCCTCTAATTGTTGATGTGATTAACCACATCAGTCTGTTCTGTTGGTAATCCTTTGTTTGCAATTCTGGAATTACCCAATTTTTAAAATTCTGCACCTGAGTTCATGAGTGAAACTGGCCTGGAATCTGAGATCCTCCTGTTTCAGTTTCCCAAGTAGTAGGATTATACGCATACTCAGTAGTTTTGTTTTTGTTTTTCTGGGGGATCAGTGGGCATGTAGGGTGTCAGTTTTAACTAAAAAAAATTCTTTATTGGTTATAGGTGTGTTTGGGGTTTTTCTTTGGGGTGCACTTTGATAAATTTTATTTCTCTAGGGTGTTGAGAAGCAAACTTGAACTGCAAAAGTAAAAGAACTTTATTTGGGATCTAAAGAATTGAAATATGGGAGGCACAGGTTCAGGTAACACTGAATCAGTATTCCAAAGTAAGCAGGAAGGTGAGAGCTTATGCTAAATAGTGTTATTACAAGGCAGTAGAAAGTTTTTTGTGGGAAAAGATATTAGACTTGAGAGCTGGCCCTATGCGAAAAACCTCTAAATATGCATCTTGAGTCTCTGGGCACATCTGTTCCAGATGTTCACAGTGGGAAGGCGTCTAGAGTTCACCTCCACAAGCCACGCTGGAGGGTGCCAAAGCCCTGTTTCCTAATGACCTCCTCACACCATTTTGAAAAACTCTTTAAAACATTATTTTTATCATGATAGCTTTTATTTTCACAAGTTTTTCAAGTTTTCAAATGACATAAAATTTTTCAAAATATTCTTTGTTCTCCCAATCTACTATTTCATTCCTAACATGAGTATTTGAGCTTTTTTTTACCTCTTCTTTTGAAAACCTGCATGAGTTTTATCTATTTGGGCTCTGCAGTTATTGAGTCCTTTACTGATCTTACTTAATACTTATTTTGCATTGTTATCTATATTTTGTTCTAACTTCTAACCTACTACTTTCTAATTTAAGTTGACACTTATAATTAATTAGCCTTTCTTCTGATTTTTTTTTTTTTTTTTTTTTTTGGTGGTGGTACTGGGTTCTGGGCTACACTACCTATTTTGTATCTTTATTTGGAAACAGGGTCTCTTAAGCCAGCGTGGCTGGCTTCGAACCTGCACGATCTTGTCTCCGCCTCACAAGTACGGGGATTACAAGCGTTCACCACACATGGCTAATATGAATATTTAATGCCTTAAGTTTCCCTTCAAGTACCATGCTTACTGCATTTTTTAAAAATATTGGAAGGGTAATATAGGCATTTTAATTATATCATTATTTCTTTTTTGACCCTTAAGTTATTTAGGAGCAATTTCTTCAATCTACCAAGCATATATACTTCTCAGAGTTACTGTTGTTGATTTTTAATTTGCCTTGCTGACAAAGAACATGTTTTATATGATAGTCTTTGAGATGTGTTGAGACTTGCTTTTTAGGCACCTTTTACAAACATTTTAAATATTTAGAAAAATATATTTCCAGTTGTCAGGTTTTGGGTATTCTATATGTCCAATAAATCAGGATTTTGCTGCCTATTTATGTTTTATTAATTTTTGGTCCATTAAACTTATTCTAAATTTCCTGCTTAGGTTGTGAATTCACCAGCTTTTCACTGCAATTTCATCAACTTTTGATTTGTGCACCTTTGAAACTATTTTAGATGTCCATCATTTTATGTTCCTTTAACATAAACCTTCTAACATTGTATACCCTCCACCCCTAACATAATACTTTTAATCTTAAATATCTATTTTACTTAAGTTTACATAGGTATGCCAATTTTAAAAACTTGCTTTATATATATTTTTGCCAGTTTTCCTTCAAAGTCTCATTTTACATTTTAAATGTGTCTGTTAAGAGTATAGTGCTAAAACATGTTTGTGAATCAGCATAGCAAAACAGTAAAAAGCACTAAGTTAAAACAGACTGCCCAACTGTAAATTTTGGCTTCATTAGCTTGACAAAAATATTAGCTCTCCGAAGGCAATTTTCTGTCCCTCAATTTTCTTCTCTGCAAAACAAATAGCATCATACCTACCTTATAGGATTGTGATGATTAAATATATTACTAAGAATGCCTAACACATAAGTACTATATGAATATTGGCTATCTTTTTAATGCTATCTGATAGTCATTTTCTAAGTAGAAATACGGACATTCTAACGTTTGTTCCTACCTTGTTTTATTTCCCCTATTATTGTATGATTCTCTTTCTTATCTGTTGTACTTTATCAATTTTTTTCCTTTCTCCCACTACTGGTTTAGAAGTCCTATACATTTTATAGTAATTTGTATGGGTGCATTGTACATCATGAAATTCAAAGCCAGACAAACATACGTGCACACAGGTCTTGGTGTGTTTCCCTTCAGGTCCCACTCACTACATAATCCCCCTTGAAATTTCAGCAACATACATAAATTAACAAAGTCTAAAGTTAATTATCTTAATCTCTTTCCTAAATTATACAAAGCCCTTAAAAGACTTTACTCTCCTGATAGAGATAAACACCTATTGGTATCCAGAACTTTTGTGTTATTTTTAAAGCTCCAGAAAACAACATTTAGAGTTCATATAGATAATGATTGTTTAGGTGTACCTACTTGCTGACTAGTTTCTTTACTTACCTTCTTTCATCTAAGATCTTCCCTCTTGGATAATTTTCTTTCTTCCTAAAGGTGCTTTACAATATCATTACTAATTGTAGTCAGTGGACCAGCAGCAGCATCATATCACTTGTGATGTTTTCAAGAAATATATACTCTTGTGCTCACTCTGGTCCCCTCAAAGTCCTTATCGTGTGTTGAGGGGACATTGAACCTCACCCCCAGGTCTGTTTTACTTTTTATTTGGAAACAGGCTTTTTTGCTAAGTTGCTGAGAGTCTCACTAAGTTGCTCAGTGAGCACTAGGTTGGCCTCAAACCTGTGATTCTCCCGTCTCAGTCCCCCATGTACTAGGATTACAGGCATGTGCCATCATGCCCAGCCTCGAGGTCCTTACCTTAAGAATTGGCAGATTCTACTCTTCTACCTTGTGATAGCCAAGGTTTAAATTCAGATGTCAGTTTAGGCATTGAGCAAGCCTGAGTTTAGATGACATAGCATGGCACTTAGAGCTCCTACTCTGGCTTCTATTATAAAATGAACAAGCCAGGGATGGTAGAGCAGGCTGAGACAAGAGGATCACAGGTTCAAGATCAGCCTCAACAACTCAGTGAGACCTGTTTCAAAATAAAGAGGCTGGGAATGTATCTCAAAGGTAGAAAGCCCATAGGTTCAATCCCTAGTACCAAAACAACAAACAGAACCTCAGACCTTTGGATATTTACCTTAGGTCCAACAGTGCAGTCAGCTCTGTGGTAGGAAGTACATTATTTAATCTGTCTTAGCCCTAGAAGGCCAATTTGTTGAATCTCCCAAAGCAGTCTGCTTTTGCCCCATCACTCTACTGAAACTCTTCTTACAAAGGACACGTGACATCCTTGTTGCTAAAACCAGGAGAAACATTTTCAGATTTTGTATTACTCCATTTTTATAGCAGCATCTGACATCCCTGATCACCCTTCCTTGTTGAAAGATATTTCCACCTTAGCCTCTATCACGTTACACCCCTCTTTTTCTTCCTGCCTCTGTAAGCCACTTTTCCTTTAGCCTCCTAAATGATATTGGCAGTGGTTCACATTAGAAATATGAGAGTCACCCTCACCATCTCTTTTTTTTTTACCACCAGATCCAATTAATCACCAGGGCTATTGATTATGTATCTTAAATCTCAAATGCATTCACTTCCTATTGTCCCACTGCCTGTCTTAGCCAAGACTAAGATCCTCCAGACCTAAATCTCTCCATTCAAGCAAAAAACAAAATTCAAACTGCCAAAAAACAAAATTGCAACAAATTTAATTATAGATCACATCCAGTATCTACTACTCTATATACTCTATTTCAGTAAATGACAATGGCATATGTTTTTGATTCCTATAGCAGGGCAGCCTCCCTTCTACAAAATAGAAAGATAGCTCCCACCAGACAATGTCAGAACAGTGGGTTTGTAATGAAGGAAACAAACAATAGAAAAAATATTGATTAGTTAACATAAGGTTACTTTTATATATGTGGCAAAGGTAGAGGAGACTTTCTTAATACACTGAGCTGACTCAGATAGATTAGAATCATCCATTATTAGGAAGATTGGTCTGTTGGGTATCTACCTATTTCCTTAAAGTTTTAACTTGATTGCATGGTATATATCACAAGTGACTCCAGCATGGCTGTCTGATCTGCTGGGCTTAGGGCAGGAGAACAGTCCAACAATGGCCTCCCATAATTTTTGTTTAATAATTCAAAATTGTATGCTATTTGAATGATCATTAAAACATAAATCTAATCCTGTCCCTTTTTCATGGTTAAGCTCTTTGTTTCTTTCTCATTTCCTTAGGAATAGTTGAAATGGCATGTTGTGTTTTACTAGGGCCTTTATTAACTATCATCTTTCTTCATTAGCTCTTTCTTCTCGGACTCTATATCCCAGCCACCCTAAATTGCCTTTGGCTCTTGTGATGTGGGAATGGTTTCTCTTCTCCTGACTTTTATACATGCTGTTTTTCTCTTGCTACATATTCAACCTAACCCTTGATTGTTCAGATCTCAGCTTAAATGCTATCTTCTGAAAAGCTGTTCATCCCTGATCCACCTGCCACACACTCTCCCTAGAGATGCTCATATTAGCCTGGCAGCTATCATAAAGGAATCATAGTTGACCCTAGTCATCTTTTTTGTAAAGTGTGTCTCTAGGGTATGATGTAATCTAGAGAGAGGGAATTTTAAACTATGTAAGCAACCAGAATCTTTAGTTTTTTTATTAAAAAAAATTTTTTTTAAACCAACAAACTGGCTGGGCGTGGTGGCGCACGCTTGAAATCCCTGCGCTTGGGAGGTGGAGACAGAAGGATAGCGTGGATTTGAAGCCAGCCATGCTGGCTTAAGAGACCCTGTTTCCAAATTTAAAAAAGTATAAGATAGGTCTGAGAGTATAGCCCGGAGGTAGAAGGGTTTCCAGGAACCCCAGTACCACCAAAACAACCAACCAACCATAAAGTGGTGAAAATAGCAGGAAACAGCTTTCAAATACAAAACTAAATCGAAATAGTATATTTTTATGGAGAGATATGTGTAAGCATACATATATATAATAGTCCCAGATATTTCTAATACTAGTACAACAGCGAATTAATGATGAAAATTATACTACGAGCTGGGTGTGGTAGCACATGCCTGTAATCCCAATACTTGGGAGGTAGAGACAGGAGGATCACAGGTTTGAGAACAGTCTCAGCAAGTAGTGACACTCTCATCAACCTAGCGAGGCTCTGTTTCAAAATAAAAAGAAAACAGGTCTGGGGATGTAGCGCAGAGGTAGAATGCCCCTGGGTTCAGTCCCCAGTATCACATACACAAACAAAATTAGTATAATAAAAATCAATCTGACTCAGTCACAACTAAAATAAGACCTATGAAATGAGCTGGGATTATAGCTCAGTGGTAAAGTGCTTGCCTTGCATATGTAAGACCCTGCCCCACCCTCAATGATCTGTAATATGGCAATTTTTCAAATAAGATCCCATGTAATAGTACATGATAATATGTAGTAAAATTTTTAAATTTTAGCAGGGATTTTTTTTTTTAGTGTTTTGGACTAATTATTTTGATACATAGCAATTAGCAAGGGATAGATAATTTAAGAAGTCAAAAAAATTTTTTGTGGTACTGGGAATTGAACCCAGGAGTATCCTATCTTTAAGCTATATTCCTAGCCCCATTTTTTATTATTTATTTTTTCTGATGGTTCTACTATGTTGCTGAGACTGGCCTTAAACCTATGATCCTCCTTTCTCAGTTTCCCAAGTACTGAGATTAAAGGCATATACCACCACACCCAGCTAGAATTAAATTATTTTAAAATAAGTTCCTAGTAATAGTATTTTAATATTTCTTTCAAGAAAGTAAAAATATAAACTAAACAACTTAAATAAAAAATTTCAATAACTTAAGACAGTAAAAAATTTGATTGAGTCTCATTATACATGCATAAACATGTATGAATTTATTATACACATACATGTATATACTATATTGTGCAGGAAATGAAGAAATACATTTATGGTGGATGTAAAATGTATTCTAGAGAACATAAATATAGATATATGTAAGTGCAAACTCAATAAATTATCAGTTGAAATTCTATTACTCATTAATATATGGTGAGACCAGTTTACAAACGATGTGGCAATGGTAGCAAAAGTGGCATGAAGGAACTCAGCACTCAACAACTTAATAAATAAAGCTTAGTGATTGGTTAAATATTATGATACTGTGCATGATCAAAAATCCTAATACTTTAACACATCTTTAATTGATATCTTTCAGATAACCCAAATATTCTAAATTGGTAAGAAACTGTCCACCAATACTGTTCTTTAAAGGAATTGCCTTGGAAATTAATAATTTATTCTCTACAAAGTTGTATGGCTTCAAAATGTGATATTGTTTTAAAGAATAATGAAAAATATGAGTGTACCATCTAAGTATCATTTTAGCTGCTCTTTATAACTTAAAATATTCTTCACAACTAGGGTCATATCCGAATCCTAACAAGTTTATAAAAATTGTAAATATGGTCCATTTTTTACAATCATTTAATAATATGGTATCCTATTTATATGACTTTGTATACAGTGATTTACTAAAATATTTAGTTTCTATAAAAAAATTAAATAAGTATTTCATCATTTACTTTATCTCTGAAATCAGTCTTAGAGTTGGGCTCTAGAATTATTTTTTTTCTCTCATTTTTACCAGGGGCTTTTCTACCTTCAGGCTATACTCCCAGACCTATATTTTATTTGGAAACAGGGTCTCACTAAGTTGCTGAGCGCCTCACTAAGTAGCTGAGGCTGGATTAGAACCTGTGTGATCCTCCTGTCTCAGCCTCCCAAGTGCGGGGATTACAAGCGTGCGCCACCACGCCCGGCTCTAGAATTATTGAGTAGTCATTTCTGTTGTGTAGTCTTGAGGCAGAAAGAAATTAACAGAAAGATGAATATCAGTTTTAAATCAACTAAACACATGACACCTAAGATAAGGATCTAAAAATAACCACATGTTCCAATTATTTATTCAATGTATGTATCCTTTAGAACATACCACATTTCTTTTTTTTCTATATCTGTGATGGGATTAGTTTCATTTAATTTTGCATTAAGGCAAAAGACAGATCTCTCCTTTTCCTTGGTTTTAATTAATTAGTCTCATATTCATCTAAGAACAGAGAATTATGCTTAGTTCATAAAAGGTTAACATCAATATAAGAACAACTTTTTTCTTCTGACAAATCTATGCTATGTTTATATTAACTGCTTAAAAATACTAATCCTGAGCAAGAGTAAAAATAAGAACAGTTTTGATTAAAGAATAAAATTCCTTCATGTTAAACAGCTTTAAAATTCAACCATGGAACATAAAGTCAGTCAGACCAAAATTCAGACTTCTGATGTCCACGGCAAACCTGAATACTCTGAGCAGAAATAAAACACACATAATAGATAATACATAACAGTAAAAAGCATCAGAAATTGATGCACCTGGATTTTGTTAAATATAACAAAGGTCATTCAGTCCTTCATGGATAAACCTAGCTGGGAGAACACTGAACAGTGTATTGCATTGAGCAGAAATCCCTCAGAAAGGCCACAATGGATTCCTTTTCATAGGCATAGACTTTCAAAACACTCAAAGACGCAAAAGACACATTTGGAAATATAAATCCTGATTTCATGAAAACAAAGTTCTGGCCACATTGGAAACTGAAGTTAAGTCACTTGAGGTTTTGTTATAGTCTCCCCTCCATGAAAAAAATAAGAGCTCACTAGCAGTGAAGCGGCACTATGGCAAAGTACACACCCGTGAAGGCTGTGGGTAGGGCTTTGCAACAGGGTTAATGAAGCCTCGCTCTAAGAATAATTTTCTAGTTCATATGATGAAAGTGCTTAGGAGTGGGAACTGCCAACACAGCAGGGATCCTCTCACAGTATTAAGGCCTGTCCACGTGGCAATGGTCATTTGAAAGTCAGCACAGTGAACAGTAGGTAATGATTTCAAGCCGTGGGTACTACTACCCTCTAGGCTTCTTCAGTACGACGTCTCTTTTATTCTAGCTGTCGCTCTTCCTCTTCATCTGCTTCTTCAATGACCTGAATCTCATCTGTTTGAGACAAGGAGGTATTCTCTACTTGAAGTTTATTCCCCTCAGCTTTACATTTTTCTTCTTCCTCAATTATTTCCTTCCATATTTTGTGGTTTTCAGTGAGATGTTGCATTAGCTGACAGAATATTCGTCGTCTGCCTTTCCTTCTTTGTGGTTCTGTGAATTTAAAACAAAAATATTCTAATCATGGCAATATGATTCAGTCATTCAACAAATGTTTAAGTGTCCACCATCTTCTAAGTACTTATGTAAAAGCACCAAGTTTATAATGCTGAATAGTAAGATAAAAATATCCCTTGTGTTATAGAATTCACAATGTAGAATGATCTAGACAAACAAGAATAAGTAAATATGAATCTGTTAGATGACTTTAAATGTTATGAATTAAAAATAAAAATGGAGGCAAGAAATAGAGAAAACTTGGTAGGTAGAGGTAGGAGAGTTAGAGTACTGAAATTTCAAATAAAAATAATAACAATTCAAAGTTAAAAATGAGCCGAGAGTGCTGGCAGGTGCTTGTAATCCCAGTACTTGAGAGGCTGAGAAAGAGGGATTGCCAGTTCATGGGCAGCCACAGGTACTTAGTGAAGTCCTTTGGGACTTAGTGAGACCCTGTTTCAAAATAAAGAATAAAAAATAGGGCTGAGGGTGTATCTTGGTGGCAGAATGCCCCAGGGTTCAATCCCCAGTACTACAAAAATTGAAAAAAGTTAAAAAGAACCTTTTAAGGCAGTTGTACGCTACAGCCCCAAAATGTCGTTCCCAAAGTATAAGCCCATGCCCCTGGCCACTCTGCCCACTATGTTTGACCCAGCAGAATACAATATATCTCTGGAAGACTAGAGGGCACAAGTCAAGAGGTTGGCCATAAGAGCCTGGCTTAAACAGGTGTACCTGCTTCAGTACAATGACCTGAGTTGCTGCAGTCTCATCAAAGATCCTGCCTTGATTCATTGGACCTATGCAAGAACAGCAAATATCTATCCAAATTTCCAACACACTTCCAAGAACTCAGTCTTGTGAGCTTTGGTTGGATTTGGGCCTCTCTTATTCCTATATTTTCAAAACCGGTAGAGATAGGAAGGAAAAGCTTATCCAGGACGGAAAACTGGACCAAACATTTATATATCCTATTAAGTCTGGCAATGATGACTATGTGTATTCTTGCTTAAATAAATCTTCTATTAATAAAAAAGAACCTTTTAAGGGATTTTATGTATTGACTTAAACACAGTTACCAACACATTCTGGAGAACATTATTCATTTTTAGAAACTAGCCAGTCTTCCCAAAGTAACATTCAGATGGTAATAGTTTAAGATTACTCTTTGCTATGCTAATCCTAAATACGAGTCACATGTTAAAAGGAGATGGGAGAACAATTCTTTATAGTTATCCTATCTGTGCTAATTTATAGCATTCTTAGTGGAATATCCCTAGCTAGGTATAATTTAATACTCTTTCAAAATAAAGGGCAAGGCTGGAGGTATAGCTCAATGATAGGGCACCTGCCTACAATGCATGAAGCACTGGTTTCAATTCCCAGAACCAGAGAAAAAGAAAAAGAAAATAAAGAACAAATAATTGATATTAGCCACAATTATAAAGGTGACAAAAGAAATTTTTAAATTTTCTATTTGTAATCATTGTCTTATAAAAAAATGTCATGAGCTGGGCATGGTGGCACACACTTGTAAATCTCAGCATTTGGGAGGCTGAGACAGGAGGATTGCAGTCCGAGGACAGCCTCAGCTACTACTTAGTGAGGCCCTTTGCAAGTTAGACCCTGTTTCAAAATAAAGAATAAAAAATAGGGCTGGAGGTGTAGCTCCAGAGGTAGAATGCCCCTGGGTTCCATCCCCAGTACCACACACACACACACACACACACACACACACACACACACACACACAAAGTCACTACATTGATAACTTAGATTCTTAATATCACAAAACTTGGTTCTCCCTTTAGAGCCAAGGAATGTGTTTTCCTTTTTCCCCACTGTTTTGGTCCATTTAATGTATATTAGCAGGCTGCTCTGGAGGCATGCTCTTTGAAGCCTGGTGGGGTGGGGGACAGGGTATCCAATGTGAAGAGGGGTAAATGCAGGACTAGCTTCTAGGAGCCACCTACCTCACAGATGCTCAGATACGGTGACAGCTCGGTCCTGCATGCACAGATAGAGCATGCTGAAGAGCATGGCTGGAGGACAACACCTCAAGAGATGCTGCTCTCATTAAATCAGAATTCTTACTGTGTAACCATATTAACACAGTACCCAGCACACAGCAATTACACAAAACAGGGCTACTAAATACCAACACTTAGGTAGTAGTTACCCAAGATATGACTGCTGGCTCTGTATCTAAGAAACAAAGAACTAAAGTCATATTAAATGGACACTAAGAGTTCATAACATTAAATAAGTTAGTTTCCCTGTATTCTTACTAGGATTTAGACTGTCTTCCATTTCTTCTTCATCTGTATCTAGTTCTTCACCATCTTCATCATCACCACTTTCAGTATCGTCATCCTCTTCTTCCTCTATCCACTGCCCAGGCAGCAAACCAGCAGCGTCATAGGAGTTACACAGGGGACCCACGATGTGAGTGATAAAGGATTCTTGGAGTTTTGCTAGTTGAGGAGAAGATCGATCCATGAAGGGGCTGATGGGTAGACCAAGATTTGCTTCTTCATCTCCCTTGGCATTTCAAAAAGAAAATACATTTTTAACTATTGAAAGATTAACCACTGAGTCTTTCTCTTAAAATCGTCTTGAGGTTTTTAGAAATGTAGCATACACCAAAATATTTTTTACAAATAAGCATTAATGAATCTAATTATTCTATGATTTCAACTGTAAGAATTTCTCTCCATATAAAATATCCTAAACAAAACTTTTTTCTTATATTCTCTCCATGTTAGTCAGCATGACTGATATTCAGCTAACAAGAAAAACATACATCTTTTAAAATAATTATCAGTGATTTTACTAACACCTGCAAAATTCTGGAAAGTAAAATCTAGATTCTTTTTCTCCTAAAAAGAAAAGCACAATGGACACATTCTTGTTTTAGTTGTACCTCAAATGTACACAGCTGAATCTTGCAAGCTTTTCAATACTCCCCTCCCTTTTTAATAGCAGAACCCTCTAATGAATTTTCATCAGAAAACCCAAAAACAAAAAAGTAGAGCTACAATGGCTGAAACAAGAATTTGGGCCCAGAGTCCCAAATGCCTGGCATCTAATACCCTCCCACCGTAGCTTCCGGGGTTCTAGGAAACACAATTTGAGATTAGCCAGATACAGTTTCAAAACTTGTTTCTGCCACTTCCACCATGTGAGGCATTACTGGGCCAGCTCTATGCCCAATATCATCATGTATAAATGTTGAAGAATAATCTATCTCAGAGGGCTGCTATGACGATGAAAGACAATATTCTGTAAAGCACTCCCCAAGTGGTACTATTGATGTTTTGGTCTTAGGGTCTGAACTGTTTGGAAATGAATTATTCCTCACAATGCATACATTCTGCAGCAAACAGTGTGTACCTGTGATGAGCCAATATATAATCCTGAAGAAACACCCAAAAACCATCCCAGTGATTAACTGTTCTGTGCTTCCATGATTTTTTCTTCTATGAGGAAGAAAACTACCAATAAGTTAAAAAAAAAAAAAAGGTAGGGCTAATATACAACTCACTGGTAGAGTGCTGTGTATCACATGAAAACCCTGGGTTTGATCCCAGCACTACAAACCAAACCAAACAAAAAAGTTGGGCTTATGCACGAGACTCTGCAATTTCACAGCTATATCCCAGGAATTTGGCTTTTCTAAGCCCACAGAACTTAAATGGCTTTAAGAGCATAAAGATAGTATAATTTGGACAATAAATAGAAGTTGGGAAAAAATTAGAATTGTGTGTCTATATATGAAAGAAGTTGAAGCACATAATCAAAATAAGAAGGAAATATAATAGTTATAATAGGAGCTGGGCATGGTAGTCCATATCTGTAATACCAGTACTTGGGAGGCTGAGACAGGAGGATTGCAGATTTGAGGCAACCTCAGAAGTTTAGCAAGACTCTCAGAAACTTAGCAAAACCCTGTTTCAAAATTAAAAAAATACTAGAGGTGTATCCTGGAGGTGGAATGTCCCTGGGTTCCATACCCAATCAATCAATCAATCTCTATCTATCTATCTATCTATCTATGTATAATATATGTATATGTATGTATATGTATATATTATAAGCATATATATTATATCTATGTCACAATTATGATATATAACTAGGACTTTCATGTTTTAAGATATCAGATGGAATTTTTCTCCTTTAACAAGAATAAAAATGTTAAAGCATAGAAAGATGAAGTAAAACTGAGATAATATGTTGCTTCTAGTGATAGATCTAGAAATATAATAGTTAAGACTGTGAAGAACAAATATGTCAGGAACTATTCAAAACACTTGACATAGATTAATTTATCTAATCCTCATAGCAACCTTATGAGGTAGGTACAATTATTATGCATATTTTATCAGAATACTGAGGCACAGAGAAGCTAAGTAATTTATTCCAGGTCACAATGCCAATGAGGAAGACGAATCAAGATTCGACCTCAGGCATGGCTTCCAAGTTTGTTTAATAAGTGTTAATTCTAGCTGGGTATGGTGGAACACTCTTGTAATTCCAGTATTTGAAAGGCTGAGACAGGAGGATGTCAGGTTTGCAGCCAGCCTTGAAAACTTGAGAGGCCCTTTGCAACTATGCAACTTAGGAGACCCTGTTTCAAAACAAAAAATAAAAAAGGTGCCAGAAGTATATCTCAGAGATAGAATGCCCCTGGGTTCAATCCCCAGTAAAAATGTACATGCACGCATACACGAGTGCGCGCGCACACACACACACACACACACACACACACACACACATACGTACATACATACACAGAATTCTCTCTCTCTCTCTCTCCATATATATATATATATATATATATATATATATATTTGGTGGTACTGGGGTTCCTGGAAGCCCTTCTACTTCCAGGCTACACTCCCAGACCTATTTTATTTTTGGAAACAGGGTCTCTTAAGCCAGCGCAGCTGGCTTCGAACCTGCGTGATCCTCCTGTCTCCGCCTCCCAAGCAAGGGGATTACAAGTGTGCTCCACCACGCCCGGCTTTAAAAATAATTATATAAGCTGGATCTAAATGAACATTTCTAATGTCATTTCATGGAAAGAGTGGGTTTTCTAAAAATCTACATGTGCCATAACATTTTTATTCTGTATTTGTACAGATAATATAAATATGGAATTTTCCTTAGCATAAAATCCCTTTTTTCTTTTTTTATTCTTTTGTTCCTTCTTTTTTTTTATTGGTGCAATAGTCTTACATCATAATGTTATTCATAGTGATAGGGACTTGCATGCACACAGCACTTGGTGGGCTTCCCCCAGTTCCCTCCCCACTCCCCTTTCCCCATACAGGATATTGAGAATGACATCATTAGCAATCAGAGAAATGAAATCAAACCTACAATAAGATTCCATCTAACCCCAATCAGAATGGCAATTATCAAGAAGTCAAACAATAGTAAGTGCTGGTAAGGATATGGGAAAATAGGAACTATACTGTTAATGGGACTGCAATTTAGTGCAGCTGCTATGGAGATCAGTGTGGAGATTCATCAGAAAACTGGGAATGGATCCACCATATGATCCTGCTAAACCTCTTCTGAGTATCTTTCCATAGGGACTGAAATCAGAATATTACAATAATTCATGCATATCCATCTCTAGAGCAGTACAATTCAAAATAACAAAACTATTAAACCAACCTAGGTGTCCATCAGCAGATGAATGAATTACAACAGTGTGAGATATACACACAATGAAATTCTACTCATCAATAAAGAACAAAATTACAACATTTTCAGGAAAATGGATGGACCTGGAGAATAATATACTAAGTGAGGTTAGCCAGTCCCAGAAAGCAAAGGGTCATGTTTTCTCTCATATGTGGAACCTAAGGAGTAATTGAGATGTAAGAGGGATTTTTAGATGATGGAAGAGAAACTCCAGTGGACCAAGGGAGGTGGCCTTAGGGTAGAGGAAAGGGAGAATTAATGAAGGAAACACTTCCACTGACATTATATACACATGTGAAAATACCAATGCCAATCTCAGTATCTTATATGGGGAAGGCAGAGTAGGGGGGGACTCACCAAGTGCTGTATGTATGTTTGTCACTAGCACTATGAACTACATTATGATGTGAGATTATAACGCACTAATAAAAGTATATAAACAAGAAAAATAACATTTATATTTGTGAGAAACATAAAATATCTACTCTGTACATATTTCTAGCCCTTTAGTTTTTTATTCTGTGCCAGGACTTTTGCCCAGTTGATGTTACTATCAGAGGGTAGTTAGTCTTCCTACAGTAGAATTGAAAACAAGCCGGGCATGGTGGTGCATGCTTGTAATCCCAGCATTTGGGAGGCTGAGATAGGAGGATCATGATTTGTGGACAGCCTGAGCTACTTATTGAGGCCCTTTGCAACTCCATGAGACCCCATTTCAAAATAATGAGTTAAAAAAAAATAGGCTGGGGGTATAGCTCAGAGGTAGAATGCCCCTGGGTTCAATCCCCAGTACTGAAAGAAAAAAAAAATGGAAAATGGGTTGCTACTCTTTAAGTATATTCCTAGAAAAACCTGAAATCACTTAAAAAACACTTTGAAAATTAATTGTTCCTTGTTACAGATTTCAGGGTTGAAAGGCACCTTGGAATCATAGTCTTTTCTTACCTGTGGACTCAAGAGAGTACAACTCAACTCACTTTAGATAGGCAATAAGCTAATTTTTGTTGTTGCTGTTTTAAATCTTAGCAGAAAAATCGAATACTAAGAACTAGAGAAAATGCAATACTTTTCAGTAACTCTTTTCAAACATATAATGTTGCCACCCAAGTCCCCCAAAGTACTTTCTTCACATGAAAGCTTTTTAAAATTCCAATAATCTCATGCCTCAATTTACCTGCTCATAAAATTCATTGACAATGCCTTCTGTCCATTTCAAATGCAAGTCTCTCACTTTTGCTGGTCCATTTATATCTGCAAGTTTGATGCACACCTGGCAGACTAAGAGGCGATCACTTTCACTGCTCCATTCTATGCCATTGCTATTTACATCATTGGCCTATTTTAGAAAAACAGAACTATTTTAGGTACTGAGAGCACAGGAGTTTTCTAATACTTGGTTTTTTTGTTTTGTTTTGTTTTTACCAAATTACTTTAAAACTGTTTACTGTCCAAATGGCAGAAAGAAATTTCAGTAAATGCTTCTTTTAATTAGTAGATGCCATAATATGGACCTCCATAGGTTGACTTTCCCATTTAAGTGTTACTAGGGTTTTGTTTCAATAGAAGCATTGCTTTCTAAAAACATAACCAACCGTGGGTTTCAATATTTGTGATTACCCCAGAAAATTACAATATATATGTATGTATGGTATGTATAACAAACACATGTATGTATGTTATCAATAAATCATAAGACCTGTAACTATTTCTACCTCAAAAAATAACATTTAAGGAGCTAAGGAGAATTTAGTTGTGAAATGCAAAGTGATATTGTTAAAAGAAGACAAATCTGCAAAGCTAATACCTATGGTCTTAAATCCTGACTCTGAATCATTTATTAATTCAGTATGTAACACTTGAAAAATTATTAAACTTATTTGATTCTAACTTTCATCATCTAAAGATAAGAAAAACAATACCAACCTAGCTATATTGTCATGAGGATTCATAAATGAAAAATACCTCATTTATAAAAGTGCTAAATAAATATTAACATTTAAAAATGAAATTATTATTACTAGTAAGGCAAATTTAGCATGTTTTTCAAAACTCAAATTTCCTTTTGTAAAATATGAAGAGAATGGACCAAATCATGGCTTTGAACTTCAGTGTGATGGTGTTTTTGTTTTGTTTTGTTTTTGCACCAAACCCTTTAGTCACACACACACACACACAAAACTGACATAGAATGCCACAATAGAAATACCTTAAAAGAGCTCTTTTGATTGAAATCACTAATGACATTTTTCTAAGAAACTCTAGAAGTTTACAAGGAGCACAGACTATAAAAAGTATAGGGTTGGCCGGGCATGGTGGCACACGCTTGTAATCCCTGCGCTTAGGCGGAGACAGGAGGATTGCGCAGGTTCAAAGCCAGCCTCGCTGGCTTAAGAGACCCTGTTTCCAAATAAAAATATAAAATAGGTCTGGGAGTGTAGCCTGGAGAAGGGTTCCATCTCCAGTACCAGCAAAAAAAAAAAAAAAAAAAAAAAAAAAGTATTGGGTTGAATAATATTTCACCCATAAAAGGTGATTTAAACATTTCAAATGCATTTTATTATTAAATAAAAATAAAGGGAACTATACAGCTATGAAAAATTTAAAAGCACCTGATTCTCACTGACTTTTATTAGCATTTTATTAATATTATGATATCAAAACATATGGGGGCTGCTTTCCAAGGGTCCTAAAGGTACAGCTCCCTTGGTCATAGAAATCATCTAGGAAACAGAAGCTTCCTGCCAGAGAGAGGCATTCCTTCTCTCAGGAATCCAAAGTAGTGGTTCTTAACTTTTTCCCTCCTCAAAGTTCTGAGGAATGGAATGTACATCCATTAGTATCACTATCATACAAGGGTATGATTTTTGATCCTCAGCAAATGTGAGTTCTGAGAGATGAACTTCTGAGCTGTTCTTCCCTCACTCTTCTCTAGCACCGTGACTGCACACAGTGGGCAATTCTAATAAACAGCTGTTGATTGAGTGAATAATTCTCAAGTAGAAGAGATAGGTATATACTTTCCCTCTCTCTTGTTAGCCAGTCAAAGAATTACTAAGACAATGAGGGTATAATAGGAGTGGCAAGGTGGCTTAACTGGCTTCTCAGAAATCATCTTTGATTTCATATAATGTCTTAACTTGGCACCGTACATAACTGTCTCAAACCTTCCAATAAAATATTTTGACATAATTAGTTGGTTTATTACTATGTGAAAGAAAAGTCACAATAAAATAAGACTATGTGTGAAAAGAAAATATAGCAAGCAGTATTATTTTGGGAAATGTTACCATAATAGTAAAAGTGTTTTATTTTTAAAAACATAGGTATATTTATAGCAACTGTTTATTGTTATTGCATAATGAGCATTAATTGGAATTTAACATTATAAAACATCTTTTATCAGTAACACTGACAATTATTTTTTTAAAAAAGCAGGCACTAGTTTACATAACAAACCTTGGCATTGAATTCAGCAAGGAAATCAAAATGCTTTTTAAGATCTGTGGCAAGAATTGCTTCAATGACTAAAAACCGAAAGCGCTTGAATTCCACATGATCAAGATTAAGAAGGAAGTTGTACTCTGGGCGAGAAAGATACAGATTCCAAGCTGATGCAGCATGGTGGTTTTCCAGAACAGATCTGTCATTATACAAAACTGCCTAGAAAAGAAAAAAAAATGAGGCAGGAATCTAGAAGATATGAAAGTTTAGTAATTAGTAGAATTAAGAGCAGATTGGAAGGATACAATGAGTACTTACTATGTACTAGGCATTTTACCACATATTTTATTTATCTGTGAGTAGACTAATGTGCAAAGAGTTTAAGAGTTTTCTTTCCAGCATACACAGATAGAAGTGTAAGGTTGTCTCCAAATTTCATTTTGTTTATAGATACCATACTGCCTCCCCAACGATGGAAAGGTGAGCCAGGTGTAGTAGCACATGACTGTAATCCCAGGACTTGGGATAATGAGACAGGATTACAGGTTCAAGGACAACCTCAGCAACTTGGTGAGACTCTTAACAACCTGGTGAGAACCCATTTCAAAGACAAAAAATAAAAAGTCCCAGGGGTATAGCTTGGAGGTAGAATGTCCCTGAGTTCAATCCCCAGAAATGCCCATATGAGTGCGTGCACTCACACACCCATGCGCGTGCGCGCACACACACACACCCAGTACAGGTAATTAGAAAATACACAAATATGTGGAAATTAAATGGTTTACTTCTAAATAACCAAAGCATTAAAAATATGGGTTAGAGCTAAAAATTATTATAGAAAAATGTCAAAAAATTAAATATTAAGAATGAGTTACCTCAGCTTCCATCTCAAGAAGCAAGAAAAAAAGGAACACAAATTATATCCAAAGAAAGGAGAAAACTAATAAAGATAAGGAGAGAAATTAATGAAATAGCAGACAGAAAATCAACAAAGCTGAAAATTGCTTCTTTGAGAAGATTAGTACTATCCACAAGCTCCTAGCAAGATTGAGTGAGATAAGAGAATTGTCAATACCAGCAATAAGAGAGTACATCACTAAAGCGCCTACAAATAAGATAGTAAGGAATTGTTATTTCATAAACTATTTACAATTTTCTGTTTGAAGAAGGTGATTTATTTTTTCTAATTCTCTAGCACACATCATATAAAGGTCATGTGTTTTTATACAACATAGAGTATTAGAGTGAGATGCCATACAACTCAAATGAAGAATGGTTTATAAATGGCTATACAGTATGGTTGTAAAATTTCAAGCTTTCTGAAAAAGTATTTCCTACCTGAGGTGCATTTGTAGCCACTAGAAATGCATTTGTCCTTCCTGGGTGGTCGTAATCATGCATGGCAGCTGCTACATACAAAGCCATCAATTCTAATGCAGGAATGTTTGAAGACAGACAGCCATAGCTCTCATCTGGAATCGAGCAGCTCTTTGAAGAAATATAAGCCATTCTCCCAGAATTAGTTCTACTATCAGAACCTGAGGAACAATAAATAGCAAAATAAATCAGGACTAGCACATAACTTCCTTACAATTACACTAAGGAGGGGACTCCCCTACAACTAGTTTTTTGTTAACTTGTACACCATGGATGTAATATGCTCTTTTAAAACATATATACTAGAGGAGCAGTGTTAAAAATGACCTTGAAGTTGTGTGTTTCAGACTAACTTTAAAACTTTGGAATTTAGGCATTTATTATTTAAGAGCTAGGTATAATGGTTAGGGTATAAGAACAGGAAAAATAAATGACTGGGAATAATATTTGATAAAAGCCAGATAGAAATTCACTATATTAAAGATGAGTGTGATAGCACACACCTATAATCCTTGGTATTTTGGAGCCTGACACAGGAGAATCACAGGTTCACAGCCAGCCTCAGCAATTTATGAGGATCTCAGCAACTTAGTGAGACCCTGTTTCCAAATTAAAAATAAAAATGGGTGGTGGATAGAGCCTGGAGGTAGAAGGTCCCTGGGTTTTATTCCCAGTATTATATACACATAAAAAAAAAAGAACTGTATTACCAAATTAAACTTCTCAAGACAGATGCTATTTAAATCTCACCTATAAAGATTAGTAGCATTTACAACTCCTCCCCTTTTTTTTCTTCCTACAAGGTTCCTTGTAATATTATAGAATAAAAAACTATAAATAAAAAGACTGTCTTAGTCAGCATTACTATTTCATCCTCTTGTTAAAGACAGTGTCTTCACATTCTCCACACTATGATTATTGTTCTTACACCTTACCATTTGTTTTTTGATGAAATGTAAAAAGTTTTCCATGACAAAATTAATATATCTGGCAAGTAAACAAACAAACAGCAACAACAAAAAGACTAAAAAACATGATCTTCTGTGAAAGCACAGAGGTGCTAGAAGGAAAAAAGGCCTTCCAGAGTAAATGTAGTTGGGACAAACCAGTGAAAGAGAGCAAATCCATTAGACCCAACTACCAAAGTGTTAAACAGTAGCTGATTACTGACATTTCCATTAATTAGCACAATAATATTATTTCTCAGGTATTAGAAACTAAGATAATTATGTCCTGGTATGTTTATCATCTCCTATTTATAAGCTAAACTAAGAGAACTGAGAATGTTATAATTCATTATATTTACACTGAGGAATAGAATTCACTCTTTGGAAGCAAAACTTGAATGGTTACAGATGCTTTTTAATATACTTATTTATTTATTTATTCATTCATTTATTGGTGGCACTGGGGTTCCTGGAAACCCTTCTACCTCCGGGCTACACTCCCAGACCTATTTTTATATTTTTATTTGGAAACAGGGTCTCTTAAGCCAACAAGGCTGGCTTCGAACCTGCGTGATCCTCCTGTCTCCGCCTCCCAAGAGCAGGGATTACAAGCGTGCACCACCATGCCCGGCTAATATCATAATTTAAATATTTATGTGAGACATTTAAGCATGTTCCTTTTGTTTGGTAATGTTATATATCTTAAGTATACATCTAAAACAAAACTAATGAACTCTTTAAAATGCAAAGGAAAATTATAGTACTAGGGATAATGGCTACCTCCGTGTAAAAAGCAATAGGAATGGACAGGGAAGTTACATCCAGCAGCACTGGAGCTTAGTCTATCTCTGAAGATGGGTAGCAGGCTTAAAAATTTTCTATGTCATTATTATGTAGCATAAATTAGCAATTCTTTATGTGTAACCAAAAGTAACTTAATGAAAATGTTAACATATCAGAGGTAATGACATGAGACAGTTGATTTATTATTCTTAATCAAATAATTAAATGAAAGACTTGTAGAAGGAAATACCTGTTTCATTTTCTGTTTCATGATCATTGTGGATCTGCTGTAAGCCAGGAATTGGCCGTGTGGTCAGATACCAAACTGCATGTAGAACATCCGTGGCATGTATACGATTATGATCTAAAGTTACCAAAATATTTTATTAAAATGATCATTCTGTTTAATGTAAGACATTTAAAAAGTACAAGAATTTTTTAATTACATTACATTCTTATAAGTAAAATGTTAGAATAATTTCCCACAATTGTATTTTATCTTTTGTTTTTTTCAGTACTAGAGGTGGAATCCAGGGGCATTTTAATCTCTGAGTGATACTCACAACCCTATTTTTGTATTCTTTATTTTGAAAGAGTATCACTGAGTTGCAAAGGGCCTCACTATGTAGGAGCTAAGGTTGTCCTCCAACAGCAATCCTCCTGTCTCAGCCTCCCAAATGCTGGGATTACAAGTGTACGCTACCACGCCTGGCTCATTTTATTTATTTTTAAAGCATCTTGATGTGTTAATTCTTTTTGTGTGTGTGTGGTACTGGGGTTCCTGGGAACCCTTTTATTTCCGGGCTATACTCCCAGACCTATTTTATACTTTTATTTGGAAACAGGGTCTCTTAGGCCAGCTAGGCTGGCTTTGAACCTGTGCGATCCTCCTGTCTCCGCCTCCCAAGGGCAGGGATTACAAGCATGTGCCACCACACCCAGCTATGTGTTAATTCTTTTAAAAAACTTTTACATATACTATGAAAAAATATTAAGTGGGTCAAAGAAAAGGCAGGGTAAACAGGGATAACTGAAAGGTACTGAAACTTTCTTTCTTTACCCTTTTCTTTATTTATTTTTGCACATTGAGGATAGAACCCAGGGGCATTCTACCTCTGAGCTATATAAACCTCAGCCCAATATATTTTATTATTTTTAGTTTGAAATGGTCTATGTTACTGAAGGCCTTGCTGAGTTGCTGAGGCTGTCCTCAAACTTGTGATCCTGAATCAGCCTTCCAAGTGATTACAGGCATGTGTCACCATGCATGTCAGAATTTTTCCTTAGGGTTTCTACTCTGAAGCTTTAAAAAATACCATGTGCCTTCTAGACTGTAGGGACACAGTACACAAATGGTCTCTGTACACAGAACAATTACAAATTCTGGATACATATGTGTATGTATGTGTGTGGCACTGAGGATTGAACCCAGGGACATTCTACCTCTGAGCTACACCCCTAGCCATTTTTAGTTTTTAATTCTGAAACAGGGTCTTGCTAAATTGCTGAGGGACTGGCTAAATTACTAACCTTGTCTTGAACCTGCAATCATCCTGTCTAGGCCTTTCAAGTACTAGTATTTCAGGCATGTGCCACCATGCCCAGTTTATATATCTTTGTAAAAAATACTTTTATTGGTACACTGTAATTATAGAGTATGGTTCAAAATGATACAAAGATGAACACACATAGCACTCGGTATATTTTCCTCTGGATCCCACTGCAGTCCCCCTATCCCCGTACATGCTAGTAAGATTGGTAATGACACCGTCATGTACAGACAAAATATTATTTGAACTGTTTCCTTCATCAGTCTTTTCCTCTCCCCATCTCTCTTCCCCAACCCCATTCCACTATTCTAATGGTCTCTATCCTTATCTGAGTCCTTTTTGTTTCCATTTTTCTCTCTTGCCTCCACATGAGAGAAAATGTATGACCCTTGACATTATGAGATTGGCTGATCTCACTTGGCATAATATTCTTTAGTTCTACCCATTTTCTGCAAATGACACAAATTTGTTCTTCTTTGTGGTAGACTAAAATTCTACTGTGTGTATAGGTTGATTTTATAATTCAACTACTGTGAATGGTGCAGTTATAAACATGGATATGCATGTATCACAACAGCACTCTAATTTTAATTCTTTTGGAAAGATATTGAGGAGTGGTACAATGAGGTCCTACGGTGGTGTCATCCTATTCTTTTTGGGAACCTACATACTGATCTCATAGTGGTTGTAATAATTTACATTGCCACCAACAGTGCATAAGAGTTCCTATGTCTCCATATCCACACCAGCATTTATTATTGCTTATATTCTTAATGAATGCCATTCAAATTGGAGTTAGATGGAATCTCAGTATAGTTTTGATTTGCATTTCCCTGATTACTAATGATGTTGAATATTTTTTCATATGTTTATTGGTAATTTGTATTTCTTCTTTTTAAAAAGGTCTACTCAGTTTAATCCCCCCCCCCCAGCTATGTTTTTCAGTGGTACTGGGGATAATACCCAGGAGCATTGTACCTTCAAGCTACACCCCAGCCCTATTTTTTATTCTTTATTTTGAAACAAGGTCTCACTGAATTGCAAAGGGCCTCCCTAAGTAGCTGAGGCTGTCCTTGAACCATGATCTTCCAGTCTCTACCTCCAAAATGCTGGGATTACAAGCATGTGCCACCATGCCCGGCCTCCATTTTTTTGTGTGTATGTGTGGTACTGGGGTTCCTGGAAGCCCTTCTCCCTCCGGGCTACACTCCCAGACCTTTTGTTATTTATTTGGAAACAGGGTCTCTTAAACCAGCAAGGCTGACTACGAACCTGCACCATCCTCCTGTCTCCGCCTCCCAAGTGCGGGGGATTACAAGCGTGCACCACCAAGCCCGCTTTCGGCCTCCATTTTTTAATCAGGGCTTTTTCCACTATTAAGTTTTTTAAGTTCTTCATATATTCTAGATATAGAATATTTCTAATACTTCGCTATAGGAGAAGCAGTTGACAAATATTTTCTCCCATTCTGTAGGTTCTCTTCATACTTTTTATTTCCTTTGTTGTTTAGAAACTTCTTAATTTATTTTTATTTATTTATTTATTTATTTATTTATTTATTTATTTATTTTTTTTTTTTGCGGGTCTGGGGATGGAACCCAGGGGCACTTGACCTCTGAACTACACCCCCTGCCCTATTTTTTTTTATTCTTTATTTTGAAACTGGGTCTCACTGAGTTGCAGAGGGCCTCACTAAGTAGCTGAGGCTGTCTGCGAACCACGATCCTCCGGTCTCAGCCTCCCGAATGCTGGGATTACAAACTGGGATTACAAGCGTGTGCCACCACGCCCGGCTGAAACTTCTTAATTTGATGCCGTCCTATGTATAGATTCTCAGTTTTATTTTCTGAATCTTGGAGGTCTTACTGAGGAAGTATCTACTAGTGCCTATATGTTAGAGGGTTGGTTCTGTGTTTTCTTCTAGTAGTTGCAATGTGCCTGGTCTAATTTCTAGGCCTTTGATACATCTTGAGTTGACTCTTACGCAGGGTAACATAGGCATCTAATTTCATTCTTTTATGTATGGATACACACACTTTTGCAAAAAGAAAAAAGTGACAAATACATATTTCTCAGATTTGCTATAAGATTTGAATGCTGAATTATATGTGAAAACACCCAGAAAGGTGTCTGACTCATAGTATAGGATAGTAAAGCATTGGTTTACTGAAAACCACTACATGAAAAGGCAATGTGGCATAGTATTAAGGGCATAGGGTTTAGAAGTCAGATGGATCCAGAATTGAAAACCCAGCTTTGTGATCTAGTTTTTGTTTATTATTATTGGTGGGGGGGTAAAGAGCCTAGGGAACTCTACCAATGAGCTATTTTTATTTTGAATTAGCATTTCACTAAGTTTCCCATATTGGCATTGAACTTTTGATCCTCCTGTTTCAGCCACCCAATTACTAGTATTACAGGTGTGCACTACTATACCTGACTTTGTTACCTAGCTTTAAGATCCATCTTAGTTGTTACTTTTCACCTGTAATACCACCTTTCCAAAAAAGATTAAATGATATAGCCTATCTGAAATTAATGATTATATAGTCATAGTATTCAATAAAAACTCAATACTTCAATGTATATTTAATAAATGCCTACAGTATTAGCATTAGCCAATGATAGTATATGCCCTGGCTTTGGATAGGACATGCTGTCAAGGCCCTAGAGCCTTGTTATTAATATAACTTCTTATTGACCACATACAATGTCATGAATTTGACTATGTCCTTTTCATTACTTGTCTTATATAATCATTTCTGATGGGGTAAGTACTATTGTTATTCCCATTTATAAATTTGTAAAATAAGTTTAGAAAATTTAAGTCAAGAGATTGTTTTCTTTTTTCTTTCTTTTTTTTTTTTTTTGCAGGTCTGGGGATGGAACCCAGAGGCCTTTGACCTCTGAGCTATACCCCCTGCCCTATTTTTTATTCTTTATTTTGAAACAGGGTCTCACCGAGTTGCAGATGGCCTCACTAAGTAGCTGAGGCTGTCCGCGAACCATGATCCTCCAGTCTCAGCCTCCTGAATGCTGAGATTACAAGCATGCACCATCACGCCCGGCTAAGAGATTGTTTTCTTAAAGAAGATATCCTAATTGGAACTGAGAGTGAAGGCTTCTTACCATCTCTTTTTTTCCATTCGGCTTTCTCTGAAGTACCTTAAAGTATCCCCATATTTTAATTATAAAATCCAACTGCTTTTATTAATTTATTTTTTGGTGGTACTGGGGTTCCTGGAAGCCCTTCTACCTCCAGGCTACACTCCCAGACCTATTTTATATTTTTATTTGGAAACAGGTTCTCTTAAGCCAGTGTGACTGGCTTCGAACCTGCACGATCCTCCTGTCTCTTGCCTGCCAAGCGCGGGGATTACAAACGTGCACCACCACCACACCTGGCCCAACTGCTTTTTTAAATGCATATTTTATAAGTGAGACTTAAAGAATATGTAATCTATCTTAAATTACTAAGCATCAATATTAATGAGTTATTTCAATTTAAAATAATTTACTCTATCCAATTGGTCTCCCAAATAAGGTGCCCATATGGAGAAAAACTACAGAATATTTCAACACCTAAAGAAGGCCCTATCTTTTCCTAATATGAAAACAAATTATATTAAAAAAATTAAAATTAAAATTATTTCATAAATCAGAAAACAGTAAAAACATGAATTACATAGATATATTTGAACATTTTAAAATGAAGAAATTTTCTAAAATCCTGGACTTAACAGCAGACATTAAAAAAATAAAATATCAGACAATAATTATTAATATAGATTATACTATATAACAAGTACAGATTATAAATAGGCATTGGTATTATGATCCACTTTACAAAAATAAATTTATACAAGGAGAAAGTCTTAGAGGATATATCCCAAAATGTTACCAGTAGTCAGCTAACTCTAAGCAGGACAGCAATTTTCTTTTTAAGTTTCTATCTAAAAATTTTCTCAAACATGCACCTTAAAAACCATTTAAGGGAACATCTAAAGAAAATAAGGTTTCAAAACCAGTATTATTTGAACTTAAATAGTAAGATACGGTAATACTTACAAGGAATGTCTCGATAGCCATTTTCTAATGCACGAAAATAGTTCATGAATTGTTGAGTGGGAATTTTAAATATTTCCAATAAACCAGTGTCTTGAAATAAGGAATACATAACCTAAATATCAATTAAAATAAAGTTCACTTTATATACCAGAATGTGTATTTGTAGATGATATGTCTTTGTTTTTTGCATTTAGGAATGTAAATCATGTCAATGTTTAAGTTAATTTGTTTCCAGAAAATAAGGAAGACAGCACCTTAAGACCAACGAAAACTAAAGAAAGCTTACTATATACATTATATCACATTTTTAAAAGATTAAAAGTTTAAAATTTAAACTCTTTTCTTTAGCTATTTATTTGTAATGCACTAAAGGGCACTGTGAAGTCTATTCTAGTCCTAAGGTGTTTAATAAAAGTAGGAAAATAACATATTTATAACATTTTTATTCCCAAAGAATTCAATGAGGTGAACCTATACGTTTTCTACATAAATTGTCCTTACGTTTTTTTGCATTTCGTAAGTAAGATATTGAAAGAATTAAACAAAGTCATATTTCAAGAAGGTAAATCTGACATTGTTATGTGACCCCATCAGCTGGAGCCTTTAGTCTGAGTGGTCAAGTGTGGTGTTTCCCTCAGCACTAGCATGAAATGGGCCATTTGATCTTGGAAAAAGAAGAGGGAGGGCAGATGAAAAAAATGAAGCCTAAGCTTCAGTAGTTATAACTAATCGCTTTTCATGTCCTTTTCAACCTCTAGAGTCAAAAAATTAAGTTTTTATTAATTCTTTAGCCTTAAATAAATCCCATTAGCATAATCAAAGATACTACTTTTCATATATATAGATAGAATATACATATAAGATATATAACTATTTTATATGTATTTGGTTTTTTTTAATTCAATGAATACTGCCATTGTTAAACTAGAACCTAATGTGATATTTAGATTTTGCTTTTACAAAAATTTGTGAAAAAACTAATTTATAGTAAAAAGTTAAGATTTGAAACAAACCTGACTGAGAATCCTTCCTGATTTTTCTCCCATCTTTTCTACAAGCTCGAAAATTTGAAAATTCCAGTTGCTCATCTTTTCTATTAATGAGTCATAATCCTCTACTAACATCAGGTCCAGTGATGCTTCCTGTTCAAACTGCACCTATGAGGCAAAAAGCAATAGAACTTTATCTTTTATAAATACTGTTAAATATACATCTAAATGAGAACACTTAAAACCAGTATTTTCTATAATAGTTATCTCAAGTATGTTTTTATCTGTACTTCTTATTTCTTCTCTTTGTAGAATGCTACCTTCAAATAACTGTAAACTCTTCTGGGCTTTAGAAGACTGAAAATTGAGATTGTTTCTTCTATGTATTAAGTATATAGTAAAACTGCCATACTTCTAAATCCCTTATTTTCTTTTTAAAAGTTATAAATATCAAAAGTTAGGGAAAATATCTCATCTCATTGTTCTGGCATTTATTACCAAGTCAGTAGATGGGAGTGTTTCCTAAAAGCTTAAAATTTGAACTTTAAGAACAAAAGAAAACTACTATTATAGATTATTTTGTGGTTTTTAATGACTATATACATATTCTGTAATTTAAAGTATACAATGAAGAAATATCAGAATAAAAATACTATAAAATTAACTAAAATATTTGTTTAAAAATGGAATACTGGAGCTGGGCATGGTGGTGCACACTTGTAGTGCCAGTATTTGGGAGGCGGAGACAGGAAGATCACAGGTTCCAGGCCAGCCTAAATACTTGGTGAGGCCTCCGCAACTTAGTGATACCCTATTTCAAAATAAAGAATAAAAAACTGGGCTGGAGTTGTAGCTCGGAGGTAAGATGCCTCCAGGTTCAATCCCCAGTCCCCCCCAAAAAAGGAATGTTGCTCTATAATGATAGGTTTAGAACCAATTAGTATTTGTAACCCAAGCATTATTTCAGTTATAGTAAAAAATTTTAAAACACTATTATTTAAAAAATCTTCTTCCAGGTAAAAATAACAAAACCAGTACTGACTAGTATTATATTTCACCTTAACATAATCATACTGAAAGTTTATCTTTTACATTTGGTTCCTGTGCCTCTTCTGTTAGGTGATTATCACTTTCAAAATATAATTTTCTGCAGTCTCTCTTCTCTGTTTTCTCTTCTTGCTTAGTTTCTAGAAGTTTGAATGATTCTTTTGAGGAAATAGCACTTTCTTCTTCACCTTTCAAAAAGCAAATATAGTGATAAATAGAAGTGAAATTGTCTTAAGTGTATAGCTTTGTAAAAATAATTAATAGTTAAAAATATTCAGATAAAGTAAACCATAATGAAATTCAGTTTCAATTACTTAATCAGAGTACTAAGCTGTGTCTTGCTGGGCTGTTCTGCACAGACACCTTGTGCTCAGGCAACACAGATATTTACATACTGAAACAGAGCAGGAAAGGCCCTGACTTCCCTCACCAATTTTCCTGCCTGTGGAAATCTTTCAGAAAACTGAGATATCTGCAAGTGTGTTCACAAAATTCTCTATTTTAACTACAAAATTCTTTTTTATAGTATTATGAATAGAACTATCTTCATAACTTCAATTTATAATAGCTTATTTTTAATATATAAAAATACGACTGATTTTTGTATACTGTTATCCTGACTTTGATAAACTTGTTTATCAGTTCTAGTAGAGTGTGTGTGTGTGTGTGTGTGTGTGTGTGTGTGTGTGTGTCTGTGACTGGGAATAGTTTTATTTCTTTGTGTAAATTCTGCATGGCTTTATTTTTCTTAATTTCCCTGGAAAGCATTCAGTGTAATGTTGAATTAAAGTACAAAAACCAAGCTGGGCATGGTAGCACACGCTTGTAATCCCAGTACTTGGGAGGCCGAGACATGTGGATTGCAGGTTCACAGCCAGCCTTAGCTACTTAGTGAAGGCCTCTGCAATTTAGTGAGACTCTATTTCAAAATAACGAATAAACAAAAGAGCTGGGGTAGCTCAGAGATAGAATGTCGCTGAGTTCAATCCCCAGTAAAACACACACACACACACACACACACACACACACACACACACACACACTACAAAGACCAAAAATCCTCATCTGTTTGATCTTAGGTGAAAAAATTATTCTTTCTCCATGAAAGATAATATTACTGGCAAATATAGACTTTATCTGGTAGAGAGACTTCCTGGCTAAAAAAAAGTACTGATTTTTTTCTAATGTTTTTTCTGCATCTGTTGAGATTATTGTAATTGTTTGGATTTAGAGTGTCCCCTATCTCTCACAGCTATAAGGTAGCAATTCTGGAAGCAGGGTCTCGTTGCTAAGGAGGGGTCCTGAAGGTGTGGCCTTGGGGATTATATAAGGCACTCTCCTCTCTCTTGCTTCTGGCCTCCAGGACAGGAGAGCAGAGCCCTGTGCTATTCCTCTGCTTCTCACCACCATACCCTGAGATTCAAGACTTCAGCCTCACACAAACTGAACCCAGAATATCCAAGGAACCGTGAGTAAATAAATCTTCCTTCCTCTAAATTGTGTGGTCAGTCATTTGGGATTATATCAGTGAGAATATTGCCTAAGATGATTATCATTTAGCTTTTTCCCATTATACTATTACCGTGATCTATTTACATTGACTGTCCAGCCATTCCTGCATTGTACCAATAACACTTGGTCACAACAAGACCTTTTATAACATTGTATTCTGTTTGCTAGTATTTTGTTAAGAATTTTTGTGTCTATACACATAAGAAATATTGGTCTATATTTTCTTGGTGATTACTTTGTCTGATTATGGTGTGAGGGTGACACTCATGTCTTAGAAAGATGAATTCTATAATCCGTGAAAACAGTATTTTACTTGTGGGATGCCTTTTTTCCTAGGGTACAGTGTTTCATAGTATACTAAGTTATACTTACAGGATAAACCTTCAACTCCATTATTTATCTCCTTCATCTCATGAAGCTACACTAAAGGACTGTTTATTGTATAAGCCACTGGCTCCTCTGAAATTGGTACCCTCTTGGTATCCTCAACTCAAGGTACACTATCTTGAATATCTACCATACTCCAGATCTTCTATTGGTATTTCTGTGGCGGGGTGGAGGGAGGGTCTGGGAGTGGAACTCAGGAATGTCCTACCACTGAGCTACACTCCCAGACCTTTTTATTTTTTATTTTGAAACAAGGCCTCACTAAGTAACAGGACACTGGCCTTGAACCTGTGATCTTCTTCTCTCAGCTTCTGAAGTATACTCAGCTTGTACTGGTAATTCTTAGCTGCTTATTAGTCTTTTAATGCCTTTGAGTAGATATTTTAAAAAGTAATTTTTACAGTTTTACTAGCTGTGTTAAAGTTGATGTAACCTGAGTTATCTGGTTAACTATGATTAACTATTTGGGTCATTAGCTTCTTAAAGTTATAAAACAACTATAATTTCATCAACAAAAATATTCCTTGTTCAAGGATATATTTTAGAATAATATAACACAAATTTAAAACAATTCATCTCTATGCCATAAAAATTATACACTTTTGAGCTTAAACTGTACATACAGATTTCAACATTATATAAACAATCTCACTATTAATCAACACTAGCCATGATCAAAGATTTCATTTGTACAACATATTTTTACTCTCCAAAAGTACTTTCAACATGTTATTTATAATTTGTTCTTAATAAATCCTTTGTGAAGTAGGTAAAAATATTATAATTTTCATTTTAAAAGATGAATAAATAGGGGCCAAGGATATAGCTCAATGGTAGAGCTTTGCTTAGCATGTGAAAGACCCTATGTTTGATTTCCAGCACTGGAAGAAACAAAAACCTTTAAGGATAAATAAATGGAATTCAAACTCATTCATGTAACCATTCGAAAAAAAAAAACACTATAAGAAATTCCTCCTCAACTCAAATACATATGACTTGTGCAATCTTACCTGATTTTCCACTTTGACAGTCTATACCATCCAATTCATTTGTTGAAACATATTTTATTATTTGATGTCCACAGCTTATAGAATAAAGTAGATAAACATATATGTGATACATACAGTTTAAAAAACTTTTAACCTAATTAGAAAAATCTGCTTATTTTTAAACCAAGATCCTAGTTGCAACACATTCTAATATTCTAATTTCTGTAACTTAAACAATTCTGTCATTTCTGTAAGTTATTAGCTTTAACCTAATAACTTAAAAAGGTTTAACCTACAAAACATCTGTGTGTCCTTGAAAGAAATAACATATTTCTGAAAGTCAACATTGGGAACTGAGGTAAAAAGTAGATATGCGCATTATCACCATATGAACTGGGTACATGAACTGACACTTAAGTTGTATCTATCAAAACTCTTCTCTATTTACTGAAATGTTGTGAGGGGTAAAATACCTCAGATGGAGATCATTTAATTAGAAAATTAATACCATCATTGACATTAGAAAAAGCTTATTTAAAGTAAAACCTGCTAGATAAATAAAGAAGAGGATATAGTCCTATCCCATCATCCAGTTATAAAAATAGAATTAGAGTATGGTGGCACAGGCTTATAATCATAGTACTTGGGATGCTGAGGCAGGAAGATTGTGGGCTTATGGCCAGCGTCAGCTACTTAGTGAGGCCAACTTAGTAAGACCCTCTTTCAAAATAAATAATTAAAAATAGGGCTGGGGTATGACTCAGAAGTAGAATGCCCCTGGATTCAATCCCCAGTGCCACAAAACAAAATATAATTAGAAAACTGTTAAAACTTTATTAAAATAACATATTTGAAAATGAATAATAAAGAGGAAACTTACCTGTTACACAGATTGCTATCAGAATTTCTAAGATGCTGATAAAAATCTGATGTGTTGGGTACATTGCTCAGAGATCTGTGTAAAATAACACTTGGCTTGGTAAGAAAATCAGCAGTATCAGGAAATTCTATGCGTGACCGATTAGTTAAGGAACCAGGATGGCTAGGAGAATTCATAGGACTCAGGGCAGATAAAGTACCTTAAAGATTTAAAAGAGAGTAGATAGATAAATATCTATGTATGTGTACTCACTCATTGCATATAGTTGTGCTTTTATAAAAAACATTTTTTATTTTTAAGGCAAACAAAGCTGTGTGCATGTATGTCATTGTAAACAGATTTGTATTATAATGTGAAACTATAATGCACCAATAAAAGCACATTAAAAATAATGCAAAATTTTTACAATTATGGGATTAAGTTCTCCACAGGACCTTAGACATTCTAGAGATTTTAGCAACTGCTGTTATGTTTGTCATCATCAGTGACTACTGAGTAATGAGCCTCTGGTAGAATAGCACAGAAGAACTAAAGACTGAGATGATGACTAAAATGTACATATTGTGTGGCACATAGTTTCCTAATTCAAAAAGGTCTTTATTTTTCGCATCTTATGTAAGTTCCAGCTTGATTATCTACATGAGCAACGAATCTCTATTAATCTTTTTAAATTTTCAATTCAAGAATGTCCAATTATAGAACTCAAGTTCTTAAACAGCATCAAGTAAATTAAGGGTATGAGAACTATATACTAACACAATGGAAGATCCTTTTTTTGCAGGTCTGGGGCTGGAACCCAGAGGCATTCAACCTCAGAGCTATACTCCCTGCCCTATTTTTTTATTCTTTATTTTCAAACAGGGTCTCACTAAGTTGCAGAGAGCCTCACTAAGTAGTAGCTGAGGCTGTCCATGAACCACGATCCTCCAGTCTCAGCCTCCCGAATGCTAGGATTACAAGCGTGCGCCACCACGCCGAGCTGGAATATCCTTTTAAAAACATACATTCAAATATTTCAAGCTCATTCACTCATCCAACAAATATTTGAGAGCCTACTATATGCTGCAAATGTGCATCCCTGAAACACAATGAGCCTATATAGTGGAGAATACAAACAAGTGCTGTGTGGTAAACCCTGGAGTGGGGAATGCTTCTACTCACATTTCCAGCACAAGTGGAAGAGGAAGCCTTTTCCATAATACATGTGAATATCTTGATTTTATATATATATAATATAATATATAATATAATATAATATAATATATTGTGTGTGTGTTTGTGTATGTATGTATGTGTATATATATATGGAACATGACTTTAAATATGTAACCACAGGGGACTGCTACAGAAAAACAAAGTAAATTATCTATCATCTCACATAGTTATTTCTGTGTGTGTGTGTCTGTTTGTGTGTGTGTGTGTATGTAAGAGAACCAAAAATCTCACCATTTGCAAATTTATACAGTATTACTGAGTATAGTCCTCATGCTGTACACTGGCCCTTTAGCCTTTCTATAATCTTGTGCTCTTTGATCTGTATCCTTCTATTCCCATCACCCCAATCCAACCAGCCCTTTACTCCCTATTTTTACATATTTAACTTTCTTTTTTAAATTTCACATACAAGTAAGGATATGTAGTAGTTTTACTTCTGTTTTATTTAGCTTAGCATAATGCTCTCCACTACACTTGAACACAGTAAGCTTTTAATTTTATCAGATGCATTTCTCAGTTCTAGAGTGTCTCATTCTTTTCTATGTGTTCTAGTTAAATGTTCAAAGTATCCATCTATTTGGCCCATTTTCACTTAAAACATCACTATTATTTTAAAGACTTTTAAATCTAACATCATATGTAGATCTCCTTCTAGTGTCTGTTTTTCTTTACTATTGGTAACATTTTCCTAAAGGAGACCAATAAAGAAAAAAGATCAAGGAGAGGGAGGAGATGAGGGGAAAAGGGGGTACTAGGGAATTAATTGACCAAATTATGTTATGTAACAAAAATTTTACTATTCTGTATAATTATAATGCATCAATAAAATTAAATTTAAAAACTTTAAAGTAACATTTTCCTGCTTCATGTTATATTTTATTGTGTATAAAAGAATTGTGTGATCAGATATCCTACTACACCTATCTAATATGAAAGTATCCATATTCTCTATTACTATGTTATATTTGTAAACTATCTTTTCAAACAAGTTTTTAAGTGTTCCATAATTTCTTCCTGAGGCAGGGGTGCTGGAGCTAGGGAAATACTCTACCACTGAGCCACATCCTCATCCGTCTATGATCTTTTAATTTTAAAAAAAATCAAATTAGGCTGGGCGTGGTGGTGCATGCTTGTAATCCCCGCGCTTGGGAGGCAGAGACAGGAAGATCGTGCAGGTTCGAAGCCAGCCGCGCGCGCTGGCTTAGGAGACCCTGTTTCCAAATACAAATGTAAAAATAGGTCTGGGAGTATAGCCCGGAGGTAGAAGGGCTTCCAGGAACCCCAGTACCACCAAAAAAAAAAAAAAAAAAAAAAAAAAAAAAAATCAAATTAGAATGACTTACCAGGATACTGTCAGGGTCTTTTCTACCCTCTAACTAATGATATTTTTTTTCTCTACAATTACCATTCACCAAAAGAAATAATCCTTTCCCTAAGATTTTTTTCCCCTTGTTCTTGATTTGAAATTGATTTGAAATTACTTAGTAAATTAGATCTATATTTTATCTCTGAATTCCTAGTGCTATCAAAGTGCCAGGTAGATAGATGTTCAAAATGTGTTTACTCAATGAACTGTTAATTAGTCAGCTAGTAGCCAACCCAAACTGCTTACTGATATTAAATTATAATACATAAAATGGTACTCAAATTTAATTAAAATGTGAAATTTATATTATCATGTATTTTGTGAACTTCTATATTTATTTATTTGCTTTTATATATGCTTTTATTGATGCACTGTAGTCTCACATCATAATGTAGTTCACAGTGATAGTGACAAATATACACATAGTACTTGCTGAACTTACCCTGGCTCCCTCCCTAATCCTCCCCTTCTTCTTCCATGGCATTGGTATTCTCACATTGCTTAACTTCAATAGAAGTGCTTCCTTCATTAATTCTTTCTCTGCCCCCCTCTACCCTAGCGTACCTCCCTTGTTCTAACGTCCCTCTTGTAGCCAAAACATTTCCTACTTCCCTATATGAAAAAAAAACATATGATGCTTTACTTTCTGTGACTGGCTAATCTCACTTAACATAATTATCTCTAGATCAAGCCATTTTCCTGCAAATGACATGATTTTGTTCTTTATTGCTGGTTAACTCCCATATTTTAACTATAAAAACTGATTTCTAAGCCAGATGTATGGTACATACCTATAGTTCCAACTGCTTGGGAGGGTAAGGCAAGAGGGTTCCTTAAGCCTAGCCCTTGGGCCAACTGTTCAAGGCCAGGCTGGGCAACACAGCAAGACTATGTCTCTTAAAAATAATAAGAAGAATGATTTCTTACCAGCTCTTCTCAGACCTATATGATGAGTCAGTGATATAGAAGATGACCTTTGCTTCGGGATTGTCAGTAGATTTGAACTAAAAGGCCCATTTAGATAGTATCCTTGACTAAAAAGGAAAGATAACAGGTTAAGAATTTTAAAATCATTTAAATTTTTTAAATTTTCTTTCTCTGTGGTCTTCAATTCAGTAAGCAAATATCTGCTTATACATTTAGGGCTTAGACCTCCATCTAGAGCCTAAGGCTGAAAGCAGTAATCAACAAACCTTTTCTACTAAAGCACAAAATAACATTTTTTATTTTGCAGGCCACAAGGTCTCTGATGCAAATATTTGACTGCCACTAGCACAAAAACACCCATAAATGATAATAAATTGGTATAGCTACGTTTCAATAAAATTTTATTTAGAAAAAACAGATTAGAGACCAGACTGTTGTCTGCTAATCCATGGCCTAAAGTAGGTTATCATTATCACCTGGGAGGCTTCTTAAAATATAGATTGCTGTTCCTATCCTCAGGGTTTCTGATTCAGTAGGTTTGGGATAGGGTAAAGAACTATCTTTTCTAACACGTTATTAGATAATGTTGGTGCTGCTCATCCAGTTCACCTCACTGAAAATCATTGCACTCAAGTACAGTTTTTCATTACTTTCTGTTCTCCTTTCTCAGATATTGATACCATTAACTCAGTTATTTCCTATGATTAAAATATTTCCAATAGGTTTGGGGGACTTTTTTGAAGAAATTAAATATAGATGATAAAGCACTGTATACTACTGTGATAAAGAAAATGTAGTTTATTATATCTAATACAAGCAGCTGGGTGTGGTGGCGCACGTAATCCCCGCGCTTGGGAGGCGGAGACAGGAGGATCGGGCAGGTTCGAAGCCAGCCGCACTGGCTTAAGAGACTCTGTTTCCACATAAAAAAGTATAAAATAGGTCTGGGAGTATAGCCCGTGGGAGTGTAGCCCGGAGGTAGAAGGGCTTCCAAGAACCCCAGTACCACCAAAAGAAAAGGATGGATCAGATTTGGAAATCAAACCAGAGACCTTGAAGAGGGCATAGGTCCAACACTGCAACATATAGGCACAGATAAACACTTTCTCAACAAGACCCCAAAAGCACAACAAATTAAAAGGTGAATCAATACGTGGGGTTGCATGAAACTGAAAAGCTTCTGTTCAGCAAAGGAAACTGTCAAGAACTTCAATCGAGAGCCAACAGAATGGGAGAAAAATTTTGCCACCTACACCTTCGATAGAGAACTAATATCTAGAATATACAGAGAACTCAAGAAACTCAACACTAAGAAAACAAAGCACCAATCACAAAATGGGCAAGCAAACTAAATAGACACTTCACAAAAGAAGAAATTCAAATGGCCAATAAATGCATGAAAAAATGCTCAACATCACAGGCAATCAGAGAGATGCAAATCAAAACTACCCCGAGATTTCACCTAACTCCAACTAGAATGGCCATCATTCAAAACACAAACAACAACAGATGCTGGCGAGGATGCTGAGAAGTGGGAACTCTAAGACATTGTTGGTGGGATTGCAAATTAGTGCAACCACTTTGGAAAACAGTATGGAGAATCCTCAGAAGAATGGGAACAAATCTACCATTTGATCTCCGGGTATCTACCCCAAAAAAGGAAACCAACCTACCAAACTAATGCATGTGTATCTATGTTCATAGCTGCACAATTCACCATAGCCAAACTATGGAACCAGCCAAGATGTCCATCAACAGATGAATGGATTACAAAACTGTGGGATATGTACATAATGGAATTTTACTCAGCCATTAAAAAAACTCAATTACATCATTTTCAGGGAAATGGATGGAACTAGAGGACATTATGCTAAGTGAGATTAGTCAGTTACAAAAAAAAAAAAAAGAAATCAGATGCTTTCCCTAATATGTGAGAGCTAGGGAGAAATGGGTCATAGGAGGAACTCTAGATGAAAAAGGAAATCCTATAGAAGAGCAAACAAGACAACCTAAAGGAGGAGAAAGGAGGGGGGGAAGAAGGAAATTCTCTAAAACACACAATGTACTTAAACATATGAAAGTCAACTACTAAGCCAAGCAAGGGAGGAAGGGATGGGGAGGGAATGGGATGGGAATTGGGTAGGGGTTAAATCAGTGATAAGTACATGTATGTGCACACAAGTTTTTTAACCCCAATATGATGTATGAATATAATGCACCAATACAAAATTTAAAAAAAAATCAAATAACAACAAATGCTGGTGAGGATGTGGAGAAATAGGAACACTTTTACACTGGGAGTGCACACTAGTTCACTCACTATGGAGATCAGTGTGGAGATTCCTTAGAAAACTGGGAATGGCCAGGTAAGGTGGCGCACGCTTGTAATCCCCGCACTTGGGAGGCAGAGACAGGAGGATTGCATAGGTTCAAAGCCAGCCTTGCTGGCTTAAGATTCCCTGTTTCCAAATAAAATATAAAATAGGTCTGGGAGTGTAGCCCGGAGGTGGAAGGGTTCCATCCCCAGTACCACCATAAAAAAAAAGAGAGAAAAGAAAAATGGGAATGGATCCACCATATGATCTGGCTATACCACTCCTGGGTATCTTTCCAAAGGGGATGAAATCAGAAAACTACAGTAACTATGCATACCCATGTTCATAGTAGCACAATTTGAAATAGCCAAAATATGGAACCAGTCTAGGTCTCCCTCAACAGATGAATGAATTGCAAAATTATGGGAAATACACACAATGGAATTCTACTCAACAATAAAGAAGAACAAAATTCTGTCATTCACAAGAACGAAAAGACCTACAGTACATTATGCTAAGTTAGATTAGCCAAGCACAGAAAGAGAAGGGACATATATTTTCTCTAATATGCTCAAGCTAGGGAGCATTAAAGATACCAGAGGGACTCCAGATAATGGAGGGGAAACCTCAGCAAAGTCAGAAAGTAAGGGTAGGGGAGGAAGAAGGCTGAGGTTAATTAATGAAAAAGCTATATTTGAATATGTGTATACAAGTGAATATAACATGATTAACATGGACACTCAGTATTGGGAGGGAGGGAAAAGGGGAAGTGGAGTAGGAAGAGGAAGGGCACCAAGTACTGTGTAAATATGCAATTTTCAAATATGCAATTTTCAACATGATTCACATTATAATGTGAGACTATAGTGCACCAATAAAAATAAAAAATAAAAATAAATAAATAACACAGATGTCCAAAAAATATTTCTTTCACTGCACTAATTTCTAGACACTTGAATCTGAAATGTAATAGTGGTTAAAAATGCTTTACATACTCCCATTTCACTCCATAATTCAAAGTACACTTAGAAACCTATTACCAAGAAGCTCCAGTTTCTACATGCCAGAAAAATCACATCCAGCCTGATCTCTTTTTAAAGTAGATGTGTATAATATAATCAATTACTTTTTCCTTCAATTTTCTTTATTTTTTATTTGAGGGAGGTACTGGGAATTAAACCCAGTGGCATTCTACCTCTAAGCTAGATCCTCAGCACTATTTTATTTTTTAGTTTGAAATAATGTCTCACTAAGTCCCTGAGGCTGCCCTTAACCTGCAATCCTCTTGTCTCAGCCTCACAAGTTCTGAGACTACAAGTATATGCCATGCCTGGTTTATTCAATTTTCTTTATCTTTTACAAGACATGATTTTATTTTAAAAAGTTAAACGAATATGTAGACTCTGTTAACATTTACATTATATGAACACTTCTCAGAATTAAAGATTAATTTTCTCTGGAGCATGTTTCGATTTTAGTACCAATCATATGAAGCAGAATAAATTTATCTCAATGTATTAAATGTTTCTTTAACTACAATACATTGCTGTTACATCACTTCAAAAGATAAAAAAAGAACATTTTCCACCTTCTATTTCAAACACCATCATATACTCAAAATAATGCTTCCCCTGTCTAAGAAATATCTGTTATATTTTCATTTCACTTTCCCATATCCTGTTTCAACTTCCTTATATCCTGCTTACATTTAAAAAACAAAAACAAAAACAAAACTATCACCGGGCATGGTGGCGCACACTTGTAATCCCTGGGCTTGGGAGGCGGAGACAGGAGGATCGCGCAGGTTTGAAGCCAGCCTCGCAGGCTTAAGAGACCCTGTTTCAAAATAAAAATATAAAACATAGGTGTCTGGTAGTGTAACCTGGAGGTAGAAGGGTTTCCAGGAACCTCAGTACCACACACACACACACACACACAAAAAAAAAACTTTAGGCTCTATGCAAAATTTAGGTAGATGCTAATTTTCATGTACTGTATCTTTATACTTCAAACTACTTCAAACTACTCGTTTTGATCAATTTTTTTAACTGCTGATTTAACCCAGGTGTATTCTACCTCTGAAATATACCCAAATCCCTTTTTATTTTTATTTTTTTAATTTATACTTAATCTTTTTTTTTTTTTAACAGTACTAGGGATGTAGCCCAGGGGCATTGTACCTCTGAGCTACACCCCCCAGCCCTATTATTTAGTCTTTTTATTTTTTAAACAGGGTCTCCCTATGTTACGAAGGGGCTAAGTAGCTGAGGCTATCCACGAACCGTGATCCTTTGGTCTCAGCCTCTCAAATGCTGGGATTACAAGTGTGCACCATCATACGCGGCTCTATTTTTTTTTTTTTTTTTTTTTGAAACAAGGTCTCACTAAATTATTAAAGGTCTCACTGAATTGCTGAGGCTGGTCTCAAACCTAATATCCTCCTATCTCAGCCTCCCAAGAACTGGGATTACAGGTGTGTACTAGCATGCCCAGCCTCAATTTTCCTCTTACAAAAAAAAAGGAGTTCATGTACTTGAATGCATTCTAGATTAAAATTAATAAACCACAAAATAATTTGGAAAACTATAATTTATCTGGTTATATTTTACATATAAATCTTAAATAAATTTACACAGATAAATAGCTGTGTTCCAATCCTGCCCTCTACTGTTTCAAATGTGAAACTTTAGAGCTTAAGCTGAAGTATATTACCATTAATAGCAGATAGTATGTAACACGACCTTTACATTGATTCTTATAAGCATAAATAACTGACTAAAAAATGGTTTAACTCAAACAAGAGAGCAATATTTCTCTGGATTTCAAAAGATAAAGACTGAATCCTTAGTCATCAGAGTAAATGATATTTACATTCTGAAGGTTGTAGCTCCTGCATGTTCCCAGCCTCTTGTAGTTAGGTATAGTTCCTGATGCCTTTATTTTGTAGAATTAGCACTTTCATTCCAAGTAAATTCTCAACAGAGTATAGAATATAATAGTGGTCTCATTCACTAACAGGAACAGAGTTGAAAGAGTCTTGCAATGTTAACCTAACAACTGTGATGACCCCTGGGAACATGCTCTTCTTTTGACAAGTCAATAATTCTGCTGGCCTACCTTTGTATACTACGCACTGGATTTTTCAGTCATTGCCCCTGTAACAACCAATTCCACTAATTTAAAATCTGTCCCAAATACCATCCTAAAACGATCCTAGTTTCACTAAACCATTTCATTGAGTCATGTTCTTAAGAATCCTGCATGTTTTGTACCTGAAGTACTCAAGTTTTGTGATGTTGTGTTAACTTCTTAAGGATCTGTTTCTTGATTTTTACCTATTATTATTACCTGTGTTGTCCTATACATAAAATATGTCAATCTTTCCTTTCTGCTTTTAAACAAGAAAAACAGAAACAAAGTGGATTCTTTGATTTTCTTTAAAGGGCTCCTGGGATTTTACCTTGAAATGCCAAATTCTTGGTGAGGTCTTTTGCCATTGCTGCGTTCCCATCTTAAAGACTGCTCAGTGGGTAGCAATCCTGAAGTTCCTGAGCTCCTTCTCAGCAGTGGAGTTGATAAACTATTCCTACTACTTAGTCCCTGTTAAATAATTAAACAATAGTTAAAATTATTATCCTTTAACAAGCTGAATATGTAACAATAATGGTGGCATGCAAAAATATCAATACAAAATATATTTTTAACATGTACAGGAGAAACATTTCATTCTGAAAATCTGTCAATTTATTCCAAATTTTACATCCTATTCATTGTTCTATTTATCTTCCTCCTACTAAAATTCTAATTTCTCCACTCTATAATTTAAACTAGATTTTTTCCATTTGCACATTTTACTCCTAAGTTCAAAAGCAACAAATGGAAATTTAAAAAGTGGACATAAAAAATTGACTCTGAAAATCAACTTCAGAGGAAAGGTTTGGAATCAGAGATGACCAGCCCTGTATTCTAATATTTATTATATTTCAGTACAATGCTATCTAATGTATATAGTACTTAATCTGAAGAAGCTGCAGGACTCTAAATTACCTTTTAAAATAATGATCATATTTAATACAGAACATCATAAGCACTAATATTTTACATTATTTTTTAAAAATTTAAATCCAAATATTCTGTTAAAGGTAATATTCAATTTTTATCATTATGAATGAGTGTGTAAGTAAAATTTATGTAACAAAGTTTCTGCTTCTTATGACATTTCCCCTATCAGCAGACACTAAGACAACCTCAGAGAAATAGATTTATAGTTCAATTTTCCCAGGGCCACTGATTCTATAAATGTCCATGACTAGTTCAACCTAACAGTAGAAAGTTTTTCATGTAACATAATTACTGCTGACTATAATTAAGTTTCACATAATCTTCCTTTGAGATATATATCCATATATATGTATATGTATGTATGTACATATATATGTATTTATATTAGATTATCTGTTCCTATTCCTTTTTGCTTACTAATTCTTTTTATATATATTATGGCTCTTTTCTGAAGTTATATCAGGCTTTTTATGTGTTTTTCTAAAAGGAGAGACAAATTAGTTATTGGATTCTAATAAGGAGTTTACAGAACATAAAGAAAAGGAATCAGCTACTTCCTGGTTCTTATATGACTTATATCAATAGACCCAAGGACCCAAAATAAGACTGATTAACTATAATGTTCAGGAAATGAGGCACTTATACATCCTGTTTAATTATTATATTTAAAACATTTCTAAAACATACCAGTAACTTTTTCTACAAAATAAATAGCAACAAACGTAATACTGCTATCAATGATTTTTATGATAGAGGTTTTTGAGAATTACAAATTTTAAAATATCTATCATGAGCAACAAATTTCAATGAAAATTTCAAATGAAGAGCAACCTCAAGAGAAAATAAACTGGAAAATAAACTAGAGTTATTGTATTGAATTGTATTGATTGACCACTATCCCTGTTGGATATAATTATTAGCCTCTTTCTTATAAGGTAGAGTGTTAAAACATATTAAGTCATATAATTAAGTGCCACTTCTGATTAAAGCAGGCACTACTATGTAGACTTTTTAAATCAAAGCATCAGCCGGGCGTGGTAGCGCATGCTTGTAATCCCCGCGTTTGGGAGGCAGAGACAGGAGGATCGCGCTGGTTCGAAGCCAGTCTCAATGGCTTAAGAGACCCTGTTTCCAAATAAAAATATAAAAAATAGGTCTGGGAATGTAGCCCGGAGGTAGAAGGGTTACCAGGAACCCCAGTACCACCAAATAATAATAATAATAATAATAATAATAATAATAATAATAATAATAATATAAAATAAAAGCATCACATAACTACCAATGATTTAGATTGTGATCAATAATTTTCAAATCCTTTGGCTCTCTTTGTGTTTGCTGAATTTTTCAACATTTTTAAACCTTAATACTGAGATCTGACAAAGTAAAATTATTTAATCAAAATCCATAAATTGCGCTGGGCGTGGTGGCACACGCTTGTAATCCCCACGCTTGGGAGGCGGAGATAGGAGGATTGTGCTGGTTCGAAGCCGGCCCTGCTGGCTTAAGAGACCCTGTTTCCAAAAATAAAAAAGTTTAAAATAGGTCTGAGAGTGTAGCCCAGAGGTAGAAGGGCTTGCAGGAACCCCAGTACCACCACCAAAAAAAAAAAAAAAAAAAAAAAATCCATCAATTGCTGGGCGTGGTGACACACACAGGCTTACATCCCCGCGCTTGGGAGGCAGAGGAGACAAGAGGATCGGGCAGGTCTTGCTGGCTTAGGACACCGTTTCCATATATATAAAAATATATATATGTAATTTATAAAATGGGTCTGGGAGTGTAAAAAAATCCATCAATAACCTATATTTACCTTTTTCTAAGTTCTATATAGACTATTACAACTATAAAATTAACTCATTTGAATTTTATCTTCTCTTGGTTGATTTTCTTACCAGTATAATAAATTAGTTAGAGTAGAATAATCCCTAAATGTTTCTAGTTTTAAAGTTTTGTGATTCTAGAAATGGTAAAGATATCAATAACAGTCAAATAAAAAAAGTAAAAGCACTCTGAATAAGTACAATATATACCTATTTTAAACTTATTTTCTAAAGAGTATCCTGTTTTGTAATACTGATAAAGAGAAATTAACCCCATATCTATTGATGGAAAAATCAATGCCTGTTGGGTTATAGCAATCTCTAGTGGGTAAAAAGGATGGAAGATATAAAGAAAAGAAAATAACTTAAGTATTTGAATTCATAAAACTGCATATAAAATTCCAAGCAGGTCAATATAATGTTAAAAAAAAAAGTCGATCCTGAAAAAGGAAGCTGTATACACGTATACTTCTATAACTAAACTTCATCATGATGTATTATTTTAATGTACTAATAAAATAAAAAGGAAGTTCGATGTTATATAGCATTTAAAGGAGCAATTTTAATTTGAAAATATCATTAAATGTGATTGACAGGATTGCTGTATTTTAACCTTGGGAAATTTTCGATCTCCTTTCTCAGCTGGATCCTCTATTTCAGAGCAGGGGTAAAATCCAGGAAATGGTGTAAGAGGATTAATCTTTGGCCTACAGGAACCAGAGAAAGCACCCATCAAGCTACTGATACTCCGTAGGGAAGAAATGACTTGAGGAGTAAGGCTTGGGTCACTCAGAAGATCTGACACCATATTTCTAGCCTCATTTAGCACTGAAAGATCAACTCCACTTCCACCTCCAGAATTCTAGAAAAGAAAGAAAGTAAAATTAGTCACCCAGAAAAGTAAAATTTGCTACATAGAAAACTTAACATTTAGGAAAAATTTACTTTAAATCAAAGTCTATCTCATAACACATAGTAGTCAATCCTATTAAATATAAATTTTCATTCATTTGGATATGGCATAGAACATATATAACAAATAATTAAATTCAAATTTTAAAATTTTTGATAAAATACTATAATACTGCATATACTATGAGGTATTTTTGTTTATTTTTCATTAATTTATCTCTTTTTGTGTGTGTGTAGTGGTGGTGGGGAGAGAACCCAGGGGCATTCTACCTTCAAGCTACAACTCCCAGCCCTAATTTTCTTATTTGGAAATAGGGTCTCACTAAGTTGCTGAGACTGGTTTTGAACATATGATCCTCCTGTCTCAGCCTCCCAAGTACTGGGATTACAGGTATACACACTACACCAGGCTTGTTTATTTCATTTCAATGGTACTCATTACTGAATTACTGGATTACTTTATAATTAGTACAGAACTAAATATATATATTTACTTTAAAGCTGTAATTTATGCATTACATTAACTTGTTGATTATTTCCTTTCTTTTATGTCAAAATTTCTTTTAAGCATACACAGCATTTCTCTCATTTAACTTACTTACGAGGCCATCTAGTATAATGATGACAAAGCTTTGTTGCAAAGCCTTCTGAGTTTGAAATCTGTGTAACCTTGAACAAGTTATTTAACATTTGAACATTTTAGTTTCTTCACTGCAAAATGGGGAAGAAGCTTCTGCCTTTTTAAGAGCTGATGTGAAAATTAAATGTGATTATGTAAAGCACCTAAAGCAATGTGTAGTCAATGTATTTAAAGTACAATAAAGGGTGTTATTACTATCGATATTATGGAAAATATGAGATAAAGTATAGAAAATGGTATGAGAGCTCAAAAGAGATAGAGATAAGTTTTAGCTAAATGATTAATAGCATTTGAACTGGGACAAATGTGACCTAAAATATTTATAAAGACACATAAATATTAGGGAGAATCCTCTTTTACAATAAAACTAAAAAAAAAAAAATGTACTGAGTAAGTTCAGCTCACAAAAAGGAAAGAACATACATGAAGATACAATAGTGGTAAGATGAAGGCAACATGAAATTACCAAAGCATAGGCTATGCGAAAGGGAGCAATGAAAAGTAAGGTTGAAGAGGTTCCACATTTTTTAGAATACTGAATTCCAAGCTACATAGTATTTTTAGTGGAGAGTCATATAGCTCTTCAGCAGGCAAAGAAGAAAAAAAAGCAAGGAAAGGAGATAAGAAGTGAAGGGAGGATGGGGAGCCTCACGATGAGGGCAGCCTTTACATCAGGGCCTGTTGAGAACATTCCTGAAAGGAGCATTCTAGGCAGGTAGTTGGGCAAGTGCAAAGATCAGAGTCTGCCTGACTTGTTTGAGTAGCAATAAAATCCAGTGTAGCTCCAGCTGCAAAGTAAATGAAAGAAGGAGAAGATGAGTCAGAGAGGCAAAAAAGGAGTAAAGGAGGGAGTAACGTCACGTGAGACCATTCAAGTCTGTCATAAGGCTTTTATTCTGGGTGGGATAGAATAGTGAGCAAAACAGATTTAGACTGAATTAAACATTCAAATTATTCAGTATAATCCAAAAAGTCAAACGGAAATTCCTATTTCTCACTGGCTTATACTTAGCAAAATCTTGGTTTTGTACAAAAAGCTAAGAATGGTTTCTACATTTTATATTTTTTAATTTTTTGAGGTACTAGGGATGAAACCCAGAGGTGTTCTGCCCTATTTTTTTATTCTTTATTTTGAAACAGAGTCTCACTGAGTTGCAAAGGGCCTCACTAAGTAGCTGAGACTGTCCTCAAACTGCAATCCTCCTGTCTCAGCCTCCCAAATGCTGGGATTACAAGCGTAAAAAGTCAGGATAAGGATTATCTTTGGGAACATAGATGATGACTAGGATGGGGCCTAAGTGAGGCCTCTGGGACACTGTTGTGTTGAATTTCTTCATATTGGTACTGGTTAGATGGAATGTTTAGCTTTTGAAAATTCATTGAACTGTATACTTTCTGTATGTATGTTATAACTCAGTAAGATTCTTATCAAACAATGAAAGTAGATTGCTCTCACTTCTTTTTTTTTTTTTTCCAGTACTGGGAGTTGAACCCAGTGGTGTTCTACCTTCAAGCTACACCCCCAGCCCTACTTTTTAATTCTTTAATATGAATCAGGGTCCCACTAAGCTGCAAAGAGCTTCACTAAGTAGCTGAGGCTGGCCATGAACCTGCGATCCTCCTGTCTAGCCTCCCAAGTACTGGATTACAAGTTTGTGCCACCACACCTAGCTTTGCTTTTAACTTCTATACTGAAATCTTTTGCCAATTGCTTTGTCTTGTTTCATGGATGGCCCTAACTCTATCTTTTTCTATAAGTCAGTGTGCCACATCAGAAAAGAAAATTTAACTCAAGTCTTAATATAAAAATATTAGTTTAATTTAATCTGAGTCCAGATTATATTAGCAACATTTTAAAAGTAATTATTCACATAGGTTCAGTTTCTTATTTTCTTTTCCCTTTATAATTAAGATTTATTGTTATATTTTTTAACCTCAGTGAAGGTACTGGTTAACTTAGTTTATTTAAAGTAAATTTTGTGACTCAGGAATCCTGTGACTATAAATTTATTTTAAAAGTCTAATGATGTATAATGGGTATTAGTTATTCGAGACATCAATTATACTTACCTGGTAATGAGGCTTATACCACTGCTTTAAGTCCCAATCCCAGAGAATCATCTGGAAAAAAAAAATCCACTTGGTTACAAGCCAGAAATAAATGAACAAATATATGTAAAGAGAAACTGCAACCTCTTCAATTATAGGTACTTAAAATAATTTAAAATTTAAAATTTAAGAGGGGAACTGGAAAGGTAAGAATAAAAATAACCTTTGGATAGAGTATCTCATTTCTATAATTGAGAAATCAAAAAAGAATGAGAAAGTTACAAAAACAAACTAGATTAACCTTCAATTATTACCAAGAAAGTAATAAATCCAAAATCATACCTAATCACTAAAAATACAAGGATAATCAAATATCATCAGACTCTTCTCTTTTCAACCCTCCCCAAAGGCTTATCATCTATCACCTTCAAGACAGTGACAAGGAATAGAGCTATTTCTTTTTGTGTGTGTGTGTGTGGTGGTAGTACTAGGGTTCCTGGAAGCCCTTCTACCTCCAGGCTACATTCCCACACCTATTTTATATTTTTATTTGGAAACAGGGTCTCTTAAACCAGCACGGCTGGCTTCGAACCTGTGCGATCCTCCTGCCTCTGCATCCCAAGCGCTGGGATTACAAGCGTGCACCACCACACCTGGCCGGAATAGAGCTATTTCTTTACCAGTAAGGCACTTCTGCAAAATGCACTTTACAAAACTCACTGTCCTTGGGGTTAGATTATGTACAAAAGCATGGATTTATGAAAAGCAACAATATTCTTTTAATAGTCAAGTAAATAGTGATTGCTTGCATGTTTGTCTACTTTATACGCTATCAATGGTAATTTCTTGGGCCCAGATTAGGTTTTTCCTACCCTTCTTCCTGGAAAGTTTTCTGGCTCTCTCCCTCTTCTATATAGTGGCCACTATGCTCAAGGAGATAAAATTAATTTTAACTTAGCAAACTATAATTTTCATCTATCATTTTTAATCCTAAATTTCAAGCTTATTGAGTTAATGAATAAGTCTCCCCCTTTTGCTCAAATAATTAATTATAATTGTCATTTTCTAGCTTTGAACACTAATTTTGAATGCATGTCTACTTAATTTGTAGTATGATCATATAATCTCTATATACTGAATTACTTGTTTCTTGTTGTTTTTAAGTCTTTGGGCTGCAAAAAAATTTAAAAGTGTTATCTGTTTTGTCACTGGTACCATGTTTTATCAGGAAAATTATTTCTCAAGGAACATAGAATATTTTAGGCTATGCAAGCCACATAATGTCTCTATGGCATTTTTCTTGTTTTTATTTTTATTTTACAACCCATTAAAATGAAAAAAAAAAACCATATTCTTAGATTGAGTTCCATACAAAAACAGTCTGCTGAAAGGATCCTGTCAGTGGGCTTTAACTTGCTAACCCCTACATTAAATAATACACCCACATCTTAATCAGTAAAAAATTGTCACTCATTATTATCACCATCTCCTTGTCAACATCCTTGTTGAAAGTAATCTCTTTCTTGCCAAAATGAAAAGAAATATATTTCTTTCCAAAGAAAACTCAGACATACTACACCAACTCACAAGAGTCATGAACTAGTGCCCACAAAATGGTGATGGTGTAGCTACAAAATAAATCATATATTTTAGTAGACTCATTAAATCTACACAGTATTTACGTGGCCCTAAGTGTGGTTTTAATTATTTCAGGTTGTGATTTAATCTACATATAATCTAAATTTTAGAGACACTAAGACACTAATTAATGCATATTAAGATGTTAATGCCTCCATTAAAACACTAACATTTACAACCCTAAATCCTTAAGATATACTTAATATTGTAGTGATCCATCTTCTCATACTATTTCTATACACTGGATTTTTAGACTCAACTGCAAAATTTTACTTCTGTCCTTATGTTAGCCTATCCAAGTTTCTTTGGAGGTTGAGGATATAAACTAATTTACTCACCATTACTCCTATCACCGCAGCATTTATAAATCTGATATTTCCTAAAGTTCACTAATAAAAGTCTAAAACAGACAGGTGTGAAATCAGTCATGTGATGTATCACTAAAAATTACCCATGAGACTGGCATCAATTCACTAATTTGCATTCTCAATCTACAGACTTGCCTAACTCTATTATTATCTGACCCATATTTTTATATTTCTTCCACAAGGATACCATCAGAGACAAATACCTCTATCTCCTTTTCCCAATTTGGTAGTCTAAATAGAAGGGTTTTTTTCCCCCCTAAATTAAGCATACTTCCATTAGGATAGTGTAAGACTGAGTAGTCTTCCCCCAGCCCCACTTCACTGACACTGTATGATTAAATAATCATTCCATTCTTAAAATAGTTGCACTCTGCTACCAAGAGTTATATTTGTATTTAAACCTAGTATTCTCAATTATGCCAGACAGGTGAAAATTGGTTCTTTGGGGGAAACAAATCTTAGAAATTAAATTAGTTCATAGCCCTCCAAATGCCACAGTACATAAACAAATACACTGTAAATGAAGATATAAATTGCATTAACATTTCACGGCAAAGGAGTGGTAATTAGGAAAAGGATGTCTAAAGAGGATCCTGGATGAGGGGTGGAGATGATAATAAAAATACATTGAGAAACACTGATATAAAGTAATTCTGCTGCTTACTTATAAGGGCAACCTCATCCTAACTTTCATTCTGAGAAGGTTCCCTAATTCATTTAGACAAGTTCAAGACTGCCTATACAGAAGGTGAAGATAGCATGAGAAGTAATTCACACTTTAACTGTCATCTTGGAGACCCATTAAAAATATCTCACTATATAATCACCTCAGTAGATGCAGAAGAGCATTTGATAAAATTCAACATCCCTTCATGAAAAATTCATCAAAAAATTAGATACAGAAGGAATGTACATCAACACAATAAAGGCTATATATGTGAAAAACATGGTAAACATCACACTGAAAAGGGAAATGGTGAAAGTGTTTCCTAAAGAGTAGGAACAAGACAAGAATGCCCACTTTCACCAATCGTATTAACAAAGTATTAGATGTATAAAACAAAACAACAACAAAAAACAACTGTTGGTACTAATAAGGTTAAAGTTGCAGGATATAAGACCAACAGGGAAAAAAATTGGCACCAATAATGAATCTGATGAGAAAGAATCAAGAATGCAATCACATTCAAAATAGCTACAAAAATAAAATATCTAAAAATGTTTAATCAAGGAAGTGACTGATCTTTACAATGAAAATCATAAAACACTGATGAAAAATGGAAGAAAATATAACAAAATAGAAAGATATCCCATGTTCACAGATTGGAAAACTCAATACTGTTAAAATGTCCTTAGTGCTCATAGCAATCTCAGATGAAATGTAATCTCCATAAAAATGCCAATGACATTCTTCACAGAAACAGAAAAAAAGTTCTGAAAGTGGTAAGGAACTATAGAAGAGGTTAATAGCCAAAAACATGTTAGGGAAAAACAGCAAAGCTATAAGCATTACAACATGATCTCAAAACACACGGTGAAAATATAGAATGAAAAACAAGATGGTACTGGCATAAAAACTAACCCACCAATGCGGAAAAAAAAAAGAAATAAATTCGTGTGCCTAAGCCAAGAATATACATGAAGAAAAGCCAATTTCTTCAATAAATGCTTATAGGAAACCTGAATATATCCATGTGCAAAGGAATGAGACTGAACTTCTATCTTTTGTAATATACAAAATGGATCAAAGACTATATTTATGGCCTGAAATAATGAAGCTACTAAAAGAAAATATAGGGTAAGCACTTCAAGGTACTGGTAGAGGCAATGAGTTTTCTTATCAGACCCCCAAAGCACAGACAACAAAAACAAACACAGACAAGTGAGATAATATTAAATTAAGTTTCTGCAGAGCAAAGGAACAATCAAGAGTAAAAAAAACAACCTGAAGAATGTGAGAACATATTTGCCAGGTATTTATCAGACAGAAGATTAGTATCCAGAATACACAAGGAACCCAAAATAATCAATAGCAAAAAACAAAGCAAAAGGAAACCAAGCCAATTTAAAAATGGACAAATAATATGAATAGACATTTCTCAAAATAATATAAACAAATGAGCAACAAGTATGAAAAATGCTCAATATCACTAATCAGCAGGAAAATGCAAATCAAGCCACAATGAGCTATCACCTCAGCCCATTTATCATACTATTATCAAAAAGACCAAAAATAACAAACGAGAGTGCAGAGAAATTCTTACACATTGCTAGTGGGAACATAAACAAATACAGTTATAATTTAAAAAAAACAGTTAGGGAGGCTTCTCAAAAAACTAAAAATAAAACTACCATATAATCCAGCTATCCCACTACCGGATATATATGCAATAGAAATAAAGTCAGTCTATTGAAGAGACTTCTGTATGCCCATGCTTACTGGAGCACTATGCAAAAATAGTCAATATGTGGAATGAACCCTGGAGTCTATCAATGGATAAATGGATAAAGAAAATGTTATGTATATATACACAACAGAATATTACACATTTATATACTGCATTATGAGAAAGACAAAGACTTGACATTTCCAGTGATCCTGGTGGAACCAAGGGATATTGTGTAAATAAAATAAGCCAGGCATGAAACATACTCTCCCTCAAATATGGAAGCTAACAGAGTTGGTTTCATAGATGTAGAATAAAGAAGTGTTCAAGATGCTAGGAAGGGTAGGGAGGAGTGGTAAAGGGATAAACAAAATACAGTCAAAATAGTTACATAGGAAGAGTAATTCTTAATGTTCTGAAATGCAGTAGAGTACCTATAGTTCAAAATTGCTTACTATATGTTTTATAAGAACCAGAAACAAGAGTTCAAAGCTTCTCAGCACAAAGAAATGATAAATGTTTAATAAGAACCATTACCCTGATTTGATTACTATACACGCATCGCATTATCACATGTGCTCCACAAATGCATACAATTATTGTTTATCAGTTAAGAAAACTTTAAAGAGTAAAAGGGTTGGGAATTTTTATAGTACGTTGACATTGCTGAGACTTTTCTTATGTTACTTAATAAAAGCATCAATCTATAGATTGAGAAAATCCAAAAGTTTTATTCTAGGCTGATTTGATATTAAGAAACAAAAACAAGGATTCACACAGCTTCCCACTCACAAGTAGCAAAAAACTAGATACAATCCAAATACTTATCAACAATAAAACATATATTTTTAATATTTGTACAAAGGAGGCCAGGCATGGTGGCACAGGCTTGTAATCCCCGCGCTTGGGAGGCTGAGACAGGAGGATCGCAAAGGTTCGAAGCCAGCCTCAGCAACTTAGTGAGACCCTGTTTCCAAATAAAATATAAAAAAAAGGTCTGGGGGTATAGCCCGGAGGTAGAACGCCTCTGGGTTCCACCCCCAGTACCACCAAAAAAAAAAAAAAAAAAAAAAAGGAATACAGCAGTCAAAACAAATGAAGTATAGCTACACATTATGTAGGTGAACCAGAGAAACATAATGTTGAACAAGAAAAAGAAGTCACACAAGAATATATACAGTGTGATTTCACTCATGTAAATAAAGTAGTATTGAGATATATTCCTTAAGAATGTAAATAAGGCCTAAGGCCCGGTATGGTGCCACATGCTTGTAATCCCAGCATTCGGGAGGTGGAGACTAGAGGATCTTGGTTCACAGACACCTCAGCTAATTAGCTAGACCCTTTGCAAATCAGTGAGACCCTGTTTCAAAAAAATAAAAAAGACTAAAAAATAGGGCTGGGAATACAGCTCAGAGGTAGAATGTCCCTGGGTTTCATCCCCAATACCACAAAAATAAAAGATTAAAATTTTTTTTAAAAGAACGTGAATATATGGGAAACAAAAAAATTTAGAAATTCAGGATGATGATTATCAGTAAAGAGGATAAGTTAACTGGATACAGTAGTAGTAAACAGGAAATTTCAATGTCAATGTACCATCCAAAGTTAAATGTAATGATGGGTAGATGGTGTTTTTTTTTTTATGCTTAATATCAACTAATTTTAATAAAATATATTGAACAAAACATATGCTAGCAGAGTGAAATATTTAAAGGAACAAATGAAAATACTGTTAAATGTATTTATAATATTAGAATGTTCAATATATAAAAAATATATATGCAGTACTAGATTAAAAAAAAAATTAAACTAGGAAATGTGAGCATGGTGGCACACACTTGTAATCCCAGTTTGTAGGAAGCCTGAAACAGGAGGCTCTCAGGTTCTGAGCCAGCCTCGGCTAGTTAGTGAGGCACTCCGCAACTTAGTGAGACCCTGTTTCATATTAAAGAATAATAATAATAAAAAAAAAGAGCTGTGGGTGTAGCTCAGAGGTAGAATTCTCCTAGGCTCAATCCCCAGTACCTCAAAACAAAATTAAACTAGGAAAGAGTAATAGAGCATTAGCCCTTATTTATAAAATTATGATCTTTAGATCACTAGTTGTTCCTTAGTAGTCTGAAATATTTAGAGGAATAAAATGAATCAGTTTAGTTTACATATATTTCACAATGTGTAATTTAAGATTAAGTCTGATTTCCAGAGACATCTCATTGTTACCATCTAAATAGCCATTATATTGTTATTAGCTAGACAGATACCCAAAGGCCTGCTTATTCTAAAAGCATGTAAGTCATTTTAACTAAAGCACTTTAATGTCATTTGAATATTACTATTAATATCGATTAAATTTATACTGAAATTTTTAAACATTGCGTTCATTTGATTGTGTTGCATTATACCACCCATCAAAAATATTAAATGACTCAAAAATGGTTCTTTAAGGTAGTTATCTGTTTGGCAAAGAAGAGCTTAAAAAGAGTACTATCCTAACTTCAAATCTACACACTGCTTTTATTCACAGAGAAAAAAAGGCAATGGTTAAAATACATAAGGTAGGCATGATTCAATGTTAAAGAAATAACAAATGTGGGCTGGAATGTACAGCACAGTCCTACTTGCTTAAAGCCCAGGCTTTGATCCCCAGCACTAGAGATGGGGGTTACTATAGAAAAAGAGGAAAATATAAAAATATTAGATAGTAAATATAAGAATCAAATGTAATAGAAATTTTTTTCTCAATATAATGCAAAAAAACCTCTTCTATTCCTCAAGCGTTTTGCCTGAAAAGGCCCATCAACTTAACTGACACAGTGACACACAGCCTGAAAGCTGTGGGTAGTACATGAATATGACAAGTTTTAACAAATGCTGGTCTAAGCATTCGTTCCTCTTTTTAAATATTACTTTCAAGTAGACAGTAAATGCCCTGTATACACACTGTTTTCAAGCCAGCAATTCACAGGCATCTAATTTCAACCCCAATATTACAATAAACTTGTAAATAATTCAAAAATAAGAATAAACAAATAATGCTAAATTTTGAATCACAGTAAGAAAAACAAATTAGAATGACTAGGCTATGATTTCAAAATATTGGTCTATTATAAAACATTACCTAATGAGAGTATGAAATTTAAACCTACTGTTTTTAGGAACTTTCATTATTGTATTTACCTATTTCTTTCTAAGCTCAAATATGATACATTATCAGAAATTTTATATTTTCATACATTGATTCTATATTTAAAACTAATTTTAACAACAGTACTGTTTTCTCTAAATTAAGCAACATATGAGGTGTGTACTATGAAAACTTTTTAGTTGATTTGATAAAGTTGTACCCAAGATGGCACATTTATTTAAATTCATCTTTTCTTTGTGGTTAAGAAGCTGAATCCTGATAAAAGTTTCTGTTTGAATGTGTTTATAAGTCTAACGTGCTTTATGGAGTTCTACAAAACCACTGAAACCACAGTGAATCATCAGCAGTTCAACCAGGAGACGTTATCAGGTTCAATTACGTCAATGAGGTTTAGTTCATTGTTCCCTATGTAGCTAAAAAGAAAAACATGTATGTGCCCTCCAATAAAATTTACAGAGGTGTTATATGTATGTAAAATTCAAGGGAACGTTTATTATGATACAGTTCTGAACAATCTGCTATAATATCCTGTATTCTCCTGTTTCTTGATGACACTACTTGAGCTTCATATATAAACCTATGCTAATGAAATTAACTGACATTTATTTATTTATTTATTTATTTATTTATTTATTTATTTATTTTTGGTGGTACTGAAGTTCCTGGAAGCCCTTCTACCTCCGGGCTATGCTCCCAGACCTATTTTTTTTATATATATATTTTTGAAACAGGGTCTCTTAAGCCAGCGCAGCTGGCTTCGAACCAGAGCAATCCTCCTGTCCCCACCTCCCAAGCACAAGGATTACAAGTATGCGCCACCACGCCTGGCGAAATTAACTGACTTTTAGAACTTCCTGCTTTTTCTATTTCAATGCCTTCCAATACAGGCCCAACAAAGACAACTATTTAACCCTGTGTTTATTATAAAATCCTTTCTTGGCCAGGATACTGAGGAAGCAAGTACATGAGGTTATTAGCAATCTTTAGAGATTTCTAGAAACAAATATAGTTGATTATTAAAAGAGAACAAAAAGGCAGTTCCATAAAGCACAGAAGTAACCAGGTGCCACTAGTACTCCATGTCACAGCCCATAGCCCACTTTTATCGTTGTGGTGGCCCGTTCTGGGAAGACGGGGCTCACATTAACAGACCCCTTCAAAGATGCCTCTGCTTATCTTTCCACTTTGTCACTGAGCTTTCAATGGCAGTACAATGGTCCACTAGGCCTGTGAACAAGCACAATCTAGAAATGGCAAGATAATTTCCAAGGTTGAGCAAGAAGGGGTGACCATCAGGCAACAAGGATAAGAGCTGAGAGATAAATGTTCTAATTACCCATTCTTCATATAGAAATTATAGAAGGTGTTCTGAACACCTTTCAGGACATCCCAGCAGAAATTAGCTTCCGCCACAACCACCACCACTACACTAATGCATTCTTCTGTTGTTTGTTTCTGTAGTACTGAGGATTGTACCCAGGAGTATTCTACCTCTGAGCGACATCCTCAGCTATTTCATTTTTAATTTTGAAAGAGAGTCTCACTAAGTTGCTGAGGGTATTGCTAAGTTGCTGAGACTGTCCTCAAATCTGCAATCCTCTTGTCTCAACTTTCCAAGTACTGGGATTATAGGAGATGTGCACCACCACGCCCCACTGATATATGCATTCTTATATTGGCTTACCTCCTTCCCACTCTTATTCTTCACCATTTTCCCACTCCATATTTATAGGACCACCTCTGAAATAAACTACTACCTACACCATGTCCTTGCCTCAGGACTGACTTTTTTAAGAACCAAATCAAAATACCAGGGTTAATATTATTAATCTTTCACAACTAAGACTTAAGAAATGCTTTATGGGAAATGAGGTGAGGAAGTAGTAATTAGTAGATGTTTACATCAATTCACTAAAAAAGTGAACATTTTCATTTTTTCTGATTTTATTAGACAGAAGATCAAAGAAATGATGACTTAATTTCTCCAAACTTTTAGAATATATATAGAAGGATAAATTATAACACAGCAATAATGGTAATAAATGAACCTTGGAAACTAAAAGTTATTTTTGCAGATAGACTTGGAAAGACAAAGTGATTGCAATGTTAAAAAATTCTAACTTCTACAATATCCATTTTTTTGTGTGTGTAGTACTGGGGACTGAACCCAGCAGCATTCTACCTCTGAGCTACACCCCTAGCCTTATTCTTTTTAATTCTTTATTTTGAAACAGGGTCTCACTAAGTTGCAGAGGGCCTCACTAAGTAGCTGAGGCTAGCCTCGAACCCAGATCCTCCTGTCTCAGCCTCCCCAGTACTAGGACTACAAGCGTGCACCACCATGCCTGGCTCTAACTTCTACAATATTCTTCTTTTTGTTTTTTTATTTTTTGCTGTACTGGGGATGGACCCTCTAACCTCTACAATATTCTAATGAATGATATTATAAATGACATAAATGATATAAAATAATGAGGTTTATAGGCAGGGCATGGTGGCGCACACTTGTAATCCCCGTGCTTGGGAGGCTGAGACAAGGAGGATTACACAGGTTTGAAGCCAGCCTCAGCTACTTAGTGAGGCTCTCAGCAACTTAGTGAGACCCTGTTTCCAAATATAGTATAAAATAGGTCTGGGAATATAGCCCAGAGGTAGAAAGCTCTGAGTTCCACCTCCAGTACCACCAAAATAATAATAATAATAATAATAATAATAATAATAATAATAATAATGTTTACAAATATGAATCCATATATCAGTGCCAAGAAGGCTGCATAATCAGCAAGTGCACAGGATTTTTTTTTTACTAAATGTAAGGTCAGACCTAAGAATTTAGTTTTTACATCTCTTCAGATGATTCTGACAAACAACCACATTTGGCAATCTGTCACACAGAGTGCATGCTTACTTATTTGTAAGCATGTTGTCTTATTTATAAGATGACAGAAGCATGGAACAGAAAACACACTAAGGGAGTGGTTCAGGAAGAAAAAAGAAGCCAGGGGTGGTGGCGCACTTCTGTAATAGCAGTATTTGGGAGGCTGAGAACAGGAGGATTGTAGGTTGAGAACAACCTCAGCAACTTAGCAAGACCCTGTTTCAAAATAAAAAATAAAATAAAATAGAGGGCTAAGAATGTAGCTCAGAGGCATAATACCACTGGGATCAATCCCCAGAACTGAAAGAAAGAAGAAAAAAAACAGACCAGATCAGGCTAAAATAAAAGATAGACTAATTTTAAAGTAGTGTAACCTTGCTGCTCCAAAAAAAGTGAATCAGATCTTGGTTTATGTTAGTAGAACCAGGGAGATGATAACCTACCTCTACTTTGTATTTGTGGGCCACACAAAATGAAACGTGTTCACTTCCAAAACTATGCTTTAGAAAGAGTTTAACTATTTCTTGAATAATAGACTCCTTTTACAGTCTACTAAATTCTATGAACCCTTTCCACAATAATATTCCTAAAAGCATAAATAAAATGCATAATCATTAAAATAAAGGATTAAAAAAACTTTTTTGCAGTACTGTGGATTGAACCCAGGAATCTCTGACCTCAGAAATATATCCCCAGCTCTTTTTATTTAACATTAAGACAGAATTTCTCTAAAGTTGTTCAGGTTGGTCTCCAACTTGCAATCCTACCATTTGGCCTAACTATTAATACATGTTCTTAAAAACTTAGGAATGTGCATAAAATAGTCACATTAAGAAATGAATGCTAATATTTTAAATATTTGCAACAACTACAATGGATCTGAAATTATGACTTCTACTGATGCAAAGTCAAAAGGTTCTCCTACAGTGGTTTGTGGCCTATAATCATAACTTTTCATATGCCAAATTTCATTCAGAACTTAATAAACACAATAAAAATATTTCATATCTGTGATGGCTAATTTTATGTGTAAATTTAACTGGACTACAGGTGCTCAGATATTGGCAAATATTCTGGGAATGTCTATGAAGATATTTCCAGATGAGATTAAGATGTGAATCTATAGACTTAGTAAAGCAGACTGCTTTCCCTTAGTGTGTGTATGGAGCTTGTCTAAGCAATTCAAGACCTGAATAAAAGAAAAAGGTGAAGAACTCTTCCTATCTAATACCTTGCGATAGAACATTGACTTTTTTCAGCTTCTTGCTAGAACTGAAACATCATCTGGCCATCTTTCATATTGGAACTTACACTACTGGCTTTCTTGGGCCTCTCCAGCTTGCTAAGTACAAATCTTGGCACTTTTCAGTTTCCATTAAAAAATATATATATACATATGTATGTATCCAGATGTGAGTGTATTTACACGTACGAATCCTACTGGTTCTATTTCTCAGAAGAACTAAATACTATATCCAAACCCATGGATTCCCTAAATTCTATTCATGAATTCTATTCCTAGTTAAAAAAAAAAATCTGCAACACAGGTGAATGGCACAGAAGACCTTTGTGACTTAAAGAGTGGACGAAGGAACTAAAAATTTCTAACCTTGAGAAGAAAACATTGGAAACAAGAGAAATGGAAGAGTCATAAAAGCTATCTTCAAACATTTTATGAAAGAAAGTTTATGGAAGAAACTTACGGAAGAAAGTTTAGACTATTCTCTATAGCCCAAAGGCCAGTGAGTTGAAAACAAAGGATGAGGAGGCAGACTCTGGTTTAATTACTGCTTTTGACTGGTCAGTGAAGTCTAATGTTGGGATGTATTATTTTCAAAAGTATTGAGTTATTCATCACTGGCTCAATCCCTGCCAAAATAGCTTACTATTTAGTCACTATGTTTAAGAAAATTCAAGCATTAAAAGGCCAGATCAGATGATCTTTCACTTCCCTTTCAACTTGAATATTTCATTTTTCTGATTTATATATGTACTAACCTAGGTAGAAAACAAATTTTATACAAAAATAGAAAGCTCCTAAGGCCATATCTAACTCTTTTAACATAAAGTGAGTTTTTAAATAATATCATTTTATGGATATTAAAAATAAAGAGAAAGACTATTTTCCTTTTACCTACATAAAAATGTAGTTAATAAATGTAGTTAACCTGGAGATTGTCCAAAACCACAATAAGTGACTCTTGAAATAAATAAGAACTAAAAAAGTTAGTGAGAATTCCATTAGAAATATTTTTCCATTCTGGAATTATTAAAGTATGAATACAATAACCATTCTTCAGTTGAGATCACAACTTAAACAATTATTCTATAAGAAGCTTAATGTGAAAATATACTTAGAACTTCTACTTTTTTAAGTGTCAGTAGTTAATATTTCACCAAGCTGAAAAGAATATTGTATACAAAAACAAGGTTAACAGAAATTGATTACCTGACAATTCAAAGCATATTATGGCTTTGAAATTATCTCTGTACTAAAAACCTTCAGGATTCTGAGAAAGACTTTAAAATACACAGAAAAAGTATTAGTGTTTTAATTTATGGATGTTGTCTTTTCAGGCCACCTGCCTCAAATCAAAACAGCTGCCAATGATAAACTGGGACTGAGGCCAATCTGAAACATAAACAGCAACATATCCAGAAGAACAATTAATAAGTCACAGAACAGCTACCTATTATGCAACCTATTTTGAGCTTGAGGCTCCAATGGAGAATTACAACAATATGTTCTAAAGTAATCCTCAACACTTTAAAATGTAATTTTAAATTGTATGATCTATTCTTATTACTATTACAAGATGATGCTATATTAAAGAACTTAAAACTAGGTGTGGTATTTGGGAGGTTGAGACAGGAGGGTTGGATGTTCAAGACCAGCCTCAGCAACTTAGTGAGAACCTCAGAAACTAGTGAGACACTGTTTCAAAATAAAAAGGTCTAGGAGTGTAGACTGCCCCTAGGTTCAATTCCCAGTTCTACAAAAAAATGAAAAGAAAAACACTTAGTCTATATCTTATCTTACCATGTAATAATGCTGAAGAACATGTTATATTGTATATAGTAAAATTATTAAACAAATTTAATCACTAAAAATAAATTTTTATTTTATTTTTAACTTTTATTAGTACGTTATAATTATGCATCATTGGTAGATTTAAAGTGATACAAATGTATAAACATACAACACTTGGTGGATTTCCTTCCTTGTCCCACTCTGCTTTCCCCTTCTCCCGCCTAGATGCATGTTAGTGAAATTGGTAGCACTGCTTTCATGTATTGTTATAACATTATTTGAACTGTTCCCATCCTCAGTCTTCCTTTTTAACCTCCCACCTCCCTCTCCCCTCACATCCCACTATTCTATTGGACTCTCTCCTCATTTATCTGAAGCCCCTTATGTATGTTTTCTAAATTATTTTCATTCCATATGTTGTAATAACCATAGAATGATTATTTCTTCAAAAGGGCTTTCAAATTCTGAAACACATGGATTTATGTACTTCTATAAAGAAAGGCATTTATGAAAGACCTACTACTTAAATATATTTACATGTGTTTATAAAAACAATACTTTATTTCTGCAAATCATTTTGTTCAAAATGTGAAACTTAAAAAGGAAAGATTTTGCCAGGCGTGGTGGCACATGCTTATAATCCCCGCACTTGGGAGGTGAAGACAGGAGGATCGCCCAGGTTCAAAGCCTGCCTCACTGGTTTAAGAGACCCTGTTTCCAAATAAAATATAAAATAGGTCAGAGGTAGAAGGGTTCCATCCCCATTACCACCCAAAATTGGAAGACTGAGACAGGAGGATTGCACGGTTTCGAAGCCACCCTCAGCTACTTAGTGAGGCTCTCAGCAATTTAGTGAGACCATTTCCAAATAAAAGTATAAAAATAGGACTGGGAGGATAGCCCGGAGGTAGAAAAGCCCCTGGGTTCCACCCCCAGTACTACAAAAAAAAAAAAAAGGAAATATTTTTTAAAATTTTTTTGTTTGTTTGTGGTACTAAGGATTAAAACCAGGGGTATTCTATCTCCAAATTATATCCCCAGCCCTATATTAATTCTTTATTTTGAAACAGGGTCTCACTAAGTTGCAGAGGGCCTCACTAAAGTAGCTAAGGCTGGCTGCAAACCTGTGATCCTATCTCAACCTCCCAAGTACTGGAATTACAAGTGTGTGCCACCATGCCCAGCTGAGAAGTTATTTTTTAAAGCCATTCTTCCCTCACTCCCTGATCCTCAACATAAACATACACACACCACCACAACCACTAGAATTTGGTTGTTTTATTAAAAATATACATGGGAAATATTTCTTTAAAAATTGTATACAGCACATAAAGACCTAAAATGAAAACTACCAACTTTCCTTTTGGCCTTCTGCTATAGAGTCAACCACAACTAACAGATTCTGTTTGGAACATCTTCTAATTGTCCTCTACATAGAAGGAAATTAAAGCACTTTCATTCCTAGTACCCACTCCCTTTTCACTATATTAAGGCTTATGGCCCTTGTACTGTGTTTTATAAATCTAGTCAAAAGTAGTAAATTAAAGGACTGTCCAATACTTATGATTATGTATCATTCAATCGAGGACCAAACACGGTGACTAAACCAAGAGAGAAAAGGAAATAAAATTTTAAATAACTAAATATTTATACTTCAAGTAATATCTTTCACAATATCACCACTGAATAGATCCTAATAGTCTTTCTTGTTTCACTCATATTTTCTGGGTCACGTGTCTTTTTTTAATCCCATATAATGATTAATATTTTAAGTGAGAATTAAGAGCCTAAATCCCTTTCAAATATCTTAGAAGGTAGCAGTGAAAGCAATTATTTCATATTAGATAATAGTACAAAACACTTAGGTAAGTTTTTGTCCTCAGCTTTGGGAACAGGGATACTGGGGATTGAACCTGGGGCATTCTACCTCTCAGCTACATCCACAGCTCCTTTTTATTTTTTTGTTTTGAAACAGGGCCTCATTAGGTTGCTGAGAGTTTCCCTCAATTGCTAAGACTGTCCTCAAACCTGTAATCCTCCTGTCTCATCTTCCCAAGTACTGAGATTACAGGCACATGCCACCATGCCCAGTTTCATCCTCAGCTTTTAAAAGTTCTTAGAAAGTATATCAAAGTAAATCACTAAGCCAAACATAAGAAGGTGGAAGTGGGAAGGGAATGGGGTGGAAATTGGGTAAGAGCTAATTGAGTGATGTGTGAATGTATGGCTCTAGCATCTTGTACTCCATTAAAATGTATGACTACAATGCACCAATAAAAAAAAAAAAAAACTTAAAAAAAGAAGAAAGTCCAAAGGACCAACTAAGACATTCCTTCAGAGTTGTCCTTAATTGAGTTAGGTAGGGCCAAGTTTTTATAACTGAATGTCAACGAGTAATTTAACATGGACTTCCCCAAGACAAGGGTATTAGCATGCTCGAGACAGTTCTTGTTAGACAATCTGACAATTTCAAGAGAGGACTACTTGATAAGGTTTGCCAGTGGACAATCTTTTTAGCATGGGGGGAAAAAACCTCAGTTCTGAAGAGAAGATTTGAACAACACAGTATAACGTCCACTATAGATAATTATTTTATCTCCATTTTTATCTGACTCATATTTGGATCCCTAATCCCACAAAACTCGAAGATAATACAGTCAAATACACACTCATTATTTTCTTTTTCCTTCAAAGAAGCTAAGCAATTATTGTATAAATTGATTAACCCTTATTCAAGACTGTTTGGGACCAAAAGTATTTCAGATTGTTTGGATATTGACATATTTTCAAATATATAATGAAATATCTTGGGGATGAGACACAAGCTTAAAAATAAAATTTGTGTTTCATATGTATTATATACATATATGTGTAGTATATATTTCTTTCACTTGCTATATATAACCTGAAGGTATCTTTGAAGTACACCTCTGTTGATTGTGACAGGTCTTATGAGACTAGATGTGGAATTCTTCACTCATGGCAGGATGCTGGCACTCAAAAAGTTTCAGATTTTGGAGCATTTTGAATTTCACATTTTCAAATTAGAAATGCTTCATTTGTACATGTTAAAGATTAATATAGGTAGAAAAATGGTGAAAGAGAAAATTATAGGGATGAAAGAAAGAATAAGAAGGAGAGTAATTAAAATACCACATACAATAAAGATTTTTACCCATTTGTGACTCCATGCCACTGAATTCCTGCTAACCAGGAGTTAACATTAGTTGACAAATAAGAGCAAGCAGAAATCAGTGCTTCCCAAAGTAGATTGTGATACATCTCTGTATAGCTAAATGCAAGGAAATAATGGATGACCCATGGGAGGAACATGGAAAGTAAGGGGCTAAAAAAATGTGAAATTAGAACTAACGTGTGAGCCAGGTGCAGTGACGCACACTTGTAATCCCAGCATTTGGGAGGCTGAGACATGAGGATCGCAGTTCACAGACAGCCTCAGCTACTTAGTGAGACCCTGTTTCAAAATAAAGAATAAAAAAATAGAGATAGGGGTGTTGCTCAGAGGTAGAATGCCCTTGGGTTCCATTTCCAGTACTGCAAAGAAAAAAATAAAAACTAAAATGTGTGCCTGTGTATGTGTGTATATGTGTATAATAGCCAATGTTCCAAATGAAAAAAAATCCCCATAATTTTCTTCTAGAATTTAATTGCAGCACATAATTTGTTCTGTCTTATTCATCTTTTAACCACTGTAATAAATACCTGAGGTAATTAAGTTTTTCTTAAAAAAAAAAAAAAGGCCTATTTAGACTCACAGTGGTAGAGGTTTCAGGTCATGATTGGTTGATCTTACTGCTTTGGACCAGTGGCGGCATATCACCAAGGGGAGGATGTGGTGGAGCAAAACTGCTCATCATATGGCCAAGAAGTAATATAAGAGGAAAAGGAAGGGGCTAGGGTCCTGCTCTCCTCTTTAAGAGCACAACTTCAGTGACCTCAAGACCTTGCTCTAGGCCTCGCTCCTTAAAAGTTCAGTCACTTCCCGACAACACCACCCTAGGGAGCAAGCCTTGGGCTCAAGGATCTTTGGAGAACACTTGGATCCAAACTAGAGAATAAACTGACTCTTCTTTCCCCCTCTTGGTAGTTGTTCTTCTCCTGCCAGTTTTTAAGGAAACTCAGAACTAAATTTACTACTTACTTTATATTTATTTTGTTCTATGTGTATAAACACTGAGAGCCTGGGAGAAAGAACTGAGATAGAGATTCAGATTTGAGGGTTTCTGACATGAGGACAGTAAACATGGGATACCCAGGGAAGTAAGAAGTCCAAGGACAGAACCCCAAAGCATCTCAACATCTTCTGTATTATATCTTATTTCTGCATCTGAAAATATTCACACTTTTAACTAATGCCACCCTCAAATCTTATAAGCAAGAATGATTAGAGATTTGCCAAATTGTAACTAAAAACATTACCAGGAACAGGGCTAAAGACAGAGATAGGTATCACTGCACTAGGTATTTTTCTTGTTTAAAGTATTGTAAGTTGGTATCACTCAACCTCCCTCTGCTGATCCTGAGATTCTCACTAGATTCCAGAGCCGGGGAAGAGTCTGTTCTGACAGTCTGCCAGCTCATTAGCTGTTTTTGTGGAGGGATTTCTATTCTTCTTTTGTTGTTGGTTCTGCTTCACAGCCTCAGTATGATGACCCACCTCTTATTATATAGCTCCAAGATTCAAAATTCTTGCTTTCTCCTTTATATAACATTTCTCTTCATCTCCCCAACATAGGCATTGTACCCTCTGGGTTTCTCCATATATTACTTTTCTCTGTTGAATATATAAATCTTCATCTTCCTCAGACCACAGTAAAGAGGTGTGGGTTTCAATGCGCATCACCTTCTTCTAAAACACTGTGTCCAGTTCACAGATAGCATATAGTTGTGAGTGTTTTTCCTTTGTCAATATATATATATATAGTGTGTGGCTTCAATTCAACTTGTACTGGATTAGAATTTCAACTAGAACTCCATTACTAACTAGTGTCTACTGAATTACCACCTGTACTATTTCAGGGGCAAAGTACTCAGTCACTTATGACCTTTTATGGATTAGCACTATGTCAGATACAGTATAGGAACTCTGATTGCTAAATAAAAACTATATCAGTGATAGTGGTCAGGAACATGGGCTTTGAATCAAAGCTCGGCTTAAGTCCTGTATCTTTACTTATTTAATTAGGGCCTAAAGGGCAAATTATTTAAGCAGTCTGAGTTTGTCTCTTAATCTACAAATAAGACATAGTAATAGCATACACACTTATCAGAAAGATCTAGAATACTTCTGTGCACTGTACCTTGGTAAAAGAATGGAAATGTCCACAGGGTAGACAGCTTACAGAATCACCATAAAAGATTTAAATAAGGTAATATCTTCAGAGCAACTAACATTGTGTTTAGCACATAGCATGAGCTTACCAGCAGCTATTTTAATTACTAGCCTCCTAACTCTTATTTTTTTCTTGCCAGACAGTTACTTGGCTCTTATTAACAAATTAATACCAATTATTACCAATCAATATAGTCTTCTTAACATAGGTATCAGATAGCAAACTGTCCAACTACTGAGAATTCTACTGTATACCTATTGATAATTTAACTTTTCCTCCCTCTAGAGTCTGTCACAAGATCTATTTGATTTATGGATTATCAAGCATTTTAAAGTGTTGTCAACTTTGAGGAGGATAAATTGCTGCTAAACAACAACTCAGTAAGGAAGAAAATGGCTTGATCCTAAAAAGGAGGCTAAACCAACATGGTATGTAAATACTACCAATATACAGTATGATGATATTTATAATACAAAAATACTGACAAATATTTATTGTTGTTATTATCTATTCTTCAGTGTTGTGATATGGAATATCTGTTGATGTCCCAGGCAAAAGATAATATCTAGGAAGTTATAGGTAAGTAACAGGCTTAAGAAACAATTCACTGAATTAAAATTCAAGAGACAACCTTCAAGTCCATGTTTTACCATTTACTAGTACTTTCTTTACCTTTCTGGCTTTGCGTGTGTGTGTGTGTGTGTGTGTGTATACACACACACACACACACACACACACACTTTTACTGGAACATCACAGTGAAGTTCAAGGCGATGCAAACATACATGGACACATCACTTAGTATATTTCTCTCTGCATCACACCCTGTCCCCCTCTCCCTAACATGCTAGTGAGGTTGGCAGGGACACCTTCACATATAGATATATTATTCAAACGGTTTTCTTCCTGAGTTTTCCTCTTCCCCTTGTCCACTTCTCTCCCCATACCCTCTCCATTATTCTACTGATCTCTCTTCTCACTTAACTGAAATCCTTTATGTTTCGTATTTTTTCTCTAGCTTCCACATATGAAAGAAAACAGAGGACTACAGACTTTCTGCACCTGGCTGATCTCATTTAGTATCATATTATCTACTTTCATTCTTTTTCCTGAAAATAAAATAATTAGATTTCTTATCTACAAAAGAATGAATTATCAGTAATTCCCCAAACTTTATGAGGGACATTTAGGAACCATTTTGAAAAGTACAAATGCTAGGCTTCACACCTACTGAATCATAATCTCTGTGAGTGGGTACAGGGAAATAGCATTTTTTAAAGATACTCAGCAGGCCAGGCGTGGTGGTGCACGCTTGTAATCCCAGCGCTTGGGAGGCCAGCCTTAGTAAGACCCTGCTTCCAAATTAAGTATAAAATAGGTCTGGGAGTGTAACCTGGAGGTAGAAAGCCCCTGGTTCCACCCAAAATATAAAAATATATTTATTTATATAAAATATTTATATAAAATATATTTATTTATATAAATATATATAAATATTTACCAGTACCACAAAAAATAAATAAAGATACTCAGCTGATCCTGAAGGATAGCCAGGGATCTGCAGAACTTAAAAGCTAAGGTTCATTTCTAGATCTAATGGTTTGTCATTTTTTTACATTCTGCTCCTATACAAATAAGACTGTAGAGGAATAAGTATCAGAAATTTACTCAGAACAGTAAGGCTAGCAATATTACTAGAATTAGAAGCAGCTGATCTATTATCTCATACTTTTGTACGTACAGAAATTACAGTATAATGGATAAAGATACTTCAACTGAACTTCAGGTGAAGTTCTGCTATTTACTAACTATAAGACTTTAAGCAAGTCATTCAATACCCATACCCATTATTCTCCTCATCTACAGAATGATGCTAAGCCAAAATTAGAATATTGTACTAGGAAGTACTTGTAATAATTATACTAGTTCAATATTTTGAATATAAGTTTTAACTCTGTAGTATTCCTAAGATTTCAGCTCCTCTTCTTGTTGAAGTCAGAATTTATATTCTTTATTTGTTATAGCAAAGATTTAATAGTCAAAGCTCTTTATCATCAAAAAATAAAATATTGTGCCAGTGGCCAGCATCGGAGCCTACCATGAGACAAGGCCGGTGCTGGGGCCTCCGAGGCTGAGATTGGAGCCTGCCGAGGGGTTAGGCCAGTGCTGGGGCCAACGAGGCCTGGATTGGAGCCTGTCATGAGGCAAGGCCAGTGCTGGGGACTCCGAAGCCGGGATCGGAGCCTGCTGAGGTGTTATGCCAGTGCCGGGGCCAGCGAGGCCGGGATCGGAGCCTGCCGAGGGGTTAGGCCGGTGCCAGGGCCAATGGCCGGCATCAGAGCCTGCCATGAGGCAAGGCCGGTGCTGGGGCCTCCGAGGCCGGGATCGGAGCCTGCCGAGGGGTTAGGCCGGTGCCGGGGCCAGCGGCCGGCATCGGAGCCTTCCGTGAGGCAAGGCCACTACTGAGGTCTCTGAGGCTGGGATTGGAGCCTGACGAGGGGTTAGGCCGGTGCCGAGGCTAGCAAGGCTGGGATCGAAGCCTGCCGAGGGGTTAGGCTGGTGCCGGGGCCAGCAGCCGACATCAGAGCCTTCTGTGAGGCAAGGCCGCTACTGAGGCCTCCGAGGCCGGGATCAGAGCCTGCTAAAGGGTTAGGCCAGTGCCGAGGCTAGCAAGGCCAGGATTGGAGCCTGCCGAGGGGTTAGGCCGGTGTCGGGGCCAGTGAGACCAGAATCGGGGCCTCCCATGAGGCAAGGCTGCCGCTTGAGCCAGCGAGGTCTAGATCAGTCCACTGGGTAGCCAAGCCACTACTGGGTCCGTCAAGAGTGGGATCAGTACTTGCAATGTGGCATGCACAGAGAAATATTGCAGAAAATAAAAACCAGATGCTTCCCCTAATCAGCAATAACTAGGAGGAAAGTGGCAACAGGAAGAGGTCGAGCAATAGAAAGGGCCCTATAGTGAAGCAATTAAGGTGACCAATCAGAGGGTATGGAATAGGGGAGGATGGAGCCTCTTTAAAATGCAGGAGGTACATAAACAAATGTATCAAAGTTAATCACCAAACAAGCATGGGATGGAGGGAGGAGGAGGAAATGGGATGGGGACTGGATGAGGGCTAATTGGATGATGTGTGCTTATATATCCTCTCAAGTCATGTATTCCAATGTGATATATGATTACAATGCACCAATAAAAATAAATTAAAAAAATAAAAATAAAAATAAAATATTGTATAATATGCTTTTGTTAAAGTATGTATGAAATACACTTCCTAAATACTTTTCAACAAAACCATTAAATTTGCAATACTTAATCATTCTGTTCTTGAGCATTCAGAAACTGTAACATATACCATACTGACTGAAATAATTAAGTTTACTATTAAACACAATTACTGCCAATTTAACAGTTCATAAATTTATAAATCCAGTTATATGAAGGTTGTAGAGGACTTTTAGGTCCAATCAAAAGAGTGCGTGTGTGTGTGTGTGTGTGTGTGTGTGTGTGTGTGTGTGTGCAGTGCTCATGATAGAACCTAGGCCTTGTACATACTAAGCAAGCACTCTATCCCAACACATAAATTCAATCAATACACTATAACCAATAAATAACATAAATTCTGACCTGAGGAAGAAATACCAGAAATATGACTGAGTCTAACACTGATTCCAACTGCCTGTTGTGTAAATGCTATTATCTAAATTATTTATAGGTGGACAAAACTCTAATTTCTAACAAAAACAATAAGGGTTTTATAATGATAAAATCCACGATATATATTCTCCCACAAAACTTTCTAATGAAAATTATGATTGAGGAAAAAGTATTCATAATCCAGGATATAGTTAAAAAGTCAATTTTTTTTTATCCTAGGCTACAGTTGTAGATTAATTTGGTTTCTGTTAACTTCTCTTTCTGGGTTAATGCTACAGATTTTCTAAAAGACATTAAGGACAAATATATGTTTTGAAAAAAGAAATGCCACAAGCTGAGACAGATCAAATATATTACATTAGAAATGAACTTTATTCCACAGTGGTGCATTTCAAACATGAACACCATATGGCAGAAAACAATAGATATGAGTGAGGTATATTTGTCACTCTGTTTTCCTACAAAAAGGCTAGAATAAAATTTGACTTGTTTCCCACAATACTTAGAACTTCTCAGGCCAAAACAATATAAAAGTCATTTTTTTGGTAATCTTTTTCAACAGCCCTTTTTAAAATTACAACTCCCTTTTCCCTTTTAAACCATCTTTGATACAGTTTTCCTCCACAGTACTTATGTATCAACAGCTGATTTGTGGGGGAGAGAGTATTGGGGAGTGGATCCCAGGGGCCTTGTAACCTCCAAGCTATACCCCCCAGCTCTATTTTATTTTTTATTTGGAAACAGGGTCTTGCTAAGTTCTTGAGAGCCTGAAGTTGCTGAGGCTGTCCTAGAACCTGCCATCCTCCTGTCTCAGTCTCCCAAGTAACAACTGATTTTTTTTAACATTTATTTTCTGCTCTACTCTATTTAACATATCAGCACCTTGAAGGCAGAAACCTTTTTTAAAAATTTACCCAAGCATCCCACCATTTAATTAAGTACATAGACTAGATACTCAGATACTCAAATTGTATTAATAAATGACTAAATGAAGCTTTAAAGTTCTTATCTCTATTACTACTGTCTGGTAGCAAAATGCTTAACTTAGATGTCTTAGGTTTTCTTTCTTTTACTTGTGTATTTTTATTGATGCACTATAATTTTACATAATATTGGGTTTTGTCGTTACATATTTTACATACACATAACATAACTGGGTCAATTTCATTCTCCAGGACCTTCTATTTCCCTTCCCCTCTTCTATCTCGTATCTTCTTACTTTATTCCTTTTAACTTTTTTTCTCTCAAGTTTCCACATATGAGAAAAAACATACAAAACATAGACCCTTGCTTTTTAAAATCTGGCTTACTTTATTTAATATAATACTCCCAGGTTCCGTTCATTTTCCAACAAATGACATCACTTCATTCTTCTTTATGGCTGAATAAAACTTTAGTGTGGTATATCCATTTTCCTTATCCATTCATCTGTTTACAAACATCTAAGCAGTTTCCATAACTTGGCTGTTGAGCATTGCACTGCTATTAACATGGACATGTGTGAATGGTTATAGGATGCTGACTTTAATCTTCTAGATAAACACTGAGGATTGTGTATAGCAAGGCCATATGGTTGTGCCATTCATAGTCTTTTGAGGAGCCTTCATACTGAATTCCATAGTGGTTATGCTAATTACATTCTCCTGGACAGTGTGAGTGTTGCTTTTTCCAGCATCCTCACCAGCATTTATTGTTACTTGTATTCTTGATTACCATTCTAACTGGAGTGAGATTAAATTTCACTGTAGTTTTGATTTTCATTTTCCTGACTTCTCAGTAAGTTGAATATTTTCTACATACTTGTTGGCCATTTGTGCTTCTTTTTAAAAAATGTCTGCTTAGTTCATTTGCCTATTTACCAATTCAGTTATATGTGTTTGGTGTTATATTCTGGATATTAATCCTCTGTTGAGAGAATAGCTGGCAAAGATTGTCTCCTATAAGATCTCTCTTCACAAATTTAATTGTTTCCCTTGATCTGACAAAGCCTTTTAATTTGATGCCATTCCATTTATTAATTTTGGTATTATTTCCAGAGCTTTAGGAGTCCTATTTGAGGAAGTTGTTGCCTGCACCTATGTTGGACTGTTTACCCTTGTGCTTTGTTTGAGCAATTGCAGTTTCTAGGCTAATTCCTAGGTCTTTAATCTATTTTGACTTGACTTTTGTGCCTGCTGAGAGGAATCTAGTTTCATTCTTCTACATATGGATATCCTGTTTTCTCAGGCCCATTTGTTAAAATGGATGGTGAAACTTTCCTCCAATGTGTTTTTGGGACCATTGTCAAGGATCAGATGACGGTATCTTGTGTATTTTATCTAGCCTGTATGTCTGTTTTTATGGAAGTAATATGCTGTTTTTGTTTCTATAATTCTGTAGTGTAACTTAAAATCGGACTCTGTAATGCCTCCAGCACTGTTAGAATTGCTCAGAATTGCTTTGGCTATTCAGTGTCTCTCATTATTCCCTATGAACTTTAGGACTGTTTTCTCAAGTTCTCTGAAGAATATCATTGGTATTTTGATAAGGACTGCATTGATTCTGTAGATCATTTTTGGTAATGTGGCCATTTTAATATTTTAATATTTTAATTACTCTGCTTGTCTATGGCCATGAGGGTCTTTCATCTTCTACTATCTTCTTCAATTTCTTTCATGATGTTGTATAATTTTCATTGTACAGGTCTTTTACTTCCTTGGTTAGATTTATTTCTAGGTTTGTTTATTTGAGGTTATTTTGAGTGGAACTATTTTTCTTGTTCAATAGATTCACTATTGGTATATAGGAAAGCTATTAATTTTTCTATGTTGATTTTGTATCCTCCCACTTAAATGAATTCATTAGTTCTAAAAGTCTTCTGGTTTAGCTTTTTATATCTTTTAATTATAGGATTTTACCATCTGCAAACAATAATTTGACATGTTCCTTTTTAGTTGTATTTCTAATGTTATGTTCTTCTTAAGCATAATTTCTCTGGCTAAAATTTCAAGGACTATATTGAATAGAAGTTATGAGAATGGACATTCTTGCCTTGTTCCTCATTATAGAAAAAATGTTTTTTATTTTTAACCACTAATTATGAGTTTGTCATATATAGCCTTTATGATTTTGAGGTGAATACCTTCTAACCCTATACTTATACATGGAGGTAAATCATATTTTATACAATTGGTATAGAATCGATTTCCCAAGATCAATCATTTATTTTATACTAGTTTGTCCTTAAAAATGTTTCAGCAAAATATTTTGGCTGGAAATTAAAATATAGGAAATTTTAAAATCTTGATATTTTATTATGTAGCAGCTAATTTCTATAACCATGAGAGGATTAGATAGAAAAGTAAATAAAAGCAGCAGTGTAAACACAACTTATTTTCACTAAAGAAAAATATTTCATTATAGAAATTTGAGAAACTTGAACTCTCCCAGTTTTACCCAGGATAGGACTGTATTGCTTTTGGCCAGAGGTTACTGGAAAAATAAACACAATGTGATCTCTGAAATACTAGATAGATAGATAGATAGATAGATAGATCTATCTCTGCGTGTGTGTGTGTGTGTGTGTGTGTGTGTGTGTGTGTGTGTGTGTTTTACTGGGGATGGAACCCAGGGACATTCTACCTCCAAACTACACCCCCAGCCTTATTTTTCATTCCTTCTTTTGAAACAGGGTCTCACTGAGTTGCAAAGGGAATTACTATGTAGCTGAGGCTGGCAATGAACTGCAATCCTCCTATCTCAGCCTCTCAAATGCTGGGATTACAAGTGTGCACCACCATGCCAGCTACTAACTAAAAAAAAATTAATAACAAAGAAGTAAGCATATTTGAATTATTTTCAAAAAGGAAGATATCATTTTTTTGAAATTTCTAAAACAATTCAGCTTGGATCTAATTAATAAGAGTATTAAAGATAAGGAATTAAAGGATGCTTAATTAAAGGATGCTATTTTTCACATCAGTCAACAATGTATTTACTATTAGCATTCGTAGGTAAATGCTAAGGGAAATGCCTCTAGGAAACATGATCTTGCCCAATTTATCTGAAACTATATTAGAAATAATAGGGAAGGCTCTTTAACCCAGGGACCCTTATGGAGGTAAATGATCTGAGTGGGAGTAATGATGAGGTAATGATGAGGTTGTTCAAGACTGAGCATGGTCTACAGGTATACTGTTATAAAAGCTGAGGTTTGGAAAAATACAGATAACTATGCACACTTGAGACATATACTATAACTATTTTAAATTATTCTACAACACTCTGATGATGGGACCATATGTAGCTTAGTATTTATATTTGAAAAGATCTGAAGGCTTATTTAGGAATAGTATAATATTTTGATGTTTATAGCACCTGAGTAAATAAAAATTTAAATATCATGCTTTTAAAAATCTGTGCATTGGAACAGAACAATATTCTACTTACTAAGGCCATGAATAACTTCATGAAAGATCATAGATCAGGTTTGGGTATCAAATAGATCTGGATTTGAATCTAAATAATACTTATCAACATAATTAACTTTAAAATTTTTAATTTCTTCTTCTGTAAAAGGGAACTGATAATTTCAATTTCTTCACAAGGGGAATAATATAAGAAGATAAGACTTCTGTGAGAACGAAATAAGATTATATATGTAAAAGCCCTATCACTCAATTTCCTAGAACACATAAGTACTACAAAATTGTTACTTCCTCTTCCTTTTCTCTGATCCCCTTAGCTTTTCCCCAATGCTTCTGGCATTCTTTGTAATGTTAACATGAAAAATAGGCTAAGTCTAAAAAATAATAATAAATAATCTAAAAAGTAACAAATAATCTAAAATAATACAATAATAAATAATAATAAAAATAATAAATAATCTAAAAATAGGTTCTTGCAATTTCTTCACAACTGTTGCAGTAAAAAATCTGCATTATTTATCAAGTGACTTTCATAAAAACTTAAGTTTTTAGTGTTTCAATATTAGAAAACAACTTTTTCATTTTATCAGCTATATTTAATTTGACCAGTCACCTGGTACGAAGTATCTTAAGTTATGAATTTTAAGAAGTTAAATTCTAATGCTAAAATTGCCACAAAATTAGATACCTAAAAATTCAAATAGTCCCACTAAGCATATTGCTAATAACAAGCTATAAAAACAAACTCAGATATTATGAACTTTATAGTAAGCATACTGATAAATATTTCTAAAATAGATAAATGTAAGAAACTTGCAGAACTACCACATAAACAGTTCTAACATTCTTTTTCATTGATGCCTATGAACATGTTTTTCATCACTGTCAAAATGGAAAGTCATGAAACCAAGAGTGTGTTTAAGAAGTATAAACAATGCCAGGCGTGGTGGCTTATACTTGTAATCTCAACAATCATGAGGCTAAGAAAAGAGGACAGTGGTTCGTGGACAGCCTCAGCTACTTAGTGAGGCCCTTTGCAACTCAGTGAGACCCTGTTTCAAAAATAAAGAATTAAAAATAGGGCTATAGCTCGGAGGCAGAATGCCCCCTGGATTCCATCCCCAGTATTGCAAAAAGAAGTATGAAACAATATGGCCAATCTGACATTCTAGAAATGGTAAGCCTTCTGAGGCTTGCAAAATCTCTCGAGGAATAAATAGTGCTTACTCTCATAAACACAAATAAATTTAAAACTAAATTTCACAGCCAACAAATTAGGAAAAAAAGCTACTGGGGGACCAAAGCAGTTTAGGAAACAGGTCTCTGATTAGTAAATTTTATTCCCTTCGTTGTTTAATTAAATGTCCCATCTCAGTCTAAAACTTGATTATTGTAAAAATAATAAAGTTACCAACAAACCATCCAAAATATACATTTATATAGTAAATATAAAAGCAGAGAAAAAATTATTAATTTTACCAAAAAGACATATATTTAACATAATTAGAAGATGAGACATTTGATTTGTTAATGTAGACTGAGTACCATGGTGGCTAAGATCAAAGGCCCTACACCCACACAGACATCCTTTATTATCTCACCTTAAATCACTAAAGCACCTGTATCTCAGATCCCCAGATCCTCTGTTGAGGATAATAATGGTAGCTCTCTCCCACGGTGATTTTTAAAATATTAGTTTTAAAACATGTACATTTCTTCAAATGGGTCCATATACATGGTAAATATCAATGTCAGTCTTTTATTAATACAAATACTGTCACTATTTTGAGGGGACAAGCTATATGAAAATATGGGTAAAAAGCATTCCAAGTATGAGAAACAGCAAATAAAAATGGCCTGAAATCAAGAAAAATACTAATACTTGAAGGAATATCAGGGTCATGGTGAGTAGAGCTAAAGTGTAGTCACAGATCATTCAAACATGACATCAGAAAAGCAACCAGATCTTACCAGAGCATCATGTCATTGTAAAGTGTTTATATTTTCCAGAAAACAACTGGAGCATTTGATCAAAGCAGTGATGTGGCAAGATTTTATTTTTAAAAATTCACTTTGGATGCAATGTGAAAACCAGATAACAGAAAAGATGAAAACACGGAGAGCAGAGAAGAGGTGACTCCTATACTCTAAGTAATAGAAAATGGTAATTTGGACTAAAGAGGTACTATGAATATGTGTAAAGACGTACTACAAATAATCAGTAATCACACTGTGCACATATGTTAAGGGTAAAATAGGAAATGTTCATGGACAATAGTGTGTAAGTGTAGAGAATTATTGCTGAGCTATTTGGACTTTCAAACTAAGTGAATGGTGATGTTATTGATTAGCATGCAGCAGACACTATTAATCACTTGGCTATCAGACATCTGAAAAACAGGATGGCCAAGCCGGCCGTGGTGGCACATGCTTTGAATCCTCGCATTTGGGAAGCTGAGACAGGAGGATCCTACTGTCTCCTTTATATACTGCCATCTTCAGCCTAGTCAGTTGACATAGGAGTTCCCCAACTACTCAGACCTCTGTTCTTCTCACAGAAACTCTCACCCATTACTGCAATTACCTTATTTTTATTATTTTTTTGTGTGGGGGGTACTGGGGATGTAACCCTTCTACCTCTGGGCTACACTCCCAGACCTATTTTATATTTTTTTATTTGGAAACAGGATCTCTTAAGCCAACAAGTCTGGCTTTGAAATTGCGTGATCCTCCTGTCTCTGCCTCACAAGTGTGGGGATTACAAGCGTGCGCCACCACACCCAGCTGCAATTACCATTTTTGTCCAAGTTTTGAACATTTTTATCTCCAGTTATTTCAGATCCCACCTAATTTATCCTTTTCAACATTTCAACTTAGGTGTCTCAAAGGTAGCTCAAATTCGATAAGAGTTAGTTAGTGACCTTTACCACCACATCTACTCCCCCATCTTAATATCATCATCCAGATAGATAAGTCAGAAATCATTTTTCATCCTTGATACTGCCTTCTTCCCCACCCCTGATAACCAATCCATCTCACTAAGACTTTTACTCTGGTTTATAAGTATGCATTTATTTTATTAATGCCTATTTCTTCACAAGATTATAAGTCCCATGAGTTTAGCATTCTCATCTCAACACTTTGTTCAACACTGTATCTCTAACATCCATTAAAATTTAAAAATATCATGAGGAAGGGAATGGTTGAAATATTTTTATATGCATACAAGAAGGTATCACTACCAATCTCACTAACATGCACAGGGAGAGAGGAAAGAGGAGCGTGGTATTGTAGGAGGGAAATACACCAAGTGATGTGTGCATATATTAATGCATCACTTTGAATCTCACTATAATGTATAATTACAGTATACCAATAAAGCTATAAAAATACAGAATAAAACTTAAGAATACCTTGAATTTTTGTTCCATGGATTTCTGTACCTGAGAGTTATCTGGTGGCAGAATGGTACAATGGCTAAGCCAGAGTCAAAGAGTGCTGACAGCACCTGCTTATATAACCTTGGGAAACTGACTTAACCTCTAAAAGCTTGAAGTATCTCAACAGATTTTGTGAAAATTAAATGATATAATGCCCATAATATGCTTAGAACATTTTCTGAAACAGAGAGTTAAATATATATTTGTTACTGCTAGATGTTTTTCATTCATTCAAATGGTCAATAAGCTGCTAGTGCAAGTACTTACTTTCATCACTTTTTCTAGTTAGAGTAAAGCATAATTATGCTTTCATAAATAATATTTGGAAGTTTTTAAACTATATTCATTATTTAATATCTCCATCCTAAAAAGCAATGCATTATTAGTATAAATTAGTTATCTCCTTTGGTGTAAAAAAATTTTCTCATAAACTAAGTAGCTTAAAATAACATTTTTTAAAATTTCACAATTTCTGTGGGTCAAGAATCTGAATGAAAGCCAGGCATGGTGGCACACACTTGTAATCTCCACGCTTGGGAGGCGGAGACAGGAGGATCGCGCAGGTTCGAAACCAGCCACGCTGGCTAGAGACCCCGTTTCCAAAAATAAAAAAGTATAACATAGGTCTGGGAATGTAGCCTGGACGTACAGAGGTAGAAGGGCTTCCAGGAACCCCAGTACTACCAAAAAAAAAAAAAAAAAAAAGAATCTGAATGAGGCTGAGCTGAGTGCCTCCAGCTCAAGCCCTCCCATGGGGCTGTAGCCAAGCAGTCAGCCAGGGCTCAAGACTGGACTAGAGCTTAAAGCTCTGCCCCTAAGTTCACTCACAAAGCTCTGTGGGCTTTAATCAAGTCTTCACAAATTTTTACCAAGATTTGTTGTAAACATATAATGAAAATGTCTCCATCACTTGTAAAGTTGCCATGAAACAATGCTATACAATAATTCAACATATACTTAATGCTATTCAAAATTCAATCAATTTCTTTTTGTATTTAATCTTTGGAAAGTTTCTATTAACTAAATGGCAAGTGTCTTATTATACAAAGTTATTTTTTTCATTGGATTTCTTTCTTTACTCAATCTGCCAGTTGATAGATAGATTTTTTTGTTTGTTTGTTTTAAAAAACTAATCTTTACCTAAACTATCCCAGATTTTTTTCTTCTGGCTCCTATTCTCATTTCATGTATAACACAGATCTTTTTATTTTATCTTTAACTATTTACTTATTCTTATGGTATTGGGAATTGAACTCAGGCATGATTTAAACTATATTCCCAATCTTTTTTCTTGAAATAAGTAAGGTCCTAGGGAGTAGTGGTAATACCAGAGGGACTCCAGATGATGGAGGGGAAATCTCAGCAAAGCTAGAATGGAAGGAGAGGAGAGGAGGAAAGCTGAGGTTGTTCAATGGAGGAGCTACATATGAATATGTGCAATAGTATAAATATAACATGGTTAACCTGGACACTCTTTGTTGGGAGGGGGGAAGGAAAATGGGGGGAAGAGGGCATGAAGCACAATCTAAATGTACACCATTTTCAATATGTTCAACTTATAAATAAAATAAAATATGGAAAAATAATAAATAAATAAATAAATAAGGTCTTGCTAAATTATCATGCACTGTCCCTGAACCTGTGACCCTACTTTTTCAACCTCCCAAGTACTGAGATTATGGGTGTGCATATAACAATTACAATAATATTATTACTGTATCATTTCCTGACATTTATATAATCTCAGTTGAAATTAGAGTATAAATAAACAAAACATAATTTACTAGAGAATTGGCAATATCAGAATTCATTTAATAAAACATTTAAATAAATATAAAATAATATTCAGTTTTAAATATGTTTACATTTCCATTTATGAATGAAAATACTGCTTGGTCAGCCCTTCTCAAAACAACAAAAGTAGAAAGAAGCCACAATTGCTTTAGCTCTTTAACTGTGCTGTCATATAAAGTGGCTTAACAATCATATGTAACAATTTAAATCAATTAAAATTAAATAAAACTTTAAATTCTATTTCTGAGTTACTCTTATAATGACCTATCTTTAATGGATATCATACTGAGCAGTACAGAAAAATCTATTAGTCAATGCTATTCTGAGCCATTGTGTGTGTGTGTGTGTGTGTGTGTGTGTGTGTGTGTGTGTGTGTGTGTTTTACTGGGGATTAAACCCCAGAGTTACCTCTGAGCTGCATTTCAAGTCCTATTGCCCTATTTTATTATTTATTTTGAAACAAGGTCTTACCAAGTTACCCCACACTGGCCTCAAATCTGTGATCATCCTATCTCAACCTTCCAAATACTGAGATTACAGGCATGCACCACCTTGCCTGGCTTATATTAGCACTATCTTTGAACATGAATTATTGAAGAAAATGGATGGCAAATTTTGCAATTAAATCTGAGGTAATAAAACATGAATTTCAAAGATACAAACAGCTGCTAGTCTCTAACAAGTCCATAAATTAAAAAAAAAGCAAAGTAGGATCAAGGCAAGAGTGTCATATTACCTTGCAACTACCAAGTCTAATACCACAAAAAATACCTACACACATCACATATTGCATATAGTTTTCTGACTCAACCCTCCTCCTGGACTTTAGCATGATAAAGTAGTGAAAAACGACCACAGGTTAGATTAAGATGCTAAGAAAGTAGCCTTCTTCTTTAAGCAACCATCAATCAACCTGCCACAGTAATTTTTTTTTAAGTTACACATATATGATCACCACTACCTAGCACTATCCAGACTGTGGTAAAACTGGCATTCTCCCACAATCTCCTACTGAAATCCTGCTTACACAATAGTTAAGACTCTGATTTAAATTCTAACTTCTTCATGATGCCTTTCCTGTATTAATTTCTCCAGAGAAACAGAACTCTGTGTGCATGTGTGCATGCATATGTTGTGTACGTGTGTGTGTGTGTGTGTGTGTGTGTGAGAGAGAGAGAGAGAGAGAGAGAGAGAGAGAGAGAGAGAGAGAGAGAGAGGATGAATATGAATGTATCATGCCCTTTAGCCCTAAATTCTTCCGTGTAAATTTCCTAATAGGAATATTCTCTTACATAATCATTCTACATTTATCAGTTTCAGAAAAAAGCAACATTGCTAAATACTTGTACCAAATTCACTTTACAAGTCTAATTCTATCAATTAATCCAATAATGTTGCTTATAGCATTTTTATAGGATTCTGTTGAGAACCAGGTATTATATTTGGTTATTCTCTTCAATCTTTCTCTTTTGAGAGGGTATTGAACCCAAGGCCATTATACTTCTGATCTTTTTACTATTTAATTCTGAAACGGGGTCTTACTAAGTTGCCGAGAATCTTGCTAATTTTCTAAGGCTGACCTCAAACCTACACTCTTCTAGTCTCATTCACCCAAGTATTACAGGCAACCACAGCTGGCTTCTTCAGTCTCCTTTAAAACATTTCTAAAGCTTCTCATCCTCACTCAGGACAGCAACATTTTTTAGGAACACACTCCTGTGCTAGGGGTATATAGCTCAGGGGTTAAAAGAGTACAGCACTTCGAATTTGCAAGAGTGAGCCAGGCGTGGTGGCATACACGCTTGTATCCCGGCGCTTGGGAGGCTGAGACAGGAGGATCACAGGTTCGTGGCCAGCCTCAGCTACTTAGTGAAGCTCTCAGCAACTTAGTGAGACCCTGTTTCCAAATAAAGTATAAAAATAGGTCTGGGAATATAGCCTAGAGGTAGAAAAGCCTCTGGGTTCCACCCCCAGTACCAAAAAAAAAAAAATGTGCAAAAGTGTGGTGAGTTCAATCACTAGCACCATCAAATGAGAAATAATAATAATAATTATTATTATTATTATTATCATATGGCCCTATACTTTCAATAGTATGTCTTCATTTGTGTTGTTTTTTCTGATGTTTTCCACAACTAGATTCAGACTATTTATTCCTGGTCAAAATAAGAATACTGTTCAAATTATCAAATCTGGAGACACAATATCCATATTCCCATTACTGTTATTAATTTTGATCATGTAATTAAGTATTGTCTTATTTATCCTCTGTATATTATTATTTTTGCTTTCCAATAAAAAGTATAGGCAAATAGGTATATATCTGTTGGTTGGTTGGTTGGTTGGTTAATTGGTTGGTTAGTACTGGGGATTAGATCCAAGAGTATTCTAACTCCAAGTTTCCCCCAGTTCTTTGTGTGTGTGTGTGTGTGTGTGTGTGTGTGTGTGTGTGTGTGTGTTTAACTAAATCTTGTTAAATTGCTGGCCTGGAACCTGAGATCCTCCTGTCTCCCAAGTATTGGGATTACAGTCATGTATCACCACACCTTATTACAAGCAGACAAGTTTAAAATCCTGTTAATATTGTGTAACTCATAAAAGTTCTCCATAGACTTAACCTAAATTTATGATTCTTGCCTGATGCAACCTATACTTATATGGCTATAAAGTTTCAATACAGTTTACTTATTTATTTTAAATTAATATTAATTACTGTTTAATAAGTTTATACTGAGAATGCCAAAAATATTTTTATTTGAATTATATGAACTTTAGCTTGCATGTAACTAAATATTAAAATAAATACCATTAACGCCAGGCGTGGTGGCGCAAGCTTGTAATCCCTGCGCTTGGGAGGCGGAGACAGGAGGATCGCACAGGTTCAAAGCCAGCCGCACTGGCCTAAGAGACCCTGTTTCAAAAATATAAAATAGGTCTGGGAGTGTAGCCCGGAGGTAGAAGGGCTTCCAGGAACCCCAGTACCACCAAAACCAAAACAAAAAAACAAAAAATAAATACCGTTAATCACTTCACCTCATATATTTCCTATATGAGTTAAATTTTCTAACATGCATGCTAAAGACTACTGTCATCTTTGGGATAAAATGTAAAATTTAATTTGGGACATATACACTTGAGTTTTGGGCATATTAAATAAATATCACAAAATCATAAAAGAAAATGATTACTAAAGCTAGCACTTTTATTATAAACAAAATACTGTCTATTCATCAGTAGAATTTATCTATCTACTGTAAACTATTTACAAAATATTTAGCCAGAATATGAAGGAGAAGTATTCTTACACAGTGGTGAGGCATATAAACTGTTGCTACTATTTTTAAAGACAATTTGGTAACTCCTTTTAAACTCTTAAAGGCCTGGACATATAGAAAAAGAAGCATAATATGTAAGTTAATAATTTCAAGGCAACTGGAAAAAACCTACATCTTTATCAAAAGAAACCAGGTCAGCCAGGCGTGGTGGTGCACGCTTGTAATCCCCACGCTTGGGAGGCGGAGACAGGAAGATCACGCAGGTTTGAAGTCAGCAGTGCTGGCTTAAGAGATCCTGTTTCAAAAAAATATATATAAATATATATATATATATATATGAAGTCTGGGAGTGTAGCCCAGAGGTAGAAGGGCTTCCAGGAACCCCAGTACCACCAAAAAAAATAAAAAAGAAAAGAAACCAGGTCAAAAATAATGTTTTATTTGAACAATGGACTACCATGAGATGTTATAAAGAACAGAATAGGTTTAAAATAGTACTTATAGACTAAGTAATACAATATTGCAAGCACAGTATTATAATATCTATATATATGAGGAAAAAGGATAAATTTTATATATGCAAACTTATACATACACACATACCCTTATGCTTTCCTTGACAGGAAATTTCTAGAAGAAAACACAAGAAACTGCTAATTATGTTAAATTTCTAGGGAATAAGACTAAAAAGGTTGGGAACTTTGTGTGTGTGTGTGTGTGTGTGTGTGTGTGTGTGTGTGTGTGTTACTGGGGATTGCACCCAGGGCATACTACCTCCTCCAAGCTACTCCCACAGCCCTATTTTTTATTCTTTATTTTTGAAACGGTCTCTGAGTTGCAGAGGCTTACTAAGTAGCTGAGGCTATCTGCAAACCACAGTCTTGTCTCAGCCTCCCAAATGCTGGCATGAAGCATGCGCCACCATGCCTAACTCAGCAGGAACTTTTACTTTCCATTTTATATCTTACAAATCTATTTGAATTGCTAACCATAAGCAACTGAAGTATTTATCATTTTTAAAATCTGTGACAATTTTTGTTTGTGTTGTAATGGGTATTAAGCCCAGGAGAGTTCTGCCTCTGAGCTACACACGGGAGTTTTATTTTATTTTATTTTATTTTATTTTATTTTATTTTGAAACAAGGTCTTATCTGGGAGACTAAGACAGAAGGATTCCAGGTTCAAGGCCAGTGCAAAGTAATTTAATGAGACCCTGTTTCAAAATAAAAAATGAAAGAGGACTGGGGATATAGTTCAGACACAGAATACTCCTGGGTTCCATCCTTAAAATAATAAATAAATAAATAAATATTGAAACAGGTCTCAGTAAGTTACCATGCACTGCCCTTGAACCTGCTATATCCAAGCACTGGGATTACAGGTGTGCACCACTGTGCTTAAATATGTGACAATTTTTTTAAATAGAGGTGAACTGACTGTCACAACTAAAAGTGCATATACACACTATGCAGTTTACTAGTGGACTTCTATTTTGAATTAATATATTTGGAGAAAATATTGATTCCTTGCTTCTTATGAATTACTTATTAAATCACTTGAATATCATGGATTTTGTGATGAGATAGATTGATTTAATTTTGATCATGTTGGTGATTTTTTTCTTTTTGTTTCAGGGGCATAGTTCCATACTAACCAAAATACCTAAATTATATACACAGATAATTGTGCCAGAAGACTAGAGATGTAATAAATTTTTTGCAATGGCATTAAATTCAAAATTGTGAAGATTATGAGCAGGTTAAAAATTAAAATACTGCAAATATTCACTAATTACCCTCCTCCCCTGAAACACTGTCCTAAGGGCTTAAAATGTTTTAACCTACATAATCCTCACAACCACCTCCCACAGTGAGCAGTATTTCTATCCCTAAATCAGAGGTGAAGAAACAAAGGTTAAGTAACTTGCCCAATTTCACCAGCTAAGAAGTGGAGCCAAGATTCCAATATAAGCAGTCTGGCTCTAAGCTGAGGCCCATGAAGATAAGGAGATCAGGACACAGATCATAGACAATGCAAAATTTTGTTTTTACTGGTACTAGCCACATGGTTTAAAATATTTTGAGTGGCCCAGCTTCTTTAGACTCTCTCAACCTTCTAAGTATTCATCCCAACCCTTCTCTGTTCTAGCACCTAAAGTGCTAGGTAACACTAAGAATGCATTCAGGGTAGTGTATGTAAAGTAATTAGAGAATGGCCAAAATACTCAGTATGTTTGTATTAACAGTTGTTAGACAAGGTATATTTAAAGAACATGGTATGCTTATGCACATCATAATTATACATAATTGTGGGATTCATGGTGACATATCTGTACATGTACATAATATAATATAATAAATTTCATTCTCCAGAATCTCCCCTTTTTCTTCTCTCCTCCTTCCCCTTGATGCACTTTCCTAACCTCCTGTTCTCACTTCTATTTTCATGAAATCTTTTTTTCCTCCCTTCTTTCTCTGGAGCTTTGACATATGCGAGAAAACATATGACCCTTGACTTCCTGAGTCTGGCTTATTTTGCTCAACATGATGCTATCGAGTTTTACTCATTTTGCTACAAATGACATAAATTCATTTATTATGGTCAAATAAAACTCCATTGTGTATATACACTACTTTTTTCTTTTTTTAAATTTTATTGGTACACTGCAAGCATATATCATAGTGCAGGGCAATGTGTTAAAACATGCATGCAGCCAGGCGTGGTGGCGCAAGCTTGTATTCCCTGCGCTTGGGAGGCAGAGACAGGAGGATCGCACAGGTTCGAAGCCAGCCTCAATGGCTTAAGAGCCTTGTTTCCAAAAAATATATATATAAATAGGTCTGGGAGTGTAGCCCGGAGGTAGAAGGGTTTCCAGGAACCACAGTACCACCAAAAAAAAAAAAAAAAAATGCATGCACACAGCTCTTTGCATAATTCCCCCACATCTCACCTTGCTCTCCTCTTTTTCTCCCCACACAAGTTAGTGAGGTTGGTAATAAAACCTTCACATATTGCTGTAGTATTATTTGAACTATTTACTTCATCATCCCTCTCTCCTTCCCTCTCACTCTTAACTATGTTCAACTACTCTACAGGTCTATCTTTGCATTATTTAAAGTCCCTTTCATTTTCTATTATCTCTTTAGCTCCTTCAAATGAGAGAAAACAAGCCACCCTTGACTTTCCAAGACTGATTAATCTCACTTAGTATAATATTCTTATTCCACACATTTTTCTGCAAATGACATAATTATGTTTTCCATTTTTTCTAAATCCTTTTAACACTAGGCTTCACAAAGTCAGTACGAGATTCGTTCCAAGGCTGTGTGTGAGCGTGTGAAAGACAGGTCTATGTCTATCTTCTCCACTTTCATTTCCTTTATTACTCTTCGAACCAATCACCACATTTGAGCAACACTCATCATTTTAAGTATTCAAATACATCAAACTCGTCAGGCCTAACACATAGTTGCACTTCTCTTCTCACTGATGAAAAATCCATCCCCAGTCCTTCTGAGACTGGGGATGCAAATATCTGCTCAAATGTTATTTTTTCACAAAGACCTTCAAAAATCACACTATTGAGAAAAGCCCTTCCAGAAATACACTATTCATCTCCTGTTTTCTCTTCTTAGTACTTTATCACCTGAAATTAGTTTGCTCATTTCAATCCTGTCTTGTTCAGTCTCTTCCCCTCAGTATCCACCCTAAGAGTGACAGTGAAACCTAAGTTCCATAACAGGAGAAAATGTAACTATTCTTGTTCAATGTTGTCTCTCCATAACTGGTATATAGCACATCCTCAATATTTGCAAGGTGACCAAATAAGGGAAAACCAATCTGCTTCTCAGATAGTTTTAAATATATTCTACAATGGTATATTCTAAAATGTTAAAATATGAAAATAGCAATGATATCTTTGCAGCCACTTTGAGACATGTGAAAAAGGCAAAAAAATCTAAAATTGATAAATATTGCCCCTATATAAATGTTTATTATATGCACCTAATGAACTGGCAATTATATTTATACAATTTTTAAATTCAACCTCATATAGTTGAAACACAATATTATTATACAAATTTTTTATTTCTTCGAAAATGGCATAACAAAATACATTATGTTGCTTAGTAACACATATTTTAAAAGCCATAGTCAGGTGTGTAAGTTTCACTTGGTTATGATCATGATGAAATAATACACAAATATGTACTGAGCTGTTGCTATGTGCCAGCACTTTTAAGTACATTAGCTCATTTAATCTGTACAATAGCAATAGGAATTATAGTGGTATTATTATTGTCACTGTACAAATGAGAAAACTGAAACTGAAGAACAGAGCTTACCCAAGGTAATAAACTAAAAACTGAAATCTTAATCAGTTCCTCCTGAAATCTTAATCAGTTCCTCCCCTCCCCCTCCCCCTCCCCCTCCCGTCTCCTCCTCCTCCTCCTCCTCCTCCTCCTCCTCCTCCTTCTTCTTCTTCGGTGGAATTGAATCCAGGAGCATTCTATCTCTTAGTTATACCCCAACCCACTTTTTTGTTTTGAAGATGGCATCTCACTAAGTTCCTGAGGCTGTCCTCAAACTTTCCATCCTCCTGTTTGAGCCTCCCAAATACTGAAATTACAAGCATGCACTACCATATTCCAATCTGTATATATTCTTAATTGAATTACAGATTCTAAGAAAAAGTAACACTTTAAAGTATAAATCGCCTTATGTATCCTTTTATTATCAAGTACTGTATAAAATAATCTAATTAAACAGTAGTTTTAGATTTTTCTTCTACATTCAATTATTTTTATGTATTTACACAAGTCTGAGCCTAGTTCAGTATACAAATTCAATTTGTACTATCAGTATCAAAGGGGAGGAAAAGGGCGGAAGAAGAGAAGAAAGAGGAAAAGAAATGATGGAGAGAAGGAAGAAGTACAGGAAGGAGGGAGGAAAGAAGATTGTTGCTTGGTTGGTTATTACTAACTAATATGATGCCAACAATTTCCAGTTCACTAGCCGAAGTTCTACAGTGCCTGATTCAGCACTTTCTCACCTGTTTACACTCACTGCAACAAATAGCATGGGCATTGCATCTATTTTGTTCAGCAATCAATTCAACATATACAAAACAATAGTTAACTGTCGCACGCAGTGACGACTCTTACACGATCTTCCTCAAGCAGTTTTATTACCCCAGTTTCAATGCTCTCTCAACGCCCTCTCAGGTAAAAACAACATCAGTCTTCTATCTCCTCCCTCATCACTCCACCAACCCTCTTAGCTCCCCCCGCTAGGGCATGCGCGCTTTTAACCTTCTCCTGGGCGGGCAGGTGGTAGCACGAGGCGCTGCGTCACTAATCATCCGTAAGGCGCCTGATAGGGCTCACTGCGCAGGCTCAGGGCACCGCCAGCCTCGTGAGCCTCGTGACTTGGCTGCAAGCCCAGGCGCCATCTTGAGTCCACGCTGGCAACAAGCCTGGGTGCCACCTCAGTCCTGCCGAGTGGGCCCCGACATATCTCCCTTTTTGTTTTATTAAAATAAGGCTCGGGATCGTGCCTGTCTTAGGTTGCCGACCCTCAAGGACCATTCTTACCCGTCATTGGGAGAACAATAGCATGATTGTTTCCCTGTCTTAGGTTGAAAGGTCCCGGGGACGATCTTACCCGTCACTGACTACCGATCCAGCATACTGAGCCATACATGGGGAGATAAGCCAGCTTCAAGGGCTGCCATAGCTTGCACCAATATGCGCTGTTGTTGCAGTGTGCGTTGTCGAGTTCGCCTGATATATCCAACCATGAAACATCATGCTACCATCAGCAAGAATGCCCAGAATGCCATGCCACCCCAGTCTTTTAAAAAACCCAATGTTCCATGTATTAAGTCCATTCATTGTTGTACTGCGGCGACTTCCACGCGGGTAGAATTAATTGCAGCGATGGATGCTCATAGCTCAATCATGGTGTGTTCAAATTCACGGCTCCAAGTTCCTAGAAGCGTCTTGCTTAATTGACGAAACAAACTGCCTGCATGGGAGAAATTCTGATACTGCACATACGTTATACATATAGTCCAGATAATTGAGCTTGCTGAGCCATGCCAGCAGCCACATGTGAGGATAGAGCATTCATAGTGGCTGCAATAACTGCCACGGCCACAGAGGCCACAATTACAGCAATAAGAGCAGAAATTCCAAAGTCTCCAAGGGTGCATAGAAGCATAGCAGAAAGTCAGAAAACAGGTATCAATAAAACAACCTCATTAACCAAGGTAAAGGAAGAGGGAAAGTAGAAATAATTCCCCAAAGATCTTAAAGAAAACAACTCATCTCTACGGTACCGAGCAGCAGTTTACAACTCTTACGTTAGGAACTAATCTTCTGACCTATCCTTTACACATTAGGCGCCTTTTCCAACTAACCTCAGGTGTCTTCCATCTATGGTGGCGGATTAGGAGAGGGAGGGGGAGGAGCGGAAGGTTTAGGGCGTTTCATTTTTTCTATGAATTCTAACAGAGCTTCTTCCTTCTTAGAAATCTCTTTCGCTTTCAAATTTTCTAAAATGGCTGCTTTCACTTTAGCAACCTTAGACCTTTTCGTCGCAACACCTGCGAACCTTCACAACGCTGTCCCTCGCTTATCCGCGAGCCTCGCTTATCCGCGAGCCTTATTTACTTCTATCTTGTCGAATCAGGACCAGCCCGATTCTCTAACTTGCTTACACTAAAAAATATCCTCCTTAATGGAGCCCCCTTTGATCGGGGTAACTTGCTTACACTAAAAAATATCCTCCTTAATGGAGCCCCCTTTGATCGGGGTAACTTGCTTACACTAAAAAATATCCTCCTTAATGGAGCCCCCTTTGATCGGGGAAAATAACCCTCCATAAACGGAGCCTCCTCCTCCTTTTTCGGAGTCAAAGGAGTACTTACCAGCCAGCTGCCCTGGACTGCCGAGGTTCTGATCAAAGACACGATCTTCCTCAAGCAGTTTTATTACCCCAGGTTCTTGTACAGTTACCAGCCAGCTGCCCTGGACTGCCGAGGTTCTGATCAAAGCGAAGTTCCCCGTACGGGCCACCACTTGTCGCACGCAGTGACGACTCTTACACGATCTTCCTCAAGCAGTTTTATTACCCCAGTTTCAATGCTCTCTCAACGCCCTCTCAGGTAAAAACAACATCAGTCTTCTATCTCCTCCCTCATCACTCCACCAACCCTCTTAGCTCCCCCCGCTAGGGCATGCGCGCTTTTAACCTTCTCCTGGGCGGGCAGGTGGTAGCACGAGGCGCTGCGTCACTAATCATCCGTAAGGCGCCTGATAGGGCTCACTGCGCAGGCTCAGGGCACCGCCAGCCTCGTGAGCCTCGTGACTTGGCTGCAAGCCCAGGCGCCATCTTGAGTCCACGCTGGCAACAAGCCTGGGTGCCACCTCAGTCCTGCCGAGTGGGCCCCGACAGTTAACCTTTTTTGGCTTTTTATAAGCTCACATGAAATATCTGAAGTACCTACTATCAATATATATATATATATATATATATATATATATATATATATATATATATATATATTTTTTTTTTTTTTTTTTTTTTTTTGGCACGTCTGGGGATGGAACCCAGAAGCATTTGAACTCTGAACCACATCCCTTGCCCTATTTTTATTCTTTATTTTGAAACAAGGTCTCACTAAGTTGCAGAGGGCCTCACTAAGTAGCTGAGGCTGTCCGCAAACCAAGATCCTCTGGTTTCAGCCTCCCGAATGCTGGGATACAAGCATGCGCCACCATGCCCAGCTCAATATATTTTTAATTGTATAGTTTTTCCACCTTATTTCTGTATAAGTTATGAGAGACATTTCCAATAATACACCACAGAAAGTAATTTTAACATACACTTAATATCCATGCCATACTAGTGTTCAATTGAAGGAGTAAATATTTTATTTGTAAATGACCTAAGACCATATATACATTTTTTCCACAGTAAATTCCTACGTGCAAGCATAAACACTGTACTTTAACACTAAGCCATAATCATTGGCCTGCCTTTTGGTGCTAGAGTTTTTATTTTCTATAGTTTTATACAAGTTCAATTGTATATTAATATACTTTATTACATGTTTCTTCTCCCATTTAGTATGCTTCTTTTAATGTTTTAAGATTCACACATGTTGTTAGTATTCATAGTTCAACTCCTTTTTCTGGTAAACAGATACCAAAATTTGCTTATTTATTTGCCAACAATCAGCATGCGGGTAGGTCCCAGTTTAGGGGTAGGATGAATAAACTGCTATAAACATACATGAAAAATTTTTAAGTAGATATGTTTTCCATTTCTCTTGAATAAAATATCTAGCAAAAAATTCCAGCATCATATGCTAAACTGCCAAACTATTTTTCCAGTAAATGTACCATTTTACATTCCTACCAGCAATGTTTAAATCTTCTGCCTATGTTAATTGGGTCATTCGTTTTCTTTTTATTGAGTTGCTATATATAGTTCTTTATGTATGCTGGGTATAAATCTTTTTATGAATATTTTCTCATGCTGGAGCTTATCTTTTCTTTTTCTTACTGATATCTATCAAAAATTTAATTTTCATGAAATTCGGTTTTTTTCTACTATGTCTTGTTTTTGTTGGGGGGGTGGTTGCTTTCCTCCAGATGTTTTTAGGTTTTAATTTTAAATTTAGGTCTATAACCCATTTTGAGTTCATTTTTTTGTATATAGTCTGAAGTGAGAGTCAGTGTTCATTTTTTCCCCATATAGATTATCCAATTATTCTAGCACACTTGTTAGAAAGACTGTTACTTTCTTTTCTGAATTACCCTAAAACCTTTGCCAGAAATTAACTGACCATGCATGTGTGGGTCTATTTCTACACTTTCAGTCTATTCTACTGATCCATAATGTCTATCCTAAAACTAATATTACTCACTGTTTTTTTTGAGGGGGGGTTGTTTTTTTGTTTTGGTGGTGATGGTTGTGGGTTTTTTGTTTTGTTTTGTTGTTGTTATTATTTTTTTGGAGGATTTTTTGGGGGATTGGGTGCTGGAGGACTGAACCCAGAGGCAGTCTACCTCTAAGCTATACCTCAACCCTAGTTTTTGTTTTTGTTTTAATTCTGAAACTGGGTCTAAGTTGTGGAGGGCCTGGCTAAGTTGCTGAGGTGAGCTGCAAACCTACAATCCTCCTGTTTCAGACTCCCAAGTACTTGTATTACCATATGTACCACCATGCCCAGCTTCAGTTTGTAAGTAAATCTTGAAATCAAGAAATTTTAGCCCACCTAGGTACTATTTGATTGTCTTGCTTATTGATTTCCCATTTCCCTAAAGTTGCGTGATTATCAATTCTGTCAGGTGAAAAGTTTTTTATTTTTTTATTTTTCAGTACTGGAGATTGAACCCAGTGCCTTATACATGCTAGGCAAGCTCTCTACCACTGAACTATATCCTCTGCTTGCCCTTAAAATTAAAGGAGTATCAATTTTTTAAGAGACGGAAAAAAGAGATTACTAGGGTTCATATAAGAATCTCACTGACTCTACAGATCAATTTGTAATTGTGGTGTTTTAATCCCTGATTGTACAATAGAATTATCTGGGCACATTAAAAGAAAACTCAAGACTGAACCTGACCCCAACCCAATTAATTATTATGATTTAAAATTACAATTTCACCTTTTTAAGAAATTCTAGTCTTTATAATTAAAGGTATCAGACTATATGGTATTTTTGTCATAAGCACTGCTAGTATCTAAATGAAAACTGGGATACTCATTTTAAAAATTAGTTTCACTTAAATCTGTGGCCTAATATTTAAGTAAGATTCAAGCTAAATACCAAGCTACTTAGAAAATTCTCAAGATGTTTGAAGAATAAAAAGCTCAAGTGGAAAAAAAATCAATTCAGAATTCTATACCAAGCTAAACTATCATTCAAGAGTAAGAATTTGTCTAGACAAATCAACCTTCAAACACACAAAAATAACTCACCCACCACTAGCAGACTCTTGTTGAAAGAATTACTTTTAATTTATTTTAAGAAGAAAAATATCAAACCAGAAAAAAAGGAGTATGAAACAAAAAAACAACTAGAGCCAAACTGGGTAGTTCCATTGGCCACTTAAGGAACTAATCCAAATTTTGTACAATTATTCTAGATAACAGAAAAGGAGGTATACTTGCTGATGTTTTTAATTAGTCTAGTATTCCCTTGACTCCAAAAGCAAGTAAGGATAGATGTTACCAAATTAAAAAAAAAAAAAAAACCTGTTATGGGCCTGGATCTCTTAAACAAATAGAAACAAAATTCTGAATAAAATATTAGCAAACTAAATACAGCCAAGTGGAAGAAAAAATGACAATACAGGCTTGATATCAATGAGTCTCCTAAAATGTAATCAAATAATAAATTCTTGATATATTTTTAAAGACAACATATCAGAATTTAACTTAGTTTATTTCAGCAGTATACAAATTACAAGTATGTTTTCTATGCTTTTCCGTATGTCTGAAACACAGTATATCATAATTTTTCTTTAGTTATTTGGGATATTAATTTATAGATTAGAGAAAACTGAAAACAAAATGCCTGTGGTAGGAAATAAAAATAAGAAAGCACTTTATTCCACAGAACCCCATAAAGACTTAGAACTTCACAGAGGAGTAAGATTTTTCCCTAAAATAGAAGAAGTGCAGTTGAAAATCTGGATATTTATACTTATAAAAGACTATCTCCCTTCACCATACTCAGTCAAGTAACTACTTTCCTCAGACTGAAAGGCGGCCAGAATTTTCATCTTTGGAATAAATAAACTAGAAAAACTCAGCATTTAATACCATCAGGTACACAGTAAAAAACAGGAGTAAGGGAGCAGAATGACATAGCCCATAGCAACCTTCTAGGCAAGCCAGAAGTGACCGGAAGTTAGGTGCATAAAAAACTCTTAGCCATTAAGAGACAGTTATTAGCAGATTTATAGCCAGTTATGCTAGAGCTCAATGGGACAATTCTGAGATATGCTCTAAACTAGGAGGGAAATGTTCTATATCTTTAGTAGACGCTAGTCACGTGTGACTGCTAACTACTGGGTATATAGCTAGTTTTACTAGAAACTGGATTTCTAATCAATCATTTTAACTTAAATAACCACATGAAGTTAGTGATTAGTAGTGGATAGTGCAGCTTTATAGAGTTTCAGTTAGGATCTCCAGCAGTACTAAGCCTCAGCTTCCCAAATAACCCACTCAACTGAAACACTCTTTGCTGGATTTCCTCTCTTCCACTTCTTACTTCCCGATTCTTTCCTTTAAAATTTCCACAAACGTCTTCCAAATAAACCAAAGATAGAGTATATTAGAATCTTCTTTTGGGAGAAATAAAGCCTAAGAATTCAATGAAAGCTTCCAATAGAAAGGCAGAGATAAAAATGAGCCAAAAGAAATTAGGAACACTGGGTGTGGTGGCACACACTTGTAATCCCATTACTTGGGAAGCTGAGACAAGAGAATTTTAAGTTCGAAGCCAGACTCAGCAACTTAGTGAGGCTGTAAGTAACTAAGTGAGACCCTGTATTCCAAATAATAAAATAAAAAGGGCTAGGTGGATAGCTCAGAGGTAAAATGCCTGAGAGTTCAATCTCCAATACCACAAAAGATTTTTTAAAAAGAAATTAGGAAGTGAAAAAGAAAACCTTAATAAATTATTATTGATAATATGAGAATAATAAAAATGGATGTTGCATCCATGAAACAAAAGCATAATATTAAAATGGGGCCAGTACAGGTAGGGATGTAGCTTAGTAATAATGTACTTACCTAACATTTTTGAGGCCTTGGGTTCAATGCCCAGCACAACAAAAATAAACTCCCCCCAAAAAGGAACACAAAGCCCTCTAAGAAATTAAACTAGGGTAACAAAAGTTTGTAATTCAGTAGACAAATAAGAAAATTAAAAGAAGGCAAACTAGAAAAATAAAACAAAAAGCCTAAGAAATAGAAGGGGGAAAATATTTCAAACATTATACAATTAATCTAGGAGATACAATGTCCAACTAGTAAGAAACCCCGAAAGAAACAAAAACAAGAAATTAACAAAATACAGAAAATTTTCTTAAACTAAAATATATGAATCTCTTAAATTAAAAAAATTATATATCCACAAAGATTAGAAAAAGTCATATTTCCAAGGTATATCACTAAATTTGTAAACATCAAGGATAAAGAAAATCATAAAAACTTTCAGAAAGAAATCTAAATGGCATCCTACTTCTGATAGTAACATCAGATGCAAAAATAAATAAAATTTATGAACTACTCATAGGTAGACTATTTCACAAATAAGCACTATTTCTATAATTAAAGAATATAAATACCAAAAATGGGTTCTTAAATTATGATATAGTAAGAGACTGAAAGAATGGAGGGAGGAACAGTAAGAGCTAAATCCACAAGTGTCATAAGAGAATCAGTTAAGCCAAGAAACTGGTAGAAGAGCCTCGTTTTAATTATGTAGGGAAATACCATAAGAAACAGAGAGAAGAATTAGGAGTGACTTCCTGTGGGGATGAGGACTTGAAAGTGGTAAGAATTAGAAAGAAGACTGCTATTTTTCACCATAAGTCTTTACATATTATTTGATTTTTGACTATGTGCATATATTGCTTTGAAAGGTTTCAAATGATAAAAATTGAGCTTAAATTTTATGTTAAAAATTTTCAAACTCTTGAAACTATTTTTGGTTATCAGTTGCAAAGTGATGTTATAAGTAATTAAAATCCAAAGATAATCACAATATAGATACTATCCACTACTCAACCATCTGGCTCAATAAAACTTAATAAAATGATAAAAGAAAAATAGTCAAACCTATTATTCCATGTCAATCTAGGGAATGTCAATATTAGTTAATTTATTTTGCAATTAAATTACAAAAAATATCTGGAGAAGCTCTATGTGTAAGAAAGATTTTGATGTTTTTCAAAGTTAATATTAAATTTATTATCATTTAAACACAATCAATGACTCTATAGTCACAGAAATGTTATGCACATAATAACAGATACTCAGATTTGTTAAATGAATTGCAAAATTGATAATCCAAGCATGAATTCTGCAAAAAAAGAAGACAGTAAAATTTCAAATTTTATCATGGACAATATATATGTAGTAACCAATAACTGACGAGTGTATATTTAACTACTTTTAGTTTCAGTTTCATCTCATTTCTTTTCCAGCTGACCTTTTTGCCTTTTCTGTCAGTTCCCCAAAAATATTACTAAACCATGATAAAATACAGAAAAGGAAAGCAATGACGTCCAGACATCTACAATAAGAGAACAAACTCGCTCTTGAGAGATCTTTCCAGCAAAAGCTTCCCACAGTTAACCATCTAAATGTTAGAAGCGAGAACACCAAGAGAAAACAAAACAAAACAAAAAAACAGGAAAAGCTTCATTTGGAGGGGAAACTTCATTTGAAATTTCAATAATAACCTTTTAAGAAATAATACTCTAAATAATGGGGAAAACTTGTAAGCCCTTTATATGCTAACCTGAGGAGAGGGGTGGGTTCCTAAGGACTGAACCAGAGGCATTCTACCTCCAAGGTAAACGTCAAGCCCTTTGTATTTTTGTTGTTGTTGTTTTGTTTTGGAACAGGGTCTTACTAGATTGCTAAGAGTCTCACTACATTGCTGAGGTTGCCCTCAAACCTGTGACTGATTTTCCTGTCTCAAGCTCAGCAACTATTGGGATTACTGATTTGCAAGACCACAACCAGTTTATGCTAGAAAGCATGGTACATGATTTTATTCTTAAGCAAAGAATTACAGTTGTCAGTTCTTAAGTAATTTAACATTCAACTATTCCTTCCTCAATACTTATTTTTGACAGCTTACATTAATACTTTATTTTACCTGTTTCAGAACATTATAATAAAATCAATAAATATTTTTACTATCTTAGTATTTTATTTTATTTTATTTTATTTTCGCAGGTCTGGGGATGGAACCCAGGGGCATTCGACCTCCGAGCTACACCCCCTGCCCTATTTTGTATTCTTTATTTTGAAACTGGGTGTCAGTGAGTTGCAGAGGGCCTCACTAGGTAGCTGAGGCTGTCCACTAACCGCGATCCTCCGGTCTCAGCCTCCCAAATGCTGGGATTACAAGCGTGCGCCACCACACCCGGCTATCTTAGAATTTTAAAACAATGTCCAGAGCAAGTATTTGGAATGCCATTCTGTAACCTTCAAACACTGAATTTATATTATTTCACACAAATATTTTACTAACAAGTCCATTCATACCTAGCACTTCAGAGAAAAAAAAACTAATTCTCATACTGGTTAGTCTTACTAAATACTAGCACTTAGAGCCTATATAGTAACTAATTAGGCCTACAGGTAATAAGAAAATAAGAATCTGCTATTAGTAGAAAAACAGAAGTTTTAAAAAGACAAGCAAGCCAATACTTTCACTCCAATTTTTAGTGACCACTGCTTTTAAAAAAAACTTATTTTGTTAAGCTAAATTTCTTCATTGTTGGAGTTATAAAAAATTAATAAAGACTTTAAAAAGCACTAAATACTATTATTTGTCAAGAAAATGATCCTACTAATATAGTAATATCAATACTTTAAAAGTTTCTAGCTGTAAAATACTGAGATTTTAACACAGAACATGTTTCACCTAAAAAAAAAAAAAACTTCTCTAATATTATTCTTTTGTAGGCTTCACTGAATAACACTTTTAGCTTTAAGAAAAAGAATCTGCTTCAAAGGGAACCAGACTTTCTAATTAAGTTAACTGGAAATGAAACAAAATTATTGAGGTTTTCATATGAAGCAAATAAAATAATATCATTGGCACAGTATAAATTTTAGTGACTAAACAACATTAAAACTTACTGAACCCAAAAGAAAGCCAAACAATTTCAATACAATCCTTGAGGGGAAAAACACTTAAATAGATATAGAATGAGAAGTCATTAGTAAGTGTTTGAAACCCTAAATTATCAACAAACAATAACAGTTTTTTAAGTATTTTTATCACTTAGAAGGAAAAGATGTTTCCACATTCAAATTAAAAGGTAAACATCTTTATAAGAAAAGTTATCTGATGAGAATGAACTTGGGAAGAAAACACAGTATTAGGTAAGCCATTAAAATCACCTTATAAAAATGTGTATGTACATTATATGAAGCTTTTACCCATATCCTTGGACCTGTCAGTACAGGATGAACCGACTCCTTTAACCTTTCATATGCTGAAGAAAAATCAAGGTTGGAAATACCTTGACATCTACAAAACCAAACACCAAAAACCAAACCAGGACTGTGTGAATTTGGAAAAAAAAAAAAAAAAAATCCCAGTAAATTTTAAGTAACCATTTGTTTCCACAGAGGAATAAAACTGATTTGTTCAGTTTGGGAATGGGTAGACTTTTCATTTGACAGAGCCAACAGAACTATAAAACTTAGCTACTCTAAGCCAGAGAAAGCTAAGAAGTACCCATCAAGCGTATGTGCTTTTTAACTGGCCGAGAATAAATTTTCAAAATAAGTTTTTTAAGTTTTCAAAAGAAGAATTTGAAGTATTTCTTAAGACCCTCACATCATGACCACCTATTCAGTCATCTTCTTCCACATACACTATGCAATGTGGGTCTTGAAGTAGGACAGAGCTGATTTTTAATTCAGATCAGTGACCACCAGCTATCTAATGGTGCTTAACTCCTCTAAGCTTCAGTTTCCTTAGCTGTAAAAGAATATAACAATATTCTATTTTGGCAACTACTTCATAATCTTTTAAGAAGAAAGCAGATAGTCACTCAAATTAAAACTAGCAGAAATCAATATTATGCCATTTGTTCAACAAAAAATAAAATAAAATAAAATAAAAAACACTTATTAAGTCATTATATGAGGCCAGTACCAGTCAAATATCAATACCTAATGTGACTATAACAAGAACAAAAAACAACATACCTACATCTCTCATGAACAAATATAAAAATTTTAAAAAATGAAAACAATAAATTGGCAAGAAAATCCCAACAATACATAAAAATGTATTCATAATCAAATGGGGCTTATTCCAAAATTACAATGTTGATTCAACATTCAAAAATAAAGCAAAGTAAATCACCACATTAACAAAATGAAAGAAATCCCAGAATCATCTCAATATATTCAGAAAAAGTTGATAAAATTTAACATTCATTAGCCACTTAAAAGAAAAAACTCTCAGCAGCCTACGAATACAAAGAAATTTATTTTATCAGTTGCAATTATCTATTACTAGTAACAAAAGTAATAAATAATAGTAATAAACACAAACACACACAAAGACAAAGGACCCACAGTTAACACCAATTTTTTTTTGGGGGGGGGTGTACTGGGGGTGGAACCCAGAGGCTTTCTACCTCTGGGCTAAACTCCCAGACCTATTTTATATTTTATTTGGAAACAGGGTCTCACTAAGTTGCTGAGAGCCTCACTAAGTAGCTGAGGCTGGCTTCAAACCTGTGCGATCCTCCTGTCTCAAGCCTCCCAAACTCGGGGATTACAAGCTTGCGCCACCACGCCCAGCTAGTTAACACCAATTTAAATGATAAAATACTGAACATTTTCCCCTAAGGGTAGGAAGAAAAGATCAATCTGCTGTTCAACATCACTTCTGTTTAATATTATATTGGAGCCTCTAGCCAAGAAAATAGGCAGCAAGATGGTGGGAAAGTATAATAATTTGAAAAAAGTAAATAGTTTTTATTGTTATACTACATGTTTATAATACACAGAAAATGCAAAGGAATGTATAAATAATTATATTCAGCAAGTTAGTTTAGTAAGGTTTTTTGATACAAAATCAAGATATATATTTCTACATACTAACAATAAACAAATAGAAAATATGATTTATAAAACACCATTTATTCTATAATAAAATAAAATGTCAATAAATCTTAAATAAGATGGGTCAGATATCTACACAGAAAACTCTAAAACTATAATGTGTTTTGGTTTTTGCTTATAGGGTTTTGGTGCTGGAGACTAAATCCAGGGCATTGAACAAGAAAAAAAATTTTTAAGATGTAAATAGAAGGGAAATATACCATTTTCATACAGGAAGATTCAATACTGTAATAACATCAATTCTCCCCAAGTTCATCAATAGATATAAAAGCAAAGCAAAGCAAATTGTACCCATTAAGGTATTTTTGTGGACATTGAAAAGCTGATCCTAAAATGTACATGAAATTGCAAAGTTTAGCCAAGGCACTCTGTAGGAACAACAAAAGACTTACAGTAACCTACTTTGTTCACATAAAGGCATATGTAAAAAATATAAGGTAACATTAATTTAGAGTTGATAGTATCTCAAGAATTTTGCCAAGGCTATACCTATGCATATACAACGACTTATAATCTTATTTAAACCATGCAACAAATCTATGTGGTATTATTAATCAGTACTTTTAGAAATGATAAAGCTGTTCCTATTAAATTTTAAGTAATCTTATCTTAGTAAACATATTTTGGTTCATGTAAGATGGTTTTCTAAATATACTGACAAAAGTGGTTACTTAAATATACTACCTGAGCTAGGCATGGTGGCACATCTAGCTCAGGTAGTATACCAGTACTTGAGAAGCTGAGAATGGAGGACCACAGGTTTGAAGCCAACCTCAATAACAGTGAGGACTTCCACAACTTAGTGAGACCCTGTTTCAAAATAAAAATTAAAATAGGGCTGGGAGTGTAACTCAGCTGTAGAATGCTCCTGAGTTCAATTTCTTTTTCTTTTCTTTTTTTTTTTTTTTTTTTGGTGGTACTCAGGTTCCTGGAAGCCCTTTTACCTCAGGGCTACACTCCCAGACCTATTTTATATTTTTATTTGGAAACAGGGTCTCTTAAGCCAGCAAGGCTGGCTTTGAACCAGCGTGATCCTCCTGTCTCTGCCTCCCAAGTGCGGGGATTAGAATCATGTGCCACCATGCCACGCCCAGCTTGAGTTCAATTTCTAATACCACAAATAAAACATAAAATAAATGTCCTGCCTGCCTTTCTTATCATCCTACCTAAAACATTACTCTACAAACTCTCTGTAATCTTGTCTTATTTTTCTTCCTACTACACATTACAGTCTGATAATATATCATATATTTATATGCTTACTGCTTATTTTCTACCTCTGCCACTAGAATATAAATTCAATAAAGATAGAGAATCTGTCCATGTTGTTCATTGCACTCTATGCCCAACACCTAAACCCATGCCTGGCATATATGAACACTCAATAAATACTGAAAATGGAATAGGAAAGGTAATAATAATTATCCTACCTGGTCAATTTGTATGCCTTTTCATATCATCTATAAAAATAAAATAACCTTATTTCACAACTTTTTATTAAATCAGGTTATATAACCTTTCCAAGAAAAGACTCGATATATATTTTAAAGATATATATCTTTAAACTGATTCTGGGAAACCACTTTACATAGTCTGAAAAAACTTAAGCCAGGCATGGTGGCTCATGTGTGTAATCCCAGTACTTGGGAGGCTGAGATAAGAGGATCTCAGATTCCAGCAGCCAGCCTCAGCTATTTAGTGAGGCCCTCCACAACTTAAAGAGACCCTGTTTCAAAATAGAATAAAAAAATAGGACTGGGGGTATAGCTCAGTAGTAGAATGCCCCTTTGTTCAATCCCCAGAAACACACACACACACACACACACACACACACACACACACTTGAAAGACTGAGCTTAATCTGTTAAACTTATGCAGATCTCTTACTTATGTAATGAAAAATACTTCATTTTAACCATCCAAATGCAAAAATTTTAAATTGTATTATAATCGAGCATAAAATATGTTCAGCATAAAAATTTGGGGTCAGCATTATGAGAGTAAATTATTGCACTCATATTTAGGTCTGTATTAATACATGATGACTACTTCAACTTCACTAAATTCTACTGTTTAGTGCACTACTGTGTCTTTTTTTACCCCCCTCTTATGTCTTGATCCCATTTCCTTTACCTCCCTGTTCTAGCCACTATCCATACTTTACCTTAACCCTTCTTGCTATTATCTTACTCCTTCCTTTTGTGTTATTTCTGTCTTTTCCCTTTCTTCAACATATTTAAATGTCCACCTATCCTTCAAGCATACATCCACAAAGAAAAGTTCACTGGACTTGCTTCCCCTAAAAGTGCTACTCTTGGATTCCACTGCTACTTTCCTTTAAAAGTACATAACTTCAGCTGGTCATGGTGGAACACATATGTGTCCCAGCACTTGGGAAGGTGACAGGAGACCAGCATGCACAACTTAGTGAGACCTTGTTTAAAAAAATAAATTAAAAAAATTAAAAGGGGCCAGAGGTGTTGCTTGGAGGCAGTATGACCCTGGATTCAACCCCAGCACACAAAAAAAGCATAATCTCCACTTCTCTCTCCCAAATTCATAGCCATTCCTGAAAGTCATCAATAATTCTTAATCACCAAATCTAAATGCCCTCCTTAGCTACCTCAATGCATCACTTAAGACAGAACACATTCTCTACCTCTTAACTTTCATGATCATATATTTCTCAGGGTTTGTTGGGACTGAACTTTATACAATATAGCGGGCCCTCTTTAAGGGGGAAAATAAGCAAAATTATAAATTAAAAATTGGGTATAGAGGTGAATATCTATCTAGAATGAGCAGGAACAATCACAGAATGACAAAAATCAAGAAAAATAAATATCAACAAACTCTCTGACACACTTCTAGAATACTTTTTGTACATTTTCACTGCATACATTTTGTGATCACCTCTTCATATGGCAAGATTATGAAAGGTTTTCTATAAAGAGAGAATTATGTTTTCAAGAGACTAAGCTATTATTTATATTTTTGGAAATATTCACTTAGGTTTATAAACTTACTAAGAATTTCATATAAAATCTAGTATTCTTAATTTAGGGAAACATTATTTCTTTCATTTGTAAAGTATCAGATTTGGAAGTTTTCCCAGGCTAGCTTCTGGCTCAGTATATATCAGTTTTGTTTCCCTTACCCTCCCACAAACTTCTAGTGTCAAGCAATGTAGGACACACTCAATCACCATATGATCTCTGACCTTGCAGTTATTGTGTCATAACTCTATGTGAGTCACCACGATGGTAACAAGAGTGTTCCCGGAGGTTATTCCCATGAAGAACAGCTAGCAAAATCTTAACTGTATACATTGTCCCCAATTTATAATGTTTCAACTTAATTTTTCAACTTAATGATGGTGAGAAAATGATAAATGCAATTCAGTAAAATTGTACTTTGAATCCTGAATTGTTATCTTTTCCCAAGCTCACAGTATACAGTAAGATACACTCTCATGATTCAGTTCCCAATCAACCACAGGATCACAGCACAATCAGTGCTCTACAGTATCCCAGCATTTTTTGGATATTGTGTTTTGTGTTTCATCATGTCCATAAAAGGTCCATCTGTGTCTCCTGTACCTATTCAGTCACGCATATTTCATTTTTAGTACATTATTTAATAAAGTACATGAGTTTTCAATAATTCATTATAATATACTAGATGTTAGATGATTTTGCTAAGTTATAGGATAATGCAAGTGTTCCTACCACATTTAACATAGACTAGGCTAAGCTATGATGTTTAGAATATTAAATATTAAGTGTGTTTTCAACTTATATTTTCAACTTACAATGGGTTTCTTGAGCCATAACTCAATGTAAGTCAATAAATTTCTGTACTTGGAAGCAATATAAGTATATGCCACCCAAACTGAATGTAAACCCAAATTCAACCTTCTTTTAGCTGAATTCCAAATCTAATGCCACGTGACATGTAGGTAACTCAAGAATAGAAAGAACAATAACAATCTTAAAATACCTTACTTTTGGAAATGTCACAAAAACATATGGTCATATGAACACTTTCTTTGCAAAGTTTTACAAGGGATTTTTTCCTAGTGAAAGACCCTAGAGTTTAATTCGCTTAATGGCAAATTTCCTATATCCTGCCACTGTGTGTGTGTGTGTGTGTGTGTGTGTGTGTGTGTGTTACCAGGGATGGAACCCAGAGGGAAAAACATATGGTCATATGAACACTTTCTTTGCAAAATTTTACAAGGGATTTTTTCCTAGTGAAAGACCCTAGAGTTTAATTCACTTAATGGTAAATTTCCTATATCCTGCCACTGTGTGTGTGTGTGTGTGTGTGTGTGTGTGTGTGTGTGTGTGTGTGTGTTACCAGGGATGGAACCCAGAGGGATTCTACCTCCAAGCTACACCCTCAGCCCTATTTTTTTTGTCTTTTTATTTTTGAAACAGTGTCTCAATGAGTTGGGAAGGGCTGAAGTCTGTCTGCAAACCGGGATCCTCCCATCTCTGCCTCAGGAATGCTGGGATTACAAGCATGTGCCACCACACCTGGCTACCCTGCCACTCTTATCTGTGGTCTTCACTGACTCTCTTTTTCTATGCCAGCCACTAAGTAAGGTACTGCCAACATTCCTTAGCTTTATCCTAAAAAACCTATATGGTATAGGTTTTCCCTAAATCACTCTGTCCTTAATCTTCTTAATCCTATACTTTACTCGGTTGTTTTTTTTTTCAATCTCATTTACAGCTATAACCTCTAAGCAAATAATCCTCCATTTAGAATCTAGTAACCAGTTATCAACTCCAGGGGCAAAGGAGATACCAGTCTTGTGTTCTGAATGCACTCCACTGCCTGAATTCTGAGAAGCATATAGTAGGACTTTGATAAAACATATTGAATAACTTCTTTAGTATATCTCTGGCCTCCTTCCAAGCTTTAAACCTGCTATTTTTAACTGCCTACTCCCTTTCCCCACATAGATAAGAAATTGTTTAAAATCCCAAAATACAAGTAGTGTTGTTGTTGTTGTTGTTGTTGTTGTTGTTGTTGTTGTTGTTGTTCGAATACTCTGAACTTCATTTTAATTCATTTTAAACTGTTAATAATTTTCATAGTAATTGTTTTAGGAAATTAAGGCACAATGAAATTATATATTATCATTATTGTAAAAGAAGCCAAATTAGTTTATCTCTAATAACCTGAACTTCCTTTTTTAAAACAAGTCAGGATAGCAGAGAGCATGGTGGCGCACGCTTGTAATCCCAGTACTTGGGAGGCTGAGACAGGATGATCACGCAGGTTTGAAGCCAGCCTCAGCTACTTAGTGAGGATCTCAACAACTTTGTGAGACCTTGTTTCCAAATAAAATATAAAATATGTCTGAGAGTGTAGCCCAGAGGTAGAGAGCCCCTGGGTTCCACCCAGTACCCCCCCACACACACACACAAAAGAGGCTCATCAGTCATGGAGATCTAATTTAATAACACAAACTCACAATCAGTACCCTACAAAAAGACATTATAGTTAGAAACACAAAGTCAATAACATACTTTTGGAAGGGATGGAGTGGGAATTGGGTAAGGGTTAATTGGGTGATATGTACATTTATGCCTCCACCATCATGTACTCCATTAAGATATATGACTACAATGCACCAATAAAAAATTTTTTTAAAGAAAAAACATACTGCTAGTTAACAAAGAGAAACAAAACATTTTTGAGACAGGAAATAATACAATAAAGAAGACTAATCTCAAGGACAAGTTGCAATAAATATGCCTGTACACATTAACTATAAGTTTGTATATAGAATGTACTCAGAAAATACAGAGTACATATTCAGACATGTAGCCCTGCTCCACTGAAAGACCTCATTGTAAACACACTACTAAACAAGAGTTCCCAAGCAAACAGCACAAACTGCTGACATAAGTGTCAGCATTTATACAAAAATACTGACGTATGTCTATTTGCTTTCAGTTGCTAGGATTCAAGTGCCCATTTTTCTCTGAGCTTGAAAACATGCAACTCTGATGTTCTAAAGGTTCCATAGTTAAACAAAAGACTGATGCATTGCTTGATATATGAAAAATACTGCAAATTCAAATCGCTGATGTCTTGATCACAATCATCTTTTCCCTAAGGAAAACAAATAAAAGTGAAATTTTTAATTTCTTTACCAAATACATCATCACACACTCTCACGTGGAAGCTAGAGAGAAACTGGGACACAAAGAGATCTCAAATAAAGGAGATGATAGAGTGAAGGAAGGGGTTTAGAAGAAAGGAAGGAGGGGGGACAGAGACATAGTAAGCATAAGAGTTTAAAGAATGCTATATACATATATGAAATTATCAATACCAATCTCAATAATATGTACAGGGAAGGAGAAGAGATGATATCCAGAGGGAAACACACCAAGTATTATATGGATGTATATTCCTATCACTCTATACCTCAGTATAATGTATAATTACAATGCACCAAAAAGAGTATAAAAATTTTAAGATGAGATGAAATTACATATTTTAAAGTTACTAGAATATAAATAAAATTAGGAAAGATTTGGAAAAATAATCCAAGGTTTTTTGTTTGTTGGTTGGTTGGTTGTCTAATTTGGTTTGGTTTTGTATTTGTTTTTTGCTGTACTAGGGATTGAATTCAATGCACTATACCACTGATAAACATCCTCATCTTTTTTTTTTTTTTTGCTTGTTGTTATTTTTTAATTTTAGGATAAAGTCTCACTATACTGAAGAGGCTGGCCTCAAACTTGAAATCCTCCTGCATCAGCCTCCCACATGTGCCATGTGTATCTGGCTATTCAAATTTTTTTTTATCTAAAACACATATATTAAAATATACATAACTAAAAAGTACATATTTTGTATTATCCAACAAAAGAAAATTATGTGATTTGAAAAAATCCTAATTGTAGTTCTAAATAGCGCCCACTTCACCTTTAGAATTATAATATTAAAAGTATATGCTATTCAATTAAGCACTAATAAATAATTTGTCATTCATCTGATTTTTGAGAGAAGAGGCAAAATAAATCTGTTAAGCAAATTAAACAGAAACTGCAGAACTATTTTCCATAGCTCATTAAACTCATTACATGTCAAGTTATGAGTCAAGTTAGATACTTACACCAGGAACTCGTATCTGCTATTGGAACAGCCCAAGTATAATACGTCAAATAGAACTGAAATTTTATTGGTTTGACAGCAAACCAATAAAATTTCCAGGAAAATCTTTAGAAGTTTAATTGTTAGTATTAAATTAGCACAATTCCATTCTTTTTCCGAGCCCTACCCCATTCACCCCCTAATCACTCTCCTCTCCTCCTTCCTGTGCTCAGCTCAAAGATAAGTTTGTGTGTATGTATGTAGGTGTGTGTGTGTGTGTATGTATGTGTGTGTATATATATATATATATATATATATATATATATATATATAATGTCCATTAAGGTGTTTCCTCTTACACCCCTCCCATCTCTCTCTCTTAGGTCTCCTTCACTCAACTAAACTTTCTCCTCCTTTGTCTGGTGTCCCTCCACTGTACCAATTTCTCTCCAAGCTTCTGCATATTAAGGAGAACATCTGACTTTTCACTTTTTGTGACTGACTAATCTCAGCATAATGTCTTCTAGTTCCATTTCCCTGCAAATGACATAATTTTGTTCTTTATTATAGCTGGGTAAAATTCCATTGTATACATATCACACAGTTTTATAATCCATTCATCTACTGGTAGACATCCCAGCTGATTCCATAAATATGCATGCATTACTCTGGCAGTTTAGTTTCCATTCTTTTGAGTAGTGGTATAGCTAGGTCATAGAGTAAGTTCATTCCCATTCTTCTGAGGATTCTCCACACTTTTTTCCAAAGTGGTTGCAATAACTTTCAGTCCTACAAACAGCGTACCACAGTTCCTACTTCTCTGCATCCTTGCCAGCATTTGTTTTTGTTTTTTAAATAATTGCCATTCTAATTGGGATTAAGTAAAATTTCAAGGTAGTTTTGATTTGCATCTTTCTGATTGCTAATGATGTTGAATATTTTTTCATATATTTATTGGCCATTTGTATTTCATCTTTTGTGAAGAGTGTATTTAGATCACTCATCCATTTTTTGATTGAGTTGTTTTGTTGGAGGCGAGTTTCTTGAGTTCTCTGTATATTCTAAATATTAGTCCTCTTTCAGGTAGCTGGGAAAATCCCCCATTCTGTTGGTTTACTCTTGAGATTCTTGATAGTTTCCTTTACTGTACAGAAGTTCTTCAGTTTAATGCAATTCTACATATTGATCCTCATTTTAATTTCCTGTGCCTTTAGGGTCCTGTTAAGGAAGTTTTTATCTGTGCCTATATGATGGAGTGTTGATCCTATGCCATCTTCGAGTAACTGCAAGGTCTCTAGTCTAATTTCCAGATATTTTATCCATCTTAAATTGACTCTTGTGCAGGGTGAAAAAGAGTTTATTTCCATTATTTTGCATATGGATAACCAGTTTTGCCAATACCACTTGTTGAAGATTTATTTTTTCCAGTGTATGTTTTTGACACCTTTGTCAAAAGTCAATTGGCTGTAGATGTGTGGATTTGTTTCTGAATTTTCTATTCTATTCCATTGGTCTATGTGTCTGCGTTTGTGCCACTACCATGCTGTTTTTATTACTATGGTTCTGTAGTATAGTTTAAAGACAGGTATTGTAATGCCTCCTACATGGTTCTTACGGCTGAAAAATATGTTGGCTATTCTGGGACTTTTGTTGTTCCAAATGAAGGACTGATTTTTCTCTATGAAGAATGACCTTGTTTTTTTTGTGTGTGTCGGGGGTACTGGGGATGGAACCCAGGGACATTCTACCTCCGAGCTACACCACCAGCCCTATTTCTTATTTTTTATTTTGAAACAGGGTCTTACAGAGTTGCAAAGGGTCTCACTAGGTAATAGCTGAGGCTGACTGCGAACCGCAATCCTCCTGTCTCAGCCTCCCAAATGCTGGGATTACAAGCGTGTGCCACCACGCCTGGACCTGACCTTGGTATCTTAATGTGTATTGCATTGACCATGTAGATCATTTTTGGAAGAATGGTCATGTTGATTTTTATTCTATTTATCCAAGAGCATGGGAGGTCCTTCCAACTTCTAAAATCTTCAGGTTTTTTTCAGTGTTTTATAATTTCCATTGTAGAAGTCTTTTGCTTCCTTGGTTAATTTATTTCTAACTTTTTTTTTTTTTTTTGGCAGTACTGGGGATGGAACCCAGGGGCATTCTACCTCCGAGCTACACCCCCAGCCCTACTTTTTTTTTTTTTTATTCTTTATTTGGAAACAAGGTCTGAGTTGCAAAGGCCTCACTAAGTAGATAAAGCTGGCCGCGAATGTGATCTTCCTGCCTCAGCCTCTCGAACGCTGGGATTACAAACGTGCGCCACCACACCCGGCTAACTATTTTATTTTTTGTGGGATATCCTGAGTGAAAGTGTTTTCTGGATTTCTTTTTCAGTGGATTTATGTTTGACATAAAGGAAAGCATCTGATCCTTTAAGATTGATTTTGTATCCAGACGCTTTGCTGAATTTAATTACTTCTATAAGCTTTTTGGCTGAGTTAGTTGGGTTTTCTAAGCATAGTATCATGTCATCTGCAAACAGGGATATTTTTAATTCTTTACCTATCTGTACTCCTTTGATTTCTTTCTCTTGCCTTATTGCACTAGCTGACTAGTCTCAAGTTCTACATTGAAAAGAAGTGGTGATAATGGACATCGTTGTCTTGTTCCTATTTTTAGGGGGAATTCTCGAAGTGTTTCCTCCTTTAATACGATGTTGGCTGTGGGCATGTTGTATATTGCCTTTATGATGTTGAGGGATGTTCCTTCTATTCTCACTCTACAGTACTTTTAGGATAAATAATTGTTGAATTTTTTCAAATGCTTTTTCAGTGTCTATTGAAATGGTTATGTGATTTTTGTCTTTGTTCTGTTTATGCAATAAATTACATAGATTTTTTTCATTTTAGCCATCCTTGCATCCCTGAGATAAACCCTACTTTGGTCATGGTGTATGATTTTCTTGACGTGGTTTTGAATGCGCATTGCTAGTATTTTGTTTAACAGTTTTGCGTTTATCAATGATATAGGCCTATAGTTTTTTCTTGAGCTATCTTTATTTGGCTTTGATATTAATGTGATGTTGGCTTTGAGGAATGTATTTAGGAGACTCCCATTTCTATTTCATGGAATAAATTGAGGAGTATTAGAATTTGCTCTTCTATAAAGGTTTTATAAAATTCAATTGGGAAACCATCTGGTCCTAAGCTTTTGTTTAATGATAGGCTCTTTTGCTGCTTCAGTCTCCTTGATTGTTATTAGTCAGCTTAAATTTTCTATATCTTCTTGATTCAGTTTAGAAAAGTTGTACTTCTAGAAAGTTGTCAATTTCTTCTAGATTTTCCATTTTGTTGGAGTATAGTTTTTCAAAGTAATTTCTGATAATCCTCTTAATTTCCACACTGTTGGTGGTAGTATCTCCTTTTTCGTCTCTTATTTTAATAATTTTGATTGATTCTTTCTCTTGGTTAGGCTGGCTAGTGTTTTATATGTTTATTTTTAAAAAAACAGCTTTGGGTTTTGTTGATTTTCTGTATTGTTTATTCACTTCTTCATTGATTTCTGCTCTGACTTTAACATTTTCTGTCTTCTACTAGTTTGGGGGTTAGACTTCCTGTTTTTCAAGGGCTTTGAGGTATGTCATTAGGTTATTTATTTGGTAATTTTCTATTCTTATGTGGGCACTCACTGCTATGAATTTTCCTTTTAATATTGCCTTTATGGTGTCCCAGGGGTTTTGTACATGTTTTCCACATCTCTATTTTCATTTGTTTCTAGGAATTTCTTAATTTCACCCCTTATTTCTTCTATGACCCATTCCTCATTCAGCAGTGTGGTGTTCAGTCTCCATGTGTTTATGTGGTTACTCTGTCTTCCTATAGTTGATTTCTAGTTTCATTCCATTGTGGTCTGAAAAGACACAGGGAAACATGTCACATTTTTGGAATTTGCTAGTGCTCACTTTGTGGCCCAGGATGTGGTCTATTTTGGAGAAGGTTCCATGTGTAGCTCAGGAAAATGTGAACTCTGCTGTAGTTGGGTGGAATATGTATGTGTCTAATAGGTCCATTTGGCTTACGGTGTTCTTAGGTCTGAGGCATCTTTACTGACCTTTTGTCTACAAGATTGGTGTAGCACTATGAGAGTGAGTTTGTTCTTCTTTGCTTAGTTGTTTCTCCCAATAGGATTGTATTGGGATCTATGTGTGATTTAATGTCACAAAGAGTTTTTTATGAAAGTGGCTGCACCTATGTTTGGGGCATAAATCTTGACTATCATTATGTCCTCTTGCTGAATTGTTCCTTTAACCAGTAAAAAAAAAAAAAAGAAACTGACCTGTTTTGTCTCTTCTGATAACCCTACACTTGACGTCTAATTTGTTATCATTGTTGCTACTCTTGCTTGTCTTCGAGTTCTGTTGGCATGGATTACCTTGCTCCAATCCTTCACCTTTTAGTGAGTATTTTTACTTACAATGTGTGTTTCTTGCAAGCAGCAGATAGATAAAATTCTGGTTATTAATCCATTTTTGCCACTTTTTGTCTTTTACTGGGGAGGTGAGGCCATTTATATTCACAATGATTATTAAAAGACAATTTTTAATCCTAACATTTTGAGTCTTCTGTTTGCTTAGTTGTTTGATGGAAATATTATTTCTCTTGTTCTAGCATTTATTACCTATTTCTTCTTTGCAGTTAATCTCTGAGTATTTACTCTAGTGCTGGCATGGAAGACATAAATTCTTTCAGCTTCTGTTTCTCATGGAAGATTTTTATTTCCCTGTAGAATTTGAGACATATTTTGCTGGGTAGGAAATTTGGGGCTGCAAGCTGTCTTCCTTGAGAGTTTGAAATATGCTGTGCCAGGCCCTTCTAGCTTTCATGACTTGGTTTGGGAAGTCTAGAGTGATTCTAATTGTTTTGCCTCTGAATATCATTTGGTCCTTTGCCTTTGTTGCTTTTAAGATTCTCCATGACCTCTGTGTTAGTTTGACTATTATGTGAGGTAGTTAACCTTTTCTCTGGTCTTGTCTAAAGAGGGGGTTCTATATATTTCCTATACCTGTGTATCAACCTCTTTTTCTACGTTTGGAAAATTTTTCTGATATTACTTCTCTGAAAATATTGTTGATACCTATGGTTTCAACCTTCTATATCCTCTTCTATGCCTATTTTTCTTAAGTCAGCTCTTTTAAAATTGACCCATATCTCTTCAATGTCCAATTCATGCTGTCCAACTATTTTCTAAATTATCTTCTATAAATTCATTTTTTAATTGGCCATCTTCTAAGAGTGAGATTCTATTTTCCATGTGGTCTAGTCTACTGTTTATAGAGTTTATATCGATGACTTCACTTTAATAATTGCATCCTTCACTTCCTTCAGAGCTTCTGATTCCTATTCAGAATGTCAGATTCTTTATTTGTTCCTTTATTTCTTTTAGACTGTCTCTAATTTCTTTTCAGAAATCCTGTATCATTTCTACTATTAAAGTTCTGATTTGTCCTCCTGGCAATCCCTGCAATTATGTTGGCAGGTTCTATTGTTATAGGGTTGTGGAAGCTTATTACTTCCTCACTATTCTTCCTTCTCATGATTTCATGTTTCTGAAGCTTATATCTTTGTTGCTTTTGATAGCTTTCTTTCACTCTGTAGGTGTCAGTTGGCATATACATGGGCAATTTGCGTTATATTCAATGGTGAAGGTTGAGTGAGGAGTAAGGTGCTAAAGTAGTAAATGCAAGAATATGGTATTCTTGCATTATAAGAATAAGAAAAGAAGCAGATAGGATCAAGCAGATTGAGAGTTTGAGTGTACCAAGGTAACATATCGTAAAGATTAGAGATAGTGAATATATAGGAGGGTTCTAGTGACCAGTATATTTAGGTATAGTGATATGAAGTGGATTTAATGCAAGACAAAGAAAAGAAAAAGAGGAACAGAGAGAAGAGAGTAGACATGAAAGAGGAAAGAAGCTTGTAAAAGGGATGGGGAAGAGAGCAAGCAAATAAGCATGAACATGTGTGTGTGCATACACATACACACACAACCCTATAAATTTATGACTACTTAGAAGACTTGGCCTGCTTAGGTCTGCATGAATTCTTTCAGTCATTTAAGGTTCACATTCTTTTTTTTTTTTTTTTTTTCCGGGTCTGGGGATGGAACCCAGGGGCATTTGACCTCCGAGCTACACCCCCTGCCCTATTTTTTATTCTTTATTTTGAAACTGGGTCTCACTGAGTTGCAGAGGGCCTCACTAAGTAGTTGAGGCTGTCCGCGAACCACGATCCTCCAGGTCTCATCCTCCTGAATGCTGGGATTACAAGCGTGTGCCACCTGGCCCGGCTTTAAGGTTCACATTCTATATTAGGTTCCTGAACATGTTCCAAGCACTCTCATTTGCTCTGTAACCTATAGCAATGATGTCAGTTTGTAGCCCCACTTTTTGATCTCTCAATGATTGGGACCCTGGCTTAGTTTCTTTCTCTGTCTGTGCAGGTTCCAAATGCCACTGGTGCCTTTCCCACTACAAGCCTGGGTCTCTAAACTCTCCACAAGGCCTGTCTCCAAGTCTCTAACTACACAGATGGCCAGTATCACTGGGGTTGGAAAATGTAAGGATGGGTCTGCATGCGTTCCACAGACTTGAGCCTGCATCTTTCCTGCCTATGGAGGTGGTAGGTGCTGCTGGAACTAAACCCAGTATATATGTAGGAGTCTGCATTCTTTACAAATTTGGTCTGACTTCTTCCCAGTCACCAAGATAGGGTGGACTGTAGAACTCTCTGGAGGCCCTATTAAGGTGCGGTGCTCTGCAGACCATAGGCCTCTTTGCCTGATTGGCCCTGGATGCTGTCTGCTGTCTGCTGACTCATGTCTCTGCTGTATCCCATAGCTGACTCCACCTTCACCCTCCCTCGAGTGAACTGCAAAGTCCCAGACCTTTTAAGTCTATCACATGCTGCACAAGTTCCTGTACCTGCACTGGGCAGTCTCCTGAGGGGAAGGTAAGTTCACTTATAGTGTTACTGAGTGCTAATCTGGATTTCTGGAGGGGAGGACATGGTAAACTCAGCCACTGCTGCCACAGGTTCTCGCTGGGCATCCAGATAGTAGGGACTCTGTGCAGTGCCAGCAGTTCCACAGCTATTACGCAAGATGGTTCTAACATGTCCCCCGAGGCCTCAGCCATTGGAGGTGGGTGGGGTACTTTTCTATCCTCTGTTCTGTCTTCTAGCTTTGTTGCCACTGCCTTTCAATTTTTCATTGCTTTGTTCAATTTTTTATGTGTTTTTTTCTCTTGTCAAGTAGCTGTTTTCACAGTGATAGAGATCGAGTGTCAGCAGAACTGAGATGTACTGCTTCCCTCAGTTGCCATCTTCCCAGAAGTCCTCATTTTTTTTTACTTTGAGACAGGATCTCCCTTAATTACTGAGACTGGCCATGAACAGGTGATCCTCCAATCTCAGCCTGCCAAGCACTGAAATTATAGACAACTGTGACCACACCCAACTCCTCTTCACTCTTACCATTCCTGAGTTGGGATTGTATAGTTAACATGCCTAAGAAACAGTTAACTGTGAAGGAAAAATTATGAGTATTTCTCTATAGATATAACTCCTATATGGTTCTCATTTTTACAACAAAAAATATGACATACATAATAATTAATATTTATGTTTACTACTAAGTATATAGATACTTTCCCCTAAAAATTTCTTCCCAATTTACACACAGGAAAACTAAGGCACAGAAAAGTTAAACTTGTTCAATATTCTATAAGAGGCAGAGATCCCATTTAAAAGTAGTAGTATGGTTTCACCTTTGTGCAACACTGTTTATTGCTAAGGAGAATATCAAATACAGGAGGAAACGAGGACTCATCGCTACCCACAGTTCTTTGTTTCACTCAAAGTTAACATGGAAATATTGCAAAAATGGCAATAAAAATATAAAATAGTATCCATGTTGAACTTCAAATATACACTTGTGCAAAATAGAAATGTTTTGACCCTTTTAACAAAGGAGCTTACATCTCATGTAGAGATACCAATCATATACATATGAAAAAAATGTTTATCAATAAAACCAAACTCTTGGCCATTTCTCCTAAACTACCTCTTTTCCCCAAATCCCCTATATTAGCCAATGACAACACTAACCTTTCAGATACTTAGACATGAAACACCTTCATCTCTCTCTCCAGTCACCAAAGACATTCCAGTCCCATTCTTCTCAGTCCCTCACAGGAATGACTGAAATCGCCTTCCAGATTTCAGTCATTTGATTCTGTGACCTATTCTTTACATTGTCAAGAATCTCCCTTAAAATCAGAAAATGTCAGTCGGGCGTGGTGGCACACACTTGTAATCCCTGCTCTTGGGAGGTGGAGACAAGAGGATTGCACAGGTTTGAAGCCAGCCTCGCTGGCTTAAGAGACCATGTTTCCAAATAAAAAATATAAAAATAGGTCTGGAAGTGTAGCCCAGAGGTAGAAGGGTTCCATCTCCAGTACCACCAAAAAAATAAAAATAAATCAGAAAATGCCTCTCCTCTTTTGAAAAATGTTCCAATGTTTTCCACTAAATACAAAATAAATCCAAAGATTTAGGATAGCATTCAAAATCTTCCACATATTACTTTCAGGCAAACTTCCAGTCTCTTTTCTGGTACCATTTCTACAATAACTCTATAATCATTACTTACTAGCTCTCCATTTAGATTGTCATGGCAATGCCATGAACTTTATTTACCTACAGATGGTTTATCATCTGAAATATGTGTGTTTGTGTGTATGTGTGTGTGTGTATACACATAACATTCAAATGCTTATATGCTCTACACACACCACACACACACACACACACACACACACAAACAAACACCCTTCAAATGCTTCCTTTATTAAGACTCAAGGACACTACCATTAAAAAATGATCACAAGCCAGGTGTGGTGTTATATGCTTATAATTCAAGTACTTGGAAGGCTAAGACAGGAGAATCAAAAGGTCAAGGATAGCCTCAGCAAGTAGTGCGACTCTCATCAACCTAGTGACATGCTGTTTCAAAATATAAATTAAAAAGAGGGCAAGGGGTATAGCTCAGAGGTAGAATGCCTCTGAAATCAATTCCCAATACCACCAAAAAACAAAACAAAGCAACAACAACAAAACCCTTATCACTCTTTGTCTTTTATAATAAGGTACTCAAGCTGTAAATATAGCATTAATGAAATTTTATCCTACAATGAGCCCGTTTAAACATCTTTTTATACTACTGCACTGCAACAGTGTATAGTTGGCATTCTCTCTACTATAATCCAATGATCTGACCACATAACTTAGAGGAACATTTATTTGCTGACAGTTTTGGGTTCAGTACATGTGAGGTCAAGGATCACAGATCTTAGGGCATGTCAGTGGGAAGTGGAGGGAGGGTGCACAAGACTTAACTCTCACATCATATAGGCCAAGAAAAAGAGAGTGAGGGGAGGAGGAGCCATACATAATCCCCCAGACAGCAGCCCCAGGGACCCACCTTCTCCAGTCACACCCTATCACCCCAAACCACCACACAGATACATCCATTAAAATGACCACTGCTGAGACTACAACCCTCAGAACTCAATTACATCAGCTCTGAAAACCAATTTATGAGATTTTTCAGAGGGCATTCTATAACTATAGCAGATGCTCAAAACAGGGGTTCAGTAATTGTGAAAGTAATTAAGACAGAATAAACAAAGTACATTACAATATTTCCCCCTCATCCAAAGGGAAAATATTCCAAGACAGTCAGTGGATGGCTGAAGCCATGGGCAGTATTATAAATAATACTCTGTATATACTAGTTTTTCCTACTCATATTATAAAATTTATATTATATTATAAAATTTAATTTATATATTAGGTACAATAAGAGATGCCTCAGCAAAAACTGATAAAACAGACTTCCAGGAAGATGGTGACGGAGCAAAACAGGGCTTACGAGCCCCGCTAACAACCAATCTCTATTACCACAAAATCAGCGCCTTTCATAGCCAGAAAACACCATCAGCAGAGAAACAAAAAATGTAATTTTAAAGGACAGAGAAAAAGAGGGCTGGAAAAACGAGACACCAGAAACCAGACCGCAGTGCTGCAGCCGGAGCAACGGCGTGAAGCAGCGGGCGCCATTTTGCCTTGCAGCACCAGGCTCCAGAGAGGAAGGGAACTCATAAGGGAGCCCAGAAACCGGAGAGGAGATACACCAGCCTCATGCCCGAGAACGCGGCAGCAGCGCCTTACTGCTGGCAGCAGCGGAGAGTTCACCGGACGGCACCAGACCAACGCACTCAACAGCCCACCAAACTCCAGAGAGGAGCGGCAGACAGCGAGCCGAGGTGAGCCGCTGCAGAACAGCCGGGAGGAATTCGGCAGATTTCTCGGCGCAGGAAGCAGCTAAAGCTCCCAGGGGCTGGGCTCAGCGCACCCTGCAGGGTCTCAGAGTGGAGTTCAAAAACAGAAAAGAAATACGCCAGCCTCACGGCTGAGGGCATGGCAGCAGCGCCATATTGCTACCGGCGGCGGCAGCAGCAGCGAATTCACCGAGTCCATGACAGCTCCATCTGCACACTCAATAGTGAGTCAAATTGCGGCCCCTAGAGGAGAAAATCCCAGTACTGTACTTCCAGAGACTTGACCCAGTGGGGGAGTGGTGGTGGCAGAGATATTACACCATAGGAGAATGCCCAACCTGGCACCCTCCATGGTCTAAAGCAGCCTCTATTGACTCCCTGGGTCTGAGACTCTGCGATACAACCCAGTAAAGGAGTAGTGGGGACTGAGATACCACAGACTCGAGATCCACAGCACCTTAAGTGAAGTCATAGTGACCCAAGGGAAGAACCCAGAGAAGGCACAAACTTCCGAAATCATGGGAAAGAGAAATAACAATGGAGCAATGAATGCCCACAACCCCACAACATCAGAACCTGATAAAAAAGAAATTCAGAGATTTCTAGAAGATCAAATCAGGAAAATAACTGTAGAAATAATAGAGGTGTTTCGAAAAGAATTCAGAGAGAGCCAAAGACAGATAAAGGATGCAATTAATGAAGTAAAGGCCTCAATATAAAGTACAAACAACTGATTAGACCACATGGAGAATAGAATCTCGCTCCTAGAAGATGATCATTCAAAAAATGAATGCATAGTTTCTAATTTAGAAAAAAAAATCCGACAGCAGGAATCTGACATTGAAGAAATATGGGCCCATTTTAAGAGAGCTAACCTAAAAATAATTGGAATAGAGGAGAGAAAAGAAGGTGAAACCAAAGGGATTAACAATCTTTTCAAGGAAATAATAGCAGAAATTTTTCCAAACATAGAGCAAGAGGTTGATACACAGGTCCAGGAAACTTATAGAACCCCCGTTAGAGAGGATCAGAGAAGAGGATCCCCACGCCACATAATTGTCAAAATGACCAATGTGGAAGCCAAGCAGAGAATCTTAAAGGCAACAAAAACAAAGGGCCAAGTGACATTCAGAGGAAAACCAATTAGAATCACTCCAGACTTCCCAAACCAAGTCATGAGAGCCAGAAGGGCTTGGAGTAACATATTCCAAACTCTGAAAGAAAACAATTTCCAGCCAAAAATTTCCTACCCAGCAAAACTTTCTATCAAATTAGATGGGGAAATAAGAAGCTTTCACGACAAACAGAAACTGAAGGAATTTATGTCTTCAAAACCAGCACTAGAGAAAATACTCAAAGAGATTAACTACAAAGAAAAAATAGGTAACACACACCAGAACCAGAGAAATAAGATTTTCCATCCAACAGACAACTAAGATTGGTTATCTGTGGAGATTCATTATTTATGTTAGTCTTTTACCTATCTCTAAATTGTATTGTTTGCTTTTATTGTTACTAATTTTTAGGATTTCTAGTTGGAATATTAATATACCTTCAGATATAGCATTTGGAAATATTTTATCCCATTCTATCAGTAACTTTTAACTCTGTTTACATTGTCTTTGGATATACAACATTTTTTTATTTTTTAGGGAGTTTGTATACTCTTCTGTTGCCTGTGCCATTGAAATCATATCCAAGAAATCACTGCCAATTTCAGTGTTGTGAGGTTTTATGACCCAGATTTTCTCCTAAAAGTTTATAGTATTAAGATTTATATCTAGGTCTTTTATCTATTTTGAGTTAATATTTGTATATGTGTTAGGTAAGGGTCCAATTTTATTCTTTTTCATGTAATTATTATTTTTCAACAATATTTAGTTAAAAGATTATTATTTCCTCCACCAAATGTTCGTGGAAACCTTGTCAAAAATAACTTGACAATATATGGAAGAATTTATCTCTAAGCTTTTACTTAACTCCAATAGTTTATATATCTGCCTTTAGAACAGTACTACACTGTTTCAATTATTGTAGCTTTATATGGTTTGAAATCAGAAAATATACATCTTCTAGCTTTGTTCTTCTTCGAGATTGTTTTGGGTATCTAGAGTCCATATTCCATATCAGGATAGATTTGTTCTGAAAAATAAATAAATAAATGTATGATAGCTTCACCTAAAAAAAAAAAAGAAAAAAGAAAAAAATATTCTCTGTTAAGAAAGAAAGCAAAAAGAAATATTGAACTGTTATCTTTTAGTCATCAAAAGCTTGGTATCAGACAAATGAAACTGTTTTGTGAGATTATCATCATTAATATTGGATAAATTGCTATAAAACTAGATGTCAACCACTAAGCCAAGCATGGGAAGGAGGGATGAAGAGGGAACGGGGTGGGGATCGGGTAGGGGCTAACTGGGCGATATGTGCATGTGTGTCTACAAAAGTATTTTCTTTTTCTTTATACCATTATGATATATGAATACATTGCACCAATAAAAAAAATTATCTTTAAAAAAGAAAAAAAGAAAAACTGATAAAACAGAAAAATAATTCTGTAATAAAAGTTATGTGAATACAGTCTCTCCCCCCCCCCCTTAAAACATCTTATTATACTGTACTTGCCCTTCTTATGACATGATACAATTCCTATATGGTAAGATGAAATAAAGTAAATAATATGAGCATTGAAATGCAGCATTAGGCTACTACATAAGGATTACCTAAACACAAATGCTGAGATGCCACATCAGTCAATCTTATATCCAAGATATATACTAAATGACTATTGGGATGGTAGTTTATAAAGCATGGATACACATGACAAGAGAATTATTCACATCCTGAGTGGAATGGAGCAGAACAATATAAGATTTCATTTAATATTTCTAAAACATGGTTGACCACAAGTAACTCAAATTGTGAGCAGCAAAACTACAAATATGGGGGAATTACTGTGTACTATAGGATAAAAATGATTTAAAGGTATAAATAAAATAGTATATGCAAGGAACATTTTCTATTGTAGGTAAATTCAGAAACAGCTACTGATTATCTGCATGTGTGTGCACATGTGCATGTAGATGCAGACATTTATGTTGTCAGTTATCTATAAGTTTATAATTTTGTCTTCTTGGTGGAATGAATCTTTTATAATTATATAATGGTCACCCTTTCTTCTGGTAAAGGTTTTCCTACTTCAATAAAAATGTTAGTATTTTATCAATTTTCTTCAAGTATTTGTCTTGTATCCTTTTTCTAATCTTTAATTTCAACTTTTATTTTTCATTATGTTTGTAAGTAGTACACAAGCATATTTTATAATTCAAGTGGATAATCTCTATCTTCTAACTACAGCTTTTTCTTCTGTTTGTGATTCCTGACATAGAATATTTGCATTTATTCCTATCATCTTTTTACATATCTATATTTTTTCCTTGTCTGTTTTTCATTGTATTAATCTTTTCTTCTCCCTTTAACTCTCATCCCTCATTCCCCCTCTACGTGTTTAAGTTATCACTCAGTATCTACTCTTTTGGCATTTGTACTAGTCATCTGAATATGTAACAAAATCTAGAGACAGACTTATGTACCTACCTACCTACCTACCTACCTCCCTCAACCCCTCCCTCCCTCCCTCCCTTCCTTCTCCCCCCCCCAAACACACATGCCTCTTGTGAATTACACATTCTCAGGGTAAAATTTATTTAGCCCTTCCTCTTTCCCTTGTGCCAAGGTAAAGATAGGCACTCCATCTCCATGCCTGTATTTATTTTTCATTTACTCATATATTGAAGGAAGTAGCACTTTGAGGATCTCAGCTTTATGCAGAAGTCTCCTATTGGATCTCTCACTTTGGACAGATCCTAGACTTTATCTTTTGAGCATAGCCATGCATAGAAAAATAAATATTGCAAGTTCTCTAAGAATGGTCAGAAACTCTTCAAGTGAAAGTTGACTTTAATGCCTCTAACCTCTAACCCTTCAGACTTCCTGCTTTCACTTCTTTTCAGGGATCTCAAATTTTCTTATTGTTGTGCTAATTCACCAATTTCTTTCAAGATACTTTTGAATGTTTAACCTGTAGCTTGTTTTAATTTAAAGATTCCTTAGAGGCTTGTTATATACTGGAAATGGTAGTTAGTATATGTAGTATTTTCTAAGTTTTAGCTAAATGATTTGGGGTTAGTTAATTCCTCTTGGTTTCTAGCTGCAAAATAGGGACCCAACACTTACTTCAGGACTGCTGAAGACTAGGACGGTTGAGGGTAACATATAATGAGCATTACCTAATTACTATATAATATTATAACAATCTCTTTTCTGTTCCTGGGTTACATCTATTACCTATATTATTTTTACTACTGATACATTGCTGCTGGAAAATTTAAGCATCTTTTTTGACTGTTAATAATGGTGATCATGCTAAATAGTTATTAACACTGTAAATTATGCTAAGATCATCCAGTCTCAGAAAGTCAAGGGTTGTATGGGTTTTTTTTTTGTTGTTGTTGTTGTTTGTTTGTTTGTTTGTTTGTTTTTTGCAGGGCTGGGGATGAAACCCAGGGGCATTTGACCTCCGAGCTACACCCCCTGCCCTATTTTTTATTCTTTATTTTGAAACCGGGTCTCACTGAGTTGCAGAGGGCCTCACTAAGTAGCTGAGGCTGTCCGTGAACCATGATCTTCCAGATCTCAGCCTCCCGAATGCTGGGATTACAAGCGTGCACCACCATGCCCGGCTAGGGGTTGTATGTTTTAATATGTGGAAGATAGAGAAAAAATAGGAAACAGAAGGTCTTTAGATAAATGTGGAGAGAGACCAGTAGAATAGTGAAAGGGGACTAGAAGAGGGAAGGGGAGGGGTAAAAGAAGGACTGAGGAAGAAAACAGTTCAAATAATGCTTTAATAATATATAAAGGTATTACTACTGGTTTCTCTAGCATGTTCTGGGAGGGAGGAGGGGCAGCAGGGTGGGATACAGAGAGAACTACACCAAGAGCTGCATGCATGTATGCTCCTATTACATTAAGCCTCACTATGATATATAATTATAATGCACTAATAAAAATATTTAAAAGTCTTATCATTAGAAGAAAAGACTGCTAAATGTGACATTTAAATTAAGAACTTATTATCTAAAAATACCGTAAAATTGGAAGAAGATATTTGTAACCCAAATAAGCAATAAAGGATTAGTGTTCAAATATATAAAATAATTCATGAATTATTAAGGAAAAACAAATCATCTAATTTTCAAGAGTAAAAGACATAAATAGAAATATAGCCCATAAGCATATAAAAAGCATTAAACCTAATTTAGTAATTGAGAAAATGCAAGTCACTTAATACTCACTAGACTAGCAAAAACTGAAATTAGTAAATAAAAAGCATGAGTTGGTGAGAATGTTGGGTCTGAGGGTATTCTCATGTACTGCCAGAAAAACAAAAATAGTTATTTCCATTTTGAAAAAAATGTTTGGTTATAAATACTTATAGTTATAATACTTTAATACTTTTAAATAAATAGTTTAATACTTATAAAATAAATAGTTTTAAAGACATATATGGGTTAAATTTCCCCCCCAAAAAAAATTGTTGAGATCCTCAGTACAGCAGAATATAACCTTAATTGAAATTTGGGCCTTACAGTAATAAAGTTAAATTGAGGCCATTAGGGTAAGCCCTAATCCAATATTACTGCAATCCTTATAAAAAAGAAAATCTGGACACAAAGATAAGCATAAGGACAGAAAGACAGACTGCCATATGAAGATGGAGGCAGAGTTCAGGGGATACAGCTACAAGCCCCAAACGGCCAGCAAACCACCAGAGGATAAAACAGCATGGAACAGATCCTTCTCTCAATCCTCAGAAAGGAAGCAGCCTGCGGACACTTAATCTTGGACTCTAGCTTACAAAATGATGAGGCAATTCCTGTTCTTTACGCCACTATGTTTGCAATACTTCATTATGGCAGCACTGGCAAACTAATACATTTCTAAAACAAACTAAACTTGGAAGCATAGAACAACATAAATGTATTATTCACAGTTCTGTAAGCCAGAAGTCTGACACAAGTCTCACTGATCTTTTAAATCAAGGTGTTGACAGGGCTTCACTACTTTCTTGGGGGAAAAAAAAATCTGCCTCCTTTCCTTCTGCAACTTCTATATGCTGCCTGCTTTCCTTGTTCATGGTCACTTTCTTTTTTTTAGCTGCCAACGGTTGACTAAGTGAGTCCTCCTGACACTGCATTATTCCAGCCTTGCTTCCATTTTCCCATCTCCTATGACCTCTTCCGCTTCTCCCACTTTTTAAGGACCTTTGCCCACTCACATAATCTCAAAATCCTTAATCATATTTGCAAAGTCCCTTTTGCAAAGTAAGGTAACATATTCACAAACTCAAGGAATCATAACATGGACCTCTTTGCCACTACTCTCCCTCCATACAGGGGAAAACTGAATATGAGCACACCTTGCAATTCAGCACATACACATACAGATGCATCAGGAAACATAAGAATTTTCACAGCAGTGTTATATACAAACAAAACCCCATAAATGGTGAAATAGACAAATTTTCTATGTTCATATAATGAAACACTATAAACCATTGGAAAAATGAACTACAACTATCCATACTTCAACATGGATGAATCTCAGAAACTATCAACAAGAAGAGTTACAGAGTGTATACAATATGGTTCCATTTATCTAAAATTCAAAAGCAGGCAATACTACTAACAACATATTATTTAGAGTGACATTCATGGGTTGTTATCAAGATAAGCAAAAGCCAGGCATGGTGGCACACATCACATCTGTAATGCCAGTACTTGGGAGGCTAAGACAGAAGGATCATAAGTTTGAAGTGAGACTCCTTAACTTAGGGAGATCCTCAGCAACTTGGCAAGACTGTTTCAAAATTAAAAAAAAAAAAAAAGTTGGGAGTGTAGCTTGCAGGCAGAATACCCCCTGGATTCAATTCCCACTATAAATTTTTTTTAAAGGCAAGGTAATTAGTGGGGGAAAATTACAGACCTCACAAGATTTGTTACCGCTGGAGAAGAAATGGAGCCAAGAGAGACGGACAGCCAGGCAGGGTGACACATGCCTATATAATCTAGTACTTGGAAGGCTGAGACAGGATTAAAGACCAACCTCAGCAAAATCAGGGAGATCCTGTTTTAAAATAAAAAATAAAATCAAGCTAGGGCTGTATCTTAGGAGTAATACACCCCTGGGTTCAAACCCTAGTACTACCAAAAAAATAAATAAATAAATACAAGAGAAACAGACTGGCGGAGGAGAAGGCCTTCAAAGGAAACAAGTAGTGAAGTAGTGTATGACTTTTATTTTACTCTTTTCTTAAACCATATAAAATTAGTCCTTTTTTTTTTTTTTTTTTGCAGTAATGAGGATGGAACCCAGGAACATTTCCAGGACATTCTACCTCCCACTAATACCTCCAGCCCTATTTTTTATTCTTTGTGTGTGTGTGTGTGTGGTACTGGGGTTCCTGGAACCCCTTATACCTCTGGACTACACTCCCAGGCCTATACTGTTTTATTTTTGGAAACAGGGTCTCTTAAGCCAGCACGGCTGGCTTTGAACTTGTGTGATCCTCCTGTCTCCACCTCCCAAGCGCGGGGATTACAAGCATACGCCACCATGCCCGGCTTTATTCTTTATTTTTTGAAACAGGGTCTGAGTTGCAAAGGGCTTCACCTAGTAACTGAGACTGTCTTGGAACCACAATCCTCCTGTCTCAGCCTCCCAAATGCTGGGATCACAAGTGTATGCCACCATGCCCAGCTTTGTATTCTTTTATGTATGATACTTCTCATTAAAAATTTAAATTCTAACTAAATTCAAAATGTGTTGAATGCAAATTGTATGAAATAAGGGAGAAAGAAGCAGTCAAAAACTATAGCAGATAGAGGAGGGAATCTATATAGAGAAGAGGCCTCCTTAAAAAAAAAAATCAATGCTGGAAAGAAACTTCTACTAGACTGTAAAAGAAAAAAAAAATACTGGGAGATACATTCTTCTAACCCACATTTTCAGAAGAGGCTTCTAACACCCATTCCAATATGCATGGATCAGCTTGTAAATAACAAGGTGAAAACGAAGTCAATGTTATAAACTGTCAGGAACTACCCAAAGACAGAACCCAGCTCTCCTAAAGATGTGTTTAGCTAACACAGTTGTTCAATTTGTTTTATTTAAACAGAATGTCTTTATGCAAAACAAGCAACAGTCAGTTCACTTCTATTCTTCCTATTCTTTTCACGCTCCCCCTCTTCTTCTATATACACCTGTTATGTAGCTGGTCCCTAAAGGCACTTGATCAGCTGCATCCTGACAAGCCACCCTGAAATAATCCTATCTGATACCAAGTTTGTCTTCAAGGCCATTATTATGAATTAGGTGATTTCAAAAGTCCCTCCTAGCACTCTCTCCCATTACTTCTCCCCACTGCCTTTAACCAACGACAGTGCCTTTTAAATCTTAGTTGGAGATACCTGGAAAAAGTGAATACAGCTTAGAAAACCTGAATGCATGGACATTTATGCTCCCTACAGACAATACAGATGGACTAGAAGTCAAGATCTAGGTTCTAGGCCTGGTCTTCACAATCTCTCACAGCATAAACCTGATCCAATATTTTTATTCTCTGGGGTTCCGTTTCTTTCCTTTCTGTGTAATGAGCACATTTCAATCAATCTCTAAATTTCTCTAATATGTTCTATGCAAACATTTATAGTATACTTTTCAGCAAGTATAGATTCTTTCTGCTTATATGAGGTATAGGAAAGCTGGAGAGTGTGTTAGGAAAATAGGCTGACCTGGTAATTAAAAGGGAAAGGGGAGAAAAAATGAGAGGAGATCCCATAGTGAAGAAGATAGGGCCTACAGACAATGGATACAAAACTCTACAGTTTTACCTATGGTCACCTTTCACTCAGAGTACGAAAATATAAGTAACAGAAATGTTATTATTCTGTATAATATAATTAAAATATCACATATTACTTCACATGAATTGTTAACTTTTAATCACACTTTTATTTTTATTTTTATTTTTATTTTTTTATTTATTTATTTATTTTTTTTTGGTGGTACTGGGGTTCCTGGAAGCCCTCCTTCCTCCGGGCTACACTCCCAGACCTATTTTATATTTTTGAAACAGGGTCTCTTACACCAGCACGGCTGGCTTCGAACCTGCGCGATCCTCCTGTCTCCGCCTCCCAAGCGCGGGGATTACAAGCGTGCGCCACCACGCCCGGCTCACACTTTTATTTTTAAATATGGCCAATTCTGCTTTAATGAAGTTTTGTTCTCAACATACAGATTGTCAGTTACCTATCCAAAAATGTCTTAATCTTATTTGTTCCTCAAAGGCAACCTCAACCAGTAGGAATAATATAAGCAAAAGAAAAAAAGTCCACAAGCTCAGTAACAATAAGCAGCCCTCAATCCACTGGAACCCACCAAGGATGCAGGAGGAAGAGACCTGAAAGTCCTTAAATGCTTTTTTAATGTTTTAATGTTTTTTGTTTTTTTGTTTTTTTGTGGTTTTTTTTTTTTTTTTCTTGGTGGTACTAGGCTTGTGAAAGCCCGGGGCTTTCTAACTCCAGGCTATACTCCCAGACATATTTTTTTATATTTTATTTGGAAACAGGGTCTCACTAAGTTGCTGAGAGCCTCACTAAGTAGCCAAGGCTGGCTTCAAACCTATGCGATCCTCCTGTCTCAGCCTCCCAAAAGCTGGGATTACAAGCGTGCGCCACCATGCACAGCCTGTTTTAATGTTTTTTAAAAAACAAAAACATGGCCGGGCATGGTGGCGCACGCTTGTAATCCCCGCGCTTGGGAGGCAGAGACAGGAGGATCGCGCAGGTTCGAAGCCAGCCGCGCGCGCTGGCTTATGAGACCCTGTTTCCAAATAAAGTATGAAAAATAGGTCTGGGAGTGTAGCCCGGAGGTAGAAGGGCTTCCAGGAACCCCAGTACCACCAAAAAGAAAAAAAAAAAAAAAAATTAAGAGCAGGTTATGAAGGACTTTTCAAGCAATGGTTAAGGGCATGAACTTTATCTTATGAATAGTAAAAAGTCATGAAGCATTCTTAAAACAGGGCAAGTGACAGTCAAATCTGTGTTTCTGAAAAGTAACTGATGGCAGAGTATAGATAATAATTATAAGATAGAGTATAAAATTATTATGTAGGCTACATTATTACACAATATAAATATGAGATTAGAATAAAATACTCATCGTTGAAGCCATAAAATAAATTTCAAAAATACTATAATATTGTTAAAGAATTCACAGTGGGAACCAGGCATGGTGGCACATACCTATAATTCCAGCTATTTGGGAGGCTGAAGCAGAAGGATCACAAATTTCGAGGAGAGCCAGAACAATTTAGCCAGCTAAGTAGCTAAGTGTTAGATCATTTACCTAGCATATGTGAGGCCTTGGGTTCAATCCCCAGTACCACCAAATAAGGAAAGAAAAAGGGAGGGACTGAGGGAGGAAAAGAGAGGGAGGGAAACTCACAGTGGTGTATGCAAATTCCTTGGGTAAATAAATAATCACACTTTAAAATCTCTCTTTTTATATGCTTTTGTGTGTGTGTGTGTGTGTGTGTGTGTGTGGTACTGGGGTTCTGGGAAACCCTTCTACCTCCGGGCTACACTCCCAGACCTATTTTATATTTTTTTATTTGGAAACAGGGTCTCTTAAGTCAGTGAGGCTGGCTTCAAACCTGTGTGATCCTCCTGTCTCCTCCTCCCAAACCAGGGATTACAAGGGTGCGCTACCACGCCCGGCTATACGCTATACGTGCTTTTTTTTTTTTTTCCAAAAAATTAACTATAATGCTTTTAACTATAAAAATTATAGTTTAATAAAATTTAACTATAATAATTTAAATAAAAATTATAGTTTAATAAAAATTAACTATACTAATTTAAATAAAAATTAACTATAGGGCCGGGCATGGTGGCGCACGCTTGTAATCCCCGCGCTTGGGAGGCGGAGACAGGAGGATCGCGCAGGTTCGAAGCCAGCCGCGCTGGTGTAAGAGACCCTGTTTCAAAAATATATAAAATAGGTCTGGGAGTGTAGCCCGGAGGTAGAAGGGCTTCCAGGAACCCCAGTACCACCAAAAAAAAAAAAAACCTAACTATAATAATTTAAATAGTATTCATGGTCATTAAGGCCACAGATTTTTTAAAATATTTACCCAGCCATTTAGAAAGCACTTGGGCATTTTAGGTATAGAAAAGTATCTCACACACTAACTTATGCCTTTCAAAAACTTCATATTTACCTAATCACACACAAAATGATCTTGTTAAAAATCTTAAGACTACATTGTAGAATATACCATTGGCAGAGAAGTGGTTTGTTCAGTTCTGTTCAAAGCTTTTATATAGACAACTGATTTTTTTAACTTCCGCTTAGCTTCAGCTGACTCCTGGCAGACAGATCACAAGCTTAGTGTTCCCTTCTCTTAACCCACCAAAGCAGAACACAGCAGTGATTAGATTTAAATATTAATCTCTAAATACTTTGTAAAAAACCTTAGTTAAATTATATGCAGTATTCAAATCATATAAATTAAATCACATGTTTACAAACATGTGCCAATATTTTTCAGCATGGTACTTAATATAACATCCCAATGACTTTGAAATCTATCCTTAAAATGACTTTGAATCTATTCTCACACAATTAAAAACATTTATATTGATAGGCATCTCAAGTGGTTTTCAAAGATGTTAAAAGAAACATTTAGTCCGGGGTGGTGGTTTGTAATCCCAGCTCTTGGGAGGCTGAGACAGGAGAATTGCACAGGTTCAAAGCCAGCCTCAGCTACTTAGTGAGGCTCTCAGCAACTTAGTGAGATCCTGTTTCCAAATAAAGTATAAATAGGTCTGGGAGTATAGCCCGGAGGTAGAAAAGTCCCTGGGTTCCACCCCCAGTACCCACCCCAAACACACAAAATATATATATATTTTTTATATACTTTTCTAGAAATGCCCCGATATATTCATTTTGTGACACCAAACATTAACCATGTCTAAACCCTTGAACTATTAGTATATATTTTTAAATCCCAAAAAATGTTTTTACTCAGAGTAGAATGTGAATGAAGATTTTCTGCATTTAGAAAATATGCCCTTTTTAGAAGCACAAATTGTATTTTCCTTTAATACAAATAAGTGAAGATACCTGGCCTAGCACAGTACCTAGTTAAAGTCTGATACAGACTGCTATGGTGGAAAAGCACTACACTAGAATTAAGAAGACTAGAAGTCCACTACACCAACAAGTTGCAACTATAATATATTAAACTGTAATACTGTTAAGTTCAGGAAAGTTGTCTACAAATGTGATGAAATTGTGTTAAAAGACATTTCCATTGTTGACAATTCAACCTATTCACATAGTTAAAAGTCAAATGTTGTTCCAGCCTATGAAAATTGCTGATACTACTTCGCGATACACTGGATCCTCGCACAACAATTATTCTCCTGTTAAACTTTTGTAAGTATTGTCTATTATCACTGGTAGTAAACCTAATAAACAAAAGGCAAAACAACGTGTTTTTTTTTTTTCTTTCTTCAAGCATTTGGCTAAATAATCACAACCACAAGAGTGGCTTCTGAAACCATTTCAAAAAGCAGAGTTGTCTCATTGAAACACCACAGATCAGAGTTTAACATGTCATAAAATCAACATAGTAGGATGTAGTTAATTTTGAAAACAACATAAGAGACAAGAAGAAACAGAAAGGCCCGACATAGTGGCGCATGCTTGTAATCCCAGCATTCGGGAGGTGAAACAGGAGGATCACTGTTCCAGGACGGCCTAAGCTACTACTTAGTGAGGCCCTTCACAACTCAGGAAGACCCTGTTTCAAACTAAAAAATAAAGTAAAATAAAATAGGGCTGTGGGTGTAGCTCGGAGGTAGAATGCCTCTGGGTTCCATCCCCAGTACCACCAAAAAAAAAAAAAAAAAAAAAAGGAAGAAAGAAAGCAGAAAACAGAGAAGGGTCTCAGATATAGTAAAGATATGAAACTTGTTTCCAATATGCTATTCTGGTGTAAACGTTACAATGAATCAATAGTCTTACTTAGAACCTCTATACTTACCTTTTAAGTTGCAAAAAACACAGGCTTGAGAACTGAAAAAAAAAACTAATCAAAACCACTGTCTAGACCTGTGAAGTTGGGTCATCTCAGTAAGTCTCAATTTGCTCATCTCTAAACAGGGCCCCTTCTGAGGATTTGAGATGATATATGTAAAGCATTGTGCACTTAGTAACGGAATGAACAGCAGCTCAAAGAACACCTGCTAAATGAGTTTCTTGGTGATGTAGACCAGGTGGATTTCCCAATGCTATATAAAGATGCAATTTCATTACCTGATGGTGATTTTAATTCCTTCAAAAATCGCAATTATGAAAGCCTACAAGTATCAGGCATCTTTCCAGACATTACCAAGTTTAAAGGTTAAAATGTTAAAACAGTCTCCTCATTATGCAACAAATACACACGACCAAGAGCCTGTATCAAAAAAAAGTTTTACTACACTGTTGTTTTCTTATCTAAATAAATGTCCGTTCCAAAGCTTATTTATGTTCTCTTAATTATAAGATATCTGATTCGTTCTCTGAATTTCATCAATAATGAGACCCTAGTGTTTAAAATTCGGATATATTCTCTTATTCTAAAGTTTGTATGTTACCTTTGGGCAGACATTATCCTTATTACGGCAAACAGACGACTAGCACCAAAGATTATATTTGTATATCAGAGTAAGCCGAAAGTGGAACAGTCAATCTATTAAAGCACAAATAATTCGCTTCCCTCTTCTGAGAACTCACCTAGTGCACGTAGTATTTAAAAGATGCAATATGATTCGTGGGCTACTTTATTTCTACTCAAGGATAAAAGATAATTTACTTCTGCATTTTAACAAAAAAAAAAAAGCTTTCTGTATTTTGGTAATTCTTCCCAGAATAAAACATCATTTCTTCCCTGTTTTCCCTGAAAGTTAACACCTCTTCAAACACCATCACCGCGCTGGGGATGGGGGCGTAGGGGACTGAAGCTCCAAAGCTGAACTCCCTCCCTGGCCGGACCCGGCTTTCTGGTTCACCTACCTGTTCTCTGGAGATGCAAGGCAACGAAGGTCTCCTGAACATTTTGCCACTGCCATAGTGACCGGCCGCCGCTTCTCCTAGCGACGCGCAGCTGGACCTCCTCCGGGGTCGGATCACCGGCACTTTCTCTTCCGCGGTACTGGACGACCGCGGAGGATGGGGAGCTTCCCTGATGTGAAAGAAGTGATCCAGCCCCAGGGCCAGCAGGCATCCCGCGCCCGCGACCAGCCAGGACAGCAGCGGCCTGAGCGCGGCGGGCAGCGCGCCGAGCCCGGCGAAGGAGACCCACCAGGCGCAGCCGGCGAACAGCAGCAGCGGGACGCGGAGCCGCGGCCGCGCGGGGCGCACGAGCGTCAGCAGCCCCACGCAGCTCAGCACCCACAGCAGCCGCGCGGCCGCCGCGGGGTCGGCGCCGGGCCCCGGCCACCAGGGCCACAGCACCAGGTCGCCCAGGTAGCAGCAGGCGGGCAGCGCCAGCGGCCACCAGGCGCCGCCGCCCGCGCCGGGGCCGCGCGTCAGGAAGCAGGTGAGGAAGAAGAAGGCGCAGGCGATGCTGAAGAGCGGGCTGAGGCTGAGCGAGCAGGCGCGCAGCAGCGCCGCCGCGCCCGCCGCCCAGCGCGCGGGGCCCGCGCCCGGCAGCAGCAGCAGCGCCAGCGCCAGCGCCAGGCCGGCCAGGGCGCCGAGCGGGCGGCGCGCGGGGCGGCGCGGCGCGGCCGGCGGCGGCTCCACGTTGCACAGGCGGCAGAGGTGGACCCAGGCGCCGCGCGGGGGGTCGCGCCGCAGCGGGCTCACGCAGCCCTTGACGTAGCCGTTCCGCATGGCTCCGCGCGCGCGCGCGCGCTCGGGGACCCCCGGCCCCGCCTCAGCGCCGCCCGGGGTCCCCGCCGCGCCGCCCGAGGAGCGCCCGAGGCCGCGGCATGCCGGCCGGGGCCGGGCCCGCAGCGCTGCTCCGCCCGCGCCTCTGGGGGCTGAGCCGCGGCGTCGCCTGCCGGCCCCGCGCGCTGCGGCGCTCCAGCTCGGCGCCGCCTGGGCCGTTGGGCGCGCGGCGCTCCTCCCCCGCCCGCCCGCCCGCCCGCCCGGCCCGGCCCCGCGGCGCGCCCCCGCCGCCCGCGCGCGCCCCGACGGGCACGAGCCGGACCCCGCCGCGCGAGCGCGCACGGGCCGGACCGCGGTCCCCGGAGCGCCGCGCGGCGACCCCGGGCGCGCGGGTTCCTCGGGGAGTAAGCCACACACGCCCGGCGCCGTCACGCGGACAGCTCACCACCCCCGGCCGGCGGAGAGAGGTGTCGGGGGCGCCCGAGGAGCGCGCCCCGCGGGGATGCCGCGCTCAGGGTGACGGCGGCGGGACGCGGCGGCCTCCGGCTCCGGCCCGGTCCAGGATGGGCCCGCGGGCTGTGTGAGCAGAGCGGCGACCGGCCAGCACCGCGAGGCCGGGATGGAGAAACCCTCCCAGTCGCTGTGGCCGGCCGCCTTGGAGCGCCGAGCGCCTGTGGAGAGAGCTCCGGGAGCATCCCTGACTCGCTAAGAAGCATTTTCAGTGAGGCCAGGGACTAAAAGCCAGTCGTCCTTCAGTTTTTGCACCCCTGTCACACAAGTGCACCGGTTCCCATCTTGTGTTCCTCAGCTCGAGATGGATTTGCGATTTTAACTGTTCTTTCCAAGTAAAAGGTGTTGGTTGTTTTTTTTTTGTTGTTGTTTTTTGTTTGTTTGTTTGTTTTTTCACTATCACAGCGTGTTCTAGAGAAGGTGGTGTGGAAGGGAGTCTCAGTGGCCCTCTCCAAGACCACCCCCCAAGTTTGGGTGGTTGGCCTTGAAAGAAGCCAGATAAGAGCCTATCTGTGAAGTACTGGTGAAACTAGCGACACTAGGAAACATGAAGTTGAAAGTGGGAAGAAAAGAACTTTGCTGTACCAAAGGGACCTCTCTGGACTCTAACCAATCATAACTGCCTTAGAGAGTGAACTGTGTTTCCCTCCACCGAAACGCTCCCTTCGACCTCATGACAGACCTGCATTTCTCAAAGAGCTAATTCCACATTTTTCCAGGGAGATGAGAAACCTTACTGTGTGGTAAAGCCCACAAACAGGCCTATTTTTTACCAATTAATCTCTGCCCACAGCCGTGACCTAAAGCAGACCATTTTCGCATATGGTCATCGTTCACATACGTAACAGACATCACAGAAATTAATACAAAAATGTGACTGAGATGAAAAAAAGACCAGTTTTATTTTCTTTTACTGTATGTTGGATAAAAAAATCTTTAATGGAATTTTCTAATTGATTATTTAAATATTTGTACTAGAAGATAAAAATTCATTAGGTCTGTCTTCCACCAATTAAAAGCAAAAAGAAAAAGGAAAGAAAAGAAATACTCATTTCAATAAAACTGAGCAAATACCTTGGGCATACACTGGGTGTGATGGTGCACTCCTGTAATCCCAGTACTTGGGAGGCTGAGACAGGAGGATCACAAGTTTTGCAGACAGTCTTAGAAATTTAGTGAGAATCTTAGCAGCCTAGCAAGACTCTGTTTCAAAACAAAAAAGAAAGAGGGCTGGGGTATAGCTCAGAGGTAGAATGCCTCTGAGTTCAATCCTCAGTATAAAATAAATATATTTTTTTTACTTTAAAAAGAGGATATAAACCAGAGTCACTTTTACAAGTCTCATTCATCTTAACTGCAAAATGAAGCAATTTAATTTAAATGACTTTCAAAGTCTCTCTGGCCTTTAAAATCTATAAAGCCTGTATTCCAAAAACATATGGACATCCTTTGGATTCTCCTTTCATTTTGCCAAGAGCAACCATCAACTTAAACTATTTGTACCACCCAACTAAGCCAAATTCTCAGTTTTGACAAGGAAAATAAAGGGGTTTCTCTCAAAAGACTGTTCTCTGGAAAATAAAATTCAAAGTCCTCTCCATAAAATTGTTTGACGTCCCAATTCTTAGCCTTCTTTCAGCTGTCATCAACATCTTTATGCAGCTAAAAGTCCACCACTCCCAGTGCCCCACAGTTAGAGTGCATCCCTCTGAACACCAACCCAGCACCTGAGTGAATTCTAAAATAAAACGTAAGGATGTAACCAACGACCATCAGAAGTTTACTGAACTAAAAATATGCACAAAAAGAATGAGCTAGCTATGTTTATAGCAACTCCCTTCTCTGTTTATAGTCCTTGTCAAAGATTATTACTAGGCCACATTTCTTAGAGGTCAGATTATTTAATTATTCTTCTGCCAAATTTAAACAACCAATAGGTTTTCTTAGCTCTTGTCTTTAGGTTCAAGACCTTAAGACCATTATCTGTTGTGAGAAAAGACCTACAGTCACAGCATACTTTTCACTTTTTTTGATACCCTCTCCTCTTACCTGACTTTGCCTGCCTTCACCTCTTGACCCACAATCTCTGCACTGTTCAGTAGATATCTTCATTCTTCCTGTTTTATAACCCATGAGATGGAATACTGGCTGGCACCCATCTCCCCAGTTATTCGGAGGCAATGTAATCCCTTGTGTGTTATTATTTTCTAATAATAGGGGCCTTGCCCTCAATTGAGCTCCAAAGACCCAGAGTTACCCCATGTGACCCAATTGGTAGGATGAGGATTTTGTTTTCTTCTCTTGTATGAAGACCTAAATCAATAAGTCACCAATGTCCCAGTTGGTTATGAAGGATCCTATCAACATCTTTGCAGTCTCAGAAATTAACCCAGACCCTAAACTCCACTTTAAACCCTGTTATCATTGATAGTACTTCTAGATGCTGCCTGCCTCTCACCTGTCTAACTTTATAGAAACCAGTTGGGAGGTCCCATTACTAGACTCAGCCCAATTGTTAGAATGCTGACTTTATCTGGGACCTCTTGTCCTAACCAAATTGCCCTCTCTGCGAATTCCCAGTCCTCACCTTGAACCTTCATCCTCAGAGAAACCATAAAACAACTGGATCTCATATTAGACCTCAGCCCCCCCTCTTCCTCTTCTGCCCTATCTTCTACAAAGTGTAACTCCCCATCCCATGTCTCCTGTCTTCAACATTTAAGACAGGATTATTTCTTAACTCTAAAATCCAAATGTAAATAAAATTCATTTCCAGAGCAATCTTCAGAAAAATTTCTTTCCAAAATCAAATATTTTGAAGTGGATCTCAGATGCTGATCCTATGGTAACTTTATGTAGTTATTACAATGGAGTCTAAGTAGGAAGAGGTAAGATAGGTTAGATGAGTTATGAGACTCTGGCCATTGCTGTTGGTCAGAGAAGTCTCATGATCAAGTAATTCTTCAGGGTCTGACTCCTCAGGATAATTTTTGGAGTAGCCTCGAAAGATTGGCTAAGAGCAATTGGAAAGAGGAGAAGAATGCTTACCAGTTCTTCAAGAGCTTTGTATTACTGTTCCATTTCTAGATTGTCAGATTTCAACTATGGTTTTCAAACATTTTTCAAAAGTTATGTGATGCAAATTAAAGCAGGCTGCTCTTGTTTAAGTGGAGGTGTTCAGACTCAGAGGCTGACAACTCTGTAGGTCTCTGGTACCTCCTATTTTGAACTGAAACTCTTTGGAAACTCTTTGGAAAAACAGAATACACACAAACCAAAAAATGGATTTAAACTGGATTTGGGAAAATGCCTAGAAGAATGGTATGCCCTTTCTAAGTGCAACTTTCGGAACTCAAAAAGAAAAGAACCTTAATATCTCAAGGATAAAGATATAAAGTGATCTGAGCCAGGCATGGTGGCACACCCCTGTAATCTCAGTACTTGGGAGGCAAAGATAGGAGAATCACAGGTTCAAGGACAGCCTCAGCAACATGGAAAGACTCTCAGCAACCTAGCAAAGCTGTTTCAAAAACAAAAAAATAAAAGTGGCTGGGGGTATAGCTCCGAGGTAGAATGCCTCTGAGTTTTATATTCACCAGTAACACACACACACACACACACACACACACACACACACACACACACTACATACATACATACATACATACATACATACATAGTGATCTGAGAAATTCTAAATATCAAAGACACAAGAATAGTTGGTAAATTAACCAGTATCACTAAGATTCCAAATTTCTAAAACTAGAGTCATCTCTAGTTACATGAAACCATGTAAGGTTTTAAAATAATAAAAGAATTAACATTTACAAACTTGGACTAGAAAATAAAAACAGACTCACTTTTCTCCACTGTAGAAAGAATCCTCTGTCTTCAATGTGAAATGGAACCTCTTTTCCCCAGCATGTTAACAATACCTTTTTTCCTTTCAACTAATAACCATCTAGAATCTGAGCCTCCTTTTTACTTTTAGTTCATTTCAGATATTTACTGATTACCCACTATTTGCAGAAAACCATACTAGATGATATTTAGAACACTAAAAACTATAAAAGTTTCTTCATCACTTTCTCAGATCTGTAGTTTTATCTAGAAAATAGACTGCTAATGAGCAAACAGAACAAACAATAAAAAATATTGGTAACAGTCCTTGAGGACTATAAAAAAGGAGAAAATAATTTTTTCAGAATGAGCCCACTTTCTGTTGTCTCATCTTGTTCTAGTGTTTCTCCTCTATCAGTCCCAGTCTCTCTTTTATTTATTGCTTTTTCTTTTTCTTCCCTATGTCTATCCAGAAGGTTGTCTTCCGATCTCTACCCCCCACACACACAAACCCTCTCTTTCATCTCTATATTTATTTCCCTCATTTACTTTACTTCCTCTCTTCCCTGTACCACCCTCTTCACCAACATTTAATGTCTCTTCCATAATGAATGTATTCATTTATTCAACATTTATTAAGTGCCTAGTGTCGTGCTGAACTCTACTAGATAACAAAAAAACAGTGGTGAAAGTTTGGTTTCGTAGTCTAATGAAAAGTAGAAGAGTAAAAGAACTCTTCTCCCAGTGTAATGGGAGCTGTGACACAGAGGTAAGTAGGATTAGGATACTCAGAAAGAGGGCACCCAGCCTACACCATGGTGGGAATAGTAAATAATAATGCTACAGGAGAGTTCTCTCCTCAGTATTGAAAGATGACTAGAAGTTACCTAAATGTCTGAGAGAAAGGATCACCTGGGCAAAGCAAGCAAGTAAACAAATCTGGATGAGTGTAACCCTGGTACATTAGGATAACTCCAAGCATCCTATGGCTGTAAGGTATAAGGAGGCAAAGAACAAAAAAGTAAGGTATGAGAGAGCTAGAGAGAGAGTGTGCCCCTAAAACGGAACTGGAATTTGTTGTTACTGTTTGCTATATAAAGGCTTATGTTGCTCTAATATTTGTTTACCTAGATACTTCTGCAATATACTCTTCAAACACAAGAATTCTGTTTTACTCAATCTTAGCTCAGTTTCCCCACCTAGGATAGTATTTATCCTGTAGCAGATGCATAAAAATATTTCAAAAGAATTTATATTTCTCAAGACAGTTTTAATAAATCATATTTTAGGTATATGCTCCTTTGTTTTGTTTTTCAGTCAATGAATTTTAACAGACAACTCTTCAAGAACTTAATAGAAAAAAGTTTTCATATTGTTGAAAATTATTTTTTCATAATATCCATTTTCACAAAATAATTTAAAAAACGTTCTCATAGATGTTCAGAAATATTATACAAATGTTTATGTTTGACTTAATTTCCAACATAAAATAAGTATTTAAGAGATGTGTGAGGTAGGCACGGTGGTGCACACCTGTAATCCCAGTACTTGGGAGGCTGATACAGGAGGATCATGGGTTCAAAGCCAGCCTTGGCAACAAAGCAAGACTCATGGGTTCAATCTCCAGTACAAGACATATATATATATATATATATATATATATATATATAGAGAGAGAGAGAGAGAGAGAGAGAGAGAGAAAATTTTTATTTTAATTCAAATGAGGGTATCAGGATTTCTTTCGCTATGAGAGAGTATATTATAATACCTTAAGAATTTTTTTTTTCTGGTGATGCGTGCCTGTAATCATAGTAGTTGTTAGACCAAGACAGAAGGTTTGTAGGCTCGAGGCCAACCTCAGAAACTTAGTGAGACCCTGTTTCAAAATAAAATAAAACAAAATAGGGCTAGGGATGTTGCTCATAGATAGAATGCCCCTGGTTCAATCCTCAGTACAAAAAAAAAAAAAAAAAAAAAGCCAGGTGTGGTGGCCAGCGCTCATAATCCAAATACTTGGGAGACTGAGACAGGAGGATCACAGGTTCACAGCCAGCTTCAGTTACTTAGTGAGGCCTCCATAACTTAGTGAGACCCTGTCTGAAAATAAAGAATAAAAATTATGGCTGGGAGCATAGCTCGAAAGTAAAATGCCCCTGGGTTCAATCCCCAGTACTGAAAAAAAAAAGTTCTCCTTTTTCGGTTTCTGATATTCATGAGAGCAGCAATTGTAACTATGCTATAAATTAACCATTAAACTCTTAAAATATAACAACCAGTAAAATATCTCAAATCTATAGCTATTAATCTAAAATTTCCTAGACTTTTTGTTATAAACCTAAAACCTGAACCTTGAACAATAAACAGCAATGCACACTCTTTCCAAGTTTTCCTGTTCCCTCCCTAGACAAGCAGTAGTTTCTTCAGCTCCGGCTATCCCAGCAGATCTGAAGGTTCACAGCCACGATGGTGGCAGCCTACCGTTGACACTGAACTTGTGGTTAATTGTGGAGTTCTGCCACAAAACCACCTCACTACCACAAGCTGGATACTTGCCCAGGAGAGTGACAAACTGCCAGGCCAAGCAATCTACAGGAGGCAGCAAAAGCAAACTGCCTTTTACCCCAGACAGCAGTCGTTTCTGGATTCCAAATGGAGCCAGCAGCGGGGCACACCAAAGAAAAACTTAGAAGTATGCTTTCTCCACCAAACCTACTTAAAATGTGTTCATGCCGCTTTGAAAGGGCAGCTCAAGAAAATTTCTATCCAACTCATTATCTAGCATCATCAATAAATGGGAGGCTATTTTCATTAATATTTTTAAATCCATGGGATTGGAAATAAAATCATAGTTTTATTACTCTCAACTGCTAAGTGAACTCCCTAGATATGATCATTGCGACTAGGAGCAAATAATGTGTCTTTGTGTGTTTCCCAGCTGCACCGGGCAGCACCGCAGCCCTGGGAGTTGAACTGAAAGGAAAAAGAGTGCAATGTGATGAAGGGAACTTTAGAGTCAGTCTGATCTGCTGATCATCTGCATGATGCTGGGGGTTACTTAGCATCTCATGTTACCTACTCCTTCTATGAAATGGGGGTGATAACGTCCAGCTCTAGGACTATTACTAATACAGATTACATTAAATGGCATGTTTAAGGTGACTAACAATGAGTAGAGGTTCACTTAAGGTAAATTAATTTATTTTTCTTACATCTACCCTGCTCCTTACCTCCCCCATCCCTTTAGGACTTTCCAGGATTCTATTAATTCTTTGTTTTCCAAGGAGATCTCCAGGTTATGCCAACTGTTCATCTCTTTCCGAAGGCTTACTTTTATTCCACTAAATCTTTGTCTTCCTAACTCCTCAATCAAACATGTAAATTAGCAGCTCTCATTCAGTGTAAAACAAATGGTAGAGGTCTATGCCTCTGTTTTAATTATTATAAATGCATAAAATTCTAAGAAATGACTATGTATTATTTTTATAATCTTGTGGGTCTGTATATCTTATATATCATTCTGCAGAAAAGATGTTGATTTAGGATCCAAATGTGATAATATGGAGAAACAGAAAAAAATCAAACCTTAACAACCAATTTCATTCATAATAGCATCAAATACTGAAGGCAAGAAAACATTTATATTCTGCAAAATATTATTCAGTTATTCAGCAGGTACCAGGCACTACTTAGATTCTAAACCTATCAATGTGAATAAAATATAGTTGCTGACCTCAGTTTGATAAAAGAAAAATATGTAAACAAATGCAGTACAGTGAGAAATGCTCAGAGTTCTTACCAAGTACAATAATGAAACAAAAAGGAGCTCACAGATGAAGAGATGCTAGCATGGGTATTAATAAATAAGTAGGGACTTCCAGGTAGACAAGTAGAAGGTAAAGCGTCCAGACACAGAGCAGTATATGCAAAGCCATGAAAGTATGAAACATCCCAGGCATTTCTGGAACTGAAACTAAGCTGGTATTATTTAGGGTGGAGAGTATGGAAAAGTGAGGCTGGAGAGATGTGTGAAAGCCAAGTCATAGGAAACCTGAAAGGTCATTCTGAGTAGTTGAGACTTCATTCTCTGGATAATGAAGACCTGCTAAAGGTTTCAAAGCAGGGGAGAGGCATGATCAGTTTTAACTGTGCATTTGAAAAATCAGTGCTGATTCTTCATAAAGGATAGTTTGGAAAAATGTGAAACTAAAAATAGGAAAATCAATTAAGAAACCATAAATAAAAAAAATAAAGCTCTATAAGGCAATGGCAGATTTGGAAAGGAGGGATTAAATTAATAGATAGCTACAGAACTTTTTTTTTTTATCAATTTCAAATAATTGAAATGAGGAAAATGGAGACTGTGAACAAAGTTCCCAGGTCTAAACTGGCTCACTAGAACACCTTGAAACCATTAATGAGGATGAGAAGTACCAGAAAAGTTGGACAGGTGGTGCATAACTACAATCTCAGCTACTCAGATGCTAAAGCAGGAGGATCACAAGTTCAAGGCCAGCCTGGCAACTTAGCAAAACCTTTTTCAAAATAAAATATAAAAAGGGCTAGGTATGTAGCTCAGTGGTAGAGTGTCCCTGGGTTAATTTCATATATATATAGTAATGTGTAGTAACTAACTAAATAATAAAATAATAAATTTAAAAGGCTGGGGATATATCTCATTGGCCAAGCATTTGTATGGCCCTGTATTCCATCCCCAGTAACACACACACACACACACACACACACACACACACACACACACACACACACACACACAGTGCTAGAGAAATAGTTGAGAGTAAAAATTATGAGTTTTATTTTGAACAGATTGAATCCAAGTGGATTTGTTTCTTCCTGTTGGATATATGAGTTTGAAGATCAAAAGTATAATATAGACTGAATAAATAGATCGGAAGCCTATAGCTTCCAAGTGGAGCCATGGGAGAAAAATAATATATTGCCCCAAGGGTACACAGTGGGCCGGGCATGGTGGCGCACTTTTGTAATCCCAGCATTAGGGAGGCTGAGGCTGGAGAAGGATCATGGTTCACAGACAGCCTCAGCTACTTAGTGAGGCCCTTCACAACTCAGTGAGACTCTGTTTCAAAAATAAAAAGACTAAAAAATAGGGCTGGGGTGTAGCTTAGAGGTACAATGTCCCCTGGGTTCCATCCCCAGTACCATAAATAAATAAATAAATAAATAAATAAATAAATAAATACACAGTGTGACAAGCATAAACATAAAGGAGGATTTTTTTTTTTAACCCTGAGGAATATCCACATGTAAGGAACCAGGAGCAAAGGATTTGCTCTAAAGGATGACTAAAAAGAATGTAACCAATTAGAACAAGAACCAGGCAAGAGTGGTATCACAAACTAAAATGAGGAAGATTTCAAAAAAGGAGACAAAAAATTCCATTTTCTAAAAAGATGAGGGCAGGAGAGTGTTCACAAGAAGTCACTGGTATAACCTTATGTAGAAGAGTTACCATAGTAGGGGCAGAAGCCAGACTACAGTGACTTAGAGGAGTGAATTAATACCTATGTTGATAGTAACAAAGAGAGTTTAATTCTAGAAAGGTAGCCAGAAAGATCTTTACCGTTAGTTTCATCAATATTTTTATGTTTAAGCTTTTATAAAATAATTTAAATAGCTATTGATACAATAGTTAAGTACACACACACACACACACACACACACACACACACACACACACCTATTTTTTTCTATTTTTGTCCTGTATAAAAATAACTTTGAAACAACAGATTTCTCTTAGTGGTACATCTACAATCTTTTCTATGTGTTCATAAATAAATTTTGTGAGCCGGGCGTGGTGGCGCACGCTTGTAATCCCTGCGCTTGGGAGGCTGAGACAGGAGGATCGCACAGGTTCGAAGCCAGCCTCAGCTACATAATGAGGCTCTCAGCAACCTACTGAGACCCTGTTTCCAAATAAAATATAAATGGGTCTGGGAGTATAGCCCAGAGGTAGAAAGCCTCTGGGTTCCATCCCCAGTACCACCAAAAAATAAAATAAATAAATAAATTAATTAATTAATTTTGTGAACAAGTTCTTACTTTGTATTCATAGTTATATCTTACAAATAAAGGAGCATAAAATATGACAGCAAGATTATACATTCTGTATATTACAGAAAATAGAAACATCTAACACAGTTCTGAGAGGTTCTTAAACTGAACAATTATCAAGCTTCAAAGAGTAGTATCATTTGAGTCTGATTCTGTATCCCTTTGATGTCAATAAGAAATCTCCATTTCCTAAAAGACTCAAAAAATAAGATCATTTAAATAATCTTTTTCAATATTCTTTATCTAAATTCACATATTTCCCCCGCACTGGAAGTAGTAAACAACCAACTAGATGTACTCATTAAAAGCAAAATATAGACTTGTACATTTAGAAAATTTTTTTAATGTTTGGTCAGATACTTCAGACAAAACCAAGAGTATTTCATGTCCTTTTCCTGCTAAATAACCAGGATTAACTGTAGTGCTTCAGTTCTTAACCTAACATCAATCTTCACTAGAATTATGCTTGGACTGTTCCCAGTGACAACTCTCTAGCATGGTTTGGTGCTATATTAAATGTAAGTGCAAACTGTGAAAAATAACAAGAACCCTTATATAAATTCAGGGTTTTAATACTGTATTTTGGGGATGTGTAATCATGTTTGAAAGGAGGACTAACATACACTCTAATATGAACAAGACTTTAAACAAATCAAAACTATGACTCCTTAACCAATAAACCTCATAGGCACGCTGGTTTTATTCTTTAGTGACCCTCCTTTTTACAGGTGAAGAGGTTTACATCAGATTTCCCCTCATTATAACCTCTCAAATGTTGTCTGGACCAGAAATCCACTCTCTTTAAACAAATACCAGCCAACCAGGAAACCATGAGGTTTTATTGTGCTATAAAGTAGACCAGACATTTCCAAACCTTCATAGGAATGAACCTGACTAAATCTTTACTAAAAATAGTTTCAAAATAAACTTTGGGCTCCAAGTTTCTCTAACAATCAAAATTCCTCCATCCTTCTTCAGTCTTGCTCTCAAGCTCTTTATTCTTTCAGAGCTAGAATGCAGGCAGTTTCTCTAGCCACATACAATAAGAACTAAAGATTCCACTTCTCCTGGTTTACTGGAATTTAAGCACGAAGAAAATGTTAGGGCCATTTTCTGCATACATTCACATTTGTCAACATTCTGTTTCAAATTTCCCTGTATCCTACTGGCCCCTACATCATGACCTACTTATGGACATAGAAATCCTCAATTTTGCAAAGAAGATCTTCTCTTTGAAAAAAGCAAATCACCTTTGATTCCAATCAGCAAATATTTATTAATTTGAGCCCTGTTCTAGATACTCTTAAGGAATGAATGTTGCACACACAGGTGTGTGAGCATACATATATTGCACATGTATGTGTGTTGTGATGGGATCAGAGATAGATTCAGAAAGGTAAGGCCCCAACAGTTAATCATGTTCCCCATGCAGAAGATTTTAGCAGAAAATTTTTATGGTTGCCACAGCACCTATTGCCCCGAACAGATGTGCTTTTCTGTGCAAATTTAGAATATAGATCTTCCTACGGGCCTCTCCTCCTAAGGAAAATGAGCCAGTGAGATGAGCCAGAGACTCCATTGCTGCAGTTGGGCTTGGGAATGCTACTAATATTTATCTTTTCCCACCTCTATTATCTATTCAAATCCCCCCCCCCGCCGCACCCTCTGCTGCCACCTTGGCAAGTCTTGATAGCTTACCTTGTGGTGTGGTCCACACCTTCCTTCCTAGGGGCCTAAGCCTTTGTCAGTCATACCCTTTTCAAGTCAGGTTTGTTGCATGTATCCATTCACAGTTACAGTGGGATTGTCAGGAAGTGTCTAACTAGAACACCTGAGTACCATAATATTCCTATCTCTTTTGTATGAAAGCACAGCTACCTCTTCCTGATGATCATGGTTGATTAGCCCTGCCGGGATGTGACTACTCTTCTTGTCTCTTAGTCTCTGCACAGGAAGACTCTAAAGTGCTTTTCCAGTATCCATAATTTATAGTGTTTTGCTTGTTTGGTTGGTTTAGTTTGGTTTTCGTTTTGGTTGTTATTTTGTTTTGTTTCTGGTGGTACTAGTGACTGAACCCAGGGGCAATCTACCTCTCAACTATACCTCTAGCCCTATTTTGTATTTTATGTTAAAACAGGATCCCACTAAGTTGTGGAGGGCCTTGGTGAGTTGCTGAGGCTGGCCATGGACATGAGATCCTCCTGTCTCAATCCTCCTTCTAGGATTACAGGCTTGTACTATGACACCTGGTTCATAGCTTATAGTTTAATAAGATACTTGCTTCTTTCCTCTGGAAAAAGCATACTCCTTCTGGAGACCTCCAGCCCTGTAGAGCCCAGAGTTGCAGATACAGAAATCTCCTAATGGGAATTCTTGGAAGTGATGGTTAAGTAGGACCATTCCTGATCCCACCCACTGGTAGTCATTGTGTTCCTACTATAGGGGACATAGTACTATACATAGTTTCTGATTTAGCCCAGATTCTCATGTCATCTACCACAATTGCAGCAGCACCCCTGCCATAGCTAAAACAGGGCTAAGGGAGAAAGGTTCCCATACAACCAGCTGATGTAGGAAGAAAAATTCTGAGTTCTTCACTAAAAATGATGTCTCTGCCTCTCAGAGTTCTGTTTCTGAGTTAATGTTTCAGCTGTGCCTTTAGATGGCTAATGGAGTATACTATTAAATTGGCTACTTTGAAATGACATTACTTAAATCAGACCAGAGACTTTGCAGCTCCTTAAAGAGGACACAGGTTCAACATTTCAACACATAGTTACAGGTAAAAAATTTTCAAAAAGACCCCAAAAGCACAAGAAATTAAAAGGAGGATCAATGCATGGGATTGCATGAAGCAAAAGAGCTTCTGTACAGCAGAGTAAACTATCAAGAGCCTCAACAGAGAGCTGACAGAATGGGAGAAAATTTTTGCTAACTACTCCTTCAATAGAAGACTAATATGTAGAATATACAGAGAACTCAAGAAACTCACTGCTATGAAAACAACCCAATCAAAAATGGGCAAGTGAACTAAATAGATACTTTATAAAAGAAGAATTTAAAATGACCAATAAATGTATGAAAAAATGTTCAACATCATTAACAATCAAAAGATGCAAGTCAAAATTACCCTGATATTTCACCTAATTCCAATTAGAATGGCAATCATTAAAAACACAAACAACAATTGCTGGTGAGGGTGTGAAGTGGGAACTCTAGTATATTGTTGGTGGAATTGCAAATTAGTGCAACCACTTTGAAAAACAGTATGGAATATCTTCAGAAAAATGGGAGTGAAAATGGGCATGGTGACGCACACTTGTAATCCCAGCATTCAGGAGGCTGAGACCTGAGAATCACGGTTCACAGACAGCTACTTAGTGAGGTCCTCCGCAACTTAGTGAGACCCTGTTTCAAAAATAAAGAATAAAAAATAGAGCAGAGGATGTAGCTCGGAGGTCAAATGTTCCTGGGTTCCATCCCCAGATCTGCAAAAAAAAAAAAAAAATGGGAGTGAACCTACCATATGAACCAGCAATACCACTTCTGGGTATATACTCAAAAGAATGGAAACCAATACCAAACTAATACATGCATATCTATGTTCATAGCCGCACAATGCACAATTGCCAAACTATGAAACCAGCCAAAATGTCCATCAACAGATGAATGGATTACAAAAATATGGAATATGTGCAGTACACAATGGAATTTTACTCAGCCATAAAAAAAGAACAAAATTACATTATTTGTGGGGAAGTGGATGGAACTGGAGGACATTAATTAATCAGAGCCAGACTTGGTGGCGCACGCTTGTAATCCCAGCATTCAGGAGGCTGAGACTGGAGGATTGCAGTTCATGGACAGCCTCAGCTACTTAGTGAGGCCTTCTGCTACTCAGTGAGACCCAGTTTCAAAATAAAGAATAAAAAATAGGGCAAGGGGTGAAGCTCAGAGGTTGAATGCCCCTGGGTTCCATCCCTAGACCTGCAAAAAAGAAAAGAAAAAAAAGAAATTAATCAGTCACAAAAAGTAAGAAATCTGATGCTTGTCTTAATATGTGGAAGCTAGGGAGAAATAGGGTAGAAACCATAGATAAGCAAATAAGGCGACCTAACTGAGAGGGTGGGGGGGATTCTCTAATGCACATGATGTACATTAACAAACATATCAACGTCAATCACTAAGTCAAACATGAAAAGAAAGGAGGAGTGAGGGAATGGGGTGGGAAGGGGAAGGGCTAAGTAAGTGATGTGTGCATGTGACTACAATGCACCAATAAAAAATTAAAAATTGAAATAAACAATGTTACTTATTATATGGTAGGGCTCCCAACATCATGGGTCCAATCTTGCATTTTCTTCATTGTAAAGTGGTCACCTCATCAGATGTTATATGTGTGAGATTCCATATCAAAATCCAGCATTCTGTAAGCCCCCAGGTTTGGGTGTCAGCTGTGGTATTAAAATCTGAAAAGATGAGCCAGTACCCTGAATGGATAGCTATGCCTATGAGGACAAACCCTGAGCCCTTATAGTTAACTTGCCACAAAATGGCCAGTTGATTTTATCAAGAAATAGTGCTAAACTGAGTGTGGTGCTGCACGCTATTAATTCCAGTACCTGGTAGGTTGAGACAGGAGAGTTGTGGGTTTAAGACCAGCCTTAGCAACTTAGCAAGACTCTCAGAAACCTAGTGTTTCAAAACAAAAACAAATAAATAAATAAAAAGGGTTGAATATGTAGTTCAGGAGTAGAACATATCTATGTTCAACCCCTCCTGTACACCACTGCCCATACCACACACACACACACATACACACACATACAAAAAAAAAAAATAATGCTACATCAGTATTGGTCTCTATCGATGACAGAGTGGATATTCAGAAGCAGCAGAAGCTAGTTCAGCCTTGGCAGTGGGATGTTCATGCTACTGGACCCGTGCATAGCCTGTTTCTGACAGCATGACTGCTTTGCTCATGTGCTCGTTGTGGCAGTTCCAGCCAATGACAAAGGCTGGCTATGTCAACTGATCTAGTTATTCTATCTTCTTGATTGTCCACTGTATCTCTCATGGTGGGTGCTTTTTGGAGGGAGGGGGCCATAATACTAACACAAAACTTTTCATATCCATGCTTCTATTCCAGAACTTCTTATCTCTAATCTTCTGATTCTTTTCATTCCAAAGACAACCAAGCTATTGGCCATTTCCCAGGTCTGTATATACTGGACCACTTCTCATTCCATAAAAAGTCGATGACTAGGTGCACTGTTCACAGCTTCACTCACTGGGAAGATGTTTTCCCTCCACTTTCTTTCATGGTTTCCCATGAATGTGGTTGTAATACAGCCATGGTCCATTTTTAGCCTGTACCCACATACAGAACAGAACCACTCAAAAATCAAATATAGGCTTTCCTTCTTCTGTTGGTCTCAGATGACCCACCGCCTCCCACCCCTGCTGCCTAGTATGGCCACAGAAGCAAGCCAGGAAGGGTGCTATTGCAATTGTCGTGAGGGACATTCCAATCTGAGCTATTGGCTCAAGCAGTTTTCTATGTTCTTTATCTTGCATGGGCTCAGTCCTAGATGTATCAGTTCCATATTACAAAAGTTGGGCCTATACTACTTTGTGATTTGATGGAATCCAGCTTATATCACACAGTTCTACACCCATGGTCACTTTTTGTTCCATGGGGAAGCACTCTGCTGCTACCAGTTCCAGTAACTCACAAAGAGCTTTTCCTCAAAAGGCACATAATTCTATGCTGCAAATGGCATGGCCTTGCCCCCAAACCACAGCGGCCTGCATTGTTCTTCTCCCAGTGGTACTTTGTTATAAAACACTGCCTTTTTACGCATCACTGATACTTACATACTGTAAAAGCTGCTGGATCATATGGCCAGGGAGGAAGGGCAGTTTGCACTACAGCCTGACTCCTCACTCAAAGCTGTCAGCTTTCTATCATTCAGTATATGGAGTAGCATTTCTGTGTTTAAAGTGTGTTACCTCCAAGCTGGGCATAGTGGTGACATACACTTTTAATCCTAGCATTTGGGAGGCTGAGACAAGAGGGTCATAATTCGCAGACAGCCTCAGCTACTTAGTGAGGCCCTTTGTAACTCAGTGAGACCCTGTTTTAAAATAAAGAATAAAAAAAAATATATGGCTGGAGTGTAGCTCAGAGGTAGGATACACCTGGGTTTCATTTCCAGTACCACCAAAATAAAAAAAAAATGTGTTGCCTCTAGAACCTAAAAAGGCCTACCACATACTTTATTTCCCTTCTTTGTGACAGCAAATGAAAGACACAGCAATTTTATTTCACTTTGGAGGGGGTACCTTATCATACTTTTTATCCCCAGCCCTCTGGAATACCATGGATCACCCTGCCTGTTCATCCTGAACAATCAGCATGATATCGACAACATAATCTATCTGAAAATCATCTAGGGATTCCAAATATCCTCAGAATTATTATGACAGAGGACAGAGGAGTTCATCTACACATAAGGCAAAAGTGTGAATGAATATCATTGTCCAACCTTTAGGAAAGTGAAGTTTCTGATCCTCATCACTTTTTTTTTTCAATACTGGGATCAAATCCAGGACCTCACACATGCCAGGCAAGTGCTCTACCATTGAGCTACATCCACTGCCCTCCTGATCATAATTTCTAATTGGAATAAAAAAGAATTCACTGACCATATGGATTTCCACATATTTTGTGCCGAGGCCATATTGATATGCTCTATCAATTACATAATGTCCAGCAAAGCAGTTGGGGCCACTAACTGCTTGACCCTGAACTTCTAAAAGTCAAGGTAGGTACACAGTTTTAATATATTTTTTATCTTTTTTATCTTTTTGTCTTTAAAGACATTCTGTAAGTATTTGGTTAAGTGTGAATTAAGAAATTATAAGGCATAAGAAAATGCCTAGCCGGGCATGGTGGCGCACGCTTGTAATCCCAGCATTTGGAGGCTGAGACCGGAAGATCGCGGTTCACGGACAGCCTCAGCTACTTAGTGAGGCCCTCTGCAACTCAGTGAGACCTGGTTTCAAAATAAAGAATAAAAAATAGGGCAGGGGGTGTAGCTCGGAGGTCGAATGTCCCTGGGTTTCATCCCCAGACCCGCAAAAAAAAAAAAAAGAAAGAAAGAAAGAAAATGCTTAATTTAGCTTGATTTAGATCACCTGACCCTAGCTCAGTAAAAGCACTAAGTAAATTTTACCAAGTTTTGTTTTTCCAGGTCATAGAGAACCAAATAGATATGATAGAGAGATTTGACATCAAGCTAATTATCTGACCAGAGGTTTAAATGGAATATAAGAGATGTGGGTCATCCTTTAAAATAAAAGCAGCTGAATATTTCTCCTGAGAGTGTGAGTTTTTCAAAGAAATCTCAAAATAAAAGTGAATGTAAAGCTGGAAATAAATAACTACTTGTAGAAACAGACATTTAACCTAATAAAGGAAAAAAAGGTGGGTGCCATGGGGCTGATTCATTACCAGCATTTCTATTCTTAAGATAATTTCATGAAATCTCAAAGTTGAAAGTATGGCATGTGCTTTTCACTAATAAGAAAGTAAAACATGATCTTGAAATAAAATGGATCTGTTTGGGCTCACTAACCAATGACCTCACAACAGGGCTCTCCATTGCCCTTAGGTCTGTTTCTATATAAAAATAAGTAAATAAAAATACAATCATATTTTTCATTTATGACACAGGCTAGTATAAGAGGAGGTATAGGAAAATACAAAGTTATAGCAATAGAACACGCATACCCCTAAACTTCATTAGGACAAATATTTTTCTTATATAATACCATGATTTGAGGCTCAAAGCTGCTATTCCCTGGCATCAGCTTGGTGGTAAAATTTAAAATTGTCATAATAATTCTTGGAGAACAGCCAAGTGTCAAAAAACTTTCCCAACAATTATATTAGTGAAAGCTCTGAAATAATTCCAAAGTGTCTAAGAAGGAATCCACACTTTGTACTTTCAAATTTTCAAGAGAACTAGGAAGGGGATTACTGAATAAGATCTAAATATGGCTTCTTTCATAAAAAAAAAAAAGCTCTGCCACAGTGAGGAGTTTCCAGTGCCCACTCTGTTATCAATGTCTTCTCACAATGAGGCTTAGATGATCTCAAAGCTTAGGAAATTGCTCTATTGCTTTATTGTGAGTATCTCTTTTATTACACAGCCTTCCAGAACAGAGTCACCAGATTGAATTTATTCTTCCAGTGAGTCAGTTGCTTATTAGCACTTTTGACATCCAGATGGTTTGAGACAAAGTCAAAACCAGGGATAACTCCCAAGTGTAACCAGTGGAAACTCTCTTTTACTGAGGGACTCTAGTCTACTGGGCTGTGGGCCAGAGCATGGGTTTCTTTCGCAACATCCCAACACTGCTGTGGCCTTTTCTATAACCCTTATAAGTCAAGTCACCTGAGAGGCCAAGAGTTAAACTGGCTGTACAATCTGAACTGTGAAGGTTGGAAGTGAATCCGAATGGACCAATAACCTGGATCTGTTTCATGAATAAACAGAGGCATTCAGGCTTGGGACCCTATAAAGTTAAGTCAATATTGGTTATAGAGGAAATCCTGTTTGTTCTTTCTTCTGTTGTAGTTACTTTTTAAAAAGAACTCAAGAAGAGTTCTTTTAGTATGTTATAACGCTTAATAATATCCTTTAAAACATACACACAGAGTGTTTGTAACTAAGTAAAGAGCAAATCACTGCTGTCCTTCCTTTTAGATACATGAGAATTGAAAGTGTTTGCGCCATTTATAAAATGGGAAACAGTCAGCTTGGCCCTGATGCCATTGTACTCTCCTTATCATGATTATTAAGCTAAAGATAAGTGATTGCTATTAAAGCTCTTTAGTTCTGATTATTTGGGTCAAATTTCTCGCAGTACTTATTACCTAGAAATTACATGTAATGAGGTCTAAGTAACTCAGTGTTTAAACTTCTGGGGTACTAGGACAATGATTTCTAACTTCTTTGATGTTGTGACTCCCTATTTTATTTGTTAATCATTTTGCAACTAGCCCTTGTGTCATATCATCCACCATGCCCAAAGAAAAATCTAATCTATTATATATTATATTTTTAAAAGCACTTAAATGGATTTAAATTAATATTCTTTTGCTTCAGGGTTTTATTAATTTCTTTGTTCTCTATAATTATCTCTTCTTTTAAGCCTGACTCACCATAAAACCTAGGCCAGAATTAAACTCTCTTCCTGCTGTAATTTTTTTTTTGCTCTTTATATAAACTTATAAGATATTAGTATCATATTTTTGCTGATTAATTTTAAATCTGTTTCCTTGGCTTAAATACCCAAAAAATGCCAATCTTCTTTTTTCCCATAATTTCTAGCACAATTCTTAATGTAGAGAGAGATTCAATAAATATTAGTCAAATTAACTACTTTTTAATGAGCAATGACCTTGGAGGGAGAAACATACCCATACCAGGTGTCAAAAATACTAACCAGAGAATCAATTTTCTAGAAGGTGTACTCATGTAAAATCCTCTGTTCTAGACCTTAAATCCAGTGGGATAATTGATTTTTAAAACACTTTATAGCTGAGCATGGTGGTGCATGCTGATAATCCCAGTACTTGGGAGGCTGAGATTGAAGGATCCTGCAGGTTTAAAACCAGCCTCAACTACTTAGTGAGGCTCCCAGGAACTTAGTTAGACCCTGTTTCCAAATAAAATATAAAATAGGTCTGGGAGTGTAGCCCAGAGGTATAAAGCTCTTAGGTTCCATTCCTAATACCACAAAAAACCTACTTTATAAACTGTGAAATTCTACATCAATGTGAGCAAATGTCACTATTGCTTTAGTACTTAGTAGTCTTGAGGGAATAGTTGCTGAATTTGTGAACCAACAGTCTGTGAACACAAGAATAAAGTTGACTCGTTGGAATAGGAGCACGAAGGAAGGATTATTAAATGGAAGCAAGCTGACAAGAAATTGTCCTGTAATTCAGTAGGTGTCTCATTTTGGGAAATTGAGCCTTGCTGAAGTCTTTCTCAATTACTCATTTCAGTATCCTGGTTTATAAATGACCATTTCTCTAGATGCTTAAGATTTGGGTAATTTCACACAGCATTCCCAAAAATATGTGTTGCCAGGTACACAAGAGAAAGGCTTGATTGGCCAAGGAAATGTATTTTACATTTGGGTAACTCTACTGAGAGATTAAAATAACTGAGGCATTTTTAAGTGACCACTGATAGTGCCAGTGGTTCTGAAAGAGGCGATACATATTTGACAAGCTACAGTGGTTCCAATAGATGTTAGAGGCAGCCAGAGTTCACAAATTATGTCAATGAAGCTGGATTCCATTAAATCAATCAGTAACTAAGGAAATAGTTAATTGAGATACAATCTCAAACTAGAAAAACAGGATAAAATAAAGAAGAGGAATAATCACATTTCTAGATGGTCACATGTTATCAGACAGCACCGTCTGATGTCTGAAAGATAAGGCAGGCAGATTTCAAAAATGGAAAGGAGCCCATGGGCTAGAGCATGAGTAATTCCATAAAAGCAGTCAAATGGGACTCTTTCTAAAAAGCAGACAATGCCTCATGGAAGAGAATTGCCTAAAAACCATTAGAGCATAGTTCCCGTGCTGCAAGGATAATCTGTCCAGAGTCACAAAGCCAGTAAGTGGGAAACAGGAACTCCAAAACCAGAGTGAGATCAAGTCCCACATCCCATGTCTTCAGCACTGTCCTTCTTTCTGCCACACCAGGACTAATCAAGGTAAGTGTCAAATATCAAAGCTGTGGGGCTTCTTACATTTTTTTCTGAGTTCAGTTTCAGAAAAGTAATGAATGAGCCACAGCTGCAGTAACAGTAATAATCCTTCTGTTTGTCCAGCCCACTTGTTAAGTCTGTATATATTCACATAATACATATTATATACAACATATTCTCAAAAAATATATAATATATCCTCAAAAGAAATCATGTTAAAGCCAGGCAATAAAGAGGCTAAAGAGAGACTCAAATTGAGTAACTAGATTCTGAATTCAAGCAGCTGAAGTTCTGGAACAATCAATCTTATTTCTGAGCTAACAGTAATCTCAGTGTATGCTAAATTCTTCTGTATTGTTTTCTGAAAACTAGATATAAATATGGGTTTATTTACTCTTCTGTTTAACAAGCAATTATTAAGTGCCTACTGTATGCCAGTCACTGGAGATAGAGATTTCTGTTATTAAGGAGCACATTCTTGCCAGGCATGGTAGCACATACCTGTAATTCCAGTATTTGTGAGACTGAGACAGGAGGATTGCAAGTTTGAAGCCAGCCTCGGCAACTTAGTGACATTCTGTTTCAAAATAAAAAATAAACTGGGTGTGGTGGCACACACTTGTAATCCCAGTACTTGGGAAACTGAGATAGGAGGATCTTGGTTCGCAGACAACCTCAGCTACTTAGTGAGGCCCTTTGCAACCCAGTGAGACCCTGTTTCAAAATAAATAATAATAAAAAATAGGGCTGGGAGTGTAGCTCAAAGATAGAATGCCCCTGGGTTCTATTCCCAGTACTGCAAAAGTAAAAAATAAATAAAAAATAAAGCTGGGCGTGGTGGTGGAATTCTATTCAGCCATAAAGAAGAACAAAATTATATCATTTGCAAGAAGATGGAAAGCCCTGGAGAACATTATGTTAAGTGAGATCAGCCAAGCACAGAAGGAGAAGGTACTTATGTTTCCTCTAATATGCCCAAACTAGGAAACACAGAGACAGAGGATACCAGTGGGACTCCAGATAATGGAGGGGAAATATCAGCAAAGTTTGAATGGAAAGATAGGAGAGGAGGAAGGCTGATCTTGATTAATGAGGGTCTACATCAGAATATGTGTAAAATTATGAATATGACATGGTTATCCTGGACAACCATTGGTGGGAGGGGGGAAGGGAAAATGGGGGCAGGGGGGAGAGGGCACCAAATATAGTTTAAATGTATACCATTTATGTTCAATAAAAAATTTGTTTAAAAAAATAATAAAAAATAAATAAATAAAAATAAAGGCGGGTGTGGTGGTGCATGCTTGTAATCCCAGTATTCAGAAGGCTGAGACCGGAGGATCACGGTTCATGGACAGCCTCAGCTACTTAGTGAGGCCCTCCGCAACTTAGTGAGACTCTGTTTCAGAAATAAAGAATAAAAAATAGAGGGTATAGCTTGAAGGTAGAATACCCTTGGGTTCCATCCCCAGACCAGCAAAAATAAATAAATAAATTAATTAATTAATTAAATAAAGTAGGACTGGGGTTGTAGCTCAAAGGTAGAACACCCCTGGATTCTTCCCCAGTATGAAGAAAGGAGAGGAAGAGAAGGAGGAGGAGGAGGAGGAGGAGGAGGAGGAGGAGGAGGAGGAGGAGGAGGAGGAACTTGAGGAAGGAAGAAGTCAAGATAGACAAGCAGATAATTACAGTACAATGAGACACTGATATAGAGAACTAAAAAAGTAAGTAATCAGTATAGGGAGGCTACACTGGAGGAAAATATTTTTCCCAGTTCCTGATGTTTCCGTCTAGGTGGAGGGAATTTCACTAGTATGGTTAGTATTCCTAAACTTCCTCCACCTCTCATTTCTTTCCTTCCCAGGATAAAGGCTAATCTCATCGATGAGTATGAAAAAAGAAAGTGGGCGTTCAACACAAGCCCCTCGTCTCCTCCCCTGCTCTCCTCTCCTCTCAGCCACCCATCTGCCTGCAAAGAAGATGACTCCTGTTCTGTTTTTCCCTACCCTGGGTCTGGTAGAGGTAGAGTCCATGGAAGGAAGCCTACAGAAGTCCAGCACTGTCTGTGAATAAAGATTCACAAGTAGAAATTCTGTTTTTCCCTACCCTGGGTCTGGTAGAGGTAGAGTCCATGGAAGGAAGCCTACAGAAGTCCAGCACTGTCTGTGAATAAAGATTCACAAGTAGAAATCCTTCTTGTTCATAGATGCAAACCACATTCTCTAACATTTTATCTGTAAGAAATGTTTTATTCTCAAGAATATGTTCTCAGGTGAATTCATTCAAATCACCCCCACCCCATGCCACTCCTGACTGCTTTCTGTATTTCTATCTTTTTAATAAACTCATTTAAATCTTCAGAAAAAAAATATGCTTTCAAGTACATATTCTCAATCTATGTACTGGTTAGGTACATAGATTCTGAAGCCAGACTGGTTTACATACTGGGTTTACCACTAATAAACATGTAATTTTGGGAAGGTTACTGAAACTTTGTACTTCAATTCTGCACACAGAAAAACAGGACTAATAATATCTATGCATAGAGTTGTGATGAATGAATTAATCTCTATGAGGGATTTAGAACAATGACTTAACAAAAAGGTACTTTATAAACTTTAGTTATTGTTACTATTATTATTGTTTTAGATTTTGTCTCAATCTTTTACTTCTCAATTTGTTGAGAACTTGGGGAGGAAGAAATGCTATTTATTGGAATCTTCCAACTCTCATCTCAAACAGTTATGGATGGGTAAGAAGCATTACACAATTTTTAGAGCCATTACCCTTTTGTTTATAGTCCTTGGCTCCTTACTGGATCAAATTAGGAAGGCTTTATCAGTGAGTGACAAATGCCAGGCCAAACATTTCAGAATTTGGCCTGAGCTGGATTGAGGTTGACTCCTCTGATCTCCATAAGTAAGACAACAGGCAGCTCTTACCCTGATTTTTAAAGATTACTCCCATATACCTTGGGTTATCTCCACATACCAGAGGTCCTTCCTTGCTCTGGTTTCTGTATGTCTTACCCTGGTCTTTGCAAAGCCCTCCTATGAAAGAAAGGCTCTTTTCTCCCTAGTCATATGGCATGGGTTCAGATTTCAGGTACATCACAATATCTGAAATACAATGTGTTATGTATAGTTAAAGAGATATCTAATTGGTACCACAGAAGTATAGCAGTCAAGATAAGAAACAGATAGATTTCTCAAAAGCAATGATTAAAGAGAGTTTAATAAAAGATACATTAGCAAAGGTGTAGGCACAGTTAGGGATAATAAAGCAACAACACTGAGAAATCCCTCCCATTCCTAGGCCTGAGGGGCAAAAGGAAAGAGTTATTCCCAAAATTCAGGGGGAAAAAAGCCATAGAAAAGGCTTCCTGAAAGGAACTCTATTTTAGTAGGTTAATGAAACTCTGATATCCCAAGGCCTAGACAAGAAGAAGCTGATAAATATTACTACATTACCACACTTTGGTCCTCCAAGCTTATTCCAGGGCCTCCCATTGTTGGAACCCACTAGAAAGAGGACAAGGAAATTTGATGAATATTGTGTGAAGAGGTCAGTCTCTGACGACATAAGGCAAGTAGAAAATGGTGGAGAAGGAACCTCAAAGCAAGCCCCAAACTTCCCAGCATGAAGAGCATAGGGGCTAACTCTTTCTGAGGATTTCAAAGAAGACTTTTTAGAGGAGGTAATGTCTCACTTGGGCACTGGAAGATAAGTAGAGGTTTACCAAGTAAAGAAAAAATGACATACCAAGCAAAGAGGTTGCATATATAATATTCATGGAAACAAAGACACTGTGCATGATATATTTAAATAAGTAATCCCACTTGGCATAATCACATGATACTTGTGGAGAGATGAGCCTGAAAAGAAAAATTAGGCCCAGATTATAAAAGCTTTTAAATACCTGAAGTAATTGGCTTCAATCCTGCTGTGAATAAGGATCCTTTCAAAGATTTTCAGAGAGAGAGAGAAGAGAGAGAGAGAGAGAGAGAGAGAGAGAGAGAGAGAGAGAGAGAAAGAGAAAGAGATACAGAATACAGAGAAAGAAATTAAATTAAAGGAAACTCTAATGGCAGTTTACAGAAGGGACTCTGGAACACTGAGGACCTGAAGCAGGAAGATCATTTTGAAGTTTTTTGACAGTTCAAGCAAGATGAAGGTGAGTGGCATTAAAGCAGTAGCAGCAGATGAAACAAAGATTCTAGATCTATTCTTAAGACAGAATTAACAGAGTTTGGTAACCCAAAAGCTATGAGAAGTGCCAGAAAAGGCAATCTTTGGATGACTATACAATTTCTAGTTTGAGAAATTAGGTAGATGGTAGTATTATTCAGCAGAAGAGAGAATTCAAGAAGGGTAGTCTTGTAGGAGACTACCTCGATTTCAGCTTTCTACATACAGAGCTCCATGCCTTCGGAACACAATCTGCGGACTGTCTAGTTAGCAATGGGTAATAGACTCTCATGGGGTCTCTGGAAAAAAACACAGGAGCTAGATATATGGTTTGGAGGAATTTAGTTTTTTGTAGCTTATGTAAAACATACCCACCAGATTTTTCTTGATTTTTGTAACTAACAAAGGAAAAAAATGTGATTCATCATATAATAAAATAAACCACAATAAGAGTCAGAAACAAATCCACTGGTGATACTCCTTGCCATGGGAAGAGTTTTTCATTTGTTTGTTAGTAATAGAGACTCATAACTCAGAATTGCTTGGTAGTTTAAAGTGTTCTTTAAAAAAATAACCCTTGGTTTTGAAAGCTGAGTACTGTTTGCTCTTTAAATTTAAACTCATTCATTTTTGTAAATAAAGTCCAACTTTCCCATAGCAGTTTCATTTTATTATATAAACCCATGTCCCAGTGACATGCAATTATTCTTCAACTGAGGCATTTGCTAATAATGTGAGCATCAAAGTTCTTTCTTTCATAGTAAGTACGTACTAAATATTTACTGGAGGAATGAATGAATGGGTAATCAGATGAATAAATGAAAGCAAAAGATTGTATTAAAGTGATGTTCATTTTGCTACAAACCTGATATACACATAAAAGTGTGTAGAAAACATAATCATTAGAGAACTGTCTAGCTTTGCTTCATCAGTGGAAGAAAGCCAGAATTAGAGAGGACTGCCAGTTTCTCCCTTGTGTCTGGCTGTCTCGACCACTTTACATAAGAAGAACTGAAATATTTTTTTTCTACTTCCTTGCTGGGCTCAATTGTCATAGATATAGGGTCTCACAACTCGTCTTCTTTTGTTTAGTACACATCATAATTATTTTTAAATCTTAGAAATGTGGTTCTGATTATCTGAAACCAATGGAAGTCTGCCACTTACTAGTGCATAATGAAGCATGAGTAGAACCAATTGATTTTTTTACTCCTAACTTTATACATGATGATTATGTGACTTACTGTATACATTAAAAATTGCATGGAATTGCGGGTGTGGTTCATGATATAGTACTTGCCTAACATGCACAAGGCCCTGGGTTCCATCACCAGCATAGGGGGAAAAAAAAGTAAAATAAGTGACTAGACTGTTTTGTGAAAGATCATCTTTACAAAATTTTATTCAAAATAACAAAGTATTTAAAATGTTTTGATTTCTGTGGTCGTCCATTTTGTAAGATTTGGAATGAGTCCTTCATATACCACATAACCATGTTCCTTCCCTATCTCCAATGTGGTGTTAGTTTCTCTGTCTTCAGCGAACATTAGTCCTGTGCCTTTTATCACTCATTCACTCAGCCCTCCAAATCTCTGTAACAAGTGGAAAGATTTCTTTCTCACTTCTGCCTCTCTAAGGAAACAAATATAGCTACATGGCCTCTGAAGAGTACTGGGTCTCAAGTTTAATCATAAGTCATTTGATCCCTGAGTGAACAGAGCTTACCTCTAAATAACTGAGTAACAGGAAGATATAGGAGAACTGAAAGTGCCCTATAGGGTACAGGCTGTGTCCTACTTACCTCTGTATTTTTCTCAGCACCTAGTATAATAGATTGCCAATAGATTAAGAAATATGTGCTTTTTTTCCTTGCTTCTATTTTTTGTATTATTCAAGCTTTCTTTAACAAATATAAAATTTATATAAAAATAAAGGCCCCATGTTTTGTGTTTTTAATTTAATATTTGCATAGATATATGAAAGTTAACACAGTTTTCCACATCTATGAGTGCTGCATCACTGGACTCAACTAATTCAGATCAAAAGTATTTGGGAAAAAAATTGCATCTGTACTGAACATGTACAGACTTTTTTCTTGTCATTATTCCCTAAGCAATATAATACCTATTTACATAGTATTTACCTTGCATTAAGCATTATGAGTAATATGCAATTTTATATAGGGCATCTAAGCATCAATTGATATTGGCATCCAAGAAGGTTTTAGAACTAATACTCTACAATATTATGTTTCAAACATAATACTGTTATCCCTGAAATTATAGAGTATTGGTTTATATAGAGAGACAGACAGTCAGACACATATATACATACTGTGTGTATATGTAATCATACTTCTAATTGAAGAAAAGAAAGTAGTTTTAAACCATTGAATTATGAATAAGTGTATAATTCAATTTCAATGTATATTATCAGTAATAATAAAGAATATTTAAATTCTAAATGTTTTTTGGTGTTACTCTAAACAGATGGTTAGCAAAAACTGAAATGAATGTTTTGGTTGTTTTCCTCTGACACAACTGGGTGAAAAGCAGAACTACACAGAAGTTTCACAATGAAACTTCAAACCGCATCAGACTTGTCTATTGTCAGGTTCTGTTACATTCCCTCTAACTCAACCCAGACTCCCTGGGGTTGGCTAACAGGGCAAAGTTTGAGTCAAAACCACACCCTTCCTTTGAGCTTAAGGGATGTACTTAGAATTCTTCTGAAAATCAAAAGAAATTACATTTTCTTCCTCCAGATGTGGCAAATCTCTCACTTTCAGTATTTATTGAAATTCCAAATTCAGCACAACAAAAAAAGACAATTGCTTGGGTGAGTGCTGGGGAATTCTGAAATTCTATTGTACTCAAAAGAGGTGTAAGACTCCCAAGAAGAAGGAGTAAATTAGAAAAAAAAAAAGTCAGAACAAAGGGTGAGGGAAAAGAGAAATAGAGGAAAGAGGGAGAGGAAAAAAGAAAGAAGGAATCAAAGATAGAACAATGGAATGAACCAATGCAAAGAGTATGTCATACCAAATGTTGGGAATCTATTTTATGGTCCTGAGATACAAGAAAAAAATTTACACCTGACCTAATAATCATTTTCATTTTCCTAGAGGCTTCCTGTTTGAGGTAGTCTTTGATCATAGATGGTCAGTAAAAGAATAATTTATGGCATAAAGTTTTACTCTAAAAAAACTGAGAAGAAAATCCAACATTGTGCCATGTGTTTGGTTCTTTTCTCTAATTTTATACTTTTCTACTTTAGCTATGCCTATAGACAATAAGTTTCATCTAAATTTCTCAATTCTTTTGCTTATATGATAGACAACATTTATTGAGTACTAAATTAAGTTTAGGCACTGTACTGAGTATTTTGCATATTTTTACAAGTAAACACATTTCTTTTCTTTTTTTTTTTTTTTGGTGGTGGTACTGGGGTTCCTGGAAACCCTTCTACTTCTGGGCTACACTCCCGGACCTATTTTATATTTTTATTTGGAAAAGGGTCTCTTAAGCCAGCGAGGCTGGCTTTGAACCTGCGATCCTCCTTCTCCGCCTCCTAAGCCCGGGAATTACAAGCATGCGCCACCACGCCCAGCGTAAGCACTTATTTCTGATATTTCCTTCCTTATGGAATAGCATCCACCACTATAATTAATAAATGCTAGGAGAAAGAAGAGATTTCAATGAGTTTATATGCAATAAGTGCACATAAATAATAGTCTTTTCTCCTTCGTTCTCTTTATATTTTAATTATTTTTATTTTGGGGGTACTGGGAGTTGAATCCAGGGGCCTTCTACCTCTGAGCTACACCCCCAGCCCTATTTTAGTTTTGTTTTGGAATAGGGTCTCACTAAGTTGTAGAGGGCCTTGCTAAGTTGCTGAGGCTAGTTATAAACCTGATCTTCCTGTCTCAGCCTCCCAGTACTGGGATTACAGGTGTGCCCCACCACACACCTAGCTGTCCATTCTCTTTTAAATAGATTTCAAAAAATCATGTGTTCAACAGGGTGTGGTGGCGCATACTTGTAATCCCAGTGCTTGGGAGGCTGAGACAGGAGGATCACACAGGTTCGAATCCAGCCTCAGCTACTTAGTGAGGCTCTCAGCAACTTAGTGAGACCCTGTTTCCAAATAAAATATAAAATAGGTCTGGAAGTATAGCCCGGAGGTAGAAAGCTCCTGGGTTCCATCCCTAGGCCCACAAACAAACAAACAAACAAAAACAACAACAACAACAAAAAAAACATGCATTCTGGTCTGCTCTTGCCGAGACCAGATGCAGAGTGGTAAAGGTCCTGGCCTTGCAAGGCTGGAAAAAGATAATGGCAAGTGGATTCTAGACCTAGGTTGAATGTTTATCAACAAGGAATCTGTCTCCTGATGATATAATACAGCTCATAAAGGTGAAGATGAGAAATTTTTGTTTTTAGTAAACATAGAACTCATATATTTTCCCAGCTGCAGTGGCCCATGACTGTAATTCCAGCTACTCAGGAGTCTGAGGAAGAAAGATTTTAAGTCTGAGGCCAGCTCAGGCAACTTGGCAAGATTTTGTCTTGAAATAAAAAGTAAAAAGGGCTAGGGATGTAGCTCAGTGGTAGAAAGTTGCCTAGCATGTGTAAGCAAGCCCCAGGGTTCAAATCCCCAATACCACACACAGACACACACACTAACGTGTATATAGATATAGATATATACACATATATAGATATATATGGACACACACACACACACACACACACACACACACACACACATATATATATATATATATATATATATATATATATATATATATATATGTCATATGCCTAAACTATGGGAGATCACCCTGAAAACCAAACTTACAGGAGTATGTAAGAAAAAATGCATGTCTAGAAAATGTCTGTGTAAGAAAGTAAAAGAGCAAATCTAGCAAACAGCACTATGGTAACTATGTTACCTATGGTAACATAGGTATAGAAAAGGGGGAGGGAATTAAAATACAGATTGGATTGTTAGAAGCTCAAATGGGCCTTTCTGGAAAAGCCGACATAAAACAAAAGAAGGGTATATAACACTAGAGCCCTACTCCTTTGCTGCAGAAGAAGATGCAGCTGAAAGAAGTACTACTCAAGGCTTGTGACACGCCAAATGAAGAAAAGAGGAAATCTTGAGTAACACATGACATAGATACAGAAATTCCCTTGGCCCATAGGAGCACAGGTTTCAAAAACAGGCTTAATTCAGTTCTTTGCTGAATTAAATTCTAGGATTACATTACATTTTTAGGAAACAGGAGGTAGCCACCTATAGGAGGCAGGTATCTTGGGCTATAGCAAGATGTGAAGATGTGAAGCCAATAGCCTCAGTGGCACATAAGACATTATAGAGACCATTTCACTAGGCACAGTCCCCTCTTTTTAGCATAAGGTTACAAGAGTATGGAGATCAACAGGAATGTATAGATTAAAAGGTCTTAAATATGTTAGCTAGAAAGGAAAGGCACTTTAAGTAAGATCTATTGGCTGGGGCTGCCACTATGTGAAGATTTGAAAACTTCTAGAAGCCAGAATTATCATAAATGCTACCCTCTGAAAAAGAAGTTAGCAAGCAGAGATGGCTCTCCCTCCCAGCCTGGAAATGAGAGATTAACTTCTAAATGGGTGATTTCTCCAAATAGAGTTTGAGCTCACACTGTCTTGAATCTAGAAAACTGGAAGTGACTAAGAGTAAACTATAAGAAACCCAACCATTGGTCACCCTATTGCTCTCACTTTTGTCCAAGTCACAGTCATCTTTCTTAGATTATTTCAACAGCTTCTCAATTGATCCTCCTGCCTCTGTACTTAGTCCCATAGAATCTCTTCTCAACTGAACATCAGGAGTGATCACAGCCTACATTTTTCAGGGTCATGCTCTTGTGTGGGCAGACCAACAGGTTCAATACTACCTGGCGTATGACTGGGGTTCCATATTAATAAGCCTGTTGCTGCCACACATCTAAGCCATATACTCAATTTTAGCTGTTAGCAGGTTAGCAGTTGATATTTTAATCACTGTCTGAAACTGTCCTTTGATACTCCATAACCCACCTTTTTTATGTCTAAATTGGGATTCTCAAACATTTGCTGATAAAGTTTTCAAATGATCTTCAAATTCGACTATTCTTCTTGGAGGGCCTTCATGGGTTCTTCAGGACTACACACACACAGACACAGACACACAGACACACACACACACACACACACACACACACACACACACACACACACACACACACTGAGGGTGACGCATCTACCTTCCTCTGGTTTCCTCCACAGCAGTGAAAAGTAGGTGAACCACTCCTCTCTTGAAGTCATTTCACCTGCCTGAGCAGAACTCTGGGGTGAAATCTGAAGTAGCTCCAGACTGGCTCAGTTCTGTTGAGCCTGCACCTAATCCATGAGGAACATTCCCAATCTTTGTCCTTGCTTTCAGTATAAATGCAACTATCATCCAGTGCAGGCTGGGTTCTGTCTTGCTCTCTCTATTTCTCTGCAGTTTTTTTTTAAAAATTGGTGCATTGTTGTCATACATCTTAATGGCATACAAGATGGTAGAGGCACACATGCACACATCACTCATTTAGCCCTTCTCCAGTTCCCACCCCATTCCCTCCCCCTCTCTCTTTCTCATGTTTGGCTTACTGATTGACTTTGATATGTTTGTGAGTGTACATCATGTACATTAGGGAATTTCTCCCTCTTTCCTGCTCTCTTTTCCCTCAGCTAAGTCATCTTATTTGTTCATCTATGGTTTCTCCTTCTGTGTCTAGAGTTCCTCCTAAGGCCCCTTTTCTTCCTAGCTTCTGCATATTAGCAAGAGCATCCAATTTTTTACTTTTTGTGACTGACTAATCTCACTTAGCATAATGTTCTCCAGTTCCATCCATTTCCCTGAAAATGATGTAATTTTTTTCTTCTTTATGGCTGAGTAACATTCTATTGTGTACATATCCCCAGTGGTTTGGTGGCTAGGATTCTCTGCAGTTTATAGCAATAGCTGCAGGCTCTTCTGGTGCCCATCTAAGTTTATTTATTTAAACTCTGTCACCACCTTATCCATAGCATCATTAACAGCCTGTTCAAAAGTGGTAACTCCATGATTATGAGCATGACTTCCTTTTCCTTTCTCAAGAAAAAAAGTCAAGTTTCCATGCAGTTTGTACATTACAAATTACCCAATAATAATATGTATATCAAAAGGAAAAATATAATTTGTATATAAAGAGGAAAAATATAACTATCACTTTTTCATATCTTTGAAGGTCTAAAAAGACGGGAATATATGACACAGAGCTCTCTGTCAAATAAAGAAATAGAGCAGGTAAAGGAAAAAAAAAAACATGAAACAAAGTCCACACTTTTCCTTCAAACAAATGCCTAAGAGGTGTTAAATCAGATCACTTTCTTTACCACTCCAAATATTTTGGCGATAGCCTGCTTTTTAATTTTCCAGACAGTCTTGCCCAAGTGCCCAGTTCTGAGAAACCATCTCTGTCATAGTAACTGAGATCTCCTCTCCAATAAAAGTTTCGCTTTTCCTAGGTTCTTCTTCCATCTGGCCGGGAGGGTTCCGAATCACAGATGTGCTCTCACAGGTGGCCCCATTGAGCCTCAGTAGGACCCACTTACCTGGGGGCCACGATGGAGTGAAGCACGCTGCTGTGGATCCCCAGTGAGTGAGAAAACTGGTGACATCTGGGGTAGAAGCGAAAAGTGGGGAATGGCAAAGGGTGGGGGTGAGCCTCAGCCTCAATATCTTTTTCTGTTAGAAAGCCTTTCACAGGATTTCACCTGCATAAAGCTACTTTGCATAAAATTTGGCAGAATTTTCATTTAGTATAATGGTATTTGCACAGGTATTAGAAATGAGACAACTTAGATTTTCATTCTTTTTTCTCCACTTACTAGATGTGTGGCCTTACAGGAGTTACCTGAGCACGTCCACAGGATGAAGAACAGGGATGCTTACTTTTGTTCTTTAAGGCATCTAAAAATCTGTTAAAGGCAGATTCTGAAGCCAATGGCAATCTGATTTTTCTCCAAAGGGAGCTTGTGGACAGGATTATCTGATCAAAGAGAACCCTCTTATTTTATGTTTATTGGAATTCTATTCCCCAGCGTTACCAATAGCCCAAGAAACAAGTCCAGCAGGGTTTAGGGCATATCTAAAGGCTACCAGTCAAGAACGCAGGCAGTCAGCTTGTGTTTTGAAGGGGAAGAACAGCAGCCTTTGCAGATGTCAAGTGGGAACTTCACCATGCCGGGGACATCCGTGTAGCTGGACATCCAGGATGTTGGAACCCATTTAGGGAACAGGAAGGACCCCTCGAATCCTCAGCTTTTGTAGCTGGAGGATCTTTACTCCAGTATTACACCACTGACCTGACGGCTACTTCCCTTGAGTCTGTTTTCAACACAAGTTCCACTCCCGCCAATTTAGGCAGCACCCTTGAACTGGCACTGACTCATTTGTGTTGCAAAACCTTGCAAGTTGCAAGCATAACTGAGCCCAAGACACACAATCTTGGGACCATCAACTGTCAGTCACCTGAAACAGGGAATCAGCACTGAGACTTTAAAACCAAATACAATGGTTTGTTCACTGGAAATGAGTAATTTATTTCCCTATCTAAAATTTAATCCACTGAATAGTCCTCCCAAAATATGTTTTTATAAACAAAAAATGACCTACAAAAACTAAAGAGAGAATAAGAATTATATGAAGGTGGGAAATAAATTTTATACATGTTTGAACCCATAATAACTACACTGATCACTCATGTAAATTATCTTTTTTTTTTTTTCAGTACTGGGATGGAGCCCAGGGGCTTATATCTCTGATCTATACTCCCAGCCCTATACTTTATTTTTATTTTTAAACAGAATTTGGCTGGATTGATGAGTCTCACTACTTGCTGAGGCTGTTTTTGAACCTGTGATCTTCCTCTCCCAACCTCCTAAGTAGTAGTATTACCAGCATGTGTCAACACACCCAGCTATAAATTATCTTTAATCTTATCTAATATGACAACCAGAATCTAACATTATGCTATGGAAAAACAATTCCAAATGAGTTAAAATATTGTATCAACATATGTGAAAAATCTTTTATTTCAAACACAAAGATTGAAGCCTACAATTCCAATTAGAAAATCATACATTCTCATTCCCATTAAATTATACTGGATAAATATTTTACTGAATATTTGGTTAAAGAAGTCCTAAATTAGCTTGGGCAGCCAGATATGGTGACACTCACCTGTAATCTCAGTACTTGAAAAGCTGAAAAGGAGGACTGCAGATTCATGGTCAGCCTCAGCAACTTAGTGAGGCCCTCTGCAACTTAGTGAAACCCTGTTTCAAAATAAACAATAAAAAAACAGGACTTAGGGTGTAGCTCAGAAGTAGAATGCCTCTTGGTTCAATCCCCAGTAAAACACACACACACATACACACACACACACACACACACACACACACACACTCACACACATTAGCTTGAGCACCTACATGTTTTAACCTAGGCTTGACTAAGATATAAGGCCAAAATAAACCCCCTTCCCTATGCCATCAATGTTTTCAGATCATCGACTGTTTTTACCATGGAAGTGTAGCTCTCCTTTCTTAGACTTCCTCGTGCTGTAACCACCTTTCCAGCGCTCACAGTCAGCCCTGTGTGAACATATGGAGGAGATGTGAGAGGTTCTATTTCCTCCCTGTATTAGATGAGACACGTGTGGGTTGCTTAAGTAATGTCACCATGAATCCAGTATCTTTCTAATTTTCTGCTCTATTTTTTTTTCCAGTACTGGGGATGGAACCCAACAGCATTCTACCTCCAAGCTACAACCCCAGTCATATTTTTTAGTCTTTATTTATTTATTTATTTATTTATTTATCTATTGTGGTACTGGGGATGAAACCCAAGGGCATTCTGCCTCCAAGCTACACCTTGGCCCTATTTTTTAGTCTTTATATTTTTTTAAACAGGGTCTCACTGAGTTGCGAGAGGCCTCACTAAGTAGCTAGGCTGTCCAGGAACCGTGATCCTCCAGTCTCCACCTCCCGAATGCTAGGATTACAAGCATGAGCCATCATGCCCAGCCCTCTGCTCTGCTATTTTAATTATCAATGTAAGCTTTGTCTGGTGCCACATGCAGACACAACAACACCTCTTCATATGGATCTCTTTTATATTTATTTATTTATTTATTTACTTATTTATTTTTTTATTTTGTGTGTGTGTATGTGTGTGTGTTTGTGTGTGGTTTTGGGTATTGAACCCAGGAGCATTCTACCTCTGACCTATACCCCCAACCCTATTTTATTTTATTTTATTTTATTTTATTTTTATTTATTTATTTATTTTTTAAACAAATTTTTGTTTATTTTAAACAAATTTTTATAGAACATAAATGGTATACATTTAAACTATATTTGGTGCCCTCTCTCCCCACCCCCATTATCCCTTCCCCCTCCCACCAATGGTTGTCCAGGTTAACCATGTCTTATTCATAATTTTACACATGTTCAGGTGTAGACCCTCATTATTCAAGATCAGCCTTCCTCCTCTCCTATCTTTCCATTCAAACTTTGCTGGTATTTCCCCTCCATTATCTGGAGTCCCACTGGTATCCTTTGTGTTTCCTAGTTTGGGCATATTAGAGGAAACATATGTACCTTCTCCTTCTGTGCTTGGCTGATCTCACTTAACATAATGTTCTCCAGGGCTTTCCATCTTCTTGCAAATGATATAATTTTGTTCTTCTTTATGGCTGAATAGAATTCCATTGTGTGTATTTCCCACAGTTTTGCTATCCATTCATCTGTTGATGGAGATCTGGGTTGGTTCCATATTTTGGCTAATACAAATTGTGCTGCTATGAACATAGGTATGCATATGTTGCTATAGTTCTCTGAATTCAACCCCTTTGGAAAGATACCCAGAAGTGGCAGAGCTGGATCATATGGTGGATCTATTCCCACCTTTCTTAGGAATCTCCACACAGATCTCCATGGTGGCTGAACTAGTTTGCATTCCCACCAACAGTGTAAAAGAGTTCCTCTTTCCCCATATCCTCGCCAGCATTTGTTGTTGTTTGATTTCTTTATGCTTGCCACTCTTTATTTTATTTTTTAATTTGGAGACAAGAGCTTGCTAAGTTGCTGAAGCTAGCCTCAAACCCGTGATCTTCCTGTCTCGGCCTCTAGAGTACTGGTATTACCCAGGTTATGAATCTCTCTTCATGAACAAAATCTCTGGGAAGACTTGCCTTTATGTCTCACAGAACAGAACTGCATAAGGCAACCTATACCAGTTGCTGGGGAGGAGGGTTATTTGTGTAAAGAAGCACAAGGCTGAGGGAAGGAGGATGAATTACAAGGACAGACAAGAAACCTGTTAAAAAAAAAAAAAAAGAGGAAGAGAATGGATGCTGAGTAAATAATACTGATGTCAACTCAGCCACTGGGGAGTCTGTGGGTGTCCCTGGGTTACAGGACAGAATTGACATTCTGAGGCTTTCCTCAGGACTACATACTAAACAGTCACAGATTTTCCTAAAATAAAGGTAATCTTAGTAGGACTACATCTTTCTCTCTCTCCCAAAATCATACTTCTCCTCCTCAATTTTTGAGAGTTTTGTTGTTGTTTGTTTGTTTGTTTTGGTCTTTTTTTTTTTTTTTTTGCAGTACTGGGGTTGGAACTCAGAGGCATTCTACCTCTGAGTTATGCCCTAGCCCTATGTTTTATTCTTTATTTTGAAACAGGGTCTCACTGAGTTACAAAGGGCCTAAGTAGCTGAGGCTGGCCCCGAACCTGCAATCCTCCTGTCTCAGCCTCCCAAGTACTGGGATTACAAGCGTGTACCACCACGCCTGGCTGGTTTGTTTTGACAGTAACATGGGCTGTCTTTGCCTTCCCACTGAGCAGACCTCTGTTCCTTCATCTCACCATGTCTCTTGGGCATGTTAGGGCCACATGGGATTACAATGGAGTGGCTTTCTAACCTGTAAGTTAACCTCTAAATAATTCCCAGTCAAATGGGCAAGAAACATTATGGTAATATATCCTAAAGTATATCTATAAAACTCCAGAAACATTCCATAAAAGCAGAGGGTTCTGTAGTCATTAAGTTTTGGCAATGTTGCAAATGCTCTCCTTCTTTTGTAGACTGTAGATTGAGAGGACTCTGAGAAGACCTGCAGTTAAATAAACTAAGTGAGAACTCATTCTGGAATTAGATGGCCTGTGTTTAAATCTGGTTCTACTACTGTCCAGCTGTGTAAGTGCTAAAAAAAAAAACACCTTTCTTTTCACACTCGAGCAAAGGGAGGCTCACGGTTATCGTTTAGTTGGAGCTGCTGTGAGAAGATCCACGTGCAGCTTTCAGCACAGTGCTTTGTACATCATTCATTTAACACATATTTATTGAGTGCCTACTATGTGTCAAGAAGTCAGGTCTCATGGAGTCTACATTCTAAAGTAGAACGAACCAGCAGGTGATAAACAAGTAGTTATGTAGAATAATTTCAGATAATAATGAATACTTGCAAAAAATAAAATGATGCTATAAAGCATAAGTATGATATAAATGGCTATTTTTATTTATTTATTGTGTGTACATGCGCACTTGTGTGTGTGTGTTTTATGTGTTGCATGTTACCAAGAACTGAACCCAGGGACATTTTATCTCTGAGCTACATCCCCAGGCTTTTTTATTTTTATTTTTGAAATAGGATCTCACTAGATTGCTGAGAGTTTCACTAAATCGCTGAGGCTGGTTTTGAACCTGCAATTCTCCTACCTCGGCCTCTCAAGTACTGGAATGACAGGCACATGCCATTATGTTCAACAAAAATGGCTATTTTGGGTAGAAGACTCTGAAGAGCCATTTTAGAGAAAGGCATTTTATCTGATATCTGCGATATCAGATATAAGAAGTTTGGAGTCATTTATCTCTCCATCCAAAATTTCATTCATCGAGTGTTCACTGAGCACTTACTATGTTCCAGAGACTATTTTAAGTACCAGGAACAGCGATAAATAGAATTAAGCTAGAATACCTATCCTAATGGAACACACATTCAAGTATGGGAAAACAAAATAAAAAGGAAAATATATAATATGCCAAAATGGTTAAATTCTATGAGGGAAGAAGGAAGAAAAAATGGCACCAGTGCTTAATTTTCACTTTAAATTTCTCAACAAAGTTGCAAGGATCACTCACTGAAAGAGTGATGCATAAACAAAGAAAGATCTAAAAGAGGTGAGGAAGAGAGCCATGCAGAAATCAGGGGAAGGAGCTGGGGGTGTGTGGGGACAGCATGCTTCACGTAGTTGAGAGAGAGAGCCAGGAGGCTAACCAAAAGGGGGTTAATAAATAAAGAGGATGAGCCGGGTGTGGTGGCACACGCTTGTAATCCCAGCACTTGGGAGGCTGAGACAGGAGGATCGCACAGGTTGGAAGCCAGCCTCAGCTATTTAGTGAGGCTCTCAGCAACTTAGTTTTGGAAATATTTTACTATTTCCAAATAAAATAAAAAGTAGGTCTGGGGGTATAGCTCAGAGATAGAAAGCCCCTGGGTTCCATCCCCAGTAACACACACACACACACACACACACACACACACACACACACACACACGGGAGGATGGTAAGAACAAGGTGCCAGATTAAGTAAGGATAAGCAAAGGCCCAGCATAAAATCTCTTCAGGCAGATAGAACAACAGCTGCAAACCCCGGAATCAAAGCCTACTCGAGGTAAGCCTACTCAAGCTACAGAAACCTGGCTGCCAGAGCTGGAGCCCAGCGAGCAAGCGGGGAATAGAGACGAGGTCCTGGAGTCATCTGGTCAGATCATGTAGCACCTTCTATCAGAATATAGGCCAGTGCAAGGCATGTATATAAATTTTTTTCTAAGTACAATGAAAAATAGTTAACGATAACTGTTACTGCTATTATTTCTGAGATACCGCTCTGTTGAACACATTGAGAAATGCTGTCTTGGAGCCAATTTTTTTTTTTTTTTTTTTTTTTTTTTTTGGTGGTAGTGGGGATGGAACCCTTCTACCTCCGGGCTACACTCCCAGGCACCTATGTTTTATATTTTTATTTGGAAACAGGGTCTCTTAAGCCAGTGCGGCTGGCTTGGAACCTGCGCGATCCTCCTGTCTCCTCCTCCCAAGCGCGGGGATTACAAGCACAAGCTTGCGCCACCACGCCCGGTTTAGAGCCAATTTTAACCAACTGCTCTTGCTCATCCTCCACATAAATCAATCCCCAAGTTTTGTGAATTGTGTCATAGGAGTGCCACATGCCACAGCAGGAACTTGCTAATTGCTAATGGGTCTCTACTCCCTCTCCTTTTTTTTTTTTTTTTTTTTTTTGTTGTTGTTGAAGTTACTTGCTCCCCTCTTCAAAAATGTCTTTTTTTTTTTTTTTTTTTTTTTACTTGAAGTCCATATCTGATCGCTGGCAAAGTTTCAAGGTCCCTTTACAATGTCTCCCATACTCCTGTTAGAGGTGCCAAAGCTGCTCCGACTGCATGTCTGATCACCACTCTACCACTTGGCTCCTGCTGTTCCTTCAGCCTGAATTTTCCGGCCCCTCATTCTTTGCTTGATGGAAGTTCTCCCTTCACTCAAAGCCAGCAGCGTGCCGCCCTTCCCTGGCACCTGCCTGATATTCCCAGGTAAAGCCGCTCGCTTGTTCCTCTAACCTGGTGCTCACCAGCATCACTTGGACCTTGGGCTGCTGTGTTGTCCAGGTGTCTTTCTGCACACTTAGCGGTCACATCTTTCGCTCCCATCAGATTGCAAGTGCATTGAAGGTAAGGGCTGTGTTTACATCACATTGTCCAGAAGTAATGCCTAACACAATTGCTAGCACACGGCTGGTGCTCGGGAAGTTGCAGATAAAATTAAATTTAAGAAACAGTCATGTATTAAGCACCTGTAAGCAAAGCACTGGGGCCCAAAGGGAAGCATGTGTTCACGTTGCAAGGGAGTTTATACATCAGTAACAGGAGTTTCTGCTTATGTATGGACTCCTAACTATGGTGAGGGCACTTTCCATGTAGTATCTCATTTAACACGCATAGCATCTCGGTGAAGTAGGTGCTATAACTCTCGGTTTATAGAATGAGGTTAAGTAACTTGCCCAAGTACATAGAATAAGGAACAGGATTCAAACTTAGAATCCTCCAGCTTCTAAGCACATGCTTTTACCGGAGACATGCTATCGATCCAGATCTAGCCAGGAGAAGCAGGTCGGCCCAAGGAAGGGAACACGTTTATTCTACAGATGGACAGAAGAGTGAAGAAGTCAAATTGAGAATGGTGAGGCAATCCACAGGTTAGCCAAAGCCGGAAAACATTGCCCTTGTTTCATGGGTGGCACCAGGAGAAGGGGGTGTAACCAGAGCCCAGAAGCCTGGGCAGAGGGAGTAAAAACCACCAGGGCGAACAGCCCAAGTAGAGCTGGAACCAGGAAGGGAGGGGCGTCCAGTGGAAGACTGCCAGGCTCCACAGGAAGCAGGAAAAGAGAGTAAGAAATGCCAGGCTTCTCCCTTCCCTGGCTGCCAGTTTTCTTAAGATGCTTCATGTTGCTTTAAGGGATGGAGGGCTAGAGAACAAAAGAGCAAGCCCCTGAGAGGCCAAAACAGAGAGTGCAGGGAGAGGGAGGGGATGGATCTGAGACTCAAGCCAGCATGCGACTTCTCTTCCTGAAATAAAAGGGATTTGAAATAAAATAGTATTTGATTGGGGGCTAGAATGAATGGCAAATATATTCAGTAAATTGGCAGTGGCTGCAATAGCACAGGAGAGACTCTTCCAATGGTAGAAAGTTATACCCATTTCTATAAAAGGTAGATCTTCTATAAGGGAAGAAAAGAGTATGTATTCTCCAATAGGAGCTGCCTGAGTATGTTCCTGTGGGCAAAAAATACTATTCATTTGTCTTAAAAACCTTTTTACTTAGTAAATAAGATGAGATATATGTAGAATATGTATACAGTATAAATAATAATGAAAAATCTATATACATACTATCTGGGCTCATACATACATCATTATCTGTGTTTACTTTGAATAGATTTTTTTGTGGATTAAAAATGTATGATAGCCAGGCATGGTGGCGCACGCTTGTAATCCCTGCGCTTGGGAGGCTGAGGCAGGACAACTGCACAGGTTCGAAGCCAGCCTCAGCTACTTAGTGAGGCTCTCAGCAACTTAGTGAGACCCTGTTTCCAAATAAAATATAAAATAGGTCTGGGAGTATAGCCCAGAGGTAGAAAAGCCCCTGGGTTCCACCCTCAATACCACACAAAAAAATGTATAATAAAATCTGCCACTGTAATTATTTTTATTTTGGGGGGGACTAGGACTTGAATCCAAGGTGTTCTATCTTTGAGCTATGTTTGTAGCTATCTTTGAGCTACACCCCTAGCCCTTTTTGTGTTTTATTTTGAAACAAGTTCTCGTTAAATTAACATGCACTGTATAACCATTTTAAATGCTCATTCAGTGGCATTAATGACATTTACAATATTGTGCAAGCATCATCACTATTTTCAAACCTTTTTGATGACTCCCAAACAGAAATTTGTAACAGAGTTACAGAGGTAAACAGAAACTCCCCATTCCCCCTTTCTCTTTACTGTTGGTGATGTGTGTGTGTGTGTGTGTGTGTGTGTGTGTGTGTGTGTGTTACTGAGAATTGAACCCAGGGGCATTCTGTATCCCAGAACTATTTTATTTTTGAAACAGGGTTGCACCAAGTTGTGGAGTGCCTTACTAAGTTGCTGAGGCTAGCCTTGAACCTGCAATCCTCCTGTCTCAGCCTCCCAAGTACTAAGATTACAGTCTGTGCACCACCACAGGGCTTCAATTTACTTTTAAGTGTATCAAACATAATAGTTAGGAGCATGTTAATACACAGATAGACACATAGACAATAGATGGTAATAAAGTAGCACTAGGTAGATACTATATATATATACATATACAGTATATATATATATAATATATATATTGTGTATATATATATGCCTATATATATATATATATATATATATATATATATATATATGTGATCTATATTTTAGAGGTGGATTTTACCCTTCTCCAGGGTTAAGGGGAGCTTGCATGCTAAAATTGTCATTCTGAATCAATCATATATGCCTGTATGCCTGCCAGGATCAAGGTAGTGAGTACACAGGTGCCCTATATATTTTTCAACTTTTTTGTATGTTTGAAATTTTTCTTAATAAAATACTGGAGGAAATTTTGATGTTTACACCCAGCTTCAGAGATTCTAATTTAATTATTCGTGTTGTGCCTGAACATAAGATATTTTTTAAAGTTCTCTGGATGGATTGAGAATCAAGGCACTAAAGCACACCAGGGGATCTCAGAGCCAGAGTGAGCACAAGGCTGGGGTCAGCAGGAGGGGTGGGAAGACAGGCAGATTTCTGTGTGCATATCAGAGATGGGGTCTATGAGCTGTGCTTCTAGGTGCACTGTGTCCAGATAGGTAGGTGGGCTCCAGGCCTGTGGAAGATGAAAGAGAGGATCAGCTGCTCCGGGAGTTCTTGAGAGTGTTAGTTAGCTTTTTCATCCCTTTGACAAATACGTGAGAAAAACAACTTACAGGAGGAAGAGTTTATTTTGGCTTCTGGTTTCAGAGGTTTCAGTCCATGGTTGGCTGGCTCTGGGCCTGTGGTGAGGCAGAGGACCATGACAGAGAGGGCGTGAGGAAGCAGAGTCCCTCACCTCAGGGCGGCTGAAAAGCAGAGAGGGAGGAAGGGGCCAGGGACAGGAGACTCCCTTCCAGGGCAGGTCTCCACCTCCTCCAAGGGGGCCCCACCTCCTACAGTGTCCACCACCTTCCAATAGAGCCATCGGGTCAGTAATCTATCCATGAACTAATTCATTCATGATGGCAGAGCCTCGTTATCATATCATTTCCCTCTGAACACTGCTGCACTGGGGGACTAGCCTTCAACACAGGAGGTGAAGGGGGAGCTTTCCAGATCTCTTCTATAATATCAGAGTTCTCCGAAGTTCTTAAAGTGAGGCTGAAATGTTTATACTTAATTTAATATTTTAATTTGGCATGATTTATCCTTTCTTTTTTCTTTCGTGTGTGTGTGTGTGTGTGTGTGTGTGTGTGTGTGTGTGTGTGACTGAGATTTCTATCTCTGAGCTACACCCCCAGAAATTTTAAAAAAAATTAATTATTTTTTGGTACTGGGGATTGAACCCAGGGGTACTTTACCTCCAAGCAACATCCCCAGCCCTATTTTATTTTTTTATTTTGAAATAGAGTCTCACTAAGTTGCCGAGGCTAGCCTCAAACCTCTGATTTGCCTGGCTCAGCTGCTAAGTACTGGGATTATAGGCACACGCCATGGGGCCCAGCTCCTATAGCTTTGAACAAGGTATTGATTCATTCAGAATGAAAATTTTAGCATGCAGGCTCCCCTTAACCCTGGATAAGGGTAAAATCCACCTCTAAAATATAGATCAGTGTATTTTTAAGCTTTGCTATCTTTATACCATTTTTATGGGAATGAAGAGATGGGCCTGTTGAAGCAGAAGGAAAATGCTGTAATCTCAGCATTCATGGACTCCTGGGTCAGTGAGAAAGGAACAAGAGAAAGTGAGGCCTTGGAAGGATAGGGGCTAGGGAATCTGAGAATTCCAAACAGGTATTTGTAATTCAGTTAATCAATAAAGGTATAACTGACACTCCTTAGGGTGTCCTAGGAATCTGCAAACCAACCTCTGCAGCAGTAAGACTACTATCACCTTCTATAGCCCTTCCCCTGCCCCCATGGAGCTTAATCTTACTCTGGGGATTACTGTAGTACGTAAGGCTGTTTGTCCCTGCTGTAAATGATCCTGGCCCATTTAACCTTTGAAAGGAGCCAGAAGCACTAGCATCTGATTCTTTGTCATGGACCCCAGCCTGGCTCCGTACAGTTGCCAGCTGGAGGCAAAATAGGCCCCAAGAGCAAAGGCAAAATGGCATGTGAGGAAGAGGACCGAAGGTCAGTCACAGAGCAGCGGGATCCCAGTCAAGATCCAAAGGGAAAGGGCTAGACTAAAAGTAGGAAGCAAGCAGGGGCTCAGGAGCCAGTAATGCAAAAGCACATCAGAAAGGGGGATGCAAGACAGAAAGAGAATCAAGAATCGGGGTTGGGGCCCTCATCAATGAAGCCAGGGTGCCTCAAACTCATTCTTTTTGGGGGTGGGGAAATGGTACTAGGGATTGAACCTAGGGTCATTCTACCTCTGAGCTAGACCTTTAGCCCTATTTTTATTTGTTATTTTGAAACAGGGTCTCACTATGTTGATGCAACTGGCCTAGAACCTGCGATCCTCCTGTCTCAGCCTACCCAGTACTGGTGTTACAGGTGTGTACCACCACACTTGTTTCATTCTTGTTGGGACCTTGCTTGGATAAGTGGGCAGGAGTTAGGAAGTACAGGCTGGAACAATCTATAAAAGAAGAGACACCTCAAACATAATATCACACATCTATTATTAATCAATGCTTAATTTGATGACTGTGTCCTCCAGAAGAGGCGAAATGTGGTGTCCTCCATCTTGAAAGGGAAGTGTGTGAAATATTTTGGAAAGGTGGGAAAATAACATGGTTTTTAAAAAGATCCTTTTACCCTTGAAAGGATAACTTTCAGATGCCAGGAAAATTCACATATGTATAATCCCATAAATCTAGGGAGTTGTGGCAGTGATTCAGAGAGGTGGAGGCATGGCATTTTGATTTAGGGTGACTCCATTTTCCCCCAGCTAGTGTAATAATTTTTTTCTCCCTTGTTTTTCAATTGTAGGATTATATATTTGTGATACTGGGGTCTGAACTCAGGGTCATTCAACCTCTGAGCTACTCCCCCAGCTTTTTCTAATTTTTGTTTTGCATCAGGGTCTCACTAGGTTGCTGAGAATCTCACTAAATTGCTGAGGCTGTTCTTGAACTTACAATCCTTCTGTCTCAGCTTCCACAGTACTGAGATGATAGGTATGTGACACCATGTCTGGACTGTTTGTTTGTTTGTTTGTCTTTATGTGGTTCTGAGGATGAAGCCCAGGAACATTCTACCTCCCAAGTACTGGGATTACAGAAATGCACCACCATGCCCACCTTTTTTTTTTTTTTTTGAAATAGGGTCTTAGTAAGTTGCTGAGGCTGGTCACAAACCTGGGATCCTCTTTTCTCAGCCTCCCAAGTATTGGGATTACTGGTGTGTGCCACCACACCCAGTTTAAGGTATGTGAATATTCTTATATAGCTTTGATCCATATTTATATAGCTTTAATTTTAGAAATTTCAAGACAGTACTATAATGGCCTAGCATAAGACAAGTGCTTTATCCACTATATCCAAGTGCTATGACACTGCCATGAACCCGCTGGGTACTAACACTGAGGGATAGGAGAAGGAGCAGGGTGAAATAGAGAGACAGAGCCCCAAAGCCAAGTGGGGTCAGAAAGAAGAGCCTCCTCGGGAGAGAGGCCGCTACTATTTTCAGAAGTAAAAGTATGGGGAAAAACACGGCAGATATCTACCACAAACTGTCAAGTTCACACAGGTAGTGAGAGAAAAGAGCAGAGACCAACCCCAGTCTATGTTTGTCTTTTAGTGGGTTGTTTTGTTTTGTTCTTCCTCTGTTGTACCTCTTTTGCTGAGAAAAAAACACACACATTTACCATTGCTCCCGAACTCCTGGTGTTCCACCCTGTCTGCCCTCTCTCCTGCTCTGCTTTTACCTCCCGCCTGGAGTCCACTTGGGTGGAAATGCAGCCTATAATGAACCCAGGGTTAATCATCTGCAGGTTTCCCCTGATAAGCCACAGCATGTTTGCTGCGCTCTTTCCCAGAGTCAACATAGCGGCGGGGATGTGCCCCACAGTGGCCTATGGCATTCCGAGCGCTGGCCCAGATGGGAGGGAGCAGTGTGCTGAGAAGCCGGTCTCGACACAGCCATCTGGAATGCCTCTGTTGCCCTGAAGGCACTCGTCTGCGTCTCAGATGGACACAGCCTGGAGATGCCAAAAAGAGAGCCAAGTTCACTGGATGTACAAATGGCCTGACGTCAATGGAATTTGCTCATGATTTAGGCCTTGTGTGTGATGTACTGTCTGAACTCAATGATCTGTCAAAACAATCAGGGAGGAAGAGAAGAAAGGAGAGCAAGAGGTGGAGGAAAACAGGAAAAAGGAGAGAAGTAAAGGTAGAGAAAAAGACAGAGAAAGAGGAGGAGGAAGAGGAAATTAGAACATGCCAGAAGCTGGGACAGGACAGGTTCAGCTTTTGGCTCCTGGGGCCAACGGTCCCTGTAAGTTTGTTGAAAGCATCAGTGCCAAATAAAACATGGCCTTTTAAAGCGCTGAATTACGTGAATGCAGAGCTGTTAAAATCAGTGTAGCAAAAATCCAGCTGGGTTTGGCCAGTGCCACAAAGTACAAAATGATGACCGCTTGTACTGCCAAGCCGAGGTCCCCCAGATGTGGTGGCCTGAGCAGCGTTCCTTGGATATACGTCCAGATCTCCCGTCCTTAAAACAAGGAATCTGCTATTAAGGAATGGACATCTGCTGTTTCTGCTTGCCCCACATCCAGAAGGAGATTTATTGTGAAGCTGAGAGAGCTTAAGCTCCAGAACCCTTGGCTTGCATGGGTCCCTGTAAGTGCTGGGCATTACAGAGTGCTCTAGGTGGGGAGAGGAAGCCAGATTGTAATCAATAAGCATTTATATAATCACATTTCTGGTAAATTGCCTAAATAGATCTTAGAAGAAAATAACCTACATCTCTTAGATTCCAATAATGTGTTATTATTTTCTCATTCTGAATAATTCTCATGAGTTTTTTTTTTAAAGTATATAAGTAAAACTCTGTGTGTGTGTGTGTGTGTGTGTGTGTGTGTGTGTGTGTGTGTGTGTGTTCCTGGGGATTAAACCCAGGGGCATTATGCCTCTGAACTACAACCCCAGCCCTATTTTATTTTTATTTGGAAACAGTCACACTAAGTTTCTGAGGGCCTTGCTAAGTTGCTGAGGCTGGCCACAACCCATCTCGGCCTCCCAGTACTGGCATTACAGACTAGCTCCACCACACCTGGCTACTTTTATATGCATTTTCATTTTTTGTTATTTTATTAAAGAGGGGCCCAAAATTTCAATTTCAAGTCCCACAAAACCTGAATCTATACCTATCTGCCTCCATTGTCTCTTTGGGGATAACTATACCTTGGTTTGTTTGTATGGAAAGCTGCTTTCTCTCACTCAGTGGCAGGCGCATACATACTCTAGGCCTAGTGAGTAGGGAGTCAGTGGTTGGTTCAGAAATAAGCATATGATCCAATTTGGGCTACTGAGAATCAGGGCCAGAGTTTTTGCTGGATCTTCTACCAGGTTTAAAAGATTACCAAGTTGTGGGAATGCGAGTCTGGCACTGCCGACAGCCATCTCGCTACGTGAGGAATCTCCCTGAGAATAAGATGAGCATGGCCGGGTGTGGTGGCACACGCTTGTAGACCCAGAATTTGGGAGACTGAGACTGGAGGATCACGGTTTGCAGACCGTTTCAGCTACTTAGTGAGGCTCTTTGCAACTCAGTGTGACCTTGTTTCAAAATAAAGAATTAAAAATAGGGCAGTAGGTGTAGATTGGAGATCAAATACCCCTGACCTGCAAAAAAAAAAAAAAAAAAAAAAAAAAAAAAAAAAGAATAAGATGAGCAGAGCATGGAAGAAAGAAGAGCTGAGAGATTCAAGAAAGCTATGACTGACGATGTCACTTTGCATCCCTGAAACCAGCTGTACTGAAACAGGTATAGATAACCTTAACAGGTATAGATAATATTTTAGTTCTGAAGGTAGTATTTAAGTGTATTTGCCTTAGTAGTTATAATAATAGATAACTAACTGATCACTCTTATTAAGGGCTTTACTCATAACAACCCTCCCCCCCTCTCTCTCTCGTGTGTGTGTGTGTGTGTGTGTGTGTGTGTGTGTGTGTGGTACTGGGGTTTGAACCCAGGGGTGGTCTACCTCTGAGCTCCACTCCCAGCCCTATTTTATTTTATTGTTTTTGTTTTGAAACAGAGTCTCACTAAGTTGCAGATGGCCCCTGTAAATTGCTGAGGCTGACTGTGAACCTGCAATCTTCCTGTCTCAGCCTTCTAAGTACTGGGATTACAAGCACATGCCACCATACCCAGCTGTAATCCATTCTATCTTTTTTTTTGTGTGTGGTACTGGTGATGGAACCCAGGGGCATTCTACCTCTGAGTTACATCCCAGCCCTATTTTTTTTTCCACTTTCCCAAACTTTATTAAAGATAAAGCATGGTGGTAAATCTCTAGAACAGTCAATTTGGGATTCCTCCCTTGAAAATGGGATATTTGATTTCCAAACACATGCTGGAAGTATACATGGTTCCCAATTGTACTAGTTAGGTAAGAAGCTAAGATCCTAAAGTGTTCATCTTCCAACTTTCCCTGGCCCATGGTCTGTCTTTGGATCAGTAATAATTGCCTGAACAGCTTCATTATTTTTTGTCTGTAGTTCTCTGGGCTCTTCTATATGCAACAATCGCAGAATTTGAGCAGCTTCATTAAGAACCACATCTCCTGTATCAAAACCAAGAATATGTTTATCTAAAGCAACAGGCAAGCCCTCTTTTGTTTGATTTGCTTTAGCAACCGCATCCTGTGTTAGGCGCTCCTGAACCAAAATGAGAATTGCCTTAAGAATGATACCAGGGTATCATCATGACCTTGAATCTGAATAAGGTTAGCCAAAGACTTTACACCAGCCTTCAAATCGGGGATATTTACATCCAAATTGATCAGTGGCTCTGCATTTTTAGTTGTATTGTCAGTGTTGTTTGCATTATCAGGTACTAAGTCCTTGTATTTTTCAGCATTATCTCCATATTCAAGTCTAAGAGCTAAACCAAGAAGCCAGTCAATTGCTTCTTGTCGATCCTGAATCTTGAAAGGACAGTTGACATTTTTGAGATACTTTTCAAAGAACAGTCACTGCTGTGTATGTTTCTTAAATTACCTCTATCTTCAATTTTGTGGTGTCTGATTTTCTGGTCTTCAAGCCAAACAATTAAGTTTCTAAATTCTGTCTCATCTTTGCAGTTGAAGCTGGCAGGGTCATGGTAATTGAGAGCAGTCAGCTTGTGTCAGAGCATGGTCCCCACTTCTCATTCAGGACCCCCGGGCTCTGCCGGGAGAAGTGAGGTGGAGCACGAGGCATAGGCACCAGAGACCCGGTGAGAGAACCCAGCCCTATTTTTAATTCTTTATTTAGAAACAGGGTCTCACTGAATTGCAAGTGTCTTCACTAAGTAGCTGAGGTTGTCCATGAACCACTATGCTCCTGTCTCAGCCTCCCAAGTGCTGGGATTACAAGCTTGAGCCACCAAGCCCAGCTGACTCATTGTATTTTAAAAGCAGTTTTATGAAGATGTACAGTTATAATCATGCCCATTTTACATCTTACTAAAGGGGAAATTAAAGGCATACAGAAGTTAAATAACTCATCCAACTGGCATGTACCCTTGTTTTAGTCCTTTTATTTGAGCCAACAAATTCAGAAGCTACAGCATAACTTTGAGAACAAGTTTTTGTTGTTGTTGTTGTTGTTGTTTTTAGATGCAATTTCACTATTGACCTCGAACTCACAATCCTTCTGCCTCAGCCTTCCAAATAGGTGGGATTACAGATGTGCACTACCACACCTGGATGAGAATAGCTCTTATATCAAGACCTCATTAGCTGTTGCCAGCCATTGGATCACAGGGGAGGGCAAAATGGTCCACTTCCTCAGAATCCTCTAAGAATGGCAGGTACCAAGAATATAACAGACTCTACCAATGTAGGTAGACCAGCCAGCCAGGCTCCACATCAACTCCCTCCTATCTTGTCTCTCATATGGGCTTCCGTTTGTCCTTGTTCTCTCAATTCATCTCATAACTACAGAGCTCCTGGTGTTAACACTCAAGCCTTCAAGTTTCAGCTCACTTGTCACCCTCACCCTATCTGACATGTTGCCACTGATACTGATGGAGAACCCCAATAAGATTATCCTGCGGGAAGTAGGAAAATGGATTGAGGGGTGCTAATCTGCCTCAAAGCACCCACATTATGTCCCCAAACTAGATAACCTCATTCTCAGTATCACACAATTCCTTGTTCTTGTGTCTCTTCCATACTTACCTCCAAGGATGTTTCTGTGCTCTTCTCTACCTGTGGCTCCAGCCTAACAACTTTTATAAAGATGAAAATCCTGAATCCCAGTGTCACCAAACCAAGAATTTCAGACAAAGCCATAAGTACCCAGCACTTTCACCTTTCAGCAAACATTTATTGAGCACCTACCAGGCACTAGAGATTCAGGGGTGGGTATGGTAGAGTTCTGTCCTTCTACCAACTCCCTTGAGGGTAGGTTAGGTAGGACCCAAGGCAAAGGAGCCAGGCATGGTGATGCATGCCTGAAAGGCTAAGACAGGAAGATCATAGGTTCAAAGTCAGCCTCAGCAACTTAGTGAGAGCCTGTGTGCATGTATGTCACTATCACTATGAGCTGCACTGTGATATGAGATGACAATGCACCCATAAATGTATTAACAATAATATAATTTTTAAAAAAGGGGGGGCCTGGCCAATAGATACATGAAAAAATGTTCAACATCATTAGTTATCAGGGAGATGCAAATCAAAACTACACTGAGATTCCATCTAACCCCATCCAGAGTAGCAAGCATAAAGAAGTCAAATAACAACAAATGCTGGCAAGGATGTAGGGAAAGAGGAACTCTAGTTCAGCCACTATGGAGATCAGTGTAGAGATTTCTTAGAAAACTGGGAATGAATCCACCATATGATCTGGCTATACCACTCCTGGGTATCTTTCTAAAGGGGTTGAAATCAGAGAACTACAGTAACTATGCATACCCATGTTCATAGGAGCACAATTCACAATAGCCAAAATATGGAACCTGCCGGGCATGGTAGCACATGCTTGTAATCCCCGCGCTTGGGAGGCAGAGACAGGAGGATTGTGCTGGTTCGAAGCCAGCCATGCTGGCTTAAGAGACCCTGTTTCCAAATAAAAATAGGTCTGGGAATGTAGCCCAGAGGTAGAAGGGCTTCCAGGAACCCCAGTACCACACACACACACACACACACACACACACACACACACACACACACACACTATATGTATATATATATATACACATACATACATACATACATATTTCCATATACATATATATATGGAACCAACCTAGGTCTCCATCAACAGATGAATGGTTTGCAAAATTATGGGAAATAGAATTCTACTCAGCAATAAAAAAGAACAAAATTATGTCATTTGTGCCAGGCGTGGTGGCGCATGCTTGTAATCCCCGTGCTTGGGAGGCAGAGATAGGAGGATCCCGTTGATTTGAAGCCAACATCGCTGTCTTAAGAGACCCTGTTTCCAAATAAAAAATATAAAATAGGTCTGGGAGTGTAGCCCGGAGGGAGAAGGGTTTCCAGGAACCCCAGTACCACCAAAAAAATAAATAAATAAATAAAAATCATGTCATTCGCAAGAAGATGGAAAGATCTGGAGAACATTATGTTAAGTGAGATCAGCCAAGCACAGAAAGAGAAGGGACATATGTTTTCTCTAATATGCTCAAGCTGGGGAGTATTAGGGATACCAGAGGGACTCCAGATAATGGAGGGAAAACCTCAGAAAAGCTAGAAAGGAAGGGTAGGGGAGGAAGAAGGCTGAGGTTAGTTAATGGAGGAGCTACATTCGAATATGTGTTTAAGTGTGAATGTAGCATGGTCAACCTGGACACTCATTGTCAGGAGGGGGGAGGGGAAACGGGGGAGGGCACCAACTACTGTGTGAATGTATGCCATTGTCAATATGATCTACATTATGATGTGAAACTATAGTGTCTCAATAAAATTTAAAAATACATATAAAAGGGGGGGGCCTGGGGTTGTGGCTCAGAGATAGAATGTCCCTGAGTACAATTCTCAGTGCTAAAAAAGAAGAATAATTCAAGTCAAAGAGCTCTCATGAATAGAATGATTCGGAATCATAGCAGGGGGAGATGTTAACTCATTGAAGGGAGTACAGAGGATTATTAATGCAGAATCACAGATGGGATAGTAGAAAAAGAAGTCTGGAAATAATTCCACAGGAATTATGAGGCATTCCAAGCATATGGAACAACCCAAGAAGGCTAGAAAAGTAATAAAGGATAAGATTGTTTGTAAAATAAACAACAAAGGACATGGTTTATTTGTGGAACATCAAAATGCTTCTTTTGATGTTACAGAGGCAGCCTGTGAGAGAGTAGTAGAAGATGAATCTGAAGAGTAGGTGGAGGCCAGCTTGCAACATCGTGAGCTGTGTTAAGGAATCTGAAATTCTCAAGAAGAGAGTGACATTTGTATTTCAGACAGATCTCTTGGATAGTATCACTCCCTTGCAGTAATCAGACCCTTCTGCCAGCCCTGCTCTTTGGATTTGAAGTTCTTCATAACCATTCAACTTTTAGTTTCCATGATCACTACTGGTGATTTTCTCCTCTCCCACCCCCTTTCCAAACCCATTACCCTGGATTATAGCAATGTTCCTCAAAGCAATTCTCAACTTGTTGTGAGTGTGTAATATAGGAGGGTAGGATGGATCATTTCCACTCGGATGTCATTTTCAAAATGCATGTGCCTTTATTTCACACTCCCCTCTTGGTAGGTATGTGTGTTTACTAGGGATTGAACGCAGGGGCATTCTACCTCTGAGCTATACCCCCAGCCCTATTTTTTATTCTTTATTTTGAAATGAGGTCTCACTAAGTTGCAAAAGCCTCACTAAGTAGCTGAGGCTGGCTTCGAACCTGCATGATCCTCCTGTCTCAACCTCCCAGTACTGGGATTACAAGTGTGTGCCACCATGCCTGGCTTCCCCTCTTTGTTCTGGAATTCTGATAAGCCTATGATTTAGGAGAGTGGGTAGAGGTAGTCAGAAGGATTGAGCAGGATAGCATTTTGGAAAAAATGTATTCTTTTAAAGAATAGAGAGTGGAGATGAGAACTCTAATCGAAATAATGTCCACATCAATTCTATGCTATGCTGGTGTGTGTGTGTGTGTGTGTGTGTGTGTGTGTGTGTGTGCTAATAGGGATGGAACCCAGGATCATTATACCTCTGAGCTACACCCCCAGTTCTATATTTTAGTCTTTTTTATTTTTTATTTTTTATTATTTTTTTTTATTTTTATTTTTTGGTGGTACTGGGGGTGGAACCCAGAGGCTTTCTGCCTCCAGGCTATACTCCCAGAACTTTTTTACATTTTTTTTGGAAACAGGGTCTCACTAAGTTGCTGAAAGCCTCACTAAGTAGCTGAGGCTGGCTTCGAAACCGTGTGATCCTCCTGTCTCAGCCTCCCAAGCGCAGGGATTACAAGTGTGCGCCACCACGCCTGGCTTTTTTATTTTTTTTGAAACAGGGTCTCACTGAGTTGTGAAGGGCCTCGCTAAGTAGCTGAAGCTGTCTGTGAACTGCAATCCTCTGGTCTCAGCCTCCCTAATGCTGGCATTACAAGCATGCGCCATCATGCCCAGCTCCATACTATTTTTAAAATATCCTAAAATCGGCACTTATACCTTAATAATCATATTCCAGCCGGGTGTGGTGGCATGCACTTGTAATCTCAGCATTCAGGAGGCTGAGACAGGAGGATCATGGTTCATGGACAGCCTCAGCTATTTAGCGAGGCCCTTTGCAACACATTGAGACCCTGTTTCAAAATAAAGAATAAAAATTAGTGTTGGGGGTGTAGCTCGGAGGTAGAATGCCCTTGAGTTCCACCCCAGTACCACAAAAAAACCCCCAAATAATAATAATTATACTCCAATAGTTAGTTGAATTTTGGCTCCATAAAATATAAGCCTATGTCTTAATACCCAGCCTCTGTGGATATTACCTTATTTGGACCACAGGTCTTTGCAGCTATAATTAAGAATCTTGAGATGAGGTCACCTGGTGGGCCTTAAATTCAAGGACAAGTATCTTTACAAAAGAGAAAAGAGGAGACGATAAAGACAGAGAGGAAGGGCCATGTGAATTTGGAGGCCGAACCTTCAGTTATACATCATAGGCCAAAGACTGTCTGAAGTCACTAGAAGATGGGTGAGGCAAGGACCTGTTCTCCGTGAGAGCCTCTGGAAGAAACATGACTGGTTCACACCCTGACTTCAGACTTCCGGCCTCCAGAATAGTGAGAGACTAGATTTCTGTTGCTTAAAACCACCAGGTTTGTGATCATTTGCCATGGCATCCCTAGAAAGCGAATGAATCTTCTTCTTTTAATAGATTATGCCTAACAGCTACTTTTCAGAGAAGAGACAATTTTCTATAATGCTGTCTAACAGAATCATGTAAATGGATCTAGACATAGTCACTTAATCCCTCTGAGCTAGTTTTTGTTTTCCCCCACCTAATCCTATCCTCAACAAATGATGAGGTAACTGGAAAAAAAATAAAATAAAATAGAACTATCTAGCAGATACGTAGCAAAAGGCAGGTGCCGAAAGATTTAGCCATTTGAGAATAAGATTCAACATCGACAGCACAGACACCCCAAAAGAGAGCTGAGGTGATTAGCATGCAAAGCCCTGGGCCTGTACCAGCAGCTCTTTTGCATGTAACCACTTAACACCATCTGGTGTCAGCTCTAGTTTCTCACCAACTAACCACTACCCTCTCCCCCCAGCCTTCTCTCCTTCCTGTTTACGTAGATTGCTGCTTCCTGGCCACGGGAACTGAGTGGGTTTCAGCCAGGCTGCTTTTCCCTGGACCTATGCCAACAATACCTACTTTTCTTTCCATCTCATTCTGCTTTCTTCTTATAGTGGAAACCATCTAAATAATGAGGAGCAAACTTCTTTCCTGAGCTAACCCCTGCTAAGCGGCTGGTCCTATCCCTGGCCGCTGGATTGAATCAGATGGACATGAGTAATCACATACCAGTTATTCTACAGGAAGAAATCTGTCCAACCTTCCTTGTCCCCGCTCACCCAAGACATTGGTACTAATACTTTTCTTTTAAATGTGCTATTTATGATGCCTCCCTTCCCAGGCTCAGCCCTTTTGTGTAAAACAGTCCTAACCAAGGATAACAGGACAGCAGTAGGTTGAACTCAGCCAGAACACCAAGTTGGAAAGTGATTGAAATGATCTAATTTGTGGTTCTCAACATGAGGCAAATATCCAAATAATCTGAGAGGCTTTTTCAAACAAACAAGCATTTAGAACTTGAGGGCAGGCCTGTATATTTTGGAAAAAGTCCTAAACGATAATGATTTTTCCCATAATTTCAGACTTGCCATCCTTAACACAATAGGTGGAAATGTGGATTCTGCAGACTACCTGGGTTCAAATTCTGGTTTTATCATCTATGAGCCAGATGACCTTGGGCATACCACTGAACCACTCAAGGCTTCAATAGACTCATCTGTAAAAACAGTACTAATAATATTCACCTTCTCAATAGGACTGTTGTAGGGCTGAGTTAACATTTATTTAAAAACACCTAGACTATAAGTGTATGCCATTATTAGTATTACTTTTATTGTTTTTTGCTGGAAGCAAAAGAAGTTGGTCAAGCTGGGGGTGGTGCCACATATGCCTGTAACCCCAACTACTCAGGAGGCTGAGGCTGCTGGAAGATTGCCAAGTTTCTGGCCAGCTTGGGCAATTTATGAGACCTTGCCTCAAAATAAAAAATAAAAAGGGCTAGGGACATAGTTTAGTATTAGAGCACTCTCCCAGCATGCAGGAGGCCCTGGGTTCATTCTCCAGCAACACACACACACACACACACACACACACACACACACACACACACATACACACACACACACACAAATTGGTCAGAAAATGGGATGCCCAAATTAGTAATCTGAGGATCTTGTCGATAGAGGTGATGGCAGGGTTTGTGGCTTGACAGTGGAAGTGGGCAGCAGAGGTGGAATGAAGGAAAAAACCCAAACCATCAGTACAAGGAGAAAATCTATAGTATCGAATCATGTACTCTCTGTGCCTAGAGCACCTGAATTGAGATCTTCCCCTCACCACTTTATGGTGGCACGACCACGAACAGGTTGTTTCCTCACCTGCCAAATGGAGATGAAAATAATAGTTACCTGCCTTACAGGGTTGCCATGGAACCAAACGAGTTACTACACAACATATGGATTTCTTAGAACAGTGACTGGCATGTAGGAAGTGTTATCTCATTTTTATGGGAGACAAAAAGGTCAAGGAACTGAGGAGCCAATTGTTAGCTAGATATTGACATTATCCAAGATGACAGCCAGGTTTGAAGCAAACAGGAACACTGTCATCTAGGTATAAAATCTTCACTGAATGATGAGGTAGTAAAGCGTTACAAACGGGAGGGTGATTAAGAACTGAAGGGCACGAGTCTTCCAGCGACTATGGCGTCTCCCTCAAGCGTGTGGAAGCTCTTACTGGATGCATAAAAGAACCTGATACCACATCCTTTCTCTAAATTGAGGAAATAAATTAAGGACAAGAAGCAAAAGGAAAAGTCATAGAAGGCCAGGCATGATGGTAAATGCCTGTAATCCCAGCAACTCAGGAGGCTGAGGCAAGAGGATCTCAAGTTCAAGCCCAGCTTGGGCCACTTAGTGAGACATTGTCTCAAAATAAATGCTAAAATAGGAGTGGGTTGGAGGTGTAGCCCAACATCTTCTTTGACTTGTGTGGTGTTGTGTTGTATGAGGGTGTGGTACTGGAAATTGAACCCAGGGGCATCCTATCTCTGAGCAACAACCCCAGCCCTATTTTACTTTTTATCTGGAAACAGTCTTGCTAAGTTGATTCAAGCCTCACTGAATGAGGCTGGCTTCAAACCTTGGGTTTTCCTGTCTTGTCTCAGCCTCCCAAGTACTAAGATTATAGGTGTGTGCTACTGTGCCTGACTTTTTTTTTTTTCTTTTCTTGGTGGTACTGGGGTTGCTGGAAACCCTTCTTCCTCCGGGCTACACTCCCAGACCTATTTTATATTTTATTTATTTGGAAACAGGGTCTCTTAAGCCAGCAAGGCTGGCTTCGAACTTGCACGAACCTCCTGTCTACACCTCCCAAGTGCGGGGATTACAAGCGCCACCACACTCGGCCCATGCCTGGCTTTTAAAAATATTCTTCCTTGAGTGATTACTGAGGACTAACTTGGGGATGCAGGGATAAGAACTGTCCTCCAAGCCAGGTGCGGTGGCACATGCCTGTAGGCCTGTAGACCTAGCTACTTGGGAGGCTGAGACAGGAAGGTTGCTTGATCCCAGGAGCTTGAAACCAGCCTGGGCAATCTAGCTACTGAAAATAAATAAATAAATAAAACTAGCCTCCAAATGAAGAGCAGATGTGTCTTTAGTTTTATTCTTTGTTTTTATTAAGATTGCAACTCACTGAGATATTGTAGCCTATGGTATGCTGTCTAAATTTTTCAGTTAAGCCAGAGGTAGTGGTGCATGATTGTAATCCCAATATTTGGAAGGCTGAGACAGGAGGATCACAGGTTTGTAGCCAGCCTAAGCAATTTGAAGGCCCTCCACAATTTTGTGAGATCCTGTTTCATAGTAAAAAAAAATAATAAAGAAGGGCTGGGGTGCAGCTTGAAGGTAGAATGCTTCTGTGTTCGATTCCCATTAACACACACACACACACACACACACACACACACATACACACAATCCAAGTTATTATCTTCTTTGGAGATGTAAATAAGTGTTACTTTAGTGGAACTTTGCTTTAAGAGTAAAACACTCATTCTGAGCTAATCAGTGACATAGCAAGGCAGATTCTCAGAAGATATCTTAAGTTGAAATGGTCTTTAGAATCGGTGATTTGCAAAAGATCTCTGTACCTCACCATCATACTCCACTCACCATCATGGTGAGGGTTTCCCTTTCTATAACAGCTTCTGCTGCCTGGGGCTCTATCAGCATCATCTCCACATAATTCTGACTTCCCCTCTGCTCCTGTTCTGTCTGCAGTGCAGACAACTGCCTGGAGAATCTTGTCTCTTCTCTGTCTTAATCATCTATGTGCCACTCACTAACTAAGATGCACTGTAAGGTCAGTGTATCTGCTTCTTTCATTCTAGGAGGAATTATCCACTCCAAACTCCCTGATGCATATCCAGTGAATAACCAAGATACTGGAAGGACCAATTAATTAACTGGAGACAATTAGAATGCGCAAAGACATTCCAGTTTAATTACCTTTGAAAGGCTAGTTTAGCAGGACCTTACCCCACCTTTTTTTTATTAAAATATTATACTGTATCTCAATATGTAAAGCTGATAACAGAAGAAATGGCCTTCAAGGTGGGAAGGGCCTAAGCCCATTCCAGACAGCTTGCTTCTTGACACAAATCTCTACTACCCTGTGATGAATAAGTCTCAAGGTACCTCCATGAAACCCAAAGGCTCATTCTGTTGGTCTCCATTTGATCATCCCTTTTTGATCCTCTCTCTCACTTTAAGAGCTGGCCAGGTAAAGGGAAAACAGTTTTAGAATCAGACATGCCTAGTGCCAAACGTTGAGTTCTGGCAGATGTACTGAAGGAAATACACCAAGTGATGCCTGCATGCACGTTTGTTTCAATTTGAATTTATACTATGCTGTATAATTACATTGCAACAATAAAAAAATGACTTATGCCTACTAGATGTGTGACCCTTGAAGAGAGCTGCCTTTCTGCATTGTCATGATAATTAAAGTGAGTTTATAAATATAAAGTTGCTGGCATAGAGAAAATTCTGTTAGCTTCTTTTCCTCCTTTTCCTTTTCCTTAAGGGTAAGATGACATCCGATAAATCTTTAACAGATGTTTAACATCTTTTTCCCACCACACTGACTACTGCATATGTATGGGTGTGACTTTATGCCTATGTCTAAAAAGATACATCACTTATGAGTAATTTTAGGAACTGGTAGCTAATGATTATTGGAGTTTGTATAACTTCCCTAGGCATTAATTGAGTTAATAAAAGTACTATCAGATAAGGCTATGATGTTGTATGGATGGAGAGGCTACTTGTGTTTTAAAATTAAAGAAAAATTGCATACATTAATCTATCACAATAAAGAATCTTAATGTTGTTGAAAAAATAGAGACTAGTTTTTCCTATCTATTTGTTTGAGTAGAGCAGTTAAAGTACCATCATGCTCAGTGTAATGTGTGTGAGTAAACTTAGGCAAAAGTAAGTTGATGGGGGGCGGGTTTCAAGCAAAGACCAGGCCTTCAGGCATGGGAGTCATGGACACCATCACAAACAGGATGTTTCTGGCCTGATATATGAGGACGTTCATGAGTTTAAGTCCTAATTCTAGAACTAGAGAGCAAAGGTAATGGATAATGGTTGTGGAAGGCAGAATAATAACCCCCAAGGACATCCATGTCCTAATCCCTGGGATTGGTTAATATGTTATATTACAGAGCTAGCAAGGGGAGAATTGTGGAACTATGGAAAGACTTGCAAATGGAACTAAGGTTACTACTCAACTGACCTTAAAATAAGGAGACTATCCCGGATTATTTGGAAAGACACAATATAACCATAAAGATCCTAAATGATCCTTAAATGCAGAAGAGTCCAAAGATGTCTTGGGCCATTAGAGTTGCTGTAACAAAATACCCGAGACTGAGTAATTTGTAAGGAACAGAAACTTATTTTTCACAGTTTTATAAACTGGGAATTTCAAGATTAAAGGTACTAGCAGTTTGGGTATCTGGTAAGGGCCCTAATCCCTGCTTCCAAGATGGCACCTTGTTGCTACATCTTTTGGAGGAGCCAAACACTGTGTCCTCATGAGGCAGAATGTGGAAGGGCAAGAAAGGCCTAAGCTCTATCCCTTCTATATGCACTTCATTCCTTCCCAAAAGGCCCCATCTCTTAGTAGCACCACAATGGGAATTGAGGGTACACATTCAAACATTTGAAACAAAATGTGAAGATTGAAGCAAGGGATGGAGTGATTTGATGGGAGGACTTAACTTGCCATTACTGGCTTGGAAAATGGGAGGAGGCCACAGGCCAAGAAATGTAGGTGACCTCTAGCACCTAAGAAAGGCAAGAACACAGGCTGTCTGCTCCAGAGCCTCTAGAAAAGAACCAAGTCTGGCTGATAACTTGAGTCTAGCCTCGTGCAATAATTTTGGTCTTCTAATCTACAGAATTGTAAGAAAATAATAAATTAGAACTATTTAAGCCATGAAGTTTGTGCTAATTTATTATAGTAGTAATAGAAAAATAACGCAATGGATAACAGGAAAACACTAGATCATTAGACAAGATAGTGTGTATATGCAGGGAGGGTTTTGTGAGTCCAACTGTGGGAAGCTATGTATCAAAAATATGAGGAGGAAAAGCTAAATGTCTGAAGGCTTAAAGTAGCTTTAAAAACCCTGTGTCTTATTGGTTCATTTCTTTTTTTTTTTTTTTTTTTTTTTTTTTTGTGGTGATGGGAATTGAATCCAGGGCATTCTACCTCTGTGCCTACAACCCCAGCCCAATTTTTAATTCTCTATTTTGAAACAGGGTCTCTAAGTTATAGAAGGCCTCACTAAGTAGCTGAAGCTGGCTACAAACCACAATCCTCCTGTCTTAGCCTCCCAAATACTGGGATTACAAGCATGCACCACCATGCCCGGCCATTGGTTCATTTCTTGGTTAGACTAGAAATGGCCACTCCTTAGCCTCTAGGCCTACACAGGTAGGGCAGTAGATAATATGGAGAAACTTTCCCAAAGTAGGGCCTTCATGGTTTCCTAGTCAGTCACTCTATGCTCTCGGAAACTAAAAGCATCAAAAATGTCCAGTTTAGTTCAGCCTACAGACTGGACTAAACCGGAATGTCCTGAAACTTTAGACAACCAAGATTGCTTCTGGTAGTGAAAATCAAACTCACACATGCCTATGAGCATCTATCTTCTCATAAATTCATAAGAACTCGGTCTATTTTGCTTTCTTTCCCAAGCCTTAGAAGAAATAGAGAGATCTCACCACCTGCAAATAAATACCACAGATGACAGCATTACTAGTGCTAACAATAGAGAACATTTGTGTTTCATCAGCACACTTTACACACATACACAAAACTTTAGGGACCTCATTTCTGTTAACTTTTATGATCCCCAAAAACATATCTTATAGATAAAAGCACTAAAATCCAGAGCAATTAAGAAGCCTACAAGTGGTTAGCAAGTGGTACCCATCTGGACCTTAGTCCAAAACCCACATACTGCACCACTCATCCAGAACTGGTAAGGCGAGAGGCACCAGCTCCCAGCAGTTCTACTAACACAAAAACAGAGATTTGGACTGAAAAATCACCTCTAATAAAAAATGAAAATTACAGCTAAAAAAATCTAACAACATCCTTTCTAACCTGACTTCTTGCTACGCTGGCCCCTGAGTGACAGTCCTTCCTTACATTCCTGGCCAAAGGCTCCTGTTCTAACTTCCCATCCCTTCTTCCCTATTTCTTCTCAAATCCCATTTCTCCATAGATGAGAAAAACAAAGGGAAATGAGACAAGGTAAAGTAAGAGGAAAGGGGCTAAGCAGATAGAGAGGTCCAGAGCCCTGTAGGGCGGGAGGCAACACCAGTGCCCAGCAGGTCAAGTTGAAGCTCCATCGCTTGGTTCAGAGCCAAGACTGGATCCCAGCTCAAGCAGTGTACCCCACATCTCCTCTTCCTAGTGCACCTACATCCATTCCTGCGTGGGATTCCCAGGTCCATCTTACCCCAGAGGTAAGTAAGGCATAGGAGAGAATGAAAATAAATTTAAAAAGAAAAAGCCACAGAACGCTTGTCTGGCTCAGTTTCATTTACAATCCCTTGACTGCCTCCTCTGAAGAGCTCTGCTCCTGGCTGTGCTGCCTCTACTCTGTGCCCTTAAGGATTCCATTCTGTCATCAGACCACTCAAAGTTCTCCTTGGGGAAGACAGATGTCAATCAACGTGTCTAAGCATTCGTTCAATAAGTATCGCTGAGTACCAACTCTATGCCTGACAGTGTTCTAGGCACAGATGATTCAGAGATGACCAAGAAACATAATGCAAACATTGTAAGTTTACAGGAACAAAGTCTTACATAAAGGGCTCCATAAAGCTTTCCCAAAGCAGGGTCAACTGAGACATTCTCAGCTACCATAATGGTCCAGGCTTTGAAACAGGCATTTACTTAAACTCTAAATTTCCTTAAACTTGACAACTCAGAACTTCAAGTGCATGCTTGCTCTTACAAAGATCTTGTAAGGTTTGATTTGGATTTACAAATAAATTTCAGCAAGGAGACATATTTACATTTATAGAATCCATGAATTATAAAGATGGGGTTTCCTAAATCTCTTTGAGCCTCAGGAATGGAACTCCCCCACACACCACAGATAAAATGAGACGACCTATGAAAAATGCTTCATATGATTCCAGGGGTGTGTGTGTGTGTGTGTGTGTGTGTGTGTGGTACTGGGGATGAAAGCCGGAGGCATTCTACCTCTGAGCTATATCCCCAACTCTGTGTTTTATTCTTTATTTAAAAAAAATTTTTTTGATACATGGTCTCACTGAGTTGCAAAGGGCCTCGCTAAGTAGCTAAGGCTGTCCTTGAACTGCAATCCTCCAGTTTCTGCCTCCCAAATGCTGGGATTACAAACGTGTCCCACCACACCCAGCTTATTATTCTTTATTTTGAAACAAAGTCTTACTAAGTTGCGGAGGGCCTCACTAAATAGCTGAGGCTGGCCGCGAACCTGGATCCTCCGGTCTCAGCCGCCCAAAAACTGGGATCACAAGTGTGGGCCTGGCTCTGATTCCAGTTCTTTGGGCCAAAATAGTTGTGTACCTTATTTGCCATGTTCCAACCTAGGACATAAGTAGATACTGAGAAATTTCCAGCCAAATGTATCATCTTTATTCTTGGAGCACAAATCATACACTATTTCACAGTAGCTCAAGTAAAAAAGGAGGTGATTTGACAGGGCGTGGTGGCGCACGCTTGAAATCCCAGTGCTTGGGAGGCTGAGACAGGAGGATCACGCAGGTTGGAAGCCAGCCTCAGCTACTTAGTGAGGCTCTCAGCTATTTAGTGAGCCCCTGTTTCCAAATAAAACATAAAATAGGTCTGGGAGTATGGCCTGGAGGTAGAAAAGCCCCTGGGTTCCACTCCCAGTACCACCAAAAAAATAATAATAATAAAATAAAGGAGGTGATTTGAATGACTATAAGGGGCAGTCTCTTGGGACACTGAAGTGCAGGGATCAGCACTTCAGGGACGGGACTGAAAGCAGATCAGATCACGCGGCTGCGTCCTCCACCATCTGTGTGGCTCACAGTGTCTGCCGCCCTTTTCTACTTCTCTCAGCAGACAGGTTTCCTCTGCTTTCTCTGGCTTCCCTGACCCATTACAATTCCGGCTCTTATGTTGGCTCTGGCTTCCAGGGCACTGAGTCCAGGCTGACTCCCCATGTGCGAGGCACACCTGTGGTCTCTGCCCGTCTCGCACGGCTCTCTAACGTGGTGAGAGGAGCTGAGTGCACTTCTGGCTCTGGAGCTGGCCCGGGAGCCTGGGCTCCCCTCCTGAGAATTCGTCTGTCTTGGTTATCTTCTTTCATTTCTGTCATGTCTCTGTAGATCTTTGTGCTGCCTCATGGCTTTTGTTTGCTCACAGCTCCTGTTTATTCATGGTTTCTGCTTACTCATGGAGTCTGAATGCTGCCTTCTCTGTGTCTTTCAGCTTCTACTCTCATGATGTTTTTTTTTTCTCTTCTTGTCTTCCAGCTCTGATTTTTTTTTGGGGGGGGGGTGTATACTGGGAATTGAACCCAGGGGTATTCTACTTCCAAGCTACACCATTAGCACTATTTTATTTATTTGGAAATGAAGTCTTACTAAGTTGCTGATGGCCTAAGTTGCTGAGGCTGGCTGTAAACCTGTGATCCTCTTGTCTCAGCTTCCCAAGTACTGGGGTTACAGGAGTGCAACACCATGTCTGCCTCAGTTCTTATTCTTTTTATTTTATTACAGTCATACATTATAGGACAAAAAATTATCTTATTAAGATATAGTTATTTCCACCGGGCATGGTGCCGCACGCTTGTAATCCCCATGCTTGGGAGACAGAGACAGGAGGATCACGCAGGTTTGAAGCCAGCAGAGCTGGCTTAAGAGACCCTGTTTCCAAATAAAAATATAAAAAATAGGTCTGGGAGTGTATCCCAGAGGGCTTCCAGGAACCCTCGTACCACCAAAAAAAAAAAAAAAAAAAAAAAGATATGGTTATTTCCTAAGAAATAATTTTAGCATTTAATTTAAAATTATAACTAATTTTAAAAAAAATTTATTAGTGCCTTTAGTCATACATCTTAATGAAGTACAGGATATAAAGGCCTAATTCACACATCACTCACTTAGCCCTTCTCTATTCCCACTCCATTCCCTCCTCTTCCCTCCTTCTCAGTTTGGCTTTATGATTGACTTTGATATGCTTGTGAATATATATCATGTACAGTAGGGAATTTATTAAAAGAAAAACATCATTGGTGCAGTTAATTGCTATACATTTGGACACAACTTTTATGCCAGGATATCCTCCAGGCTAACATCCAGCCTCAGGATTGGCTGCCCCTAGGTAAGGGCCTGCCCTTGTTCAATAAGCAGTGGGTAATGCTGGTGAGGTTGGAATATGCACATGTGTTACAGTTAGATATAGAATATTCCCTGAAGAGATGTCTTAGTGTTCAAAGTTGATGTGATTAAGTCAGGATGGTTGTAATCTCACCAGTGGAAAAATCCATTGTAAAAGATTTACTGAGTTGTAGGTAGAATATGGCTGGAGAAGGTGGGTCCCTGGGGCTGTGGCCTTAGGGACTGAGCTAGGGTCTTTGAATCCCCTTGATTCTTTGTTCTATCTTGCTCCTAGCCTCCGTGATGTAAGAGCAGAGCCCTTGCTCTCTCCCTCTCTTTGCTTTCCACCTCCATGCCCTGATCTCTGCAGACCTGGCCTAAGAGGAACTGAACCATAAAATCTCCAAAAACTTTGAGCAAATAAACCTTCCTTCCTCTAACTTGTGTGGTCAGTTGTTGGGATTACAGTAGTGAGACTTTCGACTAAGACAACATGAATGAAGCCACCTATGTTCATGGATCTGCATCAAACTGGCTATTTGGCCCCTCTTTTATTCTAACACTTCACATCCAATCTATAAAGAAGTCTTGTTAGTTCTATATTCAGAATGCAATCACTTGCTTCTACCCAGGGCCTAGAACCAAGACAAAAGTTTGAGTAGTCTTTTAAAACATGAGTCATGAATGGCCAGGTGTGGTGGCGCATGCTTATAATCCCAGCATTTGGGAGACTGAGACCAGAGGATCGCAGTTCGCAGACAGCCTCAGCTACTTAGTGAGGCTCTTCACAACTCAGTGAGACCCTGTTTCAAAAAATTTTAAAGAAGAATAAAAAATATGGCTAGGAGTATAGCTTGGAGGTAAAATGCCCCTGCGTTCCATCCTCAGTACCACACACACACACACACACACACACACACACACACACAAAGAGTCATGGAGCTGAGCACAGTGAGGTGGGCCTGTAGTCTCAGCTACTCAGAAAGTGGAAGCAGGAGAACGGCTTGAGCCCAGGAATTCAAGGTCAACCTGGACAACATGGCTAGACCTGAGAAATAAAAAAAAGGGCCCAGTGATCCTAAGATTTACTGTTTATTTTATTTTATTAAATTTCTTTCTTCTATCTTTGATAGCTTATGGCTGCCCCAAATGCTTTGCAAGCAGCCACAATTGTGTGGATGCCTCCTGGCCACTCTGATCCTTTTGTTTTGGCTGTGGCAAGCCTCCATCCCTGATGCCTCCACTCTGTGGCCTCTCTGTGACTCTGCCCTTCTGCAGGCTCTTTAACTATCTGCCATGTGGTCAGTGAGGAGCCCCTTCCCCTAGCAGAAAGTCTGCTGTTAGCTGGCATGACGCTGCACAGGTATAAGTCCAGTGTTTTGTCCATATAAGCAGCCTTCTCTCTACCCTTATCCAAATGATCTGTGTAGCGCTTCCCCTCGTGCTGCAGTATAAATCCTAATAAAGCCTCTTTAGGATGGTAATATACTGCCTATTCATGATTTCTATCTCAAGTACAGCAGGTTGAACTGATTAAATTAAGAGCTGGTACTGGGAGGTGGCACTGAAAGTGGCCAGAAGCAGAGACTGGTGACATTGAGGGTGGTTAGCAGTCAGAAAATGACAGGGCAACAGAAAGGTGCTGGAAGCTGCTAGCTCCAGCTGCTGGAAGAGTTCCAGAGAGCCATCAGTAGCTGCTGGCTCTGGCTGCTAGGAGACCAACAGGGAGAGCTCTTAACTCCAGGAGCTGAGAGCCGCTGGCATTCAAGGCTTGGGGCCACTAACCCCAAGAGTGGAGAGTCACTGGCTTTCAGAGCTTAGAGCTGCTAATGCTAATGGAATTGCACTTTGTCTATTCGTGATTTCTATCTGAATTGAGCAACAGAACCCTCAGCTGATTGGTAGCAGACCCTTTCTCCAAAAACCAAGAACCCAAACACCTGTATCAGGTCATATCCTTCCTTTGCTTCATGTTGGCAGTTTCCTCATTTCATTCAGAGTAAAAGCTGATGTATGAGCCCTCAATGCCTCTGACCTCATCTTTACAGCACTTGCCCCTCGCTGGCTTCACTCCAACCACGTGGATCTTGCTCCTTCTCCAGGAATGCTCCTCCCGCAGGGCCTTTGCTCTAGCCGCCTCGTCGGTCTGAGACACACTTCTGGTATATCTTGGCTTGACCAACCCCTAACTCCTTTAGATCTGTATTCACATCTCACTTTTCCTAAAAGGCCTGCCGGATCAACTTATGTCATTTTACAGCTAGAGAAATAAACACAGTACCCTACTAGAAAGATAGAGATCTTTTGTCTATTTTGTTCTCTGATATAATGTGGGGAGTCTGAACAGTGCCTAGCCTGAACAGTTCATATATATTTGTTAAACTGAATTATATTCCTTTGTGGGAAGCTACAAGCATGGAAGGTACACAAAGGCTTTCCCTGTACATTATAAAGCATCTCTTTATAATAGGAAAATTTATACTACTTAAGTATATATTAGAAAATGGGGAAAGTCTCAGAACCTAGAAGGCTCTGAGCTCAATTCCCAGCACAGCAAAAAGCAAAATAAACCCAAAGCAAAAGGAAGGAAATAACAAGGGGCAGAAATGAGTGAAATTGAAAACAGAGGAACAATAGAGAAAAATCAAGGAGACAAAGAGCCAGTTCTTTGAAAAGATCAATGGAACTAATAAAATTCTAGCAAGGCTCCTGACAAAAAGCACAGAAGACACAACTTACTAATATCAGGAATGAAACAAGGTATTATTACAGAGCCTGCAGACATCAAAAGGTAAATAAACGAACAACTCTATATGCGTGAATTTGATAATTTAGATTAAATAGACCAATTCTTTGAAAACTACCACAGCCACCACAGCTCACCCAATATGATCACTTGAATAGCACTATAACTATTCATGATATTTACGTAGCTATTAGAATAGCTAAAATAAAATAAAAAAATAACATCTAATGTTGATAAGGATGCAGGAAACCCATATCACTCATATTTTGCTGGTGGAAAGTAAAATGGTACCACCACTCTAAAAATTTAGTTTGGCAGTTAAAAAAAAAAAAAAACTAAACATGCAACTACCATAGAATTTATCAATTGCACTACAAGGCATTTATCCCAGAGAAATGAAGTCATATTCACACAAAAATCTGTGCCTAAATGTTCAGAGTAGCTTGTTTACTTTATTTATTTATTTATTTATTTATTTATTTATTTATTTAATTTTGCAGTACTAAGGATGGAACCCAGAGGCATTCTACCTCTGAGCTACACTCCCAGCCCTATTTTTTATTTTTAATTTTGAAACAGGGTCTCACTGAATTGCCAAGGGCCTCACTAAGTAGCTGAGCCTGTCCACTACCATGATCCTCTGGTCTCAGCCTCCCGAATGCAGGGATTACAAGCGTGCGCCACCCACCCAGCTCATAGTAGCTTTATTTTTAATATTAAAAACTGAAAACAATCCAGATGTACTTGTATGAGTGAATAGTTAATCTAAGTGTATATATCCATACCATGGACTCAAGAGTAAAAAACAACAACACATTACCAATACATGCAAAACCTGAGTGAGTCTCCAGAGAATTATAAGGGGAAAAAATACATATTGTATGATTCCACTTACAGAACCTCCTTAGGTAACAAAACTATAGAAATGGAGAACAAGTTGATAGTTACCAGGGGTAACAGAGTAGGGAGGTGAGGGGTTGGGGAGGAGGAGGGTATGGTTGCTATGGTGATAGAAAGGTTCTATATCAATGTCAGTATGCTGGTTGTGATACTGTATTACAGCTATGCAAGATATACCATTAAGGGGAACTAGGTAAAGGACATAAGAGGTATTCTGTACTCTTATAGTTACACGTGAGTTTACAATTATCTGAAAACAAAAAGAAATCTCTCTCTCTAGCTAAGGGTGTGGTTCAGTGATAGAGTGCTTGCATTTATCCCAGAGAAATGAAGTCATATTCACACAAAAATCTGTACCTAAATGTTCAGAGTAGTTTTATTTATACATAAGGCTCTAGATTCAATCCTCATACCTCAACCTCTGTTTTCAAATACCATACACTATATTCAATTATAGGCATTTCTTTTTTTTTTTTTTTGCGGGGGAGAGGGAATGGGACCCAGCAGTATTCTACCAAGCTACTGCCCTCTTTTCTTATTCTTTATTTTGAAACAGGATCTCACTGATTTGCAAAGGGCCTCACTAAGTAGCTGAGGCTGGCCATGAACTGCAATACTCCTGTCTCAGCCTCCCAAATGCTGGGATTATAAGAGTGCACCACTATACCTGGCTCAATTATAGGATTTCAAGGTAGAAGAAAAAAGTTCTTTAATAAATGATTTTTTAAATTATTTATTAAATGATTAAATATCATTCATTACTTATAAATTTGGATTTGCATTTCAGAAATATTAAAATGTGAATAGATGCACCTTAAAACTAGGAAATATTTGTGTGCATATTTATTTGTATAATTATTCATACCCCACATAAGAAACCACTGAAAGAGAAGACGTCAAAGTCTTAGCAGTGGTTACCTCTAACATTCATTTTATTTTTGCTTGTATTTTTTTTAGCTTATCTGCAGCATCTCAGTTTTTCCAGTGAACACATACTACTTATTTCAAAAATGCATCATATTTAGCCGGGCGTGGTGGCGCACGCTTGTAATCCCCGCGCTTGGGAGGCAGAGACGGGAGGATCGCACAGGTTCGAAGCCAGCTGCGCACTGGCTTAGGAGACCCTGTTTCCAAATAAAAATGTAAAAATAGGTCTGGGAGTGTAGCCCGGAGGTAGAAGGGCTTCCAGGAACCCCAGTACCACCAAAAATAAAATGCATCATATTTTAAGACATCTCTAATCCATGCTTGAAAACCCGCAATCAATCCTCAGTCATTTCAGTCTTTTATATCATAAAACCAATATCTCCCAAAGCAACCCAGGCAGATCTAATTGTCTGAAATGAAAGCTGTTGAAAGCAAAGGTCTGTACTGTCTGTGCCTTTAGAGGGTTTAAGGACAAGGGTTTAGTGTCAGCATAAGTCATTTAACTTGGCTTATTCATAGAGAAAAATGGCAAAGGTACAGGGCTGGCCTAGCTCTCAGGGGCCAGGCACTAGTCAAACATTGTCCACAAGAGACCCAAACATGTGAAAGTAAACAGGCAGTGAAAATCCATCTCTGCTAAGCACTCCTCCTCACAATGGACAATTCCTCATTTCCTCAAGTGGTCAGCAGGAAACACAAACAAATTCTAAAATAGTTATTGCAATCAATAGCCAGAAATAAAAATTTAAAAAGCAATCCCATTTACAAGGGAGACTCCAAATACCCATTAAATATTTTAAGGTCAGCTGAGCACAGTAGTGCGTATCAGTAATTTCAGTCACTCGGTAGGAGGCTAAAGCAGGAGGGTCACAAATTTAAGACTGTGCAACTTAGTGAGACTCTGTCTCAAAGTGAAAAATTAAAGGGCTAGAGAAGTAGCTCAGTGATACAGTGCCCCTGGGTTCAATCTCCAGTACCAAAACAACAACAAAACTTTAATGAAATCCTTAAAATACTTTAAAAAAAAACCCACCCCAAAACCATAATGATGTGATGGATTACTATCCCTTCTCAGAACTGGAAGAACTTAACAAATCACATAATGATGCTTCCCATATTACAGATTTAATGCAGTGCTAATTAATGGGAAATTACGAGTAATAGGCGAAGCATGGTGGTGCATGACTGTAATCCCAGTGTTTGGGAAGCTGAGACACAAATATCACAGGTTTAAGACCAGTCTCAGCAATTTAGCAAGACTTTTACTGACTTAGTGAGACCCTGTTTCAAAACAAAATAAATGAATAAATAATCAAATAGGACTGGTGATGTAGCTCAGAGGTAGAATATTTCTGGGTTCAATCCCTAGTACCAGGAGGAAAAAGAGTTTTATAAAATAAAATTTGAGGCCAGGCATGGTGTGCACACTCGTAATCCCAGTACTTAATAGGCTGAGTGAGACAGGAGGATCACGGTTCGCAGCCAGCCTCAGCTACTTAATGAGGCCCTCCTCAACTAAGTGAAAGCCTGTTTCAAAATAAAGAATAAAAAACAGGGCTGAGCCAATCTTGATGGCGCATGCTTGTGATGCCAGTGCTTGGGAGGCTGAGACAGGAGGATCGCACAGGTTCGAAGCCAGCCTCAGCTACTCAGTGAGGCTCTCAGCAACTTAGTGAGACCCTGTTTCCAAATAAAAGTATAAACTAGGTCTGGGAGTATAACTCAGAGGTAGAAAAGCCCCTGGGTTCCACCCCCAGTACCACAAAAAAGAAAAAAAAAAAAAAAACCAGGGCTGGGAGTGTAGCTTAGAGGTAGAATGCCCCTGAGTTCAATTCCTAGTACAAAAAAAAAAAAAAAAAAAAAAAAAAACTTGACAAAATAATTGTAAAATGTACATGAATAAAAGCATATTTGTGAATATTTTTATACGGGACTTCCGGGAAGATGGCGACCGAGAAAAGCGGGGCTTAAGAGTCCCGCTAACAACCAATCTCCATTACCACAAAAAGAGCGCCTTTCATAGCCAGAAAACACCATCACCAGAAAAACAAAAAAAACCACCAGGCTCCAGAGAGAAAGCGGACTGAGAACAGAGCTCAGGGCCACAGAGGAGACACACGCGCCCGAGGACGTGGCAGCAGCGCCATACTGCCGGCGGCAGCGGCGAACTCAACAGACGGCTACAGCAAGCCAGGTGAGCCGCTGCGGAACAGCCAGGCGGGATCTTTCGGCGCAGACAGCATTTAAAGCTCCCAGTGGCTGAGCTCAGCACACGCTGCAGGGATTCAGAGTGGAAATCAAAACCAGAGAAGAAAAAATACACCAGCCTCATGGCCGAGGGCGTGGCAGAGGCGCCATATTGCCACCGGCGGCGGCAGCAGCAGTGAATTCACCGAGTCCAGTACAGCTACATCTGCGTACTCAAGAACAGTGAGTCAAATTGCAGGCCACAGAGGAGAAATCGCAGTATTGGGCCTCCTGGGACTTGACCCAGTGAGGGAGTGGTGGTGGCAGAGATATCACACCATAGGAGAACGTGCAACCTGGCACCCCCCATAGTTTAAAGCAGCCTCTATCGACTCCCTGGGTCGGAGACTCTGTGATACAACCCAGTAAAGGAGCAGTGGGGTCTGAGATAATACAGACTCGAGATCCAGAGCACCTTAAGTGAAGCCATAGTGACCCAAGGGAAGAACCCAGAGAAGGCACAAACCTCCAAAATCATGGGAAAGAGGAATAACACTGGAGTAATGAATGTGCACAACCCCACAACATCAGAACCTGATAAAACAGAAAATCAGAGATTTCTAGAAGATCAAATCAGGAAAATAACTGTAGAAATAATAGAGGTGCTTCGAAAAGAACTCAGAGAGAGCCAAAAAGAGATAAAGGATGCAATTAATGAAGTAAAGGCCTCAATTCAAAGCACAAACAACCGATTAGACCACATGGAGAACAGAATCTCGCTCTTAGAAGATGAGCAATCCAAAAATGAATGCATAGTTTCTAATCTAGAAAAAAATATCCAACAGCAGGAATCTGATATTGAAGAAATATGGGCCCATCTTAAGAGAGCTAACCTAAGAATAATTGGAATAGAGGAGGGAAAAGAAAGTGATACCAAAGGGATCAACAATCTCTTCAAGGAAGTAATAGCAGAAAATTTTCCAAACATAGAGCAAGAAGTTGATACACAGATCCAGGAAACTTATAGAACTCCCTTTAAACAGGATCAGAGAAGAGGATCCCCACGCCATATAATTGTCAAAATGACCAATGTGGAAGCCAAGCAGAGAATCTTAAAGGCAACAAAAACAAAGGGCCAACTGACATTCAGAGGCAAACCAATTAGAATCACTCCAGACTTCCCAAACCAAGTCATGAGAGCCAGAAGGGCTTGGAGTAACATATTCCAAACTCTGAAAGAAAACAACTTCCAGCTAAAAATTTCCTATCCAGCAAAACTTTCTATCAAATTAGATGGAGAAATAAGAAGCTTCCATGACAAACAGAAACTGAAGGAATTTATGTCTTCAAAACCAGCGCTAGAGAAAATACTCAAAGAGATTAACTATAAAGAAGAAATAGGTAACACTCACCAGAACCAGAGAAACAAGAGTTTCCATCCAACAGACAACTAAGATTGGTTATCTGTGGAGATTCATTATTTATGTTAGTCTTTTACCTATCTCTAAGTTGTATTGTTTGCCTTTATTGTTGTTAATTTTTAGGATTTCTAGTTGGAATATTAATATACCTTCAGATATAGCATTTGGAAATATTTTATCCAATTCTATTAGTAACTTTTAACTCTGTTTACATTGTCTTTGGATATACAATATTTTCTTTTATTTTTTAGGGAGTTTGTATATTCTTCTGTTCCCTTGCCATTGAAATCATATCCAAGAAATCACTGCCAATTTCAATGTTGTGAGGTTTTATGACCCAGATTTTCTCCTAAAAGTTTATAGTCTTAAGATTTATATTTAGGTCTTTTATCTATTTTGAGTTAATACTTGTATATGGGATTAGGTAAAGGTCCAATTTTATTCTTTTCCATGTAATTATTATTTTTCAACAATATTTAGTCAAAAGATTATTATTTCCACCACCAAATGTTCGTGGAAACCTTGTCAAAAATAACCTGACAATATAGGGAAGAATTTAGCTCTAGGCTTTTATTTAACTCCAATGGTTTATATATCTGCCTTTAGAACAGTACTACACTGTTTCAATTATTGTAGCTTTATATGGTTTGAAATCAGAAAATATATATCTGCTAGCTTTGTTCTTTTTCAAGATCGTTTTGGGTATCTAGAATTCATATTCCATATTAGGATAGATTTTTTTCTGAAAAATAAATATATAAATATATGATAGTTTCACCTAAAAAAACAGAAAAAATATGCTCTAGTAAGAAAGAAAGCAAAAAGAAATATTGAAATGCTATCTTTAAATCATCAAACGCTTGGTATCAGACAAATGAAACTGTTATGTGAGATTAACATTTTTAATTTTGGATAAATTGCTATAATACTAGATGTCAACCACTAAGCCAAGCATGGGAAGGAGGGATGGGGAGAGAATGGGGTGGGGATCGGGTGGGGGCTGACTGGGCAATGTGTGCATGTATGTCTACAAAAGTTTGTATCCCACTATGATGTATGAATACAGTGCACCAATAAAATAAAATTAAAAAAAATAATAAAAACTGAAAAAAAAAGCATATTTGTGAATTCTGTGATGTTATAATGCAGCAATGGTCAGAATTCTTAGGCAGTTAACTGGAGCTGAAGGCACCGTTCTGAATCAGCATGGTGAAGGAAAGCATTGGGGAAGAAGCCTGGGCAAAAGCCCACTTGCAGATAGGGAAGGGCACTTCAGTCTGCAAGACACAGAGACCTATTTCAAGGTGGTACACGTAACAGAGCTAACATTAAGGCTATAACAAGCTATCTCCTCCTATCTAAGGACAAAAACTAACAGCAGAACGTCGCTGCTCTAAAATTATGACCCAAAGCAACTCTCTCCATATCTTGACAGCCCTGTTCATATCTACTTAGGTTTGGATCTGGAATATTCCCCAAAGTCTCCTGTGGCCCCAGTGAAGCATTGTCCAGAGGTGGGGATTTGGGCACAATTGGATCATGAGGGCTCTGACCTTGTCAATGGATCGACCAAGGGCTGGATCCATGATGTGAATGGACTAATGGGAGTAGTGTCCATTGTAGGAGGTAGGGTCTAGTTGGAGGATATGGGTCACTGAGGATATGCCCTTGAGGACCATATCTTGTACCTGGCTCCTCCCCTCCCCTCTCTTTCCCTCCCCTCCCTTCCTCTCCGCTTCACTTCATTGTAATCCTCTTCCTTCTTTTTCTCTTTCTCTCTCTCTCTTCCCCCCTCCCAGCTACCAAGCTGAGCAGGTTTCCTCTGCCATGATGTTTCATCTCACCTCAGGCGCAGAAAAGAGAAATCTGACAGTCACGAACTGAAACTTCTCAAACTATAAGCCCAAATAAACTTTTCCTCCTTTAAGTTGTTTACATCAGGTATTTTGGTCAAAGCAACAAAAAGCTGGCTCGCACAGTACCCTCTCTGAGATCTGAGGGAGAGCTGAGACACCTCACCAGTCCCCCACCTGCCCTGCAGCCTCAGCCCAAGAGCAGAGGCAGCTCTGGAGGACGTTCCTAGCACCTCCTCACTTCTGTTCTCCCAGTCTTAGAATTGCAGCCCCTGGAATAGAAATCTTTGAGATCAATCCAGCTACTTGATGACACAGCGATTACCCTGGAAGGAGCAGTGATTCACTTTTGCTGGAATAAGTACGTATTTTCCAGGTACGGGTTTGCCTTTCCTGACCCAGGGCCTCAGCCAGCACCATATCTGAGCACACATAGAGTAATCATTAACACAGAATCCTGCAAAATATTGTCATTTGGTTCAGGAAGCCACTTTACAACAAAGTAGGTTGGCATTGCACACGACTATGGGACCTGTTGTTCCTTTTTCACACTGCACAGCTTCTGTCTACAGAATAACTAGTCTTTTGAAGATCCAATTAAGTGTCACTTTTTTTTTTTTGCAGTACTGGAGATGGAACCCCGGAGCATTCTACCTTTGAGCTACACCCCAAGACCTATTTTTTTATTCTTTATTTTGAAACCGGGTCTCATTGAGTTGGAAAGGGCCTCACTAAGTAGCTGAGGCTGTCCACAAACTGCAATACTCCTGTTTCAGCCTTGCAAATGCTAGGATTACAAGTGTGTGCCACCATGTCCAGCTGAGTGCCACTTTATAGATGGTATCCTGTAAAGATGGAGTGACATCTTCCAGGATGCAGCATATACCCTGAATCTACAATTCTTCTATGGACCTGTGTTCTCAAATGGTCTAACAAAGAGTCCTGGGATCCAAGAGAAGGATGTGTGAGTGGCCCCAGGCCTTGCTCATCATAACTCACAGTGACCCACTTGTGAGATTTGTGTTTCTTGTTCTTGCTGCTCTGGGCTGCATGGGTTTACAGGTCCTGGTGATTGATTGGGGCATCTCTTAATTTTCCTTTGGCAAATGGAAACAAGAGCAATCTTAGCCTCAGGAGGATATGCTAACCAGAAGCCCACTGAGTAAGCCACCTAGACATCAGAGCTGAGAGTAAAAGACACTAAAATGGGTGAAAGAGACACAATGAGACCAGGAGCAGTAACCTTAATTGTGTTTTGTCTCACTAACCTTTCTCTTCTGATTTTCCCCAGGAAAACTGAAGCAGCTCCTCCCAGAACTTACTATACAAAGAAAATAGGTCTAGTGGTAAGAGTTAGCTGTAATCGTGTGCCACTCGGATTCCATTTTTGCATTGATGTAATCATTGATGTAATCATTTCCTCGGCTGCTAGGAGTATTGGCAGCTGATGGCTCTCAGATACCATCTTCAGCTGAAGAGAGTCACCTTGCCCAAATTCACAGGCAGCACACACCTAATAACTAGTCCACACCTTGTCACGAAGGTTCAGCCTTCTTGGCTCCAAAGCAGAACAGCTCCGGGGCTCCCTGTAGGATTGGCTGAGAAGCCTTGTTGTGATTCCACTGCAGTTCAACACCTACCCAACCCCACTTCCCTCACTCCTCCTCTCCTATTGAATCCCTGGACGCTCCCCAGTAAATTCTCTGCACACAAATATTCATCTCAGAGTCTATTTCTGGGAAACTTAATATGCAGCAGTTATGTTCGGGGTTTTGTTTCATTTTGTTTTCAACAGAAAATACTTACACAAAGCATTAAGTGTGTGACTGTATAAATATTAAGAATTCTTGGGTCATCTATGTCCAGAATGCTCATTCGGCTCACCAACAACATTAAACTCTTTCCTCTCTTTTTGGAGACCTTGCTTTCCTGGAACTGCAGGGCAAGTGATGAATGCCAGAAGCAGCCAAGAAACAACCTTTCAATTTTGCTTCTGTCTAATGGTCATTTCCTTTCTCCTTCAGCTCTTGGTTGTGCCCAACCCTGAGCTTTCCTATCCCATCTTCCCAGAAAGCCACTGGTCCCACTAGCTGTCACTTGTCAAAGTTCCAGATGCTGAGAGACTCTCTTTCATGTTTCCAGGAGGAAGGGAGCGTAAGTTCCTCTGCCCAGCAGTTACCATCTTCTTCCTCTGGCATTTTCCTTTGCTCTGTTCCCTTACAATCAGAGTTGCCCCCATACCCTACTTCATGTTCAGCTTCCTCAGCCCAGTGGGATTTCAACAACGATTTAGAGTAAAGCCTCATTCTCAAAACTGATCATACTTTCAAACTTTTGAATGACGAAGCTATAAATGGGAATAGCTGAGTGTGGTGGCACATGCCTGTAATCCCAATACTTGTGAGACTGAGATAGGAGGATTATAGGTTCAAGGACAGCCTCAGCAACCCTCTTTCAAAATAAAAAATAAACCGGGTGTGGTGGCGCACGCTTGTAATCCCCGCACTTGGGAGGCAGAGACAGGAGGATCGCGCAGGTTGGAAGCCAGCCGCGCGCTGGCTTAGGAGACCCTGTTTCCAAATAAAAATGTAAAAATAGGTCTGGGAGTGTAGCCCGGAGGTAGAAGGGCTTCCAGGAACCCCAGTACCACCAAAATATAAATAAATAAATAACAAAATAAAAAATAAAAAAGAACTATACTGTAGCTCAGAGGTAGAATGTCCCTGGGTTCAAAAAAAAAAACTTTTTTTCCTTCCTTCCTTTCACAAATTTCTTACTCATCATCCTCGAGTTATCTCTTAAATGAAGGTAGGCTATATCTATGCTTATTAAAGGTTATTAAATGTGCTATTAGGGACACAACCATTACCTTTCCAAACTCTCCTGGGGTCAACACTGGCAGCATATTGCTGGTCTGGCTAAGTCTTGCCACACATCCCACTGGGACAACAACCCAGAGCTCATGCCCTTGGGTGGAGAGGTTATTAACAGCATTCTCTTTGTGTAGGAAGGGCTCCAAGTTCTATAAAGGCCCTTATATTTCATGTAGTAAAGTGAAATGTACCTAACCAGGACCAACCAGTCTTCAAAGGATCAACCAGTCTTCAAAGGCCAATTGGACAGAGGCTGGAAACCACCACCCAGCCCCTTCTCCGTGGCTCTTGTAAGATATCAGGCCCTCCTCTGAACTTCTAAACAAGAAAACACATGGAGTCAAGCCTTCTCCATCTTCACGTTGTTGTTAACCTTTGTCCTGAAGCCAGACACATTTCTCAACCTTTCCCCGAACTCCAGGTTTCTGATCTTGCAATTCATTCTGCCATTTACAGCCTTGTCTCTCCCTCAGGACACAGCTTGGGGTGAGTAGAGGGAATTTACTTCTCTTCAGCATATTATCTCGAACAAGAGGTTTTCAAACAGAAATATGCACAGAAGGGACACAAAGATTGCAACTTTTTACATTTTTAAAGGTCTTTCACAGGTAGGACTTTTTGTCACTATTAAAAAGCTGAATTTTAAAAATATTCTTGGACCAGTGCTTCTTCCTCATCACCTTGATCAACTTTAGCACCTGTATCATCCCTGGTTACTTTTTCGGGACTCCTACCTTCTCCATGAGTTTTCCCAGTTCAAACTTGGGCTTCTTTAGCATTTTTACTTTTCTAATGAAGACATGAAGAGGATAAATAGATGGGAAGTTGGCAAGTCTGTCTTCCTTCTCTCTCTCTCTTTCTTTCTTCCTTCCTTCCTTTCTTTCTTTCTTTCTTTCTTTCTTTCTTTCTTTCTTTCTTTCTTTCTTTCTTTCTCTCTTTCTTTCCTTCTGTACCATAAATTGAACCTAGGGGCATTCTACCTCTGAGCTATAATGCTAGCCCTACTTTGTTTTTTAGTTTGAAACAGGGCCTCACTACATTTCTGAGGCTGGCTTCAAACCTGCAATTTCCCTGTCTTTAGCCTCCCAAGTACTGGAATTATAAGTATGCTCCCCACACCTGGTTCCTGACAAGCCTTTTCTTTCTTTTTTTTTTATAATGTGTTTTATTGGTGCATTATAGTCTCACATCATAATGTAAATCATGTTGACAGTGGCATACATGCACACAGCACCTCTCCATTTCCCCTTTTTCAGAGTACTAGGATTACCGTGGGTATATTCACTTATGTACACATAGCAGATGGTAGTCTTTCTATGAATGAACCTCAGTATCCCCCCTCCCCTTCCCACTGAGGTTTCTCCTCCATTATCTGCAGTTTCTCTGGTCGTCCAATTACTCCCTAGCTTCTGGAAAGCCTTTTCTATGTCTTTCACCAAGCAGTCTGGAATCAACTTATAGGTCACTGTTAACACATCATTTGTCTGTACTTCCCAGGTCCTGATTTCTATTATCTTCTTCTGGATTTAATAGATCTATTAGTGCTGAACATAGAGGTCTTCTACATATAATTATTGCATTTTTTAGTAAAACCAATAGAGAACAGACTAAGCAAATAACCATTCAGTCTTAACATTTACATGAGCTTCCATCATGGCATATCATTTTTTGACAATGGAACACAGTTTGTTATGGGTAAGATTCATCTCCTGGATGTTAGTTAGGTAGGTTTTTTTTTTTTTTTTTTTTTTTGGTGGTACTGGGGTTCCCAGAAGCCCTTCTACCTCCGGGCTACACTCCCAGACCTACTTTTACATTTTTGTTTGTTTTGTTTTGTTTTTGTTTTTGTTTTTTTTTCCCTTTTATTTTTTTATTAATTTATTTTTTAAATTGGTGCATTGTAGTCATATATCAATCACATTGGAGTACAAGACTTGAGAGGATACACAAGCACACATCATCCAATTAGCCCTCCTTCAGCCCCCATCCCATTCCCTCCCCCTCCCTCCATCGCACACTTCCTTGGTGATTTACTTTGATACATTTGTTTATGTACCTCCTGCGTTTTAAAGAGGCTCCGTCCTCCAGTATTACATACCCTCTGATTGGTCACATTAGTTGCTTCACTATAGGGCCCTTTCTATAGCTCAACCTCTTCCTGTTGCCCTTTTCCTCCTAGTTATTGCTGATTAAGAGAAGCGTCTGATTTATATTTTCTGCGATATTTCTCTGTGCATGCTGCGTTGCAAGTACCGATCCCACTCTTGATGATCCCAGTAGTGGCCTGGCTACTCAGTGGACTGATCCACCTCGCTGACTCAAGCAGCAGCCTTGCCTCATGGGAGGCCCCAGGTCTAGTCTCACTGGCCCCTGCACCGGTCTAACCCCTAAGCTGGCTTCGGTCCTGGCCTTGGAGGTCGCAGGAGTGGCCTTGCCTCACGGCAGGCTCCAATGCCGGCCTTGCTGGCCCCAGCACCGGCCTAACCCCTCGGCAGGTTTCGTTCCCGGGTTAGGAGGCCCCAGCACTGGCCATGTCTCACGGCAGGCTCCGATGCTGGCCTCGCCTCACGGCAGGCTCCGATGCCGGCCTTGCTGGCCCCAGCACCGGTCTAGCCCTTCGGCAGGTTGTTATCCTGGCCTCGGAAGCCGCAGTACCGGCCTTGCCTCACGGCAGGCTCCGATGCCGGCCTCACTGGCCCAGCATCGGCCTCACCCCTTGGCAGGTTCCAATCCCGGGCTCGGAGGCCCCAGTACCAGCCTTGCCTAATGGCAGGCTCCGGTGCTGGCCTCGCTGGCCCCAGCACCGGCCTAACCCCTCGGCCGGCTCCGATATTGGCCTCAGAGGTCCCAGCACCGGCCATGCCTCACGGCAGGCTGCGATGCCGGCCTCACTGGCTCCAGCACCGGCCTAACCCCTCAGCAGGCTCTTATCCTGGCCTAGGAGGCCCCAGTATCGGCCTTACTTCACGGCAGGCTCCGATGCCGGCCTCGCTGGCCCCAGCACCTTCCTAACCCCTCGGCAGGCTCTTATCCTGGCCTCGGAGGCCCCAGTACCGGCCTTGCCTCAAGGTAGGCTCCGATCCCGGCCTCGGAGGCCTCAGCACCGGCCTTGCCTCACGGCAGGCTCCAATGCCGGCCTCACTGGCCCCAGCACCGGCCTAACCCCTCGGCAGGCTCCGATCCCGGCCTCGGAGACCCCAGCACTGGTCATGCCTCACGGCAGGCTCCAATGCCGGCCTCGCTGGCCCCAGCACCGGCCTAACCCCTCGGCAGGCTCTTATCCTGGCCTCGAGGCCCCAGTACCGGCCTTGCCTCAAGGCAGGCTCCAATGCCGGCCTCACTGGCCCCAGCACCAGCCTAACCCCTCGGCAGGCTCCGATCTCGGCCTCGGAGGCCCCAGCACTGGTCATGCCTCAAGGCAGGCTCCGATGCCGGCCTCGCTGGCCCTGGCACTGGCCTAACCCCTCGGCAGGCTCTTATCCTGGCCTCGGAGGCCCCAGTACCGGCCTTGCCTCAAGGCAGGCTCCGATGCCGGCCTCACTGGCCCCAGCACCGGCCTAACCCCTCGGCAGGCTCCGATCCCGGCCTTGGAGGCCCCAGCACTGGTCATGCCTCAAGGCAGGCTCCGATACCGGCCTCGCTGGCCCCAGCACCGGCCTAGCCCCTCGGCAGGCTCTTATCCTGGCCTCGGTGGCCCTAGCACAAGCTTTGCCTCACGGCAGGCTTCAATGCTGGCCTCGCTGGCCCCAGCATCCGTCTAACCCCTCTGCAGGTTCCAATCCTGGCCACGGAGGCCTCAGTAGTGGCCTTGCCTCACAGCAAGCTCCGATGTCGGCCACTGGCCCCGGCGCCCGCCTAACCCCTCAGCAGGTTCCGATCACTGTCTCTGTGGTTATTATTTCAAAGGTTCCAGGTGTAATGTATCAGATCTCTGCCTCCCCTGAGTATTGGCCACTGGCATTGCCACTGCCTCCACCATTTCAAATCCTTCCCAGGCTCTTTTTCCACTCTGAATGTTGTCCAGTGTTCCTAAGCATGCGTGATGGTAGCATTCGACATTTGGTGTAATTTCTCCAAAAAAATAAAGTTGGTAAGATCCGGTTTCTGCTTCTCCTGAATACAAGTCTCTACCATCGCGGAGAACTCTTTCAACACCGCATTTCTCCTTGGTCTCCGCTAAACTCTCTCCTTAAATGTGATGTCTGAGATTCTTAACAATATAGAGAAATAGCTGTCCTCTTTCACGGCGAAGTTTTCCATAAGTTCCAGTGCATTTAGATAAGTTTTGTCTGCATCTCCAGTGTCCTGGCATCCATAATGGCTTTCTTATCTCCTCTCCGATATTTTTCTTTATCTTTTTCTGTTCTGGGCCTGGTTTCTCCAGGGGTCTGGCGTGCTACTCGCAGTTCGGCCCGGGCCCCAGCTGGCGTGCCCCGCGACCCCCGCCCAGAACCCAGCATCTTACTGGGCCTGGTTTCTCCAGGGGTCTGGGGTGCTACGCGCAGTTCGGCCGGGGCCCAGAGTCCCGCGACCCGGGCCCCAGCTGGCGTGCCCCACGCGCGACCCCCGCCCAGATCCCAGCGTCTTACTGGGCCTGGTTTCTCCAGGGGTCTGGGGTGCTACGCGCAGTTCGGCCGGGGCCCAGAGTCCCGCAACCCGGGCCCCAGCTGGCGTGCCCCGCGACCCCCACCCAGAACCCAGCATCTTACTGGGCCTGTTTTCTCCAGGGGTCTGGCGTGCTACTCGCAGTTCAGCCCGGGGCCCAGAGTCCGGCGACCTGGGCCCCAGCTGGCGTGCCCCGCGACCCCTGCCCAGAACCCAGCATCTTACTGGGCCCAGTTTCTCCAGGGGTCTGGCGTGCTACGCGCAGTATGGCTGGGGCCCAGAGTCCCTCGACCCGGGCCCCAGCTGGCGTGCCCCGCGCGCGACCCCCGCCCAGATCCCAGCGTCTTACTGGGCCTCTACATTTTTATTTGGAAACAGGGTCTCCTAAGCCAGCGCGCGCGGCTGGCTTCGAACCTGCGCGATCCTCCTGTCTCTGCCTCCCAAGCGCGGGGACTACAAGCTTACGCCACCACGCCCGGCTAGTTAGGTAGTTTTTTTACCTGAACATTCTCAGTAATTAGTTTGAATTTTTGAAAAACAACTTCATCATTCTGCAGATAGCAAGGTTCCCTCCAAACAAGCAACCCTCAGGCTATCAGCTACAATTTTAATCATTGAGTCCTCATGACTAGTGTTTTTGTCTTATGTTGAACATGCCTGGTACTTTCCAATTATGTCAATTTTTCTTAGAAAACAGATCAACCACTTTCTTCTTGGCCCATTTTTGCCACTCACAAAATGTTTTTGCAAAACATTATGGTGTTGCTGCACTTACCAGTGAAGAGCTCCATGTTGATATGTCAACATTCTCACAGACAAGAGAAACGTCTAGGAGAAAATAAAGCTGGTAGATTATGACGCTGTCAGGGGAGAAGTTGGTTCTTACTGAATGAAAATTGAAGTTAAAAAACAATTATTCACCTTAGAAAAAAATGATTGTATCAGATATGAAATGAACAGCAAGTAGGCCACCTGTGAACAATATTTTCAAAGGCTTAATAATAAACTGAAAATAAATTTAACAAAATTGTGATGTAATGGGAAAAGGAAGAGAGGTAAAGGTGTGAGCTGGAGAGGGTGGCGTAATAAAAATAAATCCTAACCTTTTCCATATTAGGAAATCAAAGGATAATATCTCAAAGAGAAGAGGGAAAAAATAAGTATAAGCATCAGAAGATACAGCTAAAGATGGGACAATAGTTTGCTGTGCAGAGCAGAAATCATAGGTAGGGAGGGGTGGGCAAAGGGACTGCCATTTTGTTTTGTTGTTTAAAGCCTTGTATTTTGACTTTTTTTTTTTTTTTTTTGGTGGTACTAGGGATTAAACCCAGAGGCATTCTACCTCTGAGCTATACTCTCAGCTCTATTTTTTATTTGAATGGTGACAATATCAAATGCTGGTGGAGAAAACTGACTGGCTCATATATTGCTGATTGTAATGTAAAATGATATAGCTCTACAAAATAATTTCGTTCTTTTTTCCACAAAAAGAAAAGAAATTAAGGTAGAGGGAATGGGAAGTATGGATACAACCATAATGAGAGAGCATGAGAGATCTTTTAGTTATAAAATAGTGCTGTGCCTTGATTGTTATTGTTGTTATATGAATCCACTTCACATGTGATGAAAATGCATGGAATTTTGAACATGAACACACAGTGCATGTAAAAATGGTGAAATCTGGGGGCTAAGGGTGTAGCTCATCAGTGGAGTACTTGCCTAGTAGTCATGCCGATGGGGGAGCCTGAGTTTGATCCCCAGTACCGGAGGGGGGTAAAATGAAATCTGAATAAGGTCTGTAGTTCTTACCAATATCAATTTCCTGGATTTGAAATCATGCTGGAGTGATTTAAGATGTTGCCCTTGGTGAAAACTGAGTGAAAGGTATTTGGGAACTCCATTCTTATTATGTTTGTAGTTCCCTATGAATCTATAATTATTTCAAAACAAAAAGTATTTTAAGATATATGCTATGAAAAATATTAGAGGATTAAAGTAAAAAAACGTTGCCGAGCGTGGTGGCGCAGGCTCATAATCCCCGCGCTTGGGAGGTGGAGACAGGAGGATCGTGCAGGTTCGAAGCCAGCCGCACTGGCTTAAAAGACCCTGTTTCCAAAAATTAAAAAAAAGTATAAAATAGGTCTGGGAGTATAGCCCGGAGGTAGAAGGGCTTCCAGGAACCCCAGTACCACAAAAAAAGATATTGTTTTCAAATAAAAGAAGTAGGGCTATAGGTATAGCTCAGAGATAGAATGCTATACCTAGATATAGATGCTCCTAGGTTCAATCCCCAGTCCTTCTCTCTCTCTCTCTCTCTCTCTCTCTCTCTCTCTCTCTCTCTCTCTCTCTCTCTCTCTCTCACACACACACACACACACACACAGAATGAAATAAAATAAAACCTAGATTTTCCAGTAGACTGTATGAGCACGGATTCACATTAACTGAGGTCACAAGACTGATGTGCTATGTGTGGCAATTGTAACCACAAACTCAGATGCACAAGAAAAAAGCCAAGTTTCTTTTTGTTCTTTGAATCGAATTTGAATCCAAAACCCATCTTTGAATCCAAACTCCATCCTCTAAACTGGAGAGAATTCAGCCTAGACGACTCTTTGCTAATGCACCCCTGGCCTATATACTGTCCACACACCCACTGCTGGAGGCTGAAGGATGCTCCCAGGATTGGCCAGCTGGGCCTTTGCAATGCTTGGGACTCTGGAGTCTTCCATATCTGGGATCCAGCCTCCCGGGGCACTCCATGCAGGTCTTGTGACCTCCCCGTGGTCGAACATCTCACTTTCTCCAGCCTCAGAAAAATCTAGAGAGCCAGGCATACTGGAACATGCTTGTAATCCCAGTGCTTGGGAAGCTGAGACAGGAGGACTGGTTTGAACCCAGCCTCAGCAATTTAGCAAAGGTGTTCAGGACCTAGTGAGTCCCTGTTTCCAAATAAGAAATAAAATCAGGCTGGGGCTCAGAGATAGAATATCTCTGTAGCTCAGAGATAGAATATCTCTGGATTCAATCCCCAGTACAAAAAAAGGGAAAAGAAAAGAAGCTAGAGAAGCATCTTACCTTTCTAAGATCCTATAGGACACCCAGCATCATCAGTTCTAACAGCTTGCCTTTCTCAGAGGTGGGAATAAATACCAAATTCTCTATGGCATGGAATTATAAAGTTTTACTACATTATGAAATGTGAAGAGAAAAATATAAGGTGGATAAAATAAAATAAATATTTAAACAAGCTGAAAATGATGGCACACACCTGTAATCCCACTACTTAGGAGGCTGAGAAAGGAAAATCGCAAGTTCCAGGCCAGTCTCAACAATTTAGCAAGACCTTATTTCAAAATAAAAATTAAAAGTACTGGAGGTGCAGCTTAGAGGTTGAATGTCCCTGGGTTCAATCCCCAATACCACCAAAAATATTAATATTTAAATGAATCATTCTGCCAAAACCAGATCAAACTAGAAAAGCCCCTTTATTTATTAACTTTCAATAAATGTCACAGCAGCAGGTCACATCCATGTAGAAATTCACAATCCTAAGTAGACTGCTGCTTGGTGAGCATGGAATCCGAACCACAGGCATTTGAATAATTCAGCATTTAAAGTGATTCGTTTATTATAGCCTGATACTCCCATAAAAGGGATAATCTCTGAAATAGGAATACTGGAAATTCATTGGCTATACTCCCCTGAATCCACATTCACTTTAAGAATGTCCTTGCCAAGTCAAGTGTGGTGGTATATACCTCTAATCTCAGCACTTGGGAGGCTGAGGCTTTGAGGCCAGCCTCGGCAATTTAGCAAGGGCCCCAGCAACACCCTTTTTTATTTTTATTTTTATTTTTATTTATTTATTTATTGTGGTACTGGGGGTGGAAACCTGGGGCTTTTCTACCTCCGGGCTATACTCCCAGACATATTTTATACTTTATTTGGAAACAGGATCTCACTAAGTTACTGAGAGCCTCACTAAGTAGCTGAGGCTGGCTTTGAACCTATGCAATTCTCCTGTCTCAGCCTCCCAAGCTCTGGGATTACAAGCGTGTGCCACCACACCCAGCTCACACTTTTTTTTTTTTTGCGGGTCTGGGGATAGAACCCAGAGGCATTTGACCTCCAAGCTATATCCGCTGCCCAGTTTTTATTATTTATTTTGAAACAGGGTCTCACTGAGTTGCGGAGGGCCTCACTAAGTAGCTGAGGCTGTTGGCGAACCGCGATACTCAGGTCTCAGCCTCCCATGTGCTGGGATTACAAGCATGCACCACCACGCCCGGCTCAGCTCACACTTTTTTAAAAAATAAAAATAAAATAGGGCTGGGAGCACAACTCAGAGGTAGAATGCCCCTGGGTTCACTCTCCACTGACACACACACATACACACATACACATACACACACAGAAACGCAAAAACACACATGCACACACAAAATATTCTTGCCAGCCAGACATGGCACATACCTATCATCCCAGTACTTGGGAGACTGAGTCAGAATTTCAGGTTTGAGATCAGTCTTAGCAAAATAGTGAGACCCTATTTCAAAATAAAAAGGGTTGGTAGTGTAGCTTAAAGGAAGAATGCCCCTAGGTTCAATCCTTTTGTGTGTGTGTGTGTGTGTGTGTGTGTGTGTGTGTGTGGTGCTGGGGATGAAGTCCAGGGGGCTTCTACCTCCGGGCTACACTCCCAGACCTACTTTATATTTTATCTGGAAACAGGGTCTCACTAAGTTGCTGAGAGCCTCACTAAGTAGCTGAGGCTGGCTTCGAATCTGTACGATTATCCTGTCTCAGCCTCCCAAGTACTGGGATTACAAGTGTGTGTCACCACGCCAGGTGATTTTGTCATAGCTTTATGTATCAAGATAGATGAATTTGGTATAAAATATTAGAACTTCAAAAGTAATTTCATTACAGCTTTAGGATTCCAAAGGCAGTATATAAGAAAACAAACTTTTTAAAGCTCATTTTAGCTGGCTTGAGGTATAAAACTTGGCATAATATTTCAATCAAGTTGTGCTGTTTTATTTTGATTTGATTGCTTGACTATTTGTGAAACACATGGATGTTTATGAAATACGTGAATATATTTACTTTGAGCTCTGCTTGCCTCTAACATGTACATAATAAGCCTTTTTTATTTATGTAAACTAGAAATAATAATAATAATAAGCTAGTTGTGTTCAGCTGTCCTTTGAGATGAAGAGATGCAGTCATAGCCCCAGGGGGCAGTCATATGGTCTCCATGGCCTCTCAGCATGATTACAAATAATGACTGTGCAGACAACCATTTCACTCAAGGTCCATTTTGTTAAATACAGGATACCAGGCATTAGGAGAAGATGAAAGTTACCATGTTTTCGTTTGCTAAGACAAAAAAGATCCAGTCCCCATATACTTACCTGCCGACTCCATCATCCTCTTGTCATCAAGGTGTCTGGACAGGCTCTGTGCTCCTTCTCGTGGGCCCAGCTGGATCTCTGGCCTTGAGCACATTCTGACACTCATTCGGAGAGAGGACCCCCAGAGGCACTGCCTACTGCTGCTGTGGAATATGAGGTGGCAAGAATGTCTCTTCAGGTTTGGTTTTCATTGTAGGAAAAAGCAAAATCCCATTACTGAACATAATGGGGCTCACTGAGAGATGGGAATGAAACTTAGAAGCCTTTCAACCCTCTTACCAAAATGCTTACAGTTTCCATTTCTTTGAGGATGAAACAATAATAAATATTAAGCAAAGGATGTTAATCTACAACTGGTGGATTTTATTAAGTTAAACAAACAAGTTGTGCAGATCCCAGGCAATAACATTCATATTAAAATTCATAACCCATAGGCATTTTTATCAAAAGCCATAGACACTGTAATGTATCTTTTTTACTATGACTCTACTATGTGTCTCAATGAAGAACAAACAGTAATAAAACAGTAATAAAAGATCAGTGTATTTCACTTAGTCACACAGCAGATTTAGGCCTCCCTCTATCATGATGTATATACAAAGCAATATCATCTTTTTTCTATACTGAAATTTTGTTTTCACCTTTTCTTACAAATCTCTTTTAAAGCATTCTCTTTTTTTGATCTTTTATTAGTCTAGGCTGATCTCTTATTCAGTATAGGATATGAAAGTAAGTCAAAATAAAGTTACTACACAGTCAAGAAAGATAATATATTTTTGTGCTTAGTATTTTAAACTGTTTTATATGTTTAAAGAAGTTTTATTTGCTTTTGGCTACCACTGTAAATGAATTTATGTTTCTGGTTACATGTTGCACATGTCCATCTAAATGATATAGGTGTCTACTACATGATATATATTTCAAAAAGAGTACTGGAAGTCAGCCCTTCAGAAGAATTAAGTCCTAATTTATTGCTTTTGCCCTTTTCCACGTGGCAATTATTCCCCCTATGGCCAATATCAAGCTACTGAAATAGTATCACTGAATGTCAAGTTGAGAATGGGTGTGTACATTTGACTTTTGTGCATCAAGCTCCAGGACATCACTCTGTGTGTGTGTGTCTCCTCCTTCTCCTTCTCCTTCTCCTTCTCCTTCTCCTTCTCCTTCTCCTTCTCCTTCTCCTTCTCCTTCTCCTTCTTCTTTTTTTCTCTCTCTCTCTCTCTCTCTCTCTCTCTCTCTCTCTCTCTCTCCCTCTCCCTCTCCCTCTCCCTCTCTCCCTCTCTCTCTCCAAGAGGTCTATGGAGTAGTGGTGAAGACTGAAGTGGTTCTTGCCTTAAAAGCTCTCCTCAGCCAGGAACGGTGGCTGACACCTGTAACCCCAGTACTTAGGAGGCTAAGACAGGAAAATTGCAGGTTCAAGAATAGCCTTAGTAACTATAGGGACCTTGTTTCAAAATTATAAAAAATTGAAAAGGAGCTGGAGGCTGGAGTTGTAGCTTGGAGGTAGAATGCCCCTGGGTTCCATCCCCAGTACAAAAAAACAAAACAAAACAAAAAAAATTCAACACTCACTTATCATATGACCTTGAGCAAATCACTTAACTTTTCTGTGCCTCCATATCTTCTTCTGCAAGCTGGGCGTGGTGGTGCACACTTGTAATCCCAGTACTTGGGAGGCTGAGACAAGAGGATCGCAGGTTTGCAGCCAGTCTCAGCTACTTAATGAGGCCCTCTACAACGTAGTGAGACCCTATTTCAAAATAAAGACTAAAAAAATAGGGAGCTGGGTGTGGTGGTGCACACTTGTAATCACAGCATTTGGGAGGCTGAGACATGACTGTGGTTCCCAGACAGTCTCAGCTACTTAGTGAGGCCCTTTGCAACTCAGCAAGACCCTGTTTCAAAATAAAGAATAAAACATAGGACTAGGGGTGTAGCTCGGAGGTAGAATGCCCCTGGGTTCAATCCCCAGTACCACACACACAATAAAAAGAATATCCTCTTCTACATAATGAACACAATAGTACCCATTGGTAGGTGTGTTATAAAGATTAAATAAATTAATATACATAAAGTGCTAAGAGCTAAATAAACATTATTGTCATTATTACCTGAATATAGTGCTCTGTGCATATGTATAGTGATCGGTCAGGATCTGGACCATCAGAAACAGCTGATGTTTCATCTCTGCTCCTCCACCTCTGCCTCAGAAATCTCTTCCTCCCTTCTGCAGGTTCAGGTTAGTCTTGTAGGGATTACTTCTGTCCTGATGAGAATCACAGAAAGTCTTTAGACCTGAGGCAAGAGCTGGTTTCTTACTTGTCCCCCTCTGTCCATCCCCACGGAGCTCTAGTCACTGGACTATGGCCCTGGATATTTGGTACCTTCTTTTGTTCCCTGCACAGTCTTTGGACTCACATGACTGCCTTTGTCTATTGGTTTCTGATGGGTGGCTTGTGATGATACCTGCTCTGATATCCATCTAGATCTCTGGCGCTTGACTGCTGTGTTGGGATCCCATGTTCCTGCTTCATCTTGCAATCCTAACTGATGATCTTGTTCTGGACCTTTTTCCCCACTTCCTATCCATTTATACCATACTGCCAATTCTCTTGATTTGAGATGCTTGACCTGAAGTCTGTAAGTATTATAACCATTTAACCAGGGTTTTCCAGAGAGGGTCAGTTTTAAATATTCTGTCCTTTTGACGCTACTGTTTTGGTATATAAAACATAGTTCCCAGCCAGGCGTGGTAGTGCACACTTGTAATCCCAGAGCTTGAGAGGCTGAGATTGGAGTACTGCAGGTGTGCAGCCAGCCTCAGCAACTTAGTGAGACTCTATTTCTAAATGAAAAAATAAAATGGGGCTGGGGGTGTAGCTCAGAGGTAGAATGTCCCTGGGTTCTATTCCCAGTAACACACACACACACACACACACACACACACACACACACACACACACACGGAGTTTCCAAAGAATTTTCAATGAGAGAAAGACAGTCAAAGCACATCATTTTTTTTTAAATGGGTGGAGAGTGCTAGGGATTGAACTCGTGGTCTCACACATGCTGAGCACATGCTCTACAGCTGAGCTGCACTCACAGCCCCATCTTTTTTCTTCTTAAATTCAGAAAATATGATCATTCTTGAAAGGTATATCTAACCTTTTAAGTTTCAGCAATGATGTGACGACTAGTCTTAATACCCAATTCTAAACTACAGTCCAGTGTCTACTGTTCTACAAGCAGTACCATGGTGGACATGATTTGGAAAGAAGGAAAAGTTCAAAGGAAGACCCAGAAACCTCTTTGCCCCTACTTTCAAATAATGGCAGGAATATCATACGTTCCATTTTTGTTCTTTAAAAATATTATATTACTCTGAACCATGCATAGTGGCACTGCCTGTAATCCCAGCTACTCAGGAGGCAAAAGCAGGAGGTTTGCAAGTTAGATGCCAGCCTAGGCAACTTAGCAAGACTCTTTCTCAAGTTTGTTTGTTTGTTTGTTTGTTTATGGTACTGGGGATGGAATCCAGGAACATTCTACCTTCAAGTTACACCCCCAGCCCTATTTTTATTATTAATTATTTTGGTGGTACTGGGGTTCCTGGAAACTCTTCTACCTCTGGGCTACACTCCCAGACCTATTTTATATTTTTATTTGGAAACAGGGTCTCTTAAGCCAGCGAGGCTGGCTTCGAATCTGCACGATCCTCCTGTCTCCGCCTCCCAAGTGTGGGGATTACAAGCGTGCACCACCACACCCGGCTTATTCTTTATTTTGAAACAGGGTCTCACTGAATTGCAGAGGGCCTCCCTAAGTAGCTGAGGCTGTCCTCGAACTGTGATCCTCCTGTCTCAGCCTCCTAAATGGAATTACAAGCGTATGCCACCATGCCCAGCTAAAATAAAAAATTTTAGAAGGGTCCTGGGGATGTAGCTCAGTGGTAATGTCTCCCTGAGCTCAATCTCACTACCAGAAATTATTTGGCTCAGTTTGTGTGGGTATAAAATAATCATCTGGCATCTTTTGTCCCTTGAATCTAATGGAAACAAACAACTGAATTGCCTCTGTTCTCCTCCACTCCGCCTCCTGGCAATCAACATGTATGAGCACCTGTCTACTGGAATCTTATCATGTGGCACGCTCTGATAAGTTCCCCATTAAGTCAAAGTGACTGAATTTCTGAAAACTCACAACCAGTGCTTTGAGCTTGGTTACCTCACTCTACCTCCAAATGACCCACATTGCTTTCTTACCTCACCAAACATGCAAAGACAAATTCTAGAAAATACTCCCACTAAGCCAGGCATGGTGGCACATGCTTATAATCCCAGCACTTGGGAGGTGGAGACAGGAGGATTGTGGTTCACGGACAGCCTTAGGTACTTAATAAGGCCCTTTGTAACTCAGTGAGACCCTGTTTCAAAATAAAGAAAAAATATAGGGCTGGGGGTGTAGCTCGGAGGTAGAATGCCCCTGGGTTCAATCTCCAGTACTGCAAAATAAATACATACATACATACATATATACATACGTACGTACATACATACTACCACTGAGGAAACTTCAAAATCCACATTTCTGCCAGAGCTCCAAACAATTATTTCTCTAAATTAAAATCTTCTGATGAGCTGGGCATGGTAGTGCATGCTTGTAATCCCAGCATTTGGGAGGCTGAGATAGGAGGATCAAGGTTTGAGGACGGCCTCAGCTACTAGTGAGGCCCTTTGCAACTCAGTGAGACCATGTTTCAAAATAAAGAATTAAAAAAGAGGGCTGGGGGTGTAGCTCCAAGGTAGAATACCCCTGGGTTCCATCTTCTGCTGAAAGGGGAAGGCATAGCGTTATTTGGTGGTGATGCTGCATATGGGTTGTATCGGTGCTATGGTGGGGACAGGGAAGGATGAAGAAAGAGGGGTAGATCCCAGTCAAAAATCCTCTTTTCTTCAGAAATCCCCCCCATTCATACAAACAACACTCCTGCCCTCTCTCTTTAGAACTCAGTCTAGCAGTGTTTTTGTTTGTCTTGTTTTTGAGACTGAGTCTCACTAGTTGCTCAGGTTGGCCTCAAACTCTTGGGCTCAAGGGATCCTCCTGCTTCAGCCTCCCAAGTAGCTGGGACTATCCTCATATGTTATTGCCAGGCTCTGTCTAGCAGTTTAAAACTCTTTCTCTTCTACTCCCTTACTTCTTTCTTTCCTCTTTCTTCCTTCCTGCCTTCCTTTCTTTTTCTTTTCTTCTTTCTTTCTTTCCTTTTATCTTCTGGTACTAGGGATTGAATCTTATAGTGCTCTACCATTCACTATATCCCCAGCTTTTTTTTTTTTTTTTTTTGCAGGTCTGGGGATGGAACCCAGGGGCTTTTGACTCCCGAGCTATACCCCCTGCCCTATTTTTTATTCTTTATTTTGAAACCAGGTCTCACTGAGTTGCAGAGGGCCTCACTAAGTAGCTGAGGCTGTCCGCGAATCGCGATCCTCCAGGTCTCAGCCTCCTGAATGCTGGGATTACAAGCGTGCACCACCACGCCCGGCTTCCCCAGCATTTTTTTTTTTTTTTTTTTTTTTTTTTTTTTAGTACTGGGATTGAACCCAGGGACATTCTACCTCTGAGCTACACCCTCAGCCCTATTTTTTATTCTTTATTTTGAAACAGGGATTTACTAAGTTGCAAAGGGCCTCACTAAATAGCTGAGGTTGGCCATGAACCACATTCCTCAAAATATCACTTACTCACTACTTCAAAATTATTGTAGTGAGTAGATCCATCGCTATATCTGCTAACTGAATATGTATTTGGTGAGTGTTGAGGAATGAAGCCAGGAGCATTCTATCTCTGAGGTACATCCCCATCCCTATTTTATTTTTTATTTGGGAACAGGGTCTCACTAAGTTGCTGAGGCTGGCTTCAAACTTATGATCCTCCTATCTTAGCCTCCCAAGTACTGGGAATATAGGCATATGCCACCACACCTTGCTAACTTAATTTGTTTATAAAGAAACACATATTTTCTGTACCACAAATGTGTTTCTTTCTTTCTTTCTTTTTTTTTTTTTTTTTTTTTTTTGGTACTGGTGATTGAACCCAAGGGCATTCATTCTACTTTAAGCTATTTTATTTTTTAGTTCAAAACAAGGTCTCACTAAGTTTAATTTGAAACAGGGTCTCATTAGTTGCTAAGATTCTCACTAAGTTGCCAAGGCTGTCCTCAAACAGCAACCCTTCTGACACAGCCTCCCAAATACTGGGGTTACGGGCCTGTCCCACTATGCCTGACTTGATAATGGCATTTCAATAAAACTTGCTTCTTTTGGACTCCTAGGTATTTTATATTTTCAACATCTTTATTAAGAGATAACTAACAAAACAGTCATCCACTCAAAGTATAGAATCAAATGACTTTAATATAGCCACAGAATTATGCAACCTTCACTATAGCTTAAGTTTAGAACATTTTTAATCACCACAAAAAGAAACCTGTACCCGGTAGCAGTCACTTCTCCCTCTCCTCCCCTCTGCCCTTGAGCTCTTCAGGACTTCAGTGCCTTTTATTGCCAACTAATATTCCACTATATGTATACACCATATTTTTAGGGGCTTTTACATTTTATTTTTATGTTAATATGTCTCAGCATATATATAAATAGCAAAACTCTACTCCACCATTGATTACTTTTACCAGTTTGGGAAGTTTGTAGCAGTTTTGAATCCCACACTCTTCATCTGTAGTATATATTAATCAAGCAAAGTCAATGTAACAAACTGTCAAACAAATATTCCATTATTTGCTCCTTTGTTCACTCATTCACATACTAGACATTGATTAAGACCTAGGGTGAGAGAAAATTGGAAAACTTTTCAAAGAAGTGAGTCTTGAGGATAAAGAGAATTTCCACCATATTTTGTGCATCTATGTTGATGGATATTTAGGTTGTTTCCACTTTTTAGCCTTTATGAAGGATGCTGTTATGAACATTCACATACAAGTTTTTTGTGTAGATATGTTTTAAATTCTCTTGGGTTTATACTCAGGGGTGGGATTGTTGAGTCACATGGTAAATCTAAGTCCTCAAGGAACTGCCGGGCTGTTTTGCAAAGTAGTTGTTGCACCATTTTACATTACCTCTAGCAGTGTTTGGGTTCCAATTTCTCCATATGCTTTCTAAGCCTCATTATCATGTATCTTACATATTATAGACATCTTAGTAACAATGGAGTGGTATTTCATGTTGGTTTTAGGTTGCATTTCCCTAATGTCTAATGATGTTTAGCATTTTTCCATGTATTTATCGTCCATTTGTTTTATCTTCTTTGGAGAAACAACTTTACAAACCCTTTGCCCATTCTTTTTTCTTTCTGATGTATAAGTAATTGAACCCAGGGCCTTATGCATGATAAGTAGACACTCTACCATTAAGTTACATCCATCCTCAATATCATTTTTTTTTTTTTTTGGTGTGGTACTTGGAATGGAACGTAGAGACATTCTATCTCCAAGCTACACCCCAGCCCTTATTTTTCATTCTTTATTTTTTTAAATTTATTTTTATATATTTATTTTTATTGGTGCACTATATTCATACATCATATTGGGATACAAACTTTTGTAGACATACATGCACACATCGCCCAGTCAGCCCCCACCCGATCCCCACCCTATTCTCTCCCCATCCCTCCCTCCCATACTTGGCTTAATGGTTGACATCTAGTATTATAGCAATTTATCCAAAATTAAAAATGATAATTTCACATAACAGTTTCATTTGTCTGATACCAAGCTTTTGATGACTTAAAGATAACATTTCAATATTTCTTTTTGCTTTCTTTCTTACCAGAGAATATTTTTTTTCTATTTTTTTTAGGTGAAACTATCATATATTTATATATTTATTTTTCAGAAAAAAATCTATCCTAATATGGAATATGGACTCTAGATACCCAAAACGATCTTGAAAAAGAACAAAGCTAGAAGATATATATTTTCTGATTTCAAACCATATAGAGCTACAATAATTGAAACAGTGTAGTACTGTTCTAAAGGCAGATATATAAATCATTGGAGTTAAATAAAAGCCTAGAGCTAAATTCTTCCTTTTATTGTCAAGCTATTTTTGACAAGGTTTCCACGAACATTTGGTGGTGGAAATAATAATCTTTTGACTAAATATTGTTGAAAAATACTAATTACATGGAAAAGAATAAAATTGGACCCTTACCTAATCCCATATACAAATATTAACTCAAAATAGATAAAAGACCTAAATATAAATCTTAATACTATAAACTTTTAGAAGAAAATCTGGGTCATAAAACCTCACAACATTGAAATTGGCAGTGATTTCTTGGATATGATTTCAATGGCACAGGCAACAGAAGAGTATACAAACCTCCCTAAAAAATAAAAAAATATTGTATATCCAAAGACAATGTAAACAGAGTTAAAAGTTACTGATAGAATGAGATAAAATATTTCCAAATGCTATATCTGAAGGTATATTAATATTCCAACTAGAAATCCTAAAAATTAACAACAATAAAGGCAAACAATACAATTTAGAGATAGGTAAAAGACTAACATAAATAATGAATCTCCACAGATAACCAATCTTAATTGTCTGTTGGATGGAAAATCTTGTTTCTCTGGTTCTGGTGTGTGTTACCTATTTCTTCTTTGTAGTTAATCTCTTTGAGTATTTTCTCTAGCGCTGGTTTTGAAGACATAAATTCCTTCAGTTTCTGTTTGTCATGGAAGCTTCTTATTTCTCCATCTAATTTGATAGAAAGTTTTGCTGGGTAGGAAATTTTTGGCTGGAAGTTGTTTTCTTTCAGAGTTTGGAATATGTTACTCCAAGCCCTTCTGGCTCTCATGACTTGGTTTGGGAAGTCTGGAGTGATTCTAATTGGCTTGCCTCTGAATATCACTTGGCCCTTTGCTTTTGTTGCCTTTAAGATTCTGTGCTTGGCTTCCACATTGGTCATTTTGACAATTATGTGGCGTGGAGATACTCTTCTCCGAACCTGTCTAAAGGGAGTTCTATAAGTTTCCTGGACCTGTGTATCAACCTCTTGCTCTATGTTTGGAAAATTTTCTGCTATTACTTCCTTGAAGAGATTGTTGATCCCTTTGGTTTCACTTTCTTTTCCCTCCTCTATTCCAATTATTCTTAGGTTAGCTCTCTTAAAATGGGCCCATATTTCTTCAATGTCAGATTCCTGCTGTCGGATATTTTTTTCTAGATTAGAAACTATGCGTTCATTTTTGGAATGATCATCTTCTAAGAGCGAGATTCTGTTCTCCATGTGGTCTAATCGGTTGTTCATGCTTTGAATTGAGGCCTTTACTTCATTAATTGCATCCTTTATCTCTTTTTGGCTCTCTCTGAATTCTTTTCGAAGCACCTCTATTATTTCTACAGTTATTTTCCTGATTTGATCTTCTAGAAATCTCTGATTTTCTGTTTTATCGGGTTCTGATGTTGTGGGATGGAGGGAGGGTGAGGGAATGGGATGGGGGCTGGAGGAGGGCTAATTGGATGATGTGTGCTTGTATATCCTCTCAGGTCTTGTACTCCAATGTGATTGATATATGACTACAATGCACCAATTTAAAAAATAAATAAATAAATAAAAATATTAGATCAACCAAAAAAAAAAAAAGTGTATTCTGTAGTTCCTGGCTGAAATACTCTGAAAACATCTATTAGGTCCATTTGGTTTATGATTTCCTTTAGTTCTAAAGCGTCTTTACTCATCTTTTGCCTTGAAGATCAATCCAGTGGTGTGAGAGGCGTATTAAAGTCTCCCAGAATTATTGTATTTGGGTCTACTTGGGATCTTATGTCCAGAAGGGTTTGTTTTACAAATGTGGTTGTACCCATATTTGGGGCATAAATATTTACTATGATTATATCTTCTTGGTGTATTGTTCCTTTTAATAAAAGGAAGTGCCCTGATTTGTCTCTTTTGATGTGTTTTAGTTTAAAGTCTGTTTTGTTGGATATCAGGGTTGCTACCCCTGCTCTTTTTTGGTCATTGGTGGCATGGTATATCTTTTTCCATCCTTTCACGTTCAGCCTGTGAATGTCTTTGGCTGTGAGGTTTGTTTCTTGCAGACAGCATATATTTGGATTATGTTTCCTAATCCACATTGCCAGTCTATGTCTTTTGATTGGTGAGTTAAGTCCTTTGACATTAAGAGATATTATTGAAATATGATTTTTGTTTTCTGCCATTTTGTGTTCTTTCCACTCTTGGGTGGTGTGATCTTTCTTCTTTACTTAAATGGCCCACTTATTAACTTCCTCTCTTCTCTGATTCTGAAGTCTGCTTCTTTTTTCTTCCTTATGGTTTATTTCTTTAAGAATTTTCTCTGGTGTTGGCTTTGAATTCATGAATTTTTTGAGATTCTGTTTATCCTGAAAGACTTTGGTTTCCCCATTGATCTTGAATAGTAGTTTTGCTGGATAGATGAGCCTTGGTTGGAAGTTATTTTCTTCCAGGGTCTGAATCACGTCGTACCAGTCTCTCCTAGCATTCCTGACCTGGGTTGTATAGTCCGGGGTGATTCTTATTGTTTTGCCTCTATATGTCACCCGTCCTTTTGTTCTCACTGCTTTTAAGATTCCTTCCTTAGCCTCTATATTGGTCATTTTGGTTATTATTAGGCGTGGAGTGTTCTTTCTTTGGTCTTGTCTCAGTGGAGTTCTGTATGCCTCCTGGACTTGAAGATTCAAGTCTCTTTCCATATTTGGAAAATTCTCTGAGATTATTTCCTTGAAGATATTACAGATGCCCTTGGTCTGTACCTCTATCCCTTCCTCAATGCTTATTAGCCGTAAATTAGGGCACTTCATATTATCCCATAATTGCTGGATGTTTAGGTTTTGTTGCTGTAAAGATTTCTGTATATCGCTGACTGTGTTTTCGGTTTGGGATGTACTGTCTTCTAATATTGATATTCTGTTTTCCATTTCATCTAATCTTCCAGAATTTCTTTCTATTGCTGTCTTCATTTCACTTATTGCCTCTTTCATTTCATTCCAGACCTCTTTCTGATTCTTTTTTAGTGTTTCTAACTCACCTTTAACCTCCTCTATACTTGTTTTAAATCCTTTCATCATATTGAACATCAAGATTCTGAACTCCCCTTCTTGCATTTCTAGTAGGTCAGTATTCGTGATTTCTGCTGTCTCTTCATAATTCCTGGTTCTCATATTTATAGCGTTCTCTGTCCTGTTTTTCTGATTTCTACCCATCGTCCGTGAGTATTATGCTTAGTCAAATCTTAATATTAGGAGTTTAGGGGTATCGGCTAGTCAGCAGAGCCTTTCCAGTGTTGAGGGTGGGTGATGTGTGAGCAGCTGGGGTGATTGGTAAAGGAGTCAGATTAGGTAGAGGATATGTTTAGGTTGAGAAAGACTTTAAGTATGATAAGGTAATATCTTGCTAGGAATGAGAGAGAGTTAACTACTAGGACTCTTGTCGTTAGTAGAGTAATTATGGATATAAGAAATACTTTGAGTATTAAACCAGGAGGTATATTATGGGGAAAAGTTTTGGGGGAGAAAAGTATGTAGGTTAGTGTGGGAAGGTTGGTAAATAGGGGTGATAAAAGAAGCAGACAGACATAAAAAAAAAAATCCACACAAGATACCAAGACTATTATGTAATCCAAGAAAAAGGAAGGAAAACCAATCAAAGGAGGAGAATGAAAAAGAGGAAGGACTTCCGGGAAGATGGCGACCGAGAAAAGCGGGGCTTAAGATCCCTGCTAACAACAAATCTACATTACCACAAAATCAGCGCCTTTCAAAGCCAGAAAACAACATCACCAGAGAAACAAAAAAAATCACCAGGCTCCAGAGAGAAAGCGGACTGAGAACAGAGCCACAGAGGAGATCCTCACGCCCGAGGACACGGCTTCACGCCCGAGGACGCAGCAGCAGTGCCATACTGCCGGCGGCACCGGCGAATTCACAGGACGGCCACAGCAAGCCGAGGGGAGCCGCTGCGGAACAGCCAGGCGGGATTTCTCGGCGCACAGGGCATCTAAAGCTCCCAGTGGTTGAGCTCAGCACACGCTGCAGGGATTCAGAGTGGAAATCAAAACCAAGAAAAAAAAACGCCAGCCCCATAGCCGAGGGCGTAGCAGCGGCGCCATATTGCCACCGGCGGCAACAGCACCGAATTCACCGAATTCAGTACAGCTACATCTGCGTACTCAAGAACAGTGAGTCAAATTGTGGGCCACAGAGGAGAAATCCCAGTACTGTACTCACTGGGACTTGACCCAGTGGGAGAGGGGCGGTGGCAGTGATATCACACCATAGGAGAACGTGCAACCTGGCACCCCCCATAGTCTAAAGCAGCCTCTATTGACTCTTTGGGTCGGAGACTCTGTGATAAAACCCAGTAAAGGAGTAGTGGGGTCTGAGATACTACTGACTCGAGATCCAGAGCACCTTAAGTGAAGTCATAGTGACCCAAGGGAAGAACCCAGAGAAGGCACAAACATCGGAAATCATGGGAAAGAGGAATAATACTGGAGCAATTAATGCCCACAACCCCACAACATCAGAACCCGATAAAACTGAAAATCAGAGATTTCTAGAAGATCAAATCAGGAAAATAACGGTAGAAATAATAGAGGTGCTTCGAAAAGAACTCAGAGAGAGCCAAAAAGAGATCAAGGATGCAATTAATGAAGTAAAGGCCTCAATTCAAAGCATGAACAACCGATTAGAACACATGGAGAACAGAATCTCGCTCTTAGAAGATGATCATTCCAAAAATGAACGAATAGTTTCTAATCTAGGAAAATATATCCGACAGCAGGAATCTGATATTGAAGAAATATGGGCCCATTCTAAGAGAGCTAACCTAAGAATAATTGGAATAGAGGAGGGAAAAGAAAGTGATACCAAAGGGATCAACAATCTCTTCAAGGAAGTAATAGCAGAAAATTTTCCAGACATAGAGCAAGAGGTCGATATGCAGGTCCAGGAAACGTATAGAACTCCCTTTAGACAGGATCGGAGAAGAGGATCCCCATGCCACATAATTGTCAAAATGACCAATGTGGAAGCCAAGCAGAGAATCTTAAAGGCAACAAAAGCAAAGGGCCAAGTGACATTCAGAGGCAAACCAATTAGAATCACTCCAGACTTCCCAAACCAAGTTATGAGAGCCAGAAGGGCTTGGAGTAACATATTCCAAACTCTGAAAGAAAACAACTTCCAGCCAAAAATTTCCTACCCAGCAAAACTTTCTATCAAATTAGATGGAGAAATAAGAAGCTTCCATGACAAACAGAAACTGAAGGAATTTATGTCTTCAAAACCAGCACTAGAGAAAATACTCAAAGAGATTAACTACAAAGAAGAAGTAGGTAACACACATCAGAACTAGAGATACAAGATTTTCCATCCAACAGACAACTAAGATTGGTTATCTGTGGAGATTCATTATTTATGTTAGTCTTTTACCTATCTGTAAAGGGTATTGTTTGCCTTTATTGCTGTTAATTTTTAGGATTTCTAGTTGGAATATTAATATACCTTCAGATATAGCATTTGGAAATATTTTATCCCATTCTATTAGTAACTGTTAACTCTGTTTACATTGTCTTTGGATATACAATATGTTTTTTATTTTTTAGGGAGTTTGTATACTCTTCTGTTGCCTGTGCCATTGAAATCATAACCAAGAAATCACTGCCAATTTCAATGTTGTGAGGTTTTATGACCCAGATTTTCTCCTAAAAGTTTATAGTCTTAAGATTTATATTTAGGTCTTTTTTCTATTTTGAGTTAATATTTGTATATGGGATTAGGTAAGGGTCCAATTTTATTCTTTTTCATGTAATTATTATTTTTCAACAATATTTAGTTAAAAGATTATCATTTCCACCACCAAATGTTCGTGGAAACCTTGTCAAAAATAACTGGACAATATAGGGAAGAATTTAGCTCTAGGCTTTTATTTAACTCCAATGGTTTATATATCTGCCTTTAGAATAGTACTACACTGTTTCAATTATTGTAGCTTTATATGGTTTGAAATCCGAAAATATACATCTTCTAGCTTTGTTCTTTTTCAAGATCGTTTTGGGTACCTAGAGTCCATATTCCATATTAGGATAGATTTTTTTTCTGAAAAATAAATATATAAATATATGATAGTTTCACCTAAAAAATAGAAAAAATAGATTCTCTGGTAAGAAAGAAAGCAAAAAGAAATATTGAAATGTTATCTTTAAGTCATCAAAAGCTTGGTATCAGACAAATGAAACTGTTATGTGAGATTATCATTTTTAATTTTTGATAAATTGCTATAATACTAGATGTCAATCACTAAGCCAAGCATGGGAGGGAGGGATTGGGAGAGAATGGGGTGGGGATTGGGTGGGGGCTGTCCGGGCAATGTGTGCATGTATGTCTACAAAAGTATGTATCCCACTATGATGTATGAATACAGTGCACCAATTAAAAATTAAAAAAATTAAAAAAAAAGAAAAAGAGGAAGGAAAGAGGAAGAAAGAGGAAAAAGTACAAGAATAAAATAAAAGGAGCTAGCAGCTGTGTGAAATAAAAAAATAAGGCAAACTATCCTATATATATATAAAATACATACAACAAGTTAAAGTAAAAGAAGTGTGGGTTAAAAGAAAAAAAAATAAAACAGCAATAACCATATTAAAACAAAAGCACTGTAAAAGCAAAATAAAACAAAACATCCACATTAAAAGTAAAACAGTCCTCCTTATTTATGCATATGGGGTCAGGTCCATATAATATGTGCGTATCTGATTGCTTTGGTAGCTTTCAGAATACCATCCAATGTCTCTTAGTTTTCTTTGTACTCTATTTTTATCTTCTTAGGTCACTCTGGGTGTTTGGACACCTTTCTCTCCTTTAGCTGCTTTAGGTTTATGTGTCCGGATGTCTGGTTTCACTGTTATTTGATTCTGTACAATTCACAGGTTCTGCGAAATTCTAACCTGTGGTCAGCACCTCTGCACTCACCACCCTAGACTCCAGCCTGTGCTTCCCTACATCAAGGGTGGAGAATGACCAAAGTATAATTGGAACCTCCCCCAGAGGTCCTGTGCAGATATTGTGGCCCGATGGATTTTCCTGTGTCTCTGGAAATTCCAGCTGGGCTAGCCGGTGTGGTCCCAAGATGTACCCTGGGCAAATGGATGCCAGTTCCTGGATGCCCACACTTACTGCCAGAGCTCTGCCTATTCCGAGAGTGCAGGCTGGGTGCGCTGCTATTACTGGACCCAGGTGTGAGTGGATGCAGCTGTCTATTGCTGCTGGTATGCTCTTCCAAGGTGTATTGAGCTGTGTTCTCGCTTAGAACTAAGCATCTGGCTACCCGGAGGGTGGGAACACCCAGCGGTGGGCCAGGGGTACAGGATAGGTGCTCAAGGATCCAGTGCGCGGTGTCCAGCCATGGTCTCTGCCTCCTGCGGGACGTAGAAGCTGGGGGTGCCCCAAGGAGATTTCCGGGTCACACAGGGCTTTCGCAGCCTGGAAGGCAGGCTCTGGCAAGGTGGCGGGAGCTAGACACACATGCAGGCTCTAATTTAGGGGTGGCAGTGGCGCAGGCACTGACTACTAGCAGGGGACCATGGCGCAGACAAGGTGCGCGAGGAGAGTGCTCGGTTCTGAGGCTTGGGCCCATGCTGGGGGGTTGGGGCTGCGCACACGCTAGAACCCCCACTTCCCTGGGCGCCCTCAGGTACCTGATTTGGTTCAGGATTCCATGGGAGTCTCTATGCAGTTGTGATCCAGTCGCTGGTGAGCACACAGAATTCTGACATGGGTGCTGCTCACTGCTTAAGATGAGGTCCTAAGTTCGTTTTCAGTCCCAGATTATCTTGCCGCGGTAATATCGGGCAGGCAGCTCCGCGGGCAGCCGCGAAAGATCAGCGTTCCGATCGGCGTTCTGATTGCATCTGCATCAGGTCCGGTGTCCGATCTTTGTTCTTCTTCAAGTTCAGGGTTCTGCCGAGGTACCTGGATGTGTTTTGGTTCCTGGTATGTATTTATTTTGTTGATTAAGACACTGCTTTCTAAGTATTTGAACTTTATTTGCTTCAGCTACTGAGAAGTGCTGTGTCCCTCAGTCGCCATTTTGAAAAAAAAAAGTTTTTTACATATTCTGAATAGAAATCCCTTATCATATGTATGATTCACAAAATTTTTTTCCTTTTTTCATGGGCTGCCTTTCCACTTTCCTGATTGTATTACTTGCAGCATAAATGTTTTTTTAAATTCTGAGGCAGTACAACTTTATTTCTGCTATTGCTTGAGCTTTCAATGTTATATCAAAGAAATTATTGCCTAGGTGATTATGGTACAACTCTGTGAATATACCAAAAACTACTTAATAGTTTTTGGTTTCAACAGTTTTTGGTATAAATGAGTAAATTCTATAGTATATGAATTTGTCTTTATAGACCTGGTTCTATTTGTGTGTGTGTGTGTGTGTGTGTGTGTGTGTGTGTGTGTGTGTGGTACGGGGGATGGAAGCCAGAGGCTATCTACTTCCAGGCTACACTCCCAGACCTATTTTATATTTTATTTGGAAACAGGGTCTCATTAAGTTGCTGAGAGCCTCACTAAGTAGCTGAGGATGGCATCAAACCTGTGCAATCCTCCTGTCTCAACCTCCCAAGTGCTGGAATTATAAACATGCACCACCATGCCTCGCTGAGCTGGTTTTTTAAAAGGCCAAAATAGCAAAAGAAAAGAACAGAAAAAAACCTAGACCTTGTCATTTCTTGATCTCCTTACATAAGCCAATAAATTCTACTCTTTGTTGAAATAAAACAAGTCAGTTTCTAAAATTAAGTAGGTATATGAATTATATTTCAAGACAGCTATCTTTCAAATGGCAAAAAAAAACTATCACCTAATCCATAATCATAAATTTTACTCCTGTTTTTTTCTAAGAATTGCATAGTTTTAGCTTCATACATTCTACGATGCATTTTGAGTTAATTTTGTATATGGTTTAAGGAACGGGTCCAGCTTCCTGTGGTTTATTTTATGCTCTTAAGAAACATTATTCTGAGAATGAATCCATACATTTTGCCAGCTTGCCAAAGCAATCTGTGGCACAGAAAAAGCTGAGAATTCTTGCTTTAGCATTTATTTTTCTGGACCTCAGTTTCCTCTACTGTAAAATATACAGATAGGATTGAGTTGCAAAACCCTTCCAGCCTTTGACATTTACTGTGCAGACATTGTGGGTGGACAGCAATGACTCTTTTCTTAAGAAAACGCTTCAAATCTACAAAGTCTACAACCAGCTTCTTCTAACCCCCACCCCCAAACAAAGCCATTGTCTGACAATCGCAGACCAGCCAGAGCTTCGAGAAGTAGTGTATTAGAGGCAGAGGTGACACAAGAGGAGGAAATGTTTTCTCCTTAAAAGCAATCAGTTACTTTCAACAAGTCACCAACAACCTGTTAAGTTTATTTTGTTTTTTGGGCACAGCCTAATGCCAGTTTTTGAAAGATAGAGCAAGCAAAAAAAAAAAGTTACAGACACCCCCAAAAGAGGAAGGGGATTGTTTTCACAAAGTTAGCAGGAGCAGTAACGTCCAGCATGCAACTTAGTTACTATCGCTGAAGTTATCAAAGGGGAACAAAAATCAGGTAAATACAATTGCATCTTTACTTCCACAATTGTAAAGCTACTTCAACAATTTTACAGTTAGTTACTCTGCATTATTTTATTTTTTTAAAGAAACTGTCATAGAGGGGTTTAAATGTAGATTGGTTGAGTGTCTTTCAAAATTAATTAAATGATCATGAGATAAATAATTTGCCTTCTTAAAAGCTTTACCACCATTTTCCTTCTGCCATTTGATTGATGTTATTGTTCCTGGAACCTATTTCTACACAGTAGAGATATTGATGATAATTATAATAGGAATGTAAAATGTATACATTTGCAAGACGTTTCATTAAATATTAAGTTTTAAAAAGACCATAAGCTATTCGCAGAAGAGCTAGCTAGCAAGTTCTCCAGGGGGCTTATAAAGTTGCTACTCTGATACACAGACCAGGCTAACTTCTCCATGATGACATCCTTTTAAATTTACAGTCCTATTCCTTTATCAAAGGGAAGGAAGAGGATCTTGGGAGGCCCAAAGTCAGGAGCCCCACTTTTCTCTCCCTAGCTCTTCTTTCTCTGGCTTTTCCTTCTTCGAAGAGTTACCCAATGTCGGGAAGAGGAGAATCATGGGTAGTGAGGAGGAGGTCAGAGTTCATGAACCCTGCCAGTCGGTTAAAGGTCAGCTCAGAAAGGACTGTCAGAGAACAGCAAGGAAGCCCAGCTGCTCTGGAGCTGGGTAAACTTATGTAAGCCAATCACTCTCTCCTAGGCCAGTGAGGCGCTCCCACAGTTCTGTGTACCTCTGCACCAATGCAAAATCTCTGTAGAAACAGGATCTAGTCTAACCTTTTTTTTTTCTTTCTTTCTTTCTAAATTTTTTATTGGTGCATTATATTCATACATCATATTGGGGTAAAAAACTTGTGTGTACATACATGTACACATCACTGATTTAACCCCTACCCAATTCCCACCCCATTCCCTCCCCATTCGCCCTTCCCTTGCTTGGCTTAGTGATTGACTTCGATATGTTTAAGTACATTGTGTGTTTTAGAGATTTTCTTCTTCCCCCCTTCTTTCTCCTCCTTTAGGTTGCCTTGTTTGCTCCTCTATAGAATTTCCTTTTTCATCTAGAGTTCCACCTATGACCCATTTCTCCCTAACTCTCATATATTAGGGAAAGCATCTGATTTCTAATTTTTTGTGATTGACTAATCTCACTAGCATAATGTCCTCCAGTTCCATCCATTTCCCTGAAAGTGATGTAATTGAATTTTTTTAAATGGCTGAGTAAAATTCCATTGTGTACATATCCCACAATTTTGTAATCCATTCATCTGTTGATGGACATCTTGGCTGGTTCCATAGTTTGGCTATGGTGAATTGTGCAGCTATGAACATAGATACACATGCATTAGTTTGGTAGTTTGGTTTTCTATCTTTTGGGTAGATACCCAACAGTGGTATTGCTGGATCAAATGGTAGATTTGTTCCCATTCTTCTGAGGATTCTCCATACTGTTTTCCAAAGTGGTTGAACTAATTTGTAATCCCACCAACAATGTCTTAGAGTTCCCACTTCTCCACATCCTTGCCAGCATCTGTTGTTGTTTGTGTTTTGAATGATTGCCATTTTATTTGGAGTTAGGTGAAATCTCGGGGTAGTTTTGATTTGCATCTCTCTGATTGCCAGTGATGTTGAGCATTTTTTCATGCATTTATTGGCCATTTGAATTTCTTCTTTTGTGAAGTGTCTATTTAGTTCATTTGCCCATTTTGTTATTGGATGCTTTGTTTTCTTAGTGTTGAGTTTCTTGAGTTCTCTGTATATTCAAGATATTAGTCCTCTATCGGAGGGGTAGGTGGCAAAAATCTCCCATTCTGTTGGCTCTCGATTGAGGTTCTTGTTAGTTTCCTTTGCTGAACAGAAGCTCTTCAGTTTCATGCAATCCCACGTGTTGATTTACCTTTTAATTTGTTGTGCCTTTGGGGTCTTGTTGTGAAAGTGTTTATCTGTGCCTATGTGTTGCAGTGTTGGACCTATGCCCTCTTCAAGGAGCTTCAAGGTCTCTGGTTTGATTTCCAAGTCTTTGATCCATCTTGAATTGACTCTTGTGCAGGGTGAGAAAGTGGGATTAATTTCCAATTTTCTGCATATGGTTAACCAGTTTTGCCAACACCATTTGTTGAAGAGGCTATCTTTTCTCCAGTGTATGTTTTTGGCCCCTTTGTCAAAAATCAATTGACTGAAAGTGTGTGGACTTGTTTCTGGGTCTTCTATTCTGCTCCATTGGTCTATGTATCTGTTTTTTTGCCAGTACCATGCTGTTTTTATTACAATGGCTTTGTAGTATAATTTAAAGTCAGGTATTGTGATTCCTCCTGTATGGTTTTTGTTGCTGAGAACTACCTTGGCTATTCTGGGCTTTTTGTTATTCCAGATAAATTTAAGGAATGATTTTTCTATGTCTGTGAGGAATGGTCTTGGTAGTTTAATGGGCATTGCATTAAATCTGTAGATCACTTTTGGAAGTATGGCCATTTTAATGATATTTATTCTGCCAATCCATGAACATGGAAGATCCTTCCATTTTCTAAGATCTTCTTCTATTTCTTTTTTCAGTGTTTTATAATTTTCTTTGTAGAGATCTTTTACCTCCTTGGTCAAGTTTATTCCTAAGTATTTTATTTTTTTGTGGGAGATCCTGAGTGGAAGTGTTTTCTGAATTTCTTTTTCAGTGGATTTATGGTTGGTGTACAGGAAAGCTTCTGATTTTTTAAGATTGATTTCGTATCCAGACACTTTGCTAAATTTGTTGATCAGTTCTATAAGCCTTTTGGTTGAGTTTGTTGGGTTTTCTAAATATAGTATCATGTTATCTGCAAATAGTGAAAGTTTGGGTTCTTCTTTTCCTATGTGTATTCCTCTGATTTCCTTTTCTTGCCTTATTGTTCTGGCTAGAGTCTCTAGTACTATATTGAAGAGAAGTGGTGATAATGGACATTCTTATCTCGTTCCTGTTTTTAGGGAGAATTCTTGAAGTTTTTCCCCATTTAATATGATGTTGGCGGTGGGCTTATTGTAGATTGCCTTAATAATGTTGAGATATGTTCCTTCTTTTTTTTTTTTTTTGAATTTTTCTCTGGTTTCCTGACTTTTTTTTTTATTGGTGCACTGTATTCATACATCATAGTAGGATACATACTTTTGTAGACATACATGCACACTTTTCCCAGTCAGCCCCCACCCAATCCCCACCCCATTCTCTCCCTATCCCTCCCTCCCATGCTTGGCTTAGTAGTTGACATCTAGTATTATGGCAATTTATCTAAAATTAAAAATGATAATCTCACATAACAGTTTCATTTGTCTGATACCAAGCTTTTGATGACACTAAGATAACATTTCAATATTTCTTTTTGCTTTCTTTCTTACCAGAGAATATTTTTTTTCTATTTTTTAGGTGAAACTATCATATATTTATATATTTATTTTTCAGAAAAAAAATCTATCCTAATATGGAATATGGAGTCTAGGTACCCAAAACGATCTTGAAAAAGAACAAAGCTAGAAGATATATATTTTCTGATTTCAAACCATATAAAGCTACAATAATTGAAACAGTGTAGTACTATTCTAAAGGCAGATATATAAACCATTGGAGTTAAATAAAATCCTAGAGCTAAATTCTTCCCTATATTGTCAAGTTATTTTTGACAAGGTTTCCACGAACATTTGGTGCTGGAAATGATAATCTTTTAACTAAATATTGTTAAAAAATAATAATTACATGGAAAAGAATAAAATTGGACCCTTACCTAATCCCATATACAAATATTAACTCAAAATAGATAATAGACCTAAATACAAATCTTAAGACTATAAACTTTTAGGAGAAAATCTGGGTCATAAAACCTCACAAAATTGAAATTGGCAGTGATTTCTTGGTTATGAATTCAATGACACAGGCAACAGAGGAGTATACAGACTCCCTAAAAAATAAAAAAATAAAAAATTGTATATCCAAAGACAATGTAAACAGAGTTAACAGTTACTAATAGAATGGGATAAAATATTTCCAATTGCTATATCTGAAGGTATATTAATATTCCAACTAGAAATCCTAAAAATTAACAATAAAGGCAAACAATACCATTTAGAGATAGCTAAAAGACTAACATAAATAATGAATCTCCACAGATAACCAATCTTAATTGTCTGTTGGATGGAAAATCTTGTTTCTCTGGTTCTGGTGTGTGTTACCTATTTCTTCTTTGTAGTTAATCTCTTTGAGTATTTTCTCTAGCGCTGGTTTTGAAGACATAAATTCCTTCAGTTTCTGTTTGTCATGGAAGCTTCTTATTTCTCCATCTAATTTGATAGAAAGTTTTGCTGGGTAGGAAATTTTTGGCTGGAAGTTGTTTTCTTTCAGAGTTTGGAATATGTTACTCCAAGCCCTTCTGGCTCTCATGACTTGGTTTGGGAAGTCTGGAGTGATTCTAATTAGTTTGCCTCTGAATGTCACTTGGCCCTTTGCTTTTGTTGCCTTTAAGATTCTCTGCTTGGCTTCCACATTGGTCATTTTGACAATTATGTGGCGTGGGGATCCTCTTCTCCGATCCTGTCTAAAGGGAGTTCTATATGTTGCCTGGACCTTTGTATCAACCTCTTGCTCTATGTTTGGAAAATTTTCTGCTATTACTTCCTTGAAGAGATTGTTGATCCCTTTGGTTTCACTTTCTTTTCCCTCCTCTATTCCAATTATTCTTAGGTTAGCTCTCTTAAAATGGGCCCATATTTCTTCAATATCAGATTCCTGCTGTCGGATATTTTTTCCTAGATTAGAAACTATGAGTTCATTTTTGGATTGCTCATCTTCTAAGAGCGAGATTCTGTTCTCCATGTGTTCTAATCGGTTGTTTGTGCTTTGAATTGAGGCCTTTACTTCATTAATTGCATCCTTTATCTCTTTTTGGCTCTCTCTGAGTTCTTTTCGAAGCACCTCTATTATTTCTACAGTTATTTTCCTGATTTGATCTTCTAGAAATCTCTGATTTTCAGTTTTATCGGGTTCTGATGTTGTGGGGTTGTGGGCATTCATTGCTCCAGTATTATTCCTCTTTCCCATGATTTCCGATGTTTGTGCCTTCTCTGGGTTCTTCCCTTGGGTCACTATGACTTCCCTTAAGGTGTTCTGGATCTCGAGTCAGTAGTATCTCGGACCCCACTACTCCTTTACTGGGTTTTATCACAGAGTCTCCGACCCAGAGAGTCGATAGAGGCTGCTTTAGACTGTGGGGGGTGCCAGGTTGCACGTTTTCCTATGGTGTAATATCTCTGCCACCGCCCCTCCCCCACTGGGTCAAGTCCCAGGGAGTACAGTACTGGGATTTCTCCTCTGTGGCCCGCAATTTGACTCACTGTTCTTGAGTACGCAGATGTGGCTGTACTGGCCTCGCTGAATTTGCTGTTGCTGCCGCCGGTGGCAATATGGCGCCGCTGCTATGCCCTCGGCTATGGGGCTGGCGTTTTTCTTCTTGATTTTGATTTCTTCTCTGAATCCCTGCAGCGTGTGCTGAGCTCGGCCACTGGGAGCTTTAGATGCTCTCTGCGCGGAGAAATCCCGCCTGGCTGTTCCGCAGTGGCTCACCTCGGCTTGCTGTAGCTGTCCGGTGAACTCCCCGCTGCCGCTGGCAGTATGGCGCTGCTGCCGCGTCTGCCGCGTCCTCGGGCGCGAGGCCGGTGTATCTCCTCTGTGGCTCTGTTCTCAGTCCGCTTTCTCTCTGGAGCCTGGTGATTTTTTGTTTCACTGGTGATGGTGTTTTCTGGCTATGAAAGGCGCTGATTTTGTGGTAATGGAGATTTGTTGTTAGCGGGGCTCTTAAGCCCCGCTTTTCTCGGTCGCCATCTTCCCGGAAGTCCTGACTTTTTCGAGATATGTTCCTTCTATTCCAATTCTCTGCAGTGTTTTTATCATAAATGGATGTTGAATTTTATCAAATGCTTTTTTAGCGTCTATTGAAATGATCATGTGATTTTTGTCCTTGATTCTGTTTATATGGTGAATTACATGGATTCATTTTCGTATACTGAACCAGCCTTGCATCCCTAGTAACCTTTTTTGGTGAGCAGATTGAGCCAGGATTCAGGAGGGGCTCAAGGGACAAAGGACAGAGAGGACTAAACTAGTATGTGCTGCGTCAGAACCTTACGGGTTTATTTGGAAAGACTGAAACTAAATAAAGACTTCTTATTAGCATAGGACCAGAGTTGTGAAATCTGGTCAAAGTGTTTTATGCAAGGATGCCATATATATGGTCTCATGGTGATGAAGAACATAGTGATGGAAAAACACATTTTAGCAAAGAGATTATAGCAAAGAGATTTTAGCAAAGTATTATTATATATTAATGCTTAACATTTCTCATGCCAGAATTTTCTTTTACACCAGAACATGGAAATGGTCTCCCAAGTTTTTGCACCTCTCCTAAACAACAACAATAACAAAAGGTAAAATTCTTTTCACAAGCCGGGCGTGGTGGCGCACGCTTGTAATCCCCGCGCTTGGGAGGCGGAGACAGGAGGATCGCGCAGGTTCGAAGCCAGCTGCGCGCGCTGGCTTAGGAGACCCTGTTTCTAAATAAAAATATAAAAATAGGTCTGGGAGTGTAGCCCAGAGGTAGAAGGGCTTCCAGGAACCCCAGTACCACCAAAAAAAAAAAAATTCTTTTCACAAAAAATAATGTGTACTTAGAAAAGAGACAGTAAACTAACATTGGATGACTTGTTCTAAAATGATCTTCCTCTTTAAGTGGGCCTTTCTTCAGATTTTCTAGGAAGAAAGGTTGACGTCTAACACCATGCGTTAGTTCCTTTTTTTGCTTTCATAATTTTTTTTCATGTTTCCTTTCTGGCGGGAGAAGTACTTTTATTGTTCTGTGAAAACCCAATTGCAACGTCAGGCATCAGTTATCAGTGAGAAAGGATTTGTAAAAGTGAAAGACATTTACATCCAGAAATGGCAAACTTTTTTGTTGTCCTTTTTGCATTTGGGTGATCTGGGCTTGTTTTCTGGAAATGTCCACTGAACTGTAAGTGATACTGTACCTCTCCTGAGGACTTAAGCTTTCTTAAATGCCTGCCTGGTTCACTGTGTTTTTCATAGAGGAAAGAATCCTGAGGACTGAGTCCAACTGGGAGGAAAGTTACCCACGATGGCCTGGGAAGTGATAGCTGAATGCACGGTCCCAATTTTCATCATCTTAGCTGCAAAGAGACAAGGTCATAGCACAGAAGAGAGCTCCATCCACTTGTGAGTTAGGTAAAAGCAGAGAAACACACAGGGAGGCTGAAAACAAGGGAGTGAAGATCTGATCAGAGCTGGGCAGGTAGAAGGTTAAGGGAAGCATTTCTTTTTCCTTTCTTTCTCTTTTTCTTTTCTTTCTTTATTTCTTTCTCTCTCTCTTTTTTTTTTTTTTTTTTTGGTGTATGTGTATTACTGGGGATTGAACTCAGGGGCATTCTACCTTCAAGCTATATTCCAAGCCCTATTTTTTATTTTTATTTTGAAACAAGGTCTTATTAGATTAATGAGAGTATCTCAACTTTCTGAAGCTGTCCTCAAATCTGTGATCCTCCTCCCTCATCCTCCCAAGTACTGGGATTACAAGCATGTCCCACCATGCCCGGCCAAGGGAAGCATTTTAGTTTTGTAGACACAAATGGACTCTGCCAGAGCACCCCTTTTATGTTGACTGTTGAGAGAGGCTCAGCTGCTAGAGTAGTCATCGATCAATGATGACAGGCTAAAGGCTGCAAATCAGTAGACAGATAGATCTAACTTTTTTTTTTTTTTTTTGAAACCGGGTCTCACTGAGTTGCAGAGGACTTCACTAAGTAGCTGAGGCTGTCCGCGAACCGCGATCCTCCGGTCTCAGCCTCCCGAATGCTGGGATTACAAGCGCGCGCCACCACGCCTGGCCAGATCTAACTTTATTCTCTTTTATATACTTCCTTTTTATCTCAGTGTTATATGTTTTTATTCTTTAATTCTTCCTTCCACAGGACCTGTTTTATAAAGCTCCATCTTTACAGCTCTGGTTTCTTGTGGGTTTTGTTTTTTCTTTTTCTTCTTCATTTGAGAGCTTTCTAAAAGCAAACACTTGTATAGTGTTTGCCCGTCTTTGTTCATGTCGTCTGATCTATAAACCAGGACTTTGTGTTGGCTTGGATATCTCAGGTCTCTAATCAACTTTGTGGAAAGTAGAATAGCTTGGCAACAGGCATAAAAATAGTAATAATAATTAAAATAACAGTGAGCACAGAAAAATAAGAGGAAAAGTGACATGGTTTTCAAGTTTTTATTTGAAAATATCTGTTCTGGTCAACTTAGACGTGCCCTTAAAGAACCAGTTACTTAAGCCCGGCATGGTGGCACATGCTTGTAATCCCAGCATTTGGGAGGCTGAGATGGGAGGATCGCAGGTTTATGGCCAGTCTCAGCTATTTAGTGAGGCCCTCTGCAACTTAGTGAGAACTTGTTTCAAAATAAAGAATAAAAAATAGGGCTGGGGTACAAATCGGAGGGAGAATGTCCCTGGGTTCAATCCCCAGTACCATTTAAAAAAAAAAGAAACAAACAAAAAAGAAAAATAGTTACATTTCTCTAAGTGGAGAAAACTGGAGAAGCAAAGACATCAGGAAATTCTGCCTTCAAATGTGGAGTGTGCTTTCTGGGTTACCTTCTGTGGAAATTCACACGTAACAAACATGCAATCGATGGCTGTGACTAACCAGAGTACCAAGGGTTCTTCTAAAACAGGGATTATTTTCCTCCCACTTGAAATCCATGGAGGGTCATTTTATATCTGCCGTTAGGCTTTTTTTTTTTTTTTAATTTGCTAAAGGTACATCTTTTCAGCAAGTTATTTTTTTTAATTCTTTTTGAAATTATCCACACCCCAAACAGCAGGGCTGCTCTGTGTGTACAAATGCTCTGGAAAGGCCCAAGTCAGGTATTGGGTGTAGGCACAGGACAAACCGCATGATCTGCCTTGGCAGCCCTGTCCTCACCTGCAAACTGCCCACACACACTCCCTTCCAAGCGGCGCTTCTCTGATGCCAACTGGCTGCTGAGCTGCCATGAGGGGAAGCCTACAGTGGTGGGCGAAGTGACACGAATAAACATTTTATAAACTCAACTTCAAGCTTAAAGCTTGGTTTATTCTTTCCACCAAATACACATTGGATGAGCCACCTCTGCTTAAAACTCTTGGACACTCAGGAGTTAAAGGGGTATGGCCGCGGGTGCAGCCTGCGGCCAAGGGCAGCAGAACATGCAGCAGGAAGGGTTTGGTTCTGGCTAGGCTACAGACAAGACATCTGGAGGCAGGAAAGGTCCACTGCGCCAGAAGCAGCCTTGCTCTTCTGGTTTAGGCTTCACTGAGTACAGTCTGGGGAAGAGTCTGGTTGAAGAGCCAAACTGATATTCTTCTTTAATATGAATTTCATATTTTGAATTTTCTATAAAACAAATATCCACTGTATGCATTCTTTTTAGCAAGGAAGGTCAGAGAGAGCAATGTATACACAGTTAAAAATACTTTGAAAACCTGGGCATAGTGGTACATGCCTATAAACCTAGTACTTGGGAGGCTGAAGCAGGAGGATCACAGGTTCGAGGACAGCCTCAGCAATGTAGCAAGATTCTTAGCAGTCTAGCAAGACCCTGTTTTGAAACTAAAAAAATAAAGCAGGTTAGGAGTATAGCTTGGAGGTAGAATGTCCCTGGGTTTAATCTCCAGTATAAAAAATAAAAAATAAACCTTAGAAAAATTATAAGCCATTAGACTTATAAGAAATTATAAGAGTCATTAGACTTTACAAAAATTACTGTACTTTTGAAATAACTTTTCTAGGAATCTGGGTGGTTTATCTGAAAAATATATATTCATATTTTACCTCTTTGTTATTATGAAGAATTGTTTTGTTATTTTTCCTATAGGTCACTTGAAACACCAGTTTTACCATGTTGAAATTGATTTTTAGGTCTTTAAAATTCTTTTCCTTCTCCATTTTTGTTTCATATTCAATTATATTACATTATAATTAATTACCTTCAACATAATGTTAGCGTGGGCCAGATGTAATTCCTTTCATATTTTTCTTTGGTGAAAGTGAAAAAACAAACTCTGCAGGGAAATTATAGTAACTTTCTATTCTGTATCACTCATGAGCATACACTGTGTTTGGAAATCACCCACTTTAAAAGATACGGTCTATTCTCCTTTAGTGATTGCAGTCTATTTTTTTTTTTATTTCTATGTGTGATTCTTAACAATTAAAGGGAATTGTGAATATAAATTCACTTAGGCAAAGCAAAGCAGAAAAAAACCTAATATTTTCCTTAAGAGAATTCTTACCTTAGGGAAGAGAAAATGCACGTACCTTTCTGGGCAGGGAAGAGGATCCCCCACCTTCCCCCATAACTCTCTCTCCAAGGCATTAATTGCCACCTAGCAGCAGAGAAGGGAATTGCATACTTAGTTTGGGCCTGAAATTCTAGAAAACATTGGTTTTATTTATTGGGTAAAAGCGCATGATATAATTTCTCTTTAAATATTTCTTTTATACTGAATTTAAATCTTTTAATTATTTATTTTCTTTTTCATTAATGTGTTAGGATTATACATAATGGTGGGATTCACTGTTACATATTTGTACATGTACATGCATAATTTAATTTGGTCAATTTTATCAAATATTTTCCTTGAATGGATAGAAGAGAAAACGTTAGCTTTTAAAAAGGCACTGCTTTATTATGAACAATATCTTCGGAATTATTAACCTACCGGTAGACTAAAGATTGTATTTTTTTCTCTCATCTTGAAGAAAGAAAACAAATTAAAATGTTTGGCTTATAAGAATACTCTTTCCATCATAAAATGTTTGTTCTCTTCTTACCTTTGCCACCTCAGCAATAGGCCAAAGGAAATTCTGAAGCCATTGTGGACACTTAAAAATTGCTGGCTATGGCCCATTAGAGGAAGAAAAACTTGTTTCTAGTACAGAAAGCAGTTTTCCAAATATTCTCAGAAGAGATTTCTATAAAAATGAGAGCAGACTATATTTTATTGTGCTAGAACAGTAAGAGGTGGTTTCTTTTGAAAACGAAAAGACATTTTATAAAGTATAATATAATTTCCATACCAAACTATTCTTCATACTTGCTAAAGAAAGGTGTCCTTGTTTCGAACTCAACCAACCATGTTTTTTATTTTTGTAGGAGTTGGCCACTCTGAATGTAAACACTTTAAAGAGTCTCTATTATTGTGCTTCATAGATCTTGGCAGCTAAGTAAAAATAAGTAAAAACTGTCAAAAGAGATTAAATCAGCTGGGTGTGGTGGTGCATGCTGTAATCCCAGTACTTGGGAAGCTGAGACAGGAGGATGGGAGGTTTGAAGACAGCAAGTTAGCAACTTACTGAGACTCTCAGCAACTTAGCAAGACCCTGTTTCCAAAGAAAACATAAAATAAGTAATGGGGTATAGCTCAGAGGTAGATTACGCCTGGGTTCAATCCCCACTACCAAGGAAAGAGAGAGAGAGATTAAGTAAAAAATAAATATTTAGAAATCTTCAAAAGCTAGCCAGATGAAAATGGTGGATTTGGGCTAAAATTGTAACTTATTTAAGAGAAGAAATTTGAAGGAAGTAGATCACTGTAAACTTCCAGTTTGTCACTTTTTATCTAAACAGTAGGCAATGCTACTACCATGATTATATGAACATATAATATCACTAGAGCAAACACCAACATTTTGGAAGACAAATGCTTGTTCTAAAACTAGCAATAAGAAGGTGTGGTAGTGCACACTGGTAGTCCCAGCATTAGGGAGGCTGAGATGAGAGAATCATGGTTCATGGACAGCCTCAGCTACTTAGTGAGGCCCTCTGCAATTCAGTGAGATCCCATTTTAAAATATTAAAAATAGAGCCGGGCGTGGTGGCCCATGCTTGTAATACCCGCGCTTGGGAGGTGGAGACAGGAGGATCCCGCAGGTTCGAAGCCAGCCTCGCTGGCTTAAGAGACCCTGTTTCCAAATAAAAATATAAAAAATAGGTGTCTGGGAGTGTATCTCGGAGGTAGAAGGGTTTCCAGGAACCCCAGTACCACCAAAAAAAAAAAAAAAAAAAAAAATTGGGCTGGTGGTGTAGCTCGGAGGTAGAATGCCCCTGGGTTCCATCCCCAGTACCAACAACAAAAAAAAAACCTAGCAATAATAATATCTAATATTTATGAAGTACTTACCATGTGTCAGGTAATTAAGCAGTTTAAACAAGAAATTGTCCTAACCATCACAATAACCACTAAAAGATACTAGCTAATATTAGTTCCAGTTTAGAAATTCCATCAACAACGAAACAAAGGTTCAGAAAGGTAAGATAAGTCTTAAAAGGTCTCAAAGCGTATTTAAAAAAAAAAAAAGTAAGCTTCATAAAAGCCAGTCCTGTCTTATATTGAGCACCCCAATGTTCAATCCTTGGAATTCTTTTCTCTTTCTCACTTCAGCCCTATGGCTCTAAATAACTTCTCTAAAAATGATCCCCAATTTGGGATCTCCAGCCTAGACCTCTCCACTGAACTCCCAACTCTACCCAGATGTCCAATACACATCTCAAATTTGGGATGTAAAAACCATATTTATCATCTTTCCCCCAAAATTTGCTTCTCCTGACTCTCCTTCATTTCAGTCCATTGCAACTCCATTCTTCCATTTACTCAGGCCAAAAATATGGCAGCCATTCTGAATTCTCTTTCTCTTACACACTATATCCAATCCACTAGCAAAGTACTGTTGGTCCAGCCTTCAAAATATATCCAGACTCCAACTACTTCCTACCACCTCGCAGTCACAACTCTGATCCAAGATACTGTCAACTCTCACTTAGATCGCTGTAAGAGCCTTGATCTTCTGGATGTTCTTGGCCCCTAAAGTCTGTTCTCAACACAAGGGTCAGGCTGATCTTCTTTAAATGTGAAACATGACATTCCTTTGATGCAAATTCTCTAGTGACTTTATATGTTACTTGAAGTTAACATCTTTATTATGGCCTACCATAGTTCCAGTTCTTAACTCACTTCCTCCTTGGTTTCGTTCTTTCTCTCAAGAACTTTCATCTGTTTTTCTTACTTGGGTGTCTCAGCATCTTACTAATAATGTTTGGGATATTAACAAAGTGATCGACAAATATTTGTGGGATGAATGAAATGACTGGCTCCAGATTCTGTCCTTTTTATGTGGGTGGATATTAGTGGCTCTGTGAGTAGGAGGTGGTGGGCTGAACTCTTCAGAAGAGTGGCTCTTATATAAAAGTCCCACTTGGGGACCAACAGAAGAGACATTTGGTCTCTTGGGGTTCTAATGGCTTTCAGCTCCTCTGAGCATGATTCAGGGATTTGGCTCAGGGTGTACCCTGATTCCTAACCAGTAGTTGCAAAATTGATCAATAAGGGTATTTAGGAAAAAATAGTCCGGAAAAACACACTACATATCCAATTAGAGACCATTACTAGTTATTTCAGGTTTTTTTTTTAAGAACTAAAAAAAGTTTTAGTAAGAGCCAAGCTGAAAATTTCCCACGGACATGTAATATATATTGTTACTCAACTATCTAGATGTCATTCTGTAATAATTGCTTAATTTCCAGAGAAAAAATTTCTAAACAACTTAAGTATGCCAATGGCTTTTGTACAGGCCTCTCAGTCACACACACTGAAAGAGGGACACGATACAGCTTAGATATAACTCTAAATTTGTATTTTCCCAAATATAGCTATTAATTTCAATTTGCTCTGTTTCGAGTGTTAGCCCTTACCATAAGAGAATTGTAGCTTCTGAAAAGCGAGAAGAAGAAAAAAAAAAAAAAAAGAAAAAGGTGGGAGTGGGGACAGACAAGATTAATTTAGAGCGAGCGGAGCAGAGGCTACCAAATATTGATCAGATACAGCCTCAGCAATCTACACCCTCATTACTTAGGAGTTGGGTGTGGTGGCTCACAGTTGTAATCCCAGTATTTAGGAGACTGAGATAGGAGGACTGTAGGTTCAAGGACAGCCTCAGCAACTTAGTGAGGCTCTCAGCAACTTAGCAAGACCCTGTTTCCAAACAAAAAAAAAATATAAAAAATAGGTCTGAGGGTATAGCCAGGAGGTAGAAGGCCCCTGCATCCCATCCCAGTAACACACACACACACACACACACACACACACACACACACACACACACGTCAAAAGGGCTAGGGGTACAGCTCGGAAGTAGAATATCCCTTGGCTTAATCACTAATACTCCAATACCAAAAAGGGCCAAATAAATTATGAAACACTCAAGCTGGGTGTGGTGGCACACTCTTGTAATCTCAGCATTTGGGAGGCTGAGACAGGAGGATCACGGTTCACTGACAGTCTCAGCTACTTAGTGAGGCCCTGTTTCAAAATAAAGAATAAAAATAAATAGGGCTTGGGGTGTAGCTCGGAGGTAGAATGCCCTGGGTTCCATCCCCAGTTACACACACACACACACACACACACACACACACACACACACACACTGAAACATTCATATGATGGAATGAATATGAATACCTTGTAGTTCAACTTTTTTTTTTTTTTCAGTACTGGGGATGGAACCCAGGGGCATTCTACCTTCAAGGTCCATCACCAGCCCTATTTTTCATTCTTTACTTTGAAACAGGGTCTCATTGAGTTGCAAAGGGCCTCACTAAGTAGTAGCCGAGGCTGTCTACAAACCATGATCGTCCTGTCTCAGCCTCCCAAATGCTGGGATTACAAGTGTGCGCCACCACGCCCAGGTTATTTCAACATTTTAAAGTCTGTGACATGATCCCAGTAGGCTGAGACAGGAGGATCTCAAGTTTGAGGCCAGCCTGGGCAACTTAGCCAGACTCTACCTCAAAATAAAACAGTAACAGGGCTGAGGAAGTAGCTCTTTGTTAGAGAGCCCCCGGGTTCAATACCTAGTACCGATAAAAAGAAAAGTATGTGAGATGAAGAAATGTTTGTGGTATAATGTTGTTCATGTGAATTAAGTTTGGTGGAAAACGGCTTTCATACATATTTTAAGTTTGGCCTAAGCGTTTGTCTGTGTAACAAGCTGTAACTTAACTTGATAAGTAAACAGCCTAACCTAAGATGACAGTATCCTCTTATAGACAGCAGCTACATCTCAGCCAGGCATACTAGTTAAACCTCCAGCCAAGCAGAGGCTGAAAACTGCCAAACATGACAATATTAGGCAAATGCCAGCAACAGATAATCAGACTGTCTCTGTATGTTACTTCCTGTTCCCTACCTGTAAAAATCCACACCTATGTAAGTGGGGTGGAGCTTTTGTGTATGTGTGTGGTACTGGGGATTGAACCCAGGGGCATTCTACCTCTGAATGCTCTGAATACCCCAGCCCTATTCTTATTCTTTATTTTGAAACAGGGTCTCACTAAGTTGCAGAGGGCCTCACTAAGTTCCTGAGGCTGGCCATGAACCCACGAGCCTCTTGTCTCAGCCTCCCAAGTACTGAGATTACAAGCATGTACCACCATGCCTAGCTTGGGGTGGTGCATTTTGAGCCACTTTTGATCCGCAGCCTAATTCACGAATTGATATTTTATCTTTTATTTTGAAACAGGATTTTGCTAAGTTTCTGAGGCTGGCCTCAAACCTGTGATCCTCCTGTCTCAGCCTTACAAGTACTGAGATTATAGGTGTGTGCCCCTTGCCCAGCAATTATATATCACTTGATTAAATTTTGTGGTAGTTTGTTTTATTGAGATATTAATTATCTGTGTTCTATCCCATTGCCAGTTTGCCCCACTCAAGCAGGTATCCAGACATCAGGTTTATATGAGGCAAAAAGAGCTGCTTAGAGATAACATAGGCTCTCATCTTTAATGAGAAGGGTAAAGTGAAAGAAAGATTTCCCAGAGATTAGAAGTCTGGAGGCTGTAGGTAGAACAGCTAGGATTCCCATCTTTTTCTGTGATAAAGCCCACGATGGTGGCAAATCCTTGCAAGGCTGCACCTGGGTTCTGAGGCTGCTAGAATTGTTCTAGTATTCTCTTTCTTTTTGTTTTGTAATTCCTGATTCTTTTGCTAATGTCAGTAAGTAAATATCAGTGACCAGATCAGAAGGGAAAATTACAAGAAATCTCTGCAGTAAATCAAGGTGGACAAATCACCAAGTAATTTGAGGTAATTTTATCTTCACAATAATTAAGGCCCTAGAAACTTGGTACAACCCTGATGAAAAGGAAATTATCAGTGATAATTGAGATTGAATTTCCCACCATCATGGCAAAATGGAACTCAAGAGTTACAACCAAGTTGATCTAAAGAAATAAAATATTTCTATGAAATAAAAGTTACATCCACAATATGTATATGCACATGTGCACCCATATGTGCACACACACACATCAATAATACATATTAGAAAGATATTGGAGGGGAGTAGGGCGTGGTAGCGCACTCTTGTAATCCCAGCATTTGGGAGGCTGATAATAGAGGATCACGGTTTGCGGACAGCCTCAGCTATTTAGTGAGGCCCTCCATTACTTAGTGAGACCCTGTTTCAAAATAAAGAATAAAAATAAGCCAGGCATGGTAGGCACTCTTGTAATCCCTGTGTTGGGAGGTGGAGACAGGAGGATCACGCAGGTTCGAAGCCAGTGCTTAAGAGACCCTGTTTCCAAATTTTTAAAAAGTATAAAAATGGGTCTAAATGCCGGGCGTGGTGGCACACGCTTGTAATCCCTGCGCTTGAGAGGTGGAGACAGGAGGATCATGCAGGTTCAAAGCCAGCCGCGCTGGCTTAAGAGACCCTGTTTCCAAAAATAAAATAGGTCTGGGAGTGTAGCCCGGAGGTAGAAGGGCTTCCAGGAACCCTAGTACCACCAGAAGGAAAGGAAAGAAAAGAAAAGAAAAGAAAAGAAAGAAAAGAAAGGAAAGGAAAGGAAGAAAATAGGGCAGGAGGTGTAGCTTGGAGGTTGAATGCCCCTGGGTTTCATCCCCAGACACACACACACACACACACACACACACACACACACAAAGATACTGGAGGGGGAAATCACTATAACATTTTCTCTACCCAATGAATCTTAACAATCATTTTTCACTGTCTTCATTTTAAAAACATTTTAAATAAATGTGTATTAATTTTTTAATTAAGAAAATATAAAACCACTGTAAAGCAAATCTTCCTTAGGAGGAGTATATATTACTCACTTAGGTTCGACTTTCCAGCTATTTCAGACCCACCCATATCAATCTTCCTAGAAATATAAAGTCAACTCAATTTTAAGAGAAGTTTAAGTTATTTCACATAATACTATGGTATTTGTCATGGTCCAAAAAAGAAAGAAATAGTACACTCAAAAGGGGTATCAAGGAGAGTTGGAGGCAGAAAAACAAGATATAAATGTACTACCACTGTCGACCTGTGGCCATCATGGAGGGAGAAAGGGAAGTTGGGTAGCTGGGTTGGCGGCTGAGCAATAAACACTGACACCTCTTCACTTATAGCTTTCTGATCTCCTGCTAGTATCTCCAATTAGCTGAGCCTAACTAACGCCAAAACAAAGGGACTCTGCTGATGCAATCCATAGTGACATATATCTACAGGGGCAAGAGAAAATACCCAGTACAGTAAGTGCAAGCATTTCTCCTATTTTGCCAGATGTATGTCTGGGTTTAAAATTTTTTTTTTTTTTTTTTTTTTTTTTTTTTTTTGCTAGAGCCAAGTGAGGAGGTACATGGTTTTGATCCAGGAAGCTGAGGCAGCAGGATAGCAAGCTCAAGGCCAGCAGTGCATGGTGACCTAGTGGGACTTTGTTTCAGAATAAAAAATATAAAATAAAGACTAGAGTGTTGCTCAGAGTTAAAGTGTTCCTGGGTTCAATCCTTAGTTAAAAAAAAAAAATTATGCTAGAAGGGCACTAGAAATAAAGTCTTGGACTTCAATCTTTGGTGCTAGGTAATGTATTTGGAATTGTTACTATGACTGCAAAGTACTTTTATTCACATTTAACTATACTTCATTGAGCACTAATTTGTGTGACACATTAGATGTAGATACAATAAGAAATATGGCACAACCCCTTGTCCTCCAGGGACAATATTTATATATGGAGAGGAAGTGTGAACAAGTAAGTGCAATTCAGTATTATACGCGTGTGGTAAAATTATCAAAACAGGACTCTTAGCTGGGCGTGGTGGCACACGCTTGTAATCCCAGCATTTGGGAGGCTGAGACGTGAGGATCGCGGTTCGCAAACAGCCTCAGCTACTTAGTGAGGCCCTCTGCCACTCAGTGAGACCCGGTTTCAAAATAAAGAATAAAAAATAGAGCAGGGGGTGTGGCTTTTAAGTCGAATGCCCCTGGGTTCCATCCTCAGACTCGAAAAAAAATGACAAAACAAAACAAAACAACAAAACAGGAATCTAGGACTCTTGTCTTCGTTTTGACTGAAAAAAATACCAGCTATTCCTCATTTCACAGTAAAAAGGAAAACCACCAAAAGTAGAAAATTTTCAATAAAGGAGAGAAGAGACCTCTTTTGCAATTTGTAGTTGTCCAGTCACTTCTAAGTCATAAAAAAGTTTAAAAGATTTTGAGGGAGTTTTTGGTGTGCTGTGAATGGTCATCGTGTTTTCCTTAATCTCAAGCCTAGAAAAGAGGTTTTGTTTTGTTTGTTTGTTTGTAGTTTGGGGGCTCAATCCCAGGGAAGGGCCTAGCACATCCTAGGCAAGTGCTAAACCACTTAACTACATATATCCCCAGCCTGGGAAAAAGGAATTAAGGCTTTTTTTTTTTTTTTTTTTTTGGTGGTACTGGGGTTCCTGGAAGCCCTTCTACCTCCGGGCTACACTCCCAGACCTATTTTATATATTTTTTTAATTTGGAAACAGGGTCTCTTAAGCCAGCGAGGGAACCATCATGATCCTCCTGTCTCCGCCTCCCAAGTGCGGGGATTTCAAGCATGCGCCACCACGCCCGGCTAAATTAAGGCTTTAATGGAACTTTGATATAAACCATGAGAGCTGGGGGTCTGGAGTCACAGTGGACTAGTGTCTGACTCATTCTTGAGGAATTCATTCATTCAGTACTTATATACCACTTAAGTACATGTGCTATTCTAGACAGACAGACAAAAATTCCCCTGCCTTCATAGACCAAGAAATTTCAGCTAATTGCAAAGATGAATTTTGGTTTTGGTCAGTCTGCAATCTCAGCAGCATGAGGCAAAGCCACTAGGTGGGTTCTTTGGATCATGCATATGAAGAGATTCACAGAGAGGGATGAAGGAACTTCCATAGGACCAAGCTGGCGGTATGTCCACAGATGCTAGCAATTAACGATGAGCCGACAGGCATATGAGACATACTGACCCAAGTGCAAGTGGGAGATTATGAGTATCTTCTTATTAGGATAAAGTGAGAATAGAGGTGTAAAAAACCCATAAAGTCACAAATGTCAACTGTAAATGCCTGCCAAGCTCAATAAGACCAACTCTTAATCACAGAACTATAGCAGCCAACTTAAGAACTTTCTTGCCCCTTCTTTGTTTCAACTTGGAAGTAAAGAAACCTAGTTAGTGTGGTGGTGAAAGAGGGTGTTAGAAGAGAAACATAGGGACACAAAAGTCAACTATTTGCTCTTTTGCCATGGCGTGCTCAAGTTGGAAAAAGAAAGAAGCTTCTCCCTTAAATTTTTATGTTACTGTATATATTGATTACTGATTTGAGGCTGTTTAATTGACTAGTTGACTTATTTTTTTCTTGAATGACTAAAATGTCATTAGATTTGTTTAAATTTCATTAAAGGAGCATGGAAGAACTCCATTGAGTATGTTTTAACATGCAGAGAAAAAAAATTATTTGCACATGTCACTCTATGCATCTCATTGGGGAGGGGGGAGGGATTGAACCCAGGGGGTCATTCTACCTCTGAGCTATACCCCCGCACCTATTTTATTTTTGGTTTTGAAACAGAGTCTCACTCAGTTGATGAGAGACTCACTACTTGCTGAGGCTTTCTTTGACTCTGTGATCCTCCTATCTCAGCCTCCCAAGTACTGAGATTAGAAGCGTGTGCCACCATGCCTGGCTATGCATCTCATTTTTCATGTACCAGTTACAGTTATTCAACAGAACAACACAATGAGATTTGCATATACATGGGGTTAATTTTCAACTTTGTGTTTTAGAATGTACTTTTATCTGATTCTTTAAAAGCTTTAAAAAGCTTACTAATGACCTTTAAACAAGTGCTGCTATGTCTGTTGATCCAGTCTTCCTATAAAATATCTTTATTGATCAATTTTTCAGAACCTGGTTAAGGATAAAGTTGTATCATGGAAAGTTGTCCTTGGCTCCATCCCAGCACCACCCCCCCCCAAAAAAGTATCATAAAAAAGTATCATAAGCCACATCCTTTAACATGCATAAAAAAGCCCAAAGTCATATGAATTTGTGTGTGTGTGTGTGTGTGTGTGTGTGTGTGTGTGTGTGTATGTTGTACTGAAGATAGAACCCAGGGGCCTTCTACCTCCAGGCTACACCCTCAGACCTATGTTATATTTTATTTGGAAACAGGGTCTCACTAAGTTGCTGAGAGCCTCACTAAGGTGCTGAGGCTGGCTTCAAACCTGTGTTCCTCAACTACTGGGATTACAAACATGCACCTCAATGCCCAACCTGAAATTTAATAAGTGCTTTAGCATCTTAAATTGTGTGTGTGTGTGTGTGTGTGTGTGTGTGTGTGTGTGTGTGTGGTACTGGGGGTGGAACCCAGGGGCTTTTCTACCTCCGAGCTATACTCCCAGACCTATTTTATGTTTTGTTTGGAAACAGGGTCTCACTAAGTAGCTGAGGCTGACTTTGAACCTGTGCGATCCTTCTGTCTCAGCCTCCCAAGCACGGGGATTACAAGCGTGCACCACCACACCCGGCTGGCATCTTAAATTTTAACAAAAAGGGCAACCAAATGCTTATTCTCTTAGTCTACAAGTAGAATTTTGATAAGAACCATTCTGAAGAGTCTAGCTAGTTACAGTGAATGAAAGATATGTCACAAACCCTAGATATTTGCAGGAGATAATAATCAAAATGGCAGATTTTAGAGTGATATATCTATCATTCATTCATTCATTCATTCATTCAATCAAGGAAGGTTTAACGAATGCCTACTATCTGTGAGGCTCTGTTCCAGGTACTAAGAATAATACCTCGGTAATTTTTTTTTTTTATGCGATACTGGGGATGGAACCCAGGGGCATTCTACCTCCGAGCTGCACCCCCAGCCCTATCTTTTATTCTTTATTTTGAAACCAGGTCTCACTGCGTTGCAAAGGGCCTCACTAAGTAGCTGAGGCTGTCAGTGAACTGTGATCCTCCAGTCTCAGCCTCCCAAATGCTGGGGTTACAGCGTGTGCCACTACCTCAGTAAATTTTTTAAAAGTAAAAAATGTTTATGTGACTCCTTGTTAAATATTTACAATCCCCAATAAATAAATAAATAAATAATAGGGCTGTAACTCAGAGGTAGAATTTTAATCCCCAGTACCAACACACACACACACACACACACACACACACACACACACACACACACGTATGCAAAAATATAAGGCAGTTCATAAATGAGTTATTTGAGGGGACCTAAATACTAAAACAATAGGAATTAGGGTATAATGTCATATGTACATAAAGCAGAATACCAAGGAGTAGTGTTTCACCTGGAAGATGTTTAATATGGAAAAAATGTTCAGAATATATACATCAAAGAGTTAAGACTTGCTCTGAACTTGAGCAATTCACTTATCTGTTACTTCACCTGCGAAGCTCAGGACCTTAAGAACCCTTACCTGAGTCTAGTTACTCATCATTTCTTCTATACAAAGATAATGAAAGTAGCTGCTGGGTTGGCAGCTATTTGCAGAAGTTTCAAAATATCTTATTTGAGGATTTACCAAAAGATGTTCTCAAAAGAGAAAGCAAATAAATCGTAAGAAAATGCCCGTTTTTTGTTTTTGTTTTCTCAGTGGCCTAATCTACTAGGTATTGGTTTGCTTGTTTTTGAGGACAAAGAGAGTACCCTCCTGAAGCTGGAAGTCTGGCGGAAGAAATCAATAACCATAAAAAAATGAGTAACCAATGACAACAGTCTTGAAAGATGAGCTCTCCCGGGAGGAAGGAAGTCTTCCACCGCATCATGTACACAAACAAGAAACTCAAGGAAAGAGACAGCTGACATACATAAACGAGGCATTATTTTGTGGTCTCTTCTGCAGCCGGGTTCTTCTGAGTCACACAAGTCCCCAGATGTCTGTGGACAGTGAAGGAGGGGTTGGGCGACACAGCACCCTCGTTGCCTTCGGAGTCGCATTGTGGTCGGGGCGATTTCAGGCGCATCCAAACACGGCTAAGAAACTGTGGGGAACCCGCAAACGCATACAGGGAACTTCATTGAGGACCCCAAAAGGGACAAGCGACAGGGTAGAACAGGCATCGCTAGGGCGCGCGGTTTCCCGCCAATCTTAGGAACCCAAGCATCCGAGGCCCCGCCCACACCCGCTGAGCGTGCTGGGAGTTTTGAGGGCGGGGAAACGTGGAACGCCTATCGATATCTCTGGAATAGATTACCGTACCCTGCGCCGCCGCCGTCTACACGCCGCAGCCTTCTAGGTCGCTCGCCGAGCGGTGGTGTCGGCAGCACTCCTTGATTCGCCAGCTTTGCAGGGAGGCTCGCAACCAGGTTCGCGCCGGAAATATGGTGCGTTGAATCCCGATGCTTGGAAGGTTTAGAGCGGAGGTCCGGTGACTGGGGGACAGTGATCCGCCCCTCTTGTCATCCTTGGGGCGGTCTGGGGCCACAGGACTTGGGAGCCCTAGCCAGCCGGAGGGCTCCGGCCGTGATTCAGCATCTCCGGCCTGGGCAGAAGAGTGGCGGTCGGTAGTCGGTGGGGCCTTTTCGCCAGGGTTTGTTTCACTTTCCACGCAGCCTCTAAAACTTCCTCCTCGGTCAGCTAGCCGAGTTCGCCTTCCTAGTTCCTTCAGTGGAGTAGATTCCGAGCGGTCTTCACTGCCCTCGTTGGGTGTGGGAGAGGAGAGGGACTTAACTCGGAGATCTCCCAGTACCGTCACTGCTGACTGGACCCCAGGATTTGTGCTCTTAGACCATGTCCTTTTTCCTGTTGTGTTCTGATTTGTCAGCCCCCTAGAGCTCTAGCATGAAAGGCCCGTTTCAATTCCTTTGTCCCGACGCCTAGTTACAGATGAGGAAACCTAGGCTGCAAAGGGGAAACGATGGAATCAGGGTTACAGTATAGGGCTCTGCCATTTCAGCAGTCAATCTTCTCACTCCCACAATTATTCTCATAAGTACTGACAGGCTTGCTTTAATGTCATTATGAGGTTATGGTTCTGCTATGGCCATTTGTATCCACCGCCAACTTCTTGGACATTTTTGTATTTATTCATTCATTGTGAATATTTATATGTATTACAGTGAGCTTTCAAAGATAAACCAGACATCCCGAATCATAATATATAGAAAGAGATGTGTAAAGAACCATAGGAGTGTGTGTTGGGGGAATTCTGGAGGGAAAAAGGGAGACTTTAAGAGGTAGACATTTGAGGTAGTTTAAAGAAAAGGAAGGAGCCGGGCGTGGTGGCTTACTCTTGTAATCCCAGGAATGGGGAGGCTGAGGCAGGAGGATTGTGGTTTGTGGACAGCCTCAGCTTCTTAATGAGGCTCTTTGCAACTCAGTGAGACCCTGTTTCAAAATAAAGAATAAAAAAGAGGGCTGAGGGTGTAGCTCAGAGATAGAATGCCCCTGGGTTTCATCCCCAGCACCGCAAAAAAAAAAAAAGGGGGGGGAAGGCTTTTGACCATTTGTTAGGGCCCGATATAAAAGATCAGCCTAAGTAAAGAAGAGAAGAAAAATGGGTGCACATGAAGTTTAGCACTTGCCCAAAGGGAGTGTTCTGGAGAGTAACAGAGTAGGATGTTGGGAAGATAGGAGCCTCTAATTGGCTCCTCCTTCCCCCACCAAATCATTTTCTTTTCTTTTTCAATGCATTACTAAATAGCCTAACATGTAGAACACTTAACACAGAGCCTTTCAGGAAAAATGAAGTTTTGTGTTTAGGGTGAAAGGTGGTTTGCCCAAGCTAACTTTTTAAATTTTTTATTTGATTAGGGAAGGAAGAATGTAAACAGTAAGGGTAAGTGGTAATGCCAGTGTTTAAGATTTTCAAGTTATCCATGTAAATGTAGATGTGTCTTGCAGCTGAGTAGAGTAATAATGTTTCAATGAGGTGGCATTAACAGAATTTCTTTCATATTGAATGGAAAAACATGCAAACACATTTCTTAGTGCTGAATTGGAATTTTTAATGTTCTTATATCAATAGGTCTTTTTTTTTTTTACTTTCAGTTTCGCAATCAGTATGACAATGATGTCACTGTTTGGAGCCCTCAGGTAAAACAATGTTTCATGCCCTTTCTGTGAAGAAAGTAGGTTTAAAAACTCGTGAGATTGTGCATTGGGTTTAAAAACTTGTGAGACTGGAGTCTGTGAGAAAATGCAGTATAATCGTTGTAGACATTCTTGGAACTTAAGTTTATAATTAAAGTAAGTTTTCTGGTTTTTAAAACAATCATTTGAAATTTAGCTTTGCTTTCCTGAGGCTTGGGAACTCTAATTTAAAATTTACAACAGGGTCTTCTAAGATGACTACAAGATATGTTATTTTTTTTTCTGTAGGGAAGGATTCATCAGATTGAATATGCAATGGAAGCTGTTAAACAAGGTTCAGCCACAGTTGGTCTAAAATCAAAAACCCATGCAGTGTTGGTTGCATTGAAGGTAAGTAAAGCAATGAATGCATTTTTTTTTAAGAAAATAGAACTACCAAATGTAAATTTCACTGCATAAACAACAAAGTTGTGAACTTATTTTTATATCTTATAATGTCTCTATTTAGAGGGCACAGTCTGAGCTTGCAGCTCACCAGAAAAAAATTCTCCATGTTGACAACCATATTGGTATCTCAATTGCTGGTCTAACTGCTGATGCTAGACTGTTATGGTAAGTCTGATCAAGTTAAGATTGTGACTCTGTAGTAGGTTTGGGTTAGTTACTAAGTATTTTCATTTCACAGTTCTTGTAGTGGTAACTAATAAAACTAGACATATTAACACTTTTGAGAGATTACTGGATAATGAGATACTTGTTAAAGCATGTATATTGTCTAAAGCCATGTATACCTAAGAATATCTTGACATTTTTGCCTAATATTTAGGGTTGAGCTGAATCATCCTTGCTTTCTTTAATACATCAGTGCTTATTAGACATTTTTTTTTGCAGAGCTCAATAGTGGATAATGTAAGATAGAAAGGTGACTCGGGGCCGATGGTGCTGTCACATGCTTGTAATCCCAGTATTTGGGAGGATGAGACAGGCGGATCACAGATTCATAGCCAGCCTTAGCAGTTTAGTGAGCCCCTCCACAACTTAGTGAGTCTTTGTTTCAAAATAAAGTACAAAGTAGGGCCAGGGGTAGAATGCCCCTGGCTCTATTCCCCAGTCCTGAAGAATAAAAAGAAAAGTGACTCAGACATGGATCTTCAAGGAAGATCTTCAAGGTCTTCAAGGAACTTAAAATCTAATTTGTCTATATAGGAAATAGAGGGTAAAAGGTGAATTTCTGTAAGCATCCAGAAGAGCTAGAGATTGTTTCTGGTCGGGAAGTGTTAGGTAAATGAAGAGGTGGAACTTTGAAACCACATTGAAGGAATTCTCACTTCATCACTTAATATTTAAGAGTGGACTTAAACACTCAATTTTTGCAGCATTTTCTTTTATAAGAGTATTGTTAAATAGCCTAACATGTGAAACACCTAACATAATGCCTTGAGGGAAGTATGTGAGAGTGTGTGTGGAGACTATGAGGTAGTTACAAAGATAACCTTTTAAATTCATGATTTGATTAAAAAAGAAAGAAAAATATAAACAGTAAGAATAAATGGTAAGATTTTGAAGTTATCCAGCCAGTTTTTTGTTCCTTTTTTTTTTTTTTTAAACCTAGGGGCCCCCTACTTCTGACTCCCCACCCCACCCCAGTCTTTTTTATTTTTTATTTTGAAACAGAGTCTTTCTAAATTAATATGTGCTGGCCTTGAACCTGCAAACTTGCAGTCTCAACTTCCCAAGTACTGGGATTGCAGGCATACATCACCAGACCTGCCCAGTCCCTTTCTCTCTGCAGCAGAATATGTAAAATATGAAGCCAAGCTCATGTGATCCCAGTATGTGGGAGGATAAGACAGTTCAAGACCACCCTTGACTAGTTAGTGAAACCCCATTTCAAAATAAAGCCAAACATGATGGTGCACAGTTGTAATCCCAGCACTTGGGAGCCTGAGACCCCAAGGAGAATTGTAGGTTTGAGGCCAGCCTCAGCAACTTAATGAATTAAAAAATAAAATAGGGCTGAGGGTGTAGCTCAGAGGTAGAGCACCCCTGGGTTCAGTCCCCAATACTACAAAAATTAATAGTAATAAGAATTTTAAAATTTTTAAAAAAGGAAAAGTATTAAACCCAGTCTGTCTAAAATATTGCTTTTCCAACATATAGTTTATATTAAAACTTTATTAATGAGATATTGTACATATTTTTGGCACTAAGTCTTTGAAATTTTGAGTGTATTTTGTATTTATATCTTGGTTTAGCTACTTTTAATCACTCAATAGCCACATGTGACTCGTGCTTGCCATACTGGACAATGCAAATTTAAACAGCCTTGGGAAATTGACTTAAAAATACTAAACAGATAGCTTGGCTCCTCTAGTCAGCACTTGATCATCAAGACCTGGGGTATTAGCCGGGCGTGATGGCACACCCTTGTAATCCCAGCACTTGGGAGACTGAGACAGGAGGATCGTTAAGATTCAAAGCCAGCCTCAGGTACTTAGTGAGGCTCTCAGCAACTTAGTGAGACCCTGTTTCCAAATAAAATATAAAATAGGTCTGGGAGTGTAGCCCGGAGGGAGAAGGCCCCTGGGTTTCATCCCCAATACCACACACACAAAAAAAGACCTGGGGTATGCAGATCTGTAGTCAAGTGCTTGCCAAGCATGGGCAAGTCCCTAGGTTCTATCTTTGGCACTGCAAAAAAGAAAAGAATTCCTTTGATTATCAGATGTGACATATACATCCTAGACAAAGCAACATGGAAAAAGAGCATACTATCTACTTCTTGTTGTTTATCTTCTAATAGTATGAATTGCTTTATTCCTTTTACCTTGCTTGAGTTTTTTTCCAAGTTTGACAGTGAGACTTAACAAACTAGTATGTAGTATCTCCTTTAGAAGAGAAGTAACATTGGGAGGAGCATGTAAAGATGCCCTCTGCTATGGATTTTACTTCTTGCCATTGCTCTGTTGGCTAAGTTTTAGTCTCAAGACCAAAAAAAAGCAGATTAGGTACTCTTGCTGGTTCAAGACCTAGAATTAAGACAAAATCTTGTTGGCTGGGTGTGGTGGTTTGTGCCTATAATCCTACTCGGAAGCTAAGGCAAGAAGATTGGGAGTCTGTGGCCAGCCTAGGAAGAATAAGAGATTGTTCTTTGTCTTTGTTTAGACTTCTCTCTTTTTTAAGTGACCTAAGACAAAGATTTTCTAGAACTAAGGAATCATTTTTAAAACTTAATGGCCTCACAAAAATACATTCTTGTGGTCATATCTTACCTTTCTGAGTTCCTTATATGGATGTGATCTATGAAAATGTTTGGAAGAAAGCCAAGTGAAATCAAAGAGCTTTACTTAGGTTGGATTAGATCTGTGTGATTTGACATTATCAATATTTATTTCTTTTTTAGTAATTTCATGCGCCAGGAGTGTTTGGATTCCAGATTTGTATTTGACAGACCACTTCCTGTGTCTCGTCTTGTCTCTCTAATTGGAAGCAGTATCCTTTTTTTATGTTAACATTTATAAATGTGAACTTTAAAGGGTTTTGGTACTTAATCCTTGTGTTATTTAGGAATATGTAATACCTAACATAGGTAAAGTTGTAAGAACCCTAAGATATTAAGTTGTTTTTGTAGTAGTTCTTATAAGGAGTTTTTTCAGACATAAGTAAGCTTGATTTTAAGAAAATTGTCCAAGCATCATTTTTAGAGAGGATTTAAAGTTTTTTTTAATTGGTTTTAGATGTCCCACAAAGCCCTGGACCCCTTATATCCAAAACAAATAAATGAGGTTTTATATGGGAAGAGAACATTGTGCTAGCATGTATTCTTGGGTGGTATAGAAAGTCAAACATATTTTTATATTGGACCAAAAAACATTGCTCTAATTTATTTTCTTCCTGTGGATTATACAACAATTAGGAAGAAGCTAGAGGTCTTCGTTAATAATGTTTGATTTTCAAATAAATATAAGCCAGGTGTGGTGATGCACACTTGTAATCCCAGTACAAGAGGGAGGCTGACACAAGAGGATCACAGGTTCGAAGTCAGCTTCAACAACGTAGCGAGGCCCTCTGCAACTTAGTGAGACTGTTTCCAGATAAGAAATAAAATTGGGTTGGGGGTATATCTTGGAGATAGAATGCTTCTGAGTTCAATCCCCAGTACTAAATTAAAAATATGGTTATACTTTATAATGTGATAGAACAAGCTCTTTAACTAGTTTAAGAAACCCAGATACCAACACAGCGGTATGGCCGGAGACCCTATGGTGTCGGACTGCTTATTGCTGGTTATGATGTAAGTTGATAGGTTGTTTTTATATTTTAATGTTTTTTAAAACTCACTAGAAATTTTTGTAATTTTTAGCTCAACCAAAGTCAGGAATTATGTGTTTTGTTTTTTTTTTCTTTGTAGGATATGGGCCCTCACATTTTCCAGACCTGTCCATCCGCTAACTATTTTGACTGTAGAGCTATGTCCATTGGAGCCCGTTCTCAATCAGCTCGTACTTACTTGGAGAGACACATGGCTGAGTTTATGGAGTGTAAGTAACAACTTTGCTTGGTTTTGGTTTTGTTTTGTTTCTTTCAGTCTTTATACAGTGAACAAATGTTGTATCCTAAACGACAAAAACTGTCAGCCTTACATAAAGTTTTTTCTTTTAAATTAAGCCCATGAAGTGTTTGTTTCTGTCATACATATTAGTTTTTACTCCTGATCACCACAGTAATTTCAATCACTAGTAGAACTCTTTGAAAATATGAATGTGTCCCCAATCTTAAAAATTTCTGATTCATTTGGGAACCATGTACTAGCTGCCATTTGTAAGTTCTCTTGACAACTTTTAGTGTTCTGTGATTCTATTCTTATTTTAAGTCACATAGATATTGCTGAATTAAGTAGTTCATAAACAAGTAAAAGGGGGGGTAGTAACAGGAAAGGAAGGTAAAAGATGTAAGTTAGAGCAGGTTTTTAAGTACTTTTCTTCTCATTGTAATGAGGGTTAGTATCAGGGATTTAACATTTTTGTTGGTTATCTTATAAGTTTTCTTGCAGCAATATAGTATTCCAAGAAGAAAATAGTGGACTCAATGAATATACAAAAAATAATGGTCATATTGGTATTACTTTTCAAAGCAACTGTGTTGTAGGATGATAATGGACTTAATATTAGGAAAACAGATTTCTAGGGCCAGATAACTTTGAGAAGTCGTGGATTAAAGCTTAACCTTTCAAATTATGATAATTGGGTTGAGGATTCCCAAGATCACCCCTAGATCCAGAAATTTAGGCTCAGGATTTAGCATGTACTTGTTCTCACAGCTAAGACAGATACATAAAGAGCTGGATCATTAGAGAGAAAAAAAAGACCAGAGCCCAGAGCAATCTATATGCAAGCTTCTTTATGCTCTTTCACTTCTTAGAAAGAGTCCCAGAGCATACTTATAGAGCATGCAGGTGATATTTCTGCCCAAGCAAACTCTTTAAGAAACTCAAGTTTCCAATGATTTATAAAAGACTGGTCTTAAAAGCACCCTTTGCCTACCACATTCCAAACTGGATATGAAAATTCATAAGGATTTCTATAGATTGAATCTACAGAAATTTGGGGATATACTGCTATTTTAATATCTCTCACTTAAGATGGGTCAGTTTACAACTCTGTGTGTGTGTGTGTGTGTGTGTGTGTGTGTGTGTGTGTGTGTGTGTGTTTTCCTAGGAATTGAACCCATTCTACCTCCAAGCTACATCCCCAGCCCTATTTTATTTTTATCTTGAAACAGGGATTTGCTAGGTTACTAAGAGTTTCCTTACATTACTAAGGCTGTCTTTGAACCTGTGATCCTCCTGTCTCAGGCTCCCAAGTACTGAGCTTACAGGTGTGTGCTACCATGCCCAACTTAATTTATAATCTTTTAAGTTTGTGATGGTGCAAAAATAATATGCATTCAGTAAAAACTGAACTTCATATTTTGAATTTTGCTATTTTCTGGGCTAGCAGTATGCATTAAGATGCTCTCATAAGGCAGCAGCAGTGAACCACAAGTCTCAGTCAGCCACAGAATCACAAGAGTAAACAACTGGTATTCTTCCATGTGCTGTGTTGCTAAGGTATACTTTTCAGCAGATTGGGTGTATCAAATGCATTTTTTACTTAAAACATACTCCGTTTAGGAATAAAGATAGTTTGTTTCCTCCTTCCCAACCTGGGTATGTTTTATTTCTTTTTCTTATCTAGTGCCCTTGTTAGAACCTTCAGTGCAGTGATGAGTAGACATGCTAAGGAGCAAATCTCCTAGTTAGCCCCTTACCTTAATGGGGAGCCTTCAGTCATTTACTATCGAGTACCATGCCAGCTGTGCATTTTTTGTAGATGCTCTTTAGTAGTGTAAGGAAGTTCCTTTCAGTTACTAGTTTGTTCAGTATTTTTCTTGTGTTAGAATTTCGAGTTTTATCACAGACTTTTTATGCATCTATTAAAGCAGTCATGCAGATTTTTTCCCTTTAGTCTATTAATGTAGTGTTACATTAATCAATATTATTAAAATAACTTTGCATTTTTGAAAAAAGTACCATTTGGGAAGTATATATAATCTTTTTTCAGTATTGATGGATTCCATTTATAGTATTTGGTTGGCATCTGTATTCATAAGGGATATTGATTTGTAGTTTTCTATAATGACTTTGTCAGGTTGTGGTGTCAGAGTAATACTGGCCACAGAATGAGTAGGAGACCGCTTTTATAAAGAGAAAGACAAAGGCTAAAATTGCAGAGAACACATTCTACAAAACTGGTTGCCATTTTTAAATCAGGATTTTAATTTAACCTAGTAAAAGAACAGGTCACATACAGTAACAAAATCTTGTATCCTCTCATTAAATAAAATAATAGTCACAATGTTATTGCTATTTAAAAATTTCATGAGAAATAACAATAAATTTTTTACATATAGGCAATTTAAATGAACTGGTTAAACATGGTCTGCGTGCCTTACGAGAAACACTTCCTGCAGAGCAGGACCTAACTACAAAGGTAAATATCATGTTTTTTAATTGTAGATATTAACAGTTCTTTATAAGAGCTTTTAATCTCTTACAAGCAGACTTGGAAGAAGGTCGCTTTGGCTTACTCTTTTCCTTTAATCTATTCTCTAAGTGAACTAATTTTGGAATTTTGTTTGTTTGTGGAACTGGAGATTAAACCCAGGAGAGAGTACTACCTCTGAGTGACACCCCAGCCCTAATTTATTAAAATTTTTTTAAATGACCCTGCTAAGTTCCTAATGCTGGCCTCAAACAATCTTTCTGTCTCAACTTCTCAAGTACTAGGATTACAGGTGTGTACCACCATGCCCAGCTTAAAATGTTCTTTTTTAAACACTTCTTATTGGTATAATACAGTAAGACCAGTAAGTGTGACAATGTCCTTTATTTATTTTTGAGCAGAGAGTCATCTTTGTATTATTAGTGAATAATAATAATAATACAAATAAATATATACTAAGCATTTACCATGTGCAAAATACTTTCTAAGCATTGAGAACAACAAAAAAATCTTTTGGCCTTCATTGAATATACAGTCATTTGGGGGGGGAGATAAAAAATATACAAAGTAATTTTTTTTTTCAGGTCTAGGATGGAAGCCAGGGGCATTCAAACTCCGAGCTACACCCCCTGCCCTATTTTTTATTCTTTATTTTGAAACAGGGTCTCACTAAGTTGTGGAGGGCCTCACTAAGTAGCTGAGGCTGTCCGTGAACTGCAGTCCAGTCTCAGCCTCCCAAATGCTCAGATTACAAGCATGTGCCACCACACTTGGCTCAAAGTAAATTATATAGTATAAGTTATATAGTATAAATGTATATAGTATAAATTATATGGTTTACTAGAAGATAATAAATGCTATGGAAAAAAATAAAACATGTTTAGGTGAAGGAAAATGATTTGGTACAAGCTGGATGTAGTGGCACACAAATGTAATCCCAGTACTTGGGAGGCTGAGTCAGGAGGATCACAGGTTTGAGGCCAGGCTCAGCAACTTAATGAGACACTTTTTCAAAATAAAATAGGGCTTGAAGCCAGACATAGTGGCACATGTTTGTAATCCCAGCACTTGGGAGGCTGAGACAGGAGGATCACATAGGTTCAAAGCCAGCCTCAGCTACTGAGTGAGGCCCTGTTTCCGAATAAAGTATGAAATAGGTCTGGGAGTATAGCTCGGAGGTAGAAAAGCTCCTGGGTTCTACCCCCAGTACCACAAAAAAAGTAAATAAATAAATGAAATAAAATAGGGCTGGGAGTATTAAGGCAATAGCTCTTAAGGGAGAATGCCTCTGAGTTCAACCCTCCATACCATATTACAAAAAAAAAAAATAGTGTGGTAGATGTCATTTAAAGGAGGGTTAGCAGACACAATGGCATATGCCTGTGATTCAAACTCTTTGGGAGGCTTAGGCAGGAGGATTGTGGGTTCAGAGCTAGTCTAGGAAACTTAGCAAGTCCCTGTCTCAAAAGTGAATCAAAGCCGGGCGAGGTGGCGCACGCTTGTAATCCCAGCATTCGGGAGGCTGAGACCGGAGGATCACGGTTCGCAGACAGCCTCAGCTACTTAGTGGGGCCCTCTGCAACTCAGTGAGACCCGGTTTCAAAATAAAGAATAAAAAATAGGGCAGGGGGTGTAGCTCGGAGGTCAAATGCCCCTGGGTTCCATCCCCAGGCCCGCAAAAAATAAAAATAAATCAAGTATGGTGATCAGCCAGGTATGTTACAGATCTGTAGTACCAGCTATTTGAGAGGTTGAGGTGGGAGGATCAGTTGAGCCCACAAGTTCAAGACAGGTTCAAAAATATAGTGAGACCCTGTCCCTCGAAAATAATAAAGTGGGTTGATCAAGCATGGCCTAACCAAGAAAGTAAAATTTGAGGAAAACCTCTAAAGGAAGGGAGCTGTGAAGATGCCTCGAGCAAGATTATTCGAGGGAATGCTAGTACAAAGACCTTGAGACCAGAATGTTCACAGTATTCCACACACACAGGAGGCCAGTGAGAAAGAAGGAGAGGAGAAGGGAAACCACCAAGAGATGGAAGTGACGCCAGACTGTGTGTCCTATAAGCCACTGTAGTTACTTTGCATTTTACTCTGAGTGGGCTATTGAAGCAGAGGAATACCATGATGTGGTTTACATTTTAAGAAACCTAGGTGAGCTAGACATAGTGGCACATGCTTGTAATCCCTGCGGTTGGGAGGCTGAGACAGGAGGATCACACATGTTCGAAGCCAGCCTCAGCTACTTAGTGAGGCTTTCAGCAACTTAGTGAGACCCTGTTTCCAAATAAAATAGAAAATAGGTCTGGGAGTATAGCCCGGAGGTAGAAAGCCTCTGGGTTCCACCCCCAGTACCACTAAAAAAAAAAAAAAGAAAAGAAAGAAAGCTAGGTGGAATTTTGATAACAAATTATAGTGGAAGGAGGGGGTGAAAATAGTTTTATGGCCATCACAGCCATTTAGGAAAGAGGTGATGATTCTAACAGGGTCTCAGAAATGATAAATTTAATTTTAAATGTGTTTTGAAATTAGAGCCAAAAAAAAAAATTTGCTAACAGCCAGGCATGGTGGCACACCCTTGTAATCCCAGGAGGGATTACAGGAGGATTACTGTTCGCAGGCAGCCTCAGCTACTTAGTGAGGCCCTTTGCAACTCAGTGAGACCCTGTTTCAAAATAAAGAATAAAAAATAAGTCTGGGGGTGTAGTTTAGAGGTAGAATGCCCCTGGGTTCCATCCCCACAGTACTGGGGGGGGAAATTTGTTAACAAACTTTTAAGGGAGGGGTCTTCAAGGTTTTTGACCTGATCAATTGAAAGGAAAGATTTATGATTTGCTGAGATGGAGAAGAAATTGGAAAGAATTTGTTTGGGGAGTAAGAGCTGAGAAAAAAGTCAGTTTGGGACATGTTAAATTTGAAATGCCTATTTTTCCGATTGGCAATATAGAATAAGCAGTTGTCAACACCCCCTGACTTCCATGGGAGTGGTCTAGTGTGGAGATTAAATTATGGAATCAAATAGACAGTCATTTTGAGGAGTAGGCCAAAGACACTAACCTTTTGAAGACTGAGAGGTTACTGAAGAAACTAAGAAAGATGGCCAGAGAAATAAGTAGGAAACTTGGAAAACAAGGCATCTGCAAGTGAAGAAACTTCCAGGAAGGGAATTGAAAACTGCTAATAGATCAAGTAGAGTGTGGATTGAGAGCTAACGAGATTAGCAATGAGGCTGTCACTCAGGACTTAACGGGACTTATGATTAGTGGGACTGAAGCCTGATGCTGGGATCTGGAGAGAGTGAGAAGAGAAGAACTGGAGGCAGCTCTTTGGTTAGACTAGAAGAGGATGTAGTAAAGGATTGTTCATTGTATTTTTTTAAAGATGGGAGAAAGTATGTCGTATTTGTTCCATGGTTATAAGAAAAATCTGATGTAAAGGAAAGTATTTATATAGAGAAATATGGGAAAAAAAACAGCCACAGCACCATTCTGTAACAGTAAATAAATAGAAAGGTTGGCATTACTAGCCTGGGCAACTTAGTGAAGCCTGTCTCAAAATAAAAAGGGCTGGGGATGTAGTTTAGTTGTATAGCACCCTTGCGTTCAAACCCTAGTACCACAAAAGGGTGGGGGGTGGCCTTAGAGAAGAGTTTGGACAGTTTATTTATAATAACATGAAGGGAGAGATCCTAGAGGTTAGTTATTGCAAAGAGCAGAGATAGTAGGAGCTTGTGAGAATTCTCTTCCAATTGTGTCTGTTTTCTCTGAAATAGGAATAAAGTTTTCCTATTTCTCCTTACATCAAAGATTACATCTTTGATGTAAGGAGAATGCAGAATACAGAGTTGTCAAAGAAAAGAAGAAATTGAATGATATAGGAGCCAGAATATTATTATCCAGAATGAAGCCACTAAGACCTACTTGAGGTTAATCATTAAAGTGACATTGTCAGCGATATAAAGCCATTTTGTTATAATTATTGGATAATTATTATAGTTCACGTGTCTTTTTAAAATAATATTTTCAAGGCTGGGCAAAAGAACCAAGTATATAACCCCAGTGCTTGGGAGGCTGAGACAGGAGGATCGCACAGGTTCAAAGCCAGCCTCAGCTACTTAATGAGACCCTGTTTCCAAATAAAGTATAAAATAGGTCTGGGAGTATAGCCCGAGGTAGAAAAGCCCCTGGGTTCCACCCTCAGTACCAAATAAATAAATAAATAAATAAATAATAAAAAATAATGTTTCTAGATGACATAAACCTTTGGGGTTACTTGTAATAACCAATAGTGAATAAAATTTAAAAATGAAAAGAGCCTACAAGTTTCCTTCTCTATATATGTAAGTAGTTTTGTTTTTGTGTGTATTACTGAGAATTGAACCCAGGGCATTCTCCCACTGAGCTACACTGCCAGTAATATTTTACTTTTCTTTTTGAAACAGGGTCTCACTAATTTGCTGCGGCTAGCCTCAAACCTGCAGTCTTCCTGTCTCAGCCTTTCAAGTACTGGAATTACAGGCTTGCACCACCATGACAGGCATAAGGAATTTTTAAAGTCTTAAATACAAGTGCTTATACTTTTTTCACCCAACATTTTATCATACACATTTTTCTGACCTAAATTCTTTACTTTTTTATTTTCACTCTTTCCTCCCTTAGAATGTTTCTATTGGAATCGTTGGTAAAGACTTGGAGTTTACAATCTATGATGATGATGATGTGTCTCCATTCCTGGAAGGTCTTGAAGAGAGACCACAGAGGAAGGCACAGGTATGTAATTAATCATAACGCAAGAGGTTTTCGTTCTCTTCTAAGATACTGTTCCTGTCACAACTCTGTGATTTACCATTTTTGTCTTTAGTTACTAAGATAGGCCCATAATTCAAATGGCAATAGGAAAATTAAGAACCAAGTAAGCTAGACGTGGTAGCGCATGCTTGTAATCCCAGCATTTGGGAGGCTGAGACAGGAGGATCTGGGTTCACAGACAGCCTCAGCTACTTAGTGAGGCCCTTTGCAACTCAGTGAGACCCTATTTCAAAATAAAGAATAGAAAATAGGGCTGGGGGTAGAGCTTGGAGGTAGAATGCCCCTGGGTTCCATTCCCAGTACTACACAAGAACCAAGTAAAGTAAAATCTTGAAGAACAGCAATCTCTATGAACACAAAAAGGGAGAAGAGTTAATGATTTGGTTATCTATTGCTATGTAATAAACTGCCTCCAAAATAATAAACTACAAGTTTAAAACACCAAACATTACTATCACAATTCTGTTGCTCAGCTAGATGGTTCTTTTGCTGGTTTTTTTTTTTTGGGGGGGGGTATTACAAGTGCTGCAGTTGGATGTGTGGGTGGGGCTGGAATAGCCAAGATGACTTTACTTATATGTCATCTTTACTCACCTGATAAGTATCTTAGAAGGGCACTAGTTGGCTGGATCCTGGCTAGAGTGTTTGTGCCTCTGTCTGTGTAGTGTCAGGGTCTCTCCTTCAGCTGGTCCTCTAGCTGGGTGGCAACTCAGATCTTGCAAGAGCTTAAAAGTGTAAACTACAGCCATTCTTGCAGCTAAGACCAAGGACTGGCACAGCATCACTTCTGCACATCCTGTTAATAGAAACAAGTCACTGGGTCAGATCACATTCTTGTGAGTGGGAACTGTCTTGAAGATGTTTTCATCGGGGCCAGCTTTGAACACTAAATTGGCTCTTCATAGTGGCAGAAGCATTGAGAAATGTTGGTGGAAAAAAATAAAAATTTTAAGAATGGAATTTTATGTAAACTTGGTTATATTATTGGATATAAGGGAGGCTTTTAACTTTGGAGCTTGACAAAGTATGGTAAAGTAGAATTGTTCAGTGATTTTTAGGTATTCAAAAATGAAATATATATATATATATATATATATATATATCAGTACTGAGGATTGAACCCAGAGGCATTCAACCTCTGAGCTCCATCCCCAGCCCTATTTTTATTCTTTATTTTGAAACAGTGTCTCACTAAATTGCAGAGGGCTTCACTAAGAAGCTAAGGCTGTGTGAACCTGGGATCCTCTCCTGGCCTTGGTCCAAGTATTGGGATTACAAGCATGCACCACCATGTCTGGCTAATAGATATTTTTAAAATATTTATTCTGAAATTGAGTATCCAAGATACTTCCTAATCCTTTTTCCTCATTTATTTATAATGCAATAGTTGTGATTAGGAGTGTATGTTGATCAAGTACTCATTTTATATCTTTTCTTTTCTCTTCCCTGTTAAGCCTGCGCAACCTGCTGATGAACCTGCAGAAAAGGCTGATGAACCCATGGAACATTAAGTGATCGGGGTGTCTGCATCTGTATTGTCATACATGTGAGAAAGCAGGAGCACATATGATGAGAGTAGTCTATACTTTGAACCAAAAGATGCAGTGGTGGAATGGTATGTTTTAGGAATCAGTCCAGATGTGAGTTTTTTTCCAAGAAACCTCCCTAAAACCATATAATGGGGTGCATTTTTCTTTGAGAGGGTCTATATAATCATTTTCTAGAAAGTATAGGTATACCAATGTTTTTATATGAAGAAAATAGTGTCTTTGCGGTTTTAAAGACAACTGTGAAATAAAATTGTTTCACCTCCTGGTGTTCTGGTTTTTGTTTATCAAGTAGCTTCAACTATAAATAGTAGTCCAGGATTACAATTGCCATGTTTGCCACATTATATTATCTTGTTTTTAGTGATCTGTAAAAGTGTTTTCTACTACCGCAACCCTATAACAGTTTTCCAGTATATGGACTGGCTACTTGAAAATCCATGGAGATTTGGCTCTGAATATAAATTCTGATTAAACCTAAGAACTCCCAAACATGTTGGCACATACCTATAATCCCAGCTACTTAGGAAGCTAAGGTGGAAGGACTACAAATTCAAGGCCACCCAACAATTTAGCTAGACCTTGACCCAAAAATAAAAAGGAAAGCTGGGCATGGTGGTGCATGCTCTTAATCCCAGCATTGGGGAGGCTGAGACAGGAGGATCATGGGTCGCGGCCAGCCTCAGCTACTTAGGCCCTTTGCAACGCAGTGAGACTCTGTTTCAAAATAAAGAATAAAAAAAGAATAAAAAAAAAGAATAAAAGGTGGCGCACGCTTGTAATCCCCGCGCTTGGGAGGCAGAGACAGGATCGCGCAGGTTCGAAGCCAGCCGCGGGCGCTGGCTTAGGAGACCCTGTTTCCAAATATATAAAAATAGGTCTGGGAGTGTAGCCCGGAGGTAGAAGGGCTTCCAGGAACCCCAGTACTACCAAAAAAAAAAAAAAAAAGAATAAAAAATAGGACTGGGAGCCTACCTTGGAGGTAGAATGCCCTTGGTTCCATCCTTAGTACCTCAATAAAAATAAAAAATAAAAAGGAACTGGGTGTGGTGGCATGTGTCTGTAATCCCAGTACTTGGGAGGCTAAAACAGGAAAATTGCAGGTTTAAGGGCAGCCTCAGCAAGTGGTTATAAACCTAGCAAGACCCCATTTCCAAGTAAAAATAAAATAAGGCTGGAGGTATAACTCAGAGGTAGAATGCCCTTGGGTTCAATTCCCAGTACCACACACACACTAAAAGATAAAAAGTGCTAATGATAGAGCTCGGGGATAAAACACCCCCTGGGCCCAGTCCCCAGTACCAAAAACAACTTAAGAAACTACTGTTTCCCAACAACAAGCATAGATGGGCAGTTTGGGCATAGCCCACTGTAGGCCCTGGGTTTGATTTCCAGCACCAAACACACACATATGTATAAGAAAGCTTGTTAAAGTGTGAACAGTTTTTCTGTCCAATCAGAGGATGACAGTAGTTACAGCTCTGGACTCACTTTTAAACTGTTGCAAAAATTAAAAAAGGCACATTTAAATTCAAATCTCTTCTCCTGCCCAATTCCACTCCAGCATAATCTGTAGGTTGCCTTCTATTATTTCTATGAGCTATGTGCACAGGTATTGCAGAGCAGGTTTTTTTGTTTGTTTGTTTGTTTGTTTGGTACTGGGGGTGGAACCCAGGGGCTTTCTGCTTCTGGGATATCCCCCCAGACCTATTTTATATTTTATTTGGAAACAGGGTCTCACTGAGTTGCTGATAGCCTAAGTAGCTGAGGCTGGCTTTGAACCTGCGCGATCCTCCTGTCTCAGCCTCCCAAGTGCGGGGATTACAAGCATGCGCCACCACGCCTGGCTTGCAGAGCAGTTTTAATCTTAGACCATGTAAGATGAAATTAGAGGAAATATTTTGCTGCTATTAAAGCCTAAGTCCCCCCACCCCACCAAGGTAGCAAATCTTCCAAGAAAGGAAAGTTAATAAATACTAGACTAGATTTTAGAACTTTCTAATAATTAGCTGTTATTGGCTTTGGGCAAGTCATTTAGCCCTATTTTAAGGAAGTCCATTGGAGAATTATTGAAGGGAGAATTTATGATAGCTTATAAACTCAAAAATGTATAAAATACTAAGTTTTCTTTTTCAGGTTTCCTCAAATTTAAGAAGCCTTAGTTGTTTCAATCTTTGTGACTTGAAAGGAAAATGGTAAAGGAACTGGCAACCTTGTTAAAGAAAAAAACCTAAGAATTGGAATGTGTGAGATGTCAGTGTCTGCTCTGGAAGTAGCCTGAAGGATCTACCACTTAAACTTGAGAGTAGTCCACAAGTACTTTATGGCTTTGGAACCACAGTGGAATTGCATCAAATATATGACTTTCAGCCAGTCATGGTGGTGCATGCCTGTGCACCTCAGTACTTGGAAAGCTGAGACAGGAGGATTGCAGGTCCATGGCTAGCCTCAGCAATTTAGTGAGGCCCTCAGCAACATAATGAGACCTTGTTTCAAAATAAAAATAAGTCTGGGGGTGTTGCTCAGAGGTAGGACACCCCTGGGTTCAATCGCTAGTACCACACATACACACAAGAAAATCAGTGAACAGAGGTTCTAATACCATAGTCTAGGGAGGAAACAAGTAGGCAGTTAATTTTCTCTTTTCTCAGGTCTTTTCCCCTATGTTTAACATTGGGTGGCTGGCTGCTGAGTGATTCTGTTTCAAGGTGAAGGTGAAGATGTGTGTGTGTGTGTGTGTGTGTGTGTGTGTGTGTGTGTGTTGTGTGTAAGGGATTGATCTTAGCTGAAACTCAGCTGAAAAGCAAAACATTGGTCTGTTACTTTGGGGGCAATTTTAGTAATTTTTGAATATGTAATTTTTAGTCTTATATACGTTATTTATTTATTTATTTATTTATTTATTTTGTATTGGGGCTTGAATCCAGGAGCAAATCTACCTTTTAGTTACACCTCAAGTCCTTTTTATTTTCTATTTTGAAACAGGGTCTTGCTAAGTTGTTAGACCTGGCCACCAAACTGCAATCCTCTTCTCTCAGCTTCCCAACTCTACTGGGTTTACAGGCATGTATCACCGTGCCTGGCTTGGACACTGACTTTAGAACTTAAAATTTTCCCCACCCCAATGAGACTCACTCCATTGTATTACAAAGTTCACTGTCATGTCTTTTATGTTTTGTCCAGTCTATTGTACTCAGTTTTTCCATTTAGTCTGTGTTGAATGATTATAAATAGATTGCTAAAGTCTTACAAACCCTATCACTTTCAGGTAAAGATAGCAATTCACCTGGAATTTACTGAGCACTGGGTCAGCTGTCTGCTGAGTGATTCTGTTTGAAGATGAAGAGTGTGTTGGGGGCGAGGGAGTCTTTTTGGCTGGAACTCAGCTAAAAAGCAAAACACTGGTCTGTATTGCATCTGTATGTGTAGCTCTGAAGAACCAGCATGGTTAAAAAGAAAAGGCCATAAAATAGATGATAAGACCCAGGTCCTAATCCTAGCTCTTTTAGTGTTTGACCATTGTATGATTTGAGGCAAACCTCTTTTCTTTAGGCCTTGATTTTCCAGACTTCTCAATATTGATGATTCTTTATACATGACAGAGTCTTTGCACTCACTTAAATTATAATTTTAGAGCATTCAAAATATATAATTAAATGCTAGAGTAAAAAATTCTAAAACATAAGTGCATTTTATAACAAGTTAGAATTGGTGAGGCCATATAAAATACATAGCAATACATACCCTACCAGTGATGCTTAGGTGCAAACCTAAAATGCCTTTTTTTTTCTATTTTAATAATTTCCTTGCCAGGTGTGGTGGTGCATGCTTGTAATCCCAGCATTTGGGAGGCTAAAAGGAGGATCTCAGTTCATGGGCAGCCTCAGCTACTTAGGCCGTTTGCAACTCAGTGCAAAATAATAAAAAATAGGACTGAGGTGTAGCTAGAAGGTAGAGTGCCCTAGGTTCCATCCCCAGTACCACAAAAGAATAATGATAATTTCCTTAATAATTCAGAGCCATTATACACCTTAAAATTTAACACAGTGAACTGGGGCAACTCAAGGGGATATGGTTAATCTTAAACTACGTGGCCCTCATCTGCTGAGCTTTCTCATTGCTATGTCTAGTCTTTAAACCATTATTTGGGCTCCTTTCTTGCTGATGAATTGTCACTAATTGGTAAGTCAAGTGGTCTTTGAAACCATATAACTGCATTTATAAAGATTTCATGTAAAAAACGAATCCACAGAAGAAGAACAAACATTTTGCAATGATAATTGGGAATTAGGTTAAGAAAAAGCCAATCTCAAAAGGATTACTTTGTAAAATTCCTTTTTTTTTTTTTTTTTTTGGCGGGTCTGAGGATGGAAGTCAGGGGCATTTGACCTCCGAGCTATACCCCCTGCCCTATTTTTTATTCTTTATTTTGAAACGGTCTCACTGAGTTGCAGAGGGCCTCACTAAGTAGCCGAGGCGGTCCGCAAACTGCGATCCTCTGGTCTTAGCCTCCCGAATGCTGGGATTAAAAGCGTGCGCCACCACGCCCAACTTATAATTCCATTTTTATAACATCATTGAAATAAAATTTTATAGAGAATAAATTAGTGCTTGCTGTAGATAAAAGAGGGAAGTGGCTGTGATTTTAAAAAGGATTCTCCTGTATCATGACATTTGTCTAGTTCATGACAATTGTCTAGAACTAGATGAGTGCAGTAAAACTGGTGCAATCTGAATAAGGAGGAATGAATATCTGTCAGCTTCCTAGATTTGACACTACCATAATGTTATATGTTACGATTGGGACAAAGTGGATAAAGAGAATATGGGTTCTCTGTTCATATCAATCTACAGTTATCTTTTTTTTGTGATATTGGGGGCACAACCCAGGGACATTCTACCTCTGAGCTACACCCCCAACCCTATTTTTTATTCTTTATTTTGAAACAGGGTCTCACTGAGTTGCAAAGGGCCTCACTAAGTAGCTGAGGTTGTCCTTGAACCGCCATCCTCCTGTCTTAGCCTCCCAAATGCTGGGATTACAAGCGTGGGCCACCATGCCCAGCTCTACAATTATCTTTTTTTAAATTTTTATTTGTGTGTGTGTGTGTGTGTGTGTGTGTGTGTGTGTGTGTGTGTGTGTGTTGCTGGGGATTGAATCTAGGGGCACTCTACCTCCAGGCTACATCACCAGCTGTATTTCATAATTTATTTAGAAACAGTCTCACTAAGTTGCTTAGAGCCTCACTAAGTACCTGAGGCTGCTTTCCAACCTGTGCGATCCTCTTGTCTCAACCCCCCAAGTGCTAGGATTACAAGTGTGTGCCACCATGCCCAGCCCTATTTTATTTTGAAACAGGGTCTCACTGTGATCCTCCTGTCTCAGCCTCACAAGTACTGGGATTACAGGTGTGCACCACCATGCCTGTCTACAATTATCTTGACTGAAATATTTGTAAAAAAAAAAAAAATGGATGCACAGATCCCAGTATTTGGGAGTCTGAGATAGGAGGATCGCAGGTTCATGGCCAGCCTCAGCTACCTAATGAGGCTCCGTTTCAAAATAAAGGATACAAAATAGGGCTGAGGATGTAGCTCAGAGGTAGAATGTCCCTGGGTTCCATCCTAGGTACCACCAAAACAAAACCAAAAATGAATGCACAGGATGAGAGGGGACATCTAATTAAAATGTTGTAAGCATGCAGCCTTTGTAATATACTTTAGGTGCTCCAGGAAATTTTTTGCTCAACCGTTCCAAAAGGAGAAGTCTCCAGATGGATTCTAGCTAGAATAGGTACTGTTTGTGCTCTACTTCCTCATTAAGGTTAATAAGAACAGGTTCTGGGAGGCTTTTTTTTTTTTTTTTTTTTTTTTTTTTTTTTAAGATGGTAAGCTGGGGGTGAGATGTGGAACTTCAAATGGCAAAAAGCTCAGGTGCTTTTACAATGAGGTCTTTGGAGATAAAATCCTTCCAGAGTGATTGCCTCCCTTGATTCTACTAGGTGCTCAGAAAGGATCAGAAAAGAGGCCATTACTGAATAAAAAGCAGAAATTACAAAAATGGAACTTTTGATAGTTAAGAAACTCCATTTCAACTAGAAAAGGGCAGATAAATAGTACTGGAGATGTTATGAACATAAAATAGATCTTATTATAACCAAATGGCCTTATTTAAAGAACTGAAATTACTTTCCCAATATAAGTAATTACTTTCCTAGCTTATTAGTGGTTAAAAAAAAAAAAAAGGAAAAAAAAAGGGTGGGGGAGCTCCTAGCTCCCAGTCCAGGGCTCTTTTCTACTAAACCATATAGCTCTGAAAATCGGTTTGCCCTCCCCAAGTGCTTTCTCTCTTCGTTTTTAGTTCCTGGAAAAAGAGAAATTCCCAATTAACTTCTAAATGACCATAGCGCTGAAGTCAGCGCTTGGCGTAGAAGGAAAACTTCATAAAAAGCTTGCTCCCACTCTGCTTCGCGGCCTAAACCAATCCTGCGCGGGAGGGAGGAGGGGGAAAAAAGAACTCCGGACGCGAGTGCGGAGCGCCACCGCAGGACGGAGCAAGCTTGTCCCGGCTGAGACGCCGTACACGCGGCGGCCGGGCCGGGCCCGCCGCTCCCCGCCTCCTTCCACGTCAGCGGAGGACTCGCCGAGCCGCCGCCGGCCGCGCCGAGGAGCCGGGCCCGACCGCCGCCCTCCGAGCCAGGTAGCGCCGGGAGCCGGGCGCGGGCCGAGCCTCGGGCGCCGGGCGGGCCGGGCGGGGGCGCCGAGCCTCCCCGCGGGGCCGGCGGGGCGGGGGCGGCGGCGGCCTGCGGCGGGCGGGGGTCCGCGAGCCTCCCGGCCTCCGGGGCGGGGGCGACACCGGCCGCGCGTGTGCGGCGGTCGCTGCTGAGACCGTGGTTATTTAGGTGTGTGGTTGACAGTGTCGATCGACCCCCGCCTTTGGGGGCCTTAAAACTCATATGTCAAACGGGATCAACTTAGTTCACTGCTGGTTCGTGGGAATTTTTTTGTGCCTTAAAAAAAAAATCTTGTAATGATGTCACTTTGTTTTCCTAGGTTTTCTGGCATCTCTTTTATCTCCTAGCTGGGTTGATTATATCCGGAAACCATGACGGCCGCTGAGAACGTGTGCTATACGTTAATTAACGTGCCAATGGATTCAGAGCCACCATCTGAAATTAGCTTAAAAAATGATCTAGGTAATGCTTCTTTTTTTTTTTTTTTTGGTGGTGGTACTGGGGGTGGAACCCAGAGGCTTTCTACTTCCGGGCTATACTCCCAGACCTATTTTATATTTTATTTGGAAACAGGGTCTCACTAAGTTGCCGAGAGCCTCACTTAAGTAGCTGAGGCTGGCTTCAAACCTGTGCAATCCTCCTGTCTCAGCCTCCCAAGTGCTGGGATTACAAGCGTGAGCCACCACGCCCGGCGGTAATACTTCTTAAAATTAAAGTTTTTAGCTGACATAGAAGAACATGTTGCCTCCTAATGCTATGTGATGTTTTGATACTCATAAACATTGTGTCATGCTTAAACTGTGTTAAACATAGGTCTCCTCAAACAAGCATTTCTTTATGGTGAAAACACTTCAAATTCTTGCATTAGCTATTTTTTCTTTTTGAGTTGATCTAGTTAAGTGGTTAACTCTTACCTAGCTTTTAAAAATACACAGTGCATAATATAGTCACCCTACTGTGCAGTAGCACCCCAGAACTTCCTATTCTTATCTAAGTGTAACCTAGTACCCATTCCTTAACCTTTGCAACCTCTCCATCCCTCTACTCTCCCCAGCCTCTGGGAACCACCATTCTTTCAACTTCTGTGATTAGATAGGTAAACTTTGGTAATATTTGAGAATGATATTAAAAAGACAAACTGAAAAGAAACTCATTTACATTTCCTGTTCCTTTATAACTAGAAATATTTAAGCCAAGTGTGGTGGTGCCTGCTTGTATTCACAGTTCTTGGGAAGCTGAGACAGGAGGATCTTGGCTCAAGGACAGCCTCAGCAAATAGTGAGATTTTCATCAACCCAGTGACACTCTGTTTCAAAATAAAAATAAAATAGGGCTGGGGATGTAGCTCAGAAGTAGAATGTCCCTGGGTTCAATCCCTAGACACACACACACACACGCACACTAATAATAATAATAAAAATGTTTAATTTTCTCTAGGTATTTTTTTCTAGAATGTCTTCAACATTCAATAGCTCTTTTGTCTTATGAAAATAAAAAGTTGTTTTCTTTAGACTTATTGATTTCTTTTTTTGAAGATTTAAAGAAGTTTATTAAAAAGATAGAAATACAGAAAATAGAAATACAGAAAATAGTTACGTGAAAAATATAGAGCCACGTGCCCCATGTTGAAAGTTAGCCCCATGTGGTCGCCAAAGTATGTTACGGATTGGGAGAGTATGGTTGTGGGGAAACTGTTCCCGGGGACCCCTGTTAGGGTCCCAGACACAATTTCCCTCAAACCACAACAAAACCCAAAACGACCAAAAAAAGAAAATTACCACGGGTTCTTGTCCTAAGCTAAGAATAAATATGTATAGCTTGGACAGTTGCTGAAGATTTAAAGAAGTTTATTAAAAGGTAGAAATACAGAGGATAGGTACAGCTCCATACCAGACTGGCATGGAGGGGTGACTCGAATGAATACACCCTGTAATACTGATTTCTGATAGTAGAGTAATATCTCCGTTTAGCTCAGGAAAGCTACAAAAACCTAATTTTCTAGTTGTTAGTTATCCTCAAAATAACATAATTGCATGTGCAGTTTAATGTTATTATACTTAGATGTAGATGATAATTCTCTATAGGTAACAAGTTGAGAATAGGTATTGAAATGGTTTTAATTTCTTTTTAGTCTTAGCTAATAAAACCAAAATAACTTGTTCTTTGAGTTCTTTGAGCAAATGAAGTCAACACTGGAATAAACATGAAATTTTCCTTATAGTTTTAAGTTTTTAATCTGAAAACTTTTTTTTTTTTTTTTTTTTTTTTTGGTGGTGGTACTGGGGTTCCTGGAAGCCCTTCTACCTCCGGGCTACCCTCCCAGACCTATTTTATACTTTTTTATTTTTTGAAACAGGGTCTCTTAAGTCAGTGGGGCTGGCTTTTAACCATATGCCACCATGCCTGGCTGAAAACATTTTTTCAAAGAAGAAAACTTTATTTCTGAACTTTGAACATGTATACTGTCTCTTTTTTAAAAGTGTGTACTGTGGCCGGGCGTGGTGGCGCACGCTTGTAATCCCCATGCTTGGGAGGTGGAGACAGGAGGATAGTACAGGTTCAGAGCCAGCTGGGCTGGCTTAAGAGACCCTGTTTCCAAAAATAAAAAAGTATAAAATAGGTCTGGGAGTGTAGCCCGGAGGTAGAAGGGCTTCCAGGAACCCCAGTACCACCAAAAAAAAAAAAAAAGTGTGTACTATGAGCCAGGCGTGATTGCACATGCCTGTAAATCCAGTACTTAGGATAAGACAGGATGATCACAGGTTTAAGACCAGCCTCAACAATTTAGTGAGACTCTCAACAACTTAGAAGACTCTGTTTCAAAATAAAAAAAGAAAGAGCTGAGATTATAGCTCAGAGGTAGAGTGCTCTTGTGTTCAACCCCCAGTACCACAAAAACAAACAAGGTCTATATTATATAAATGATTTTTTTTTCTTGGTGGTACTGGGATTCCTGGAAACCCTTCTACCTCAAGGATACACTCCCAGACCTATTTTATACTTTATTTTATTTTATTTGGAAACAGGGTCTCAAGCCAGCACGGCTGGCTTTGAACCTGCCCGATCCTCCTGTCTCCACCTCCAAGTGCAGGGATTACAAGGATAAGCCACCATGCCCAGCATATAAATGATTTTATTAAAAAAATTTTTAATTTTATACATCTGGGGATTGAAGCCACATGCTAGGCTTTAGCTACAACCAGCCAAATAGGCTAAGCTACAACCAGCCTGCTATTTTTAGAGAAAGGAAAAGAATACCTGTTTTACAACATTTAACTGATACCATTAGATACATTTCCATATTCACATAAGATCATTGAATGGATTGCACATTGGTAGATATACTTCATTACTAATTTTTCTCATAAATTAAATGTTTCATTATTAGATCCCCCAAATGGCTATCATTGAGAACATAAATCACAAAATCTATCCTAATTGCAACAGTACCCTTGTCTTAACTCTAGCTGCTTTAACTATTCTCCAAGAATAAATAAATAAATAGTCTCTAATTTTGGGTATATTTTTGCCCTTAGGAAAAATTGGAATTTTGAAAAAGTTTATAACTAGTTTCTAATTTTGAGTAACAACTTTTTGGTTAAATATTGTGTTACACCGGGTGTGGAGGATCGCACAGGTTCAAAGCCAGCCTCAGCTACTTAGTGAGGCTCTCAGCAACTTAGTGAGACCCTGTTTCCAAATAAAATATAAAATAGGTCTGGGAGTATAGCCCGGAGGTAGAAGACCCCTGGGCTCCACCACCAGTACCTCAATCAATCAATCAATAATATTGTGTTGCTTCACTTGTTTACTTTTCTTTACCTTTAATTGCTGGCTCTGAACTCTAATAACTATTCATTCCCTGAATTGGGAGGTACTTAGGATATTTTGGTAAATTGAATTGACACTTGAAAACTTTTAAAAGTATTGTTACCAGTGAAGTTCTACTAAACATTTGGGAATTTACTAATTTGTGAAAGATAGTAAAATACTGGAGCAAAAGAAGTTATCAGATTATAGTGATACAATTTTATGAGTTTTGGACTTTGTGTCCTTAATGTTATCAAACAGAGTTGGGAAAAAAACATTTAAAAAAAAAAACCAGGGCCAAGTGCATTTAGGAGCTTCGCAGGTTTGAGACCAACCTCAGCAACTTAGTGAGACAAGAAATCTAACCTCGTGTCTTCATAATATGTAAAGAATATGAGGTTCAAAGATAAATGAATAAATTGTGCAAAGATACATGACTCTTCGTGTTAGACCAAGTGAAGAAATCTTGTCACTTGGATTTGTGCTTTTCTTACCATTGCCAGTAATAGAGCATGTTTTGTTTTGTTTGTTGCTTTTAAAATTTCCTGAGAAATCATCTTTTGAAATAATTGTGTTTTTTTTTTAATTATTGAATCAGAAAAAGGAGATGTGAAATCAAAAACTGAAGCTTTGAAAAAAGTCATCATTATGATTCTTAATGGTGAAAAGCTTCCTGGACTTCTGATGACCATCATTCGTTTTGTGCTACCTCTTCAGGACCACACCATCAAAAAATTACTTCTGGTATTTTGGGAAATTGTTCCTAAAACAACTCCAGATGGGAGACTTTTACATGAAATGATTCTTGTATGTGATGCATACAGAAAGGTAAGCCAAACCATAATTATTTCTGAATATTACTTTAATTTTATTTTTTATCTTTTAGTGTGCAGTACTGGGGGTGGAAACCAGGGGCTTTTCTACCTCTGGGCCATACTCCCAGACCTATTTTATACTTTATTTGGAAACAGGGTCTCACTAAGTTGCTGAGAGCCTCACTAAGAAGCTGAGGCTGGCTTCGAACTTGTGTGATCCTCCTGTCAGCCTCCCAAGCGCTGGGATTACAAGTGTGCACCACCATGCCCGGCTATATTGCTTTAATTTTAAATAATTATAAGACTCTAATGGAATTGAGTTTTAGTTTTTAAAATAAAATCTTGAATAAAATATAAGTTGCAGATATGGAATCAACATCATAAAAAGTAATTTTGAAAAGTTCAATTGCTACTTTTTTCAGATATTTTCCCTGCATTTTATGTGTATATGTTATTAATTAAAAACAATGATACATGTAGGATATATACATATATCACAATGATGAAACTGATAATAATTGCTTTAATCAATAGGAATCTAATGGAAATTGTCTGATAATCTAGGTACTTTCCTCAAACTTTGATTTTTTTTTTCCCATTGAAAATTTTTGCATTTAAAAATTTATTTACAGCCAGGTGTGGTGGCACACACTTGTAATCCCAGCATTTGGGAGGCTGAGACCCAAGGATCACAGTTCAGAGACATCCTCAGCTACTACTTAGTGAGGCCCTTTGTAACTCAGTAAGACCCTTTTTCAAAATAAAGAATAAAAAATAGGCCTGAGTGTAGCTTGGCGGTAGAATACCCCTGGGTTCCACCCCTAGTACTGCAAAAAATAAATAAGTAAATAAATAATAAGTAAATTGATTTACATAAATGATATTTTCTATTTTAAATTTTATATCAGGATCTTCAGCATCCTAATGAGTTTATTCGAGGATCTACTCTTCGTTTTCTTTGCAAATTGAAGGAAGCAGAATTACTGGAACCTTTAATGCCAGCTATCCGTGCTTGTTTGGAACATCGACACAGTTATGTTAGAAGGAATGCTGTTTTGGCCATCTACACCATCTATAGGTAAATAAAGAAGCTTCCTTGACTTAGTTCTGTGAGGAGGACTTTTTAGTCTTTCAGAGGAGAGGTTCTAAAGTCATTGTAGGCTATGTGTAGCTTGTAGATATGATTTGTTGATCTGTACAGTTTTTTTTTTTTTTTTTTTTAAGTTCAACATTGAGGCACATGCTTGTAATCCCAGTACTTGGGAGGCTAAGACAATAGGTTCCGGGTTCGTGGCCATCATCAGCTACTTAGTGATGTCAGCAACTTAGGGAAACTCAGTTTACAAGTAAAAAATTTTTAAAAATGGGCTGGGCATGTAGCTTGGAGGTAAAATGACCCTGGGTTCAATCCCCAGCACCACAAAAAAAAAAATTTAAAAAGAGCCAGCAACAACACTAAAGCCTAGTTTCTGCCTTATAACATTCTGTTGAAATTGAATAATGGTAGCCCCCTTTAAAGATTACAGTGTAGCTCACTGGTAGAGCACTGTGCCTAGCACAAATGAGAACTGTTCATTCCTCAGTGTTGCCAAATAAGTAAAAAACCTTTAAAAAGTAAAAGACATGCATTTTCCAGTTTAGAACAGTATCATTCTCAATTGGATTATTCTGATCTACTTAGTTCATTTTTTTTTTTTTAATGAGATAAGGTCTCATAGGCAGGCTTCAAGTTTGCAATCCTCCTGACTCATCTTCCTGAGTAGCAGGGATTATAGGCATGTACCACTGAGCCTTGCTGAATTTTTTGCCTTGTTACCTTGTTTTAGGATTTTTTTTTTTATATATAATGTGCTTCTTGTCTTTTTACTCTTTAGAGGCTTTGAGGAAGAAACTTTCTTATTGAGAAGGGCTTTAATTCTTAAGTGATTCCTTTTAGAAAGCTGAAGATTTGGGATTTTTAAAAAAAACAATTGAAAGAACTATGTAAATGAGACTAGAATGTTTGGTTTGGTTTTTATAATCACTGATGTCAGTTTATTTAGAATTAGAATGTAATTTTATGTTTTTACTTTAATATATTACTTGAGATATAATTGCACAGTTATCTTAATGTTTTAGTACATTGTATCTGTTGAGGAAAGTAATAGTCTCAATAATATAATTGAATACTTTTGTTTTTCTTTGCAGTACTAGGGATTGAACCCTGGGGCATTCTACCTCCAGCCCTGTCATTTATTCTTTATTTTGAGACAGGGTCTCACAAAGTTGCAGAGTGCCTCCCTAAGTAGCTGAGGCTGTCCTTGAACCCGATCCTCCTGCCTCAGCCTCCCAAATACTGGGATTATAAGCATGTGCCAACACACCCAGATAATTGAATACTTTGAATCTTACCATGTACACTATACAAATTTTAGGATTTAAACTATATTGTACATAAGCCGGGCATGGTGGCACATGCTTGTAATCCCCGCGCTTGGGAGACTGAGACAGGAGGATCGTGCAGGTTCAAAGCCAGCCTCAGCTACTTAGTGAGGCTCTCAGCAACTTAGTGAGACCCTGTTTCCAAATAAAATGTAAAATAGGTCTGGGAGTATAGCCCAGAGGTAGAAAACCTCTGGGTTCCAACCCCAGTACCACCAATAAATAAATAAATTAATTAATTAATTAATTAAACTATATGGTACATGCAAAAAAGGTGACATTTATGAGACAATTGGAAATTTGAACAGTGATTGGCTAAATGATGATATTAAGATAATTTTTAAAGTATAATGGAATTATGGTTATTTATAAATTTTATATAATGGATTATGATTAGTTATAAATTTAGTTATAAATTCTTCTAATGTAGTTATAGAAGAAATAATTTGTCTGAGATTTGCTTCAAAATAATATGGGAGAAGTGAGCAAGGATATAAGTAAAAAAATTGAGAATAATTGTTAAAACTAGGTGATGGTTTTTATTAAGCTGTTATGGATCATTTTGTGTATTAAAATATGTTTAAATTTCTAAAATAAGACATTGTGAGTAAATGAATAAGTACATACAGTGCATAGGTAATAAAATTCAAGGAACTTTTCTTTCTCCAATAATTCTTAGTGAAGAATCTTTCTTCATTAAGGAAAGGTTGCAACTTTGTATTGATAATATATTTTTGAAGCATATAAAAGGTAATTTAGAGATATCAGTTAGAATGCACATTCAGTAAATTAGCATTTTCTATATTGAAGTAGAAAACAAAATTTGATAAGTGATGGTATAACCATGATTTCTTTTCTCACCTCTGACAAAGTTTCAAGAATTGATAGTGTTATAAAGTTGAATTAAGTTTTAATTTTGTCATTATCTAGAAAGTTACTAAGAAAAGCAGGTTTTTATTAAATATGAATATTACCTGTTTTATTTAAAGAAATTTTGAACATCTTATACCTGATGCTCCTGAGCTGATACATGATTTTCTGGTGAATGAAAAGGATGCCAGTTGCAAAAGGAATGCATTTATGATGCTAATTCATGCAGATCAGGTGAAGTACATTTTTAGAAATATTTTATGACTGTAAGTGATCATAAAAGTAATACATAGGCCTGATCATGTTTTCAGGATGCAATTTTAATTATACTACTTGTGGTTTGAATATATTAATGTTTTTAAAAGTTGGGATTTTTTTGTGTGTGGTACTGGGGATTGAACCCAGGGGCATTCTACCTCCAAGCTATACCCCACCCCGATTTTTTTCTTCTTTATTTTGAAACAGGGTCTCACTAAGTTGCAGAGGGCCTCACTAAGTAGCTGAGGCTGGCTATAAACCCGATTCTCCTGTATCAAGCCTCCCAAGTACTGGGATTACAAACGTGCGCTACCACACCTGGCTGAAAAAGTTTTAGATTTGTACAAAAATATTTTTTCTTAACCCTAAATACTACTTATGTACTGTATATATTCATTTTTTTAAGTAAATAATCAAAGAGATGTTCCATAACAGCCACTTCATAATTTTGGAATTTGGGGTGCTGGGAACCTAGCACCCCAAATTTTTTTGCAGTACTTGGGGTGGAACCAGGGGCATTCTACCTCTGAGCTATATCCCCAGCCCTATTTTTTATTCTTTATTTGAAACAGAGTCTTACTGAGTTGCAAAGGGCCTCACTAAGTAGCTGAGGCTGGCTGAACCTCCTGTTTCAGCCTCTCAAATGCTGGGATTACAGCGTGTGCCACCACGCCCGGCTGTTTTTTTCTTTTAAACAGGGTCTCCCTAAATTGCTGAGGCTGGCCTTGAACTGGCATCTTCCTGTGTCAGCTTCTTATGTTCTTTGATTATAGGTGTGTGCTACTGGGCCCAGTCAGATTGAAATTATTATGATTGTAATTATGTATTCTGTGGCACTCTTCACCGGGCTTTGCCCGTTGTTGTTGTTGTTGTTGTTTAAATGTTGTTATAGATCTGAAATCATTTAATAGAGAAAAACAGTAGCTTTGTATAGGGTCCCCCTTAGCATGTCTATGGAAGTACAGTGGCCTTCAGTATAAATGTGAATCCTTATTAGGCTCTTTCAGTATCGTAAGAGTATGCCAGCTCCACACCCACCTCTGCTGGTGGCTAAAGTGTAAGGATCTGATTTTCATTAGCAGTGACCCCATGCATCTAGATGACATCTGCTTTTGACTCGTAACTAATATTTATCAAAATGTGGGGAATTATATTCATAAAAACTGAAAAATATGGATTCTGTCCATTCTTCTGAAATCTAGATAATATCATATTCCCCCAGATCTTTCTATAAAATTTTTTTTCAGTTTTTTTCAATTGTGGTAAGATACATAAAACATAAAAATTATTAAAGTTTCTTATGTGTATGTGGTGCTTGGGATTGAACCCAGGTAGCACTCTACCGCTGACATAAAATTTACCATCTTAACCTTTTTTTGGTGGTACTGGGGATGGAATCCAGGGATATTGTACTTCCGAACTACAAGCTACACCCCCAGCCCCATTTTTTAGTCTTTTCATTTCTGAAACAGGGTCTCACTGAGTTGCGAAGGGCCTCACTAAGAAGCCGAGGCTATCCATTAACCACAATCCTCCGGGTCTCTGCCTCCCGAATGCTGGGATTACAAGTGAGCCACCACCCCCACTCATATTAACTTTTTTTTTTTTTTTGCGATACTAGGGATGGAACACAGGGGCATTCTACCTCCAAGCTACACCCCCAGCCCAGTTTTTTATTTTGAAACAGGGTCTCACTGAGTTGCAAAAGGCCTCACTAAGTAGCTGAGGCTGTCTGCGAACCCTATCCTCCAGTCTCCACCTCCCGAATGCTGGGCTTACAAGTGTGCCACCACGCCTGGCTTTCATCTTAACCATTTGTGGGGGGTGGGGGGTACTGGGGCTCCTGGAAACCCTTCTACCTCCAGGCTACACTGCCTGACCTATTTTTTATATTTTTTTTATTTAGAAACAGGGTTTCTTAAGCCAGCAAGGCTAGCTTCGAACCTGCGCGATCCTCCTATCTCTGCCTCCCAAGTGTGGGGATTACAAGCGTGCGCCACCACGCTTGGCTCATCGTAATCATTTTTTTTTTTTTTTTTTTGCGTGTCTGGGGATGGAACCCAGGGGCATTTGACCTCTGAGCTACACCCCCTGCCCTATTTTTTATTCTTTATTTTGAAACCAGGTCTCACTGAGTTGCAGAGGGCCTCACTAAGTAGCTGAGGCTGTCCGCGAACCGTGATCCTCCAGGTCTCAGCCTCCCGAATGCTGGGATTACAAGCGTGCGCCACCACGCCCGGCTTCATCGTAATCATTTTTAACTGTACAGTTCAGTATATGAAATACAGTCATAATGTTGTGCATCCATAACTTTTTTCATCCTGTGAAACTGAAACTCTATACCCATTAAGCAATAACTCCCCATTTCCACTTCCCCCTAGCTCTGGGAAAGGGACATCTTTACACTTTCTATCTATGATTTTGACTAGATTATTACCTCATATAAATGGAATCATTTAGTATTTGTTCTTTTGTAGCTAGCTTGTTTTATTTATCATGTCTTTAAGGTTAATTCATGCTATAGCGTATATCAGAATTCCCCCTTTTTTTTTTTGAGGCCGAATAATATCCCAAGCGTATATTACATTATGCTTATATATTCATCCACCAGTGGACACTTGGATTGCTTCCACCTTTTGCTAGTGCGAATAATGCCATGGATATGAATGTATAGGCATCTATTCAAGTATCTGCTTTCAGTTATTATGAGTATATACTCAGAAGTAGAAATGCTGGGTCATGTGGCAGTTCTTTTAATTTTTTTGAGCTACGACCATACTGTTTTCATGACCATTGCATTTATATTCTGAACAGCAGTGTGCAGTGATTACAATTTCTCCACATCTTTATCAACATTTGTTATTTTCAATTTTTTGATAGTAGCCATCCTCATAGATATGTAGTGATAGTAGATATTGTCATTTGATTTTCTTAAGCAAGATTTTAAGAAGCTACTTATAGGCACAGTGTTTTATCCTCCTGCAGAACTGGTTTTACTCATTTATATTTTGGATAATTTACTGTTTACTTACAATAAAGGGACACAATCAGAAGTAGTTAAATTTATTAATATTTTTACTGGAGAGATGCTAAGGCCCTAGTTCTCCATAACTTACCTTTAGATATATGAGGACTCAGGTGATTTTTCTTTAGGTCTCAGTAATAAGAATAGCTACTCTTAAGCAGCTGGTTGGTTTTGGTTGCATGAATACCCTCAGTCATGTAAAACATAGTATTCTTTTTTTTATTTAGCTACTGAAAAAGTTATTAGCCCAGATTTGTAGCCTGTGTCTAGAAAAATGTATTTTATTCTCTGTCTTACATTTATACTGTTAACTTCTTTCTTAGTTTCTTACTTTTTTCCATTTAATTTGTTTACCTTAATTTCTTTGTTTTATTTTTAAGCATAATAACATGTACCTTTTAAAGTTCCGTTAAATCATTGTATTGAACAATGTAGAGTATGATAAATATATTCTTATGTTTTAAGGATCGAGCTTTGGATTATCTAAGTACTTGTATTGATCAAGTTCAAACATTTGGAGACATTCTACAGTTGGTTATTGTTGAACTAATTTATAAGGTAAGTGGTAATTTATGAAGAGTAAACTCTACAATTTAGAATGAGTGTTTTTCTGGGGCATTGATTAATTGCTAGGATAATATATTTTAATAATGAAAATGAGTTACAGTGTACCTATTTAAGCCTCTTTTTCTTTTTTTATTTCCTTTTGGTTTATTGTATTCTCTAAGTAATTGCATCCATCCTTTTTAAACTTTTGTAATGAATTCTGTAAAAATCCATGGCTTGAATCAGTACAGCTGTGGAGAAATCATTATTTACTTCCCAACCACTGAATAGTTATTAATTAGGCTTTGGAATAAAATTTAAAATTTATTTTGAATGTACACCAGACTACTTTAGAAATCTAAAACCAAGTTAAAAAGCTATAGATGCTTTTTATCTCCCTTGCTTATTAAAAAAAAAAAAAGAATAGAGAAACCCTAAATATAGGCATACCTCTTTTATTTTGCTTTGTAGATACTGTGTTTTTTACAGTTTAAAGGTTTGTGGCAGCCCTGTGTTGAGCCTGTCTATCAGCGCCATTATGTACTCCACGTTTCTGTTACATTTGGGCAATTTTTGCAGTGTGCGTGTGTGTGTGTGTGTTTTACTGGGGATTGAACCCCAGGGGCATTCTACCTCAGAGCTACACCCCCAGCTCCATTTTTTATTTTTTGTTTTGAAACAAGGTCTCACTAAGTTGTTGAGAGCCTGTGCGATCCTCCTGTCTCAGCCTCCCAAGTGCTGGGATTACAAGCATATGCCCCACCACGCCCGGCTTAGTTTGGTAGTGTAGAACTGAGCCCACCATATCTCTGAGGTATCCTGGTATGTTAAATGACATTTTAGGCCACTGATTAGTAGGAAGGCTAAAACCAGGTAAAATGCAACACATTCAGATTTTAAAATGAGACATTTTATTGGAAGCTTTTTTCTTCCTCTTTGTACTGCCTGGGGTCAAACCCGGGCCTTGCACATGCTAGGTAAATGACTTCTGTTATTGTTTTTGAGACAAGGTCTCATTATTTTACTTACTCAAGCTGGTATTGAACTTCTAGGCTCACATCATCCTCCTGTACTGGCAGTACTTCAATTTGCTATATCCTGTGAAAGAATTAGGTGTTGATGCTCTCATAAAAGGTGTAATACCATCCAGTTTTGCTCTGGATAGATAATAGGCCAACAAAAATACCGAATAAAAATGGCTTTGTAAACTAGGATAGATAGTAGGGACAAAACACCCATGCAGGCGAGAAAAAAAAAACTTAAGGAGAAAAGAAAAATAAACTTAAGGAGAAAAGGTTCATATTGGCTCTTGGTTTCAAGGATTTCAGTGTATGATCACTTGACTTATTTCTGGGCCTGTGATGAGGCAGAACATGAGGCAGAGGAAAGTCACGCATCTGTTGGCAGCTGGGCCAACAGTATATAGCTGTCCATGTTTCTGCAGGAAAGGGGCCCCGCTCAACACAAGGTACCAATCATTTAGAATTGGCATTTATTAAGAAACTGTGATCCTAAAAAATAGTTCCTCTTAATTGTGTATAGTTGAGGGATTCCTCGAAGCTTCTCAAGAATAAATAGTCTCTGCTATCTAGTGGCTTCTTTGTTTAGTAGGGACTAAATTATATTAAGAAGGAATAGTTTTTAAGTCATATCTAAGTAATAGATTTGGCTGTGTATATTTTAGAATAACCTAGTATTATGTTTAAAAAAGAAGAAACAGGAACTTGTGCTTCAGATGTGTAGATGTGTTTAGAACAAGATAGAAGGTTTTTTTGTTTTCTCTTGTTTTTTTTTTTGTGGTTTTTTTGTTGTTTTTCTTTTTGTTTTTGGTGGTACTGGGGTTTCTGAAAGCCCTTCTACCTCCAGGCTACACTCCCAGACCTATTTTATGCTTTTTTTATTTTTGGAAACAGGGTCTCTTAAGCCAGCACAGCTGGCTTTGAACCTGCGCAGTCCTCCTGTTTCCACCTCCCAAGCGCAGGGATTACAAGTATGCGCCACCATGCCCAGCAATAGAAGATTTTCATTTCCTTTCCAATAGTGAATATAGTCTCAAGTAATAGGAAATACTAATTTAAAGTAAGAGTTTACTTTTCATACTTGAAGAACTGGTGTTTTTAATTAGATGTTGAAATTTGTCATCTATTATATGTCCTTTTTGATATGGCATCCAGAATAAAAACTTAGACCAAATTTAATATCCTGTCACAGTACTGTGTGTGTGTGTGTGTGTGTGTGTGTGTGTGTGTGTGTGTGTGTGTGTGGTAATGGAGATGGAACCCAGGGCCATTCTATCTCTGAGCTATGCCCCCAGCCCTATTTTTTATTCTTTGTTTTGAAACAAGGTCTCACCGAGTTGCAAAGGACCCCGCTAAGTAGCTGAGGCTATCCATGAACTGTGATCCTCCTGTCTCAGCCTCCCAAGTAATGGGATTACAAGCTTGCACCCCCACACTCAGCTGGCTAACACTTATATGCCATTCTTACATATTCTTAGTTTTCAAATTAAGAACAATTTAAAGCCAGGTATCATGGTACATGCCTGTAATCCCAGTACTTGGGACCCTGAGACAGAAGAATTGCAGGTTTGAGGCTATCCTGGGCAACTTAGCAAGACCCTATCTAAAAAACATAAAGGATGGGGATGTATCTTAGCAGTAGAGCACCCCTGGGTTCAATTCCAGTACCACAAAAGGGGGAAAAAAGAGCACTAGCTCCTATAAGCTAATTTTTAAAAAATTCAAGTGTCAGGAATGGGGGGTGTGGATCAGTGTCAGAATACTTATTTAGCATGCAGGCGACCCTAGGATCTATCCCCAGCACTTGAGGAAGGGGAAAGCATTGTTTCTGAAATCACTGAAAAACTAAATGTTTTCTTTTCCAGGTGTGTCATGCTAATCCATCAGAAAGGGCTCGCTTCATTCGCTGCATCTATAACTTACTACAGTCATCTAGCCCTGCTGTAAAATATGAGGCTGCTGGGACATTAGTAACACTGTCCAGTGCACCAACTGCAATCAAGGTACTGCTTATTTCTTTTTGTGTCAGATTAGATGATAAACATACCAACTTAGCGCTAGTGCTTTTTCCCTCTCAATTAAATTAAAAACTAGGTCTGGGGAAAATGAGTCAGGATCCTAAGTAATAGATCCTTAAAGTTTCAGTGAGTATTTTCAATAATGAAGTAGTATTTATCTTTTCTTTATATTACCCTAACAATACTTTATCAGAACAGGGCATTTTGGCACACGCTTGTAATCCCAGTTACTTGGGAGGCTGAGGCAGAAAGATCACAAGTTCAAAGCCAGCCTGGACAGCTTCTAGAGACTGTCTCAAAATGAAATCTAAAAAGGCTGGGAAGGTTGAGAGAGGAGGTTTGCAGGTTCATGGGCAGGCTCAGCTACTTAATGAGACCCTGTTTTAAAATAAAGAATAAGAAATAGGTCTGGGGATATAGCTCAGAGGGAGAAATCTCCTGGGTTCAATCTCTGGTACCACAAAAAAAATATTTCATTCATTTAAAAAAAAAAATAAGCTGGGCATGGTGGCACATACTTGTAATCCCAGCCTTTGGGAGGCTAAGACAGGAGAATTGAAGTTCACAGACGGCCTCAGCTACTTAGGCCCTTTGCAACTCAGTGAGACCCTGTTTCAAAATAAAGAATTAAAAAATAGGTCTGGTGGTGTAGCTTAGAGGTAGAATGCCCCTGGGTTCAATCTCTAATACTACAAAAAAAAAAAAAGGACTGGGTTTATAGCTCAGTGGCAGAGCACTCTTGGGTTTAATCATCATTACATCAAATAAAATAAATATTTTTGCCTATAGCAGTTCCTTTTTGTCCTTTTAATTTGTAATGCTTCTGATCTTTTGTAAGCTTGAATACTATTAAGGGTTTTTTTGTGTGTGTGTGGTTCTGAGGGTGGAACCCAGGGGCTTTTCTACCTCTGGGCTATATACTCCCAGACTTTTTTTTTTTTTTTGGTGGGTCTGGGGATGGAACCCAGAGGCATTTGACCTCCGATCTACACCCCCTGCTCTATTTTATATTCCTTATTTTGAAACAGGATCTCACTAAATTGCAGAGGGCCTCACTAAGTAGCTGAGGCTGTCTGTGAACCACGATTCTCCTGTCTTAGCCTCCCAAATGTTGGAATTACAAGCGTGCGCCACCACGCCTGGCTCCCAGGCCTTTTTTTTATACTTTATTTGGAAATGGGGTCTCACTAAGTTGCTGAGAACCTCACTAAGTAGCTGAGGCTGGCTTCAAACCTATGTGATCCTCCTGCCTCAGCCTCCCAAATGCTGGGATTACAAGCATGCACCACCACATCCAGCTAGGGTTTGATAAATTTTAGGAAATAGAGATCCATATTCCTTTGAACAAAATGCTTAAACTCATGCAGGGATTAGTGGGTATACTTTGGCTCTTTAGGGGTCTTTTGTCTTTTGCATATTCATATTCTATGTTTATGGCCTCTTAAATAGGTTTTCTTTTTTATATAGGCTGCTGCTCAGTGTTACATTGATTTAATTATTAAGGAGAGTGACAACAATGTAAAACTCATAGTTCTGGATCGATTGGTAGAATTGAAAGAGCATCCTGCTCATGAACGAGTCCTCCAGGTAAGTGTCTCAAAGAAAGAGATCCTAATAATATATGTTTTCAAAAAATCATGTCCAAGCCTTGCCATCTTAGTTAACTTAAAACTTTGAAGATGAGGTAGTTTAAATTTTGGTCATTTAAAGTATAACTCTTGAATCACCATATAGCCTTTTGGGGTATTACCTTTTTTTTTTTTTTTTTTTTTTTTTTTGGTACTGGGGTTACTGGAAACCCTTCTGTCTCCGGGCTACACTCCCAGACCTATTTTACATATGTATATTTTTTTTCTTTTTTTTTTCATTTGGAAACAGGGTCTCTTAAGCCAGCTTGGCTGGCTTTGAACCAGCGCGATCCTCCTGTCTCTGCCTCCCAAGCGCGGGGAATTACAAGTGTGCGCCACCACGCCTGGCTGGGGTATTATCTTTACCATAAAAAATATTTCTAGCCAGGCGTGGTGGCGCACACTTGTAATCCCCACGCTTGGGAGGCGGAGACAGAAGGATCACATAGGTTTGAAGCCAGCTGAGCTGGCTTAAGAGACCCTTTTTCCAAATAAAAATATTAAAAATAGGTCTGGGAGTGTAGCCCAGAGGTAGAGCGTTTCCAGAAACCCCAGTACCACCACCAAAAAAAAAAGTCTAACATGCCGAGTGTGGTGGCACACACTTGTAATCCCAACATTTGGGAGGCTGAGACAGGAGGATCTTGGTTTGCAGACAGCCTCAGCTACTTAGGCCCTTTGCAACTCAGTGAGACCCTGTTTCAAAATAAAGAATAAAAAATAGAGCTGGAGGTGTAGCTTGGAGGTAGAATGCCTTTGGGTTTCATCCCCAGTACCGCCAAAAAAAAATCTAAAATGAATTAATATGTTATCTTTTTTCTATTTGTGTTATACTAGATATTCTTAGCAATAGTGATATGTTTATTTTAATTTGAATATAATTTATACTTTTTAGAAAGTAATCATAACAATTAATTTAGAATAAGAATCAGATGCTAGAAAATTAACAGCATACCTATTTAACCCATGAGAGTAAAGATGGTTATAAAAATAAAGTCCCATGAGAGCTGTATGCAGTGCTGGTCTTAGAGTAGAACAAAAATGAAACATTGCTGCAAAGTGCATTATTGGGACAGTTTGATAAATTTAGTGTGTGTTGTGGTAGATGCCCATAATCCAGTACTTGGGAGACTGAGACAAGAGGATCACAGGATTAGGGCCAGCTCAGCAACTTAGACTCTTAGCAACTTAGTAAGACCCTGTTCCAAAATGAATGAATGGATGGATGGATGGATGGATGGGCTGGAGTGTAACTTGGAGGTAGAATGGCTCTGGGTTCAATCCCTAGTATCACACCCCAACAAAACCTACAAATTTGATAATTGTGTTTATATAAAAAATTGTCTAGAACATGTGCCACCATACCCAGCTTAAAGTGGGTTTTTTTTTTTTTTTTTTTGGTTTTGGTTTTGGTTTTTCCTGTGGTACTGGGGGTGAAACCCAGGGGCATTCTACCTCCAAGCCACACCCCCAGCCCTATTTTTTATTCTTTATTTTGAAACAAGATCTCACTGAGTTGCAAAGGGTCTTACTAAGTAGTAGCTGAGGCTATCCACAAACCACAATCCTCCTGTCTCCCCCTCCCAAATGCTGGGATTACAAGTGTGTGCCACCATGCCTGGCTCTCCAGCCCTATTTTCTATGCTTTATGTGGAAACAGCATCTCACTAAGTTGCAGCAGGCCTCCCTAAGTAGCTGAGGCTGGCTGTAAACCTGTGATCTTCCTGTCTTAGCCTCCTGAATGCTGAGATTACAAGCATGCACCACCACACTGGGCTTGAACAATGTCTTTTTTCATGACACTGATTTGTTGAACAGACTAAATCAATCCTCCTTTCTATAGAACACCCCTCTTTCTGGACATGAGTGGATATTTCTTATAGCTATCGTTCAGCTTGTTCCTCTGACTTTCATATTTCCTATGTAAATGTCAGATGTAAAGCTTGATAGATTCATAGTAAACACTGTCAGTTTGAATTCATCATATGTGATATTAGTTCATACTGTATTATATCAGGAGACCCAAAATATCTGGTTCTTCTACTAGTAGTAATTTTGTTATTAAAGGATTGTGATGATTGATAGAACCATTCTGCAGTTAAGATTTTCTTTTTGTGACCAGAAAGATTAGTGTTAATTCTTGATACTTTGCTCTCTTCAGGATCTGGTAATGGATATCCTAAGAGTATTGAGCACACCAGACTTAGAAGTACGCAAGAAAACTCTGCAGTTAGCATTGGATCTTGTCTCTTCTAGGAATGTTGAAGAGGTAAAAAAAAAAAAAAAAAAAAAATTTGATGGCACTTTGCAAGCAGTCAGGCCAAGCATGATGTAATTCTCACTTATTTTACTTTGTCTCTAGCTGGTTATTGTCTTGAAGAAGGAAGTGATTAAAACAAACAACGTGTCTGAGCATGAAGACACTGACAAATATAGACAACTCCTCGTACGAACATTGCATTCCTGTTCTGTCCGGTTTCCAGATATGGCTGCAAATGTTATTCCTGTGGTATGTAATTCTGATGACCTTAATTTGGAAATGCTCTACAAGAATTTTTTTTTTTTTTTTTTTTTCAGTACTGAGGATGGAACCCAGGGGCATTTTACCTTCAAGCTACACCCCCTAGTCCTATTTTTTATTCTTTATTTTGAAATAGGGACTCACTGAGTTGCAAAGGGCCTAAGTAGCTGAGGTTGTCCACAAACTGTGATCCTCCTGTCTCAGCCTCCCAAATGCTAGGATTACAAGTGTGCTTTGAAGAAATTTTTTCTTAATTTTAATTATTCAACAGTTAATCTGAAACATCAACTCTCTGGAACCACTGAATCTTACAGTAAGAAGAGATCTTTATCTGCACCCTTAAGCTCAGAAGACTAAAGACATAGACTACTTTTTTCCCACATTTTCTTTTTTTCCTTTTTTTTTTTTTTTTGGTGGTACTGGGGTTCCTGGAAGCCCTTCTACCTCTGGGCTACACTCCCAGACCTATTTTACATTTTTATTTGGAAACAGGGTCTCCTAAGCCAGTGCGTGCGGCTGGCTTCGAACCTGCGCGATCCTCCTGTCTCTGCCTCCCAAGCGCGGGGATTACAAGCGTGCACCACCACGCCCGGCCACATTTTCATTTTAAAAAGTGACAAAAAATAGCTCTGCATCTTACTTGTTTTATAAATATTTATGCAGCATATTTTATTATTCAGGTAATTATAATAAATAATGGTTTTGTGCACACATAACAGGCACACACCACTGGGCATTGCATGTTAGGCAAGTGCTCTGCTACTAAACTATATTATCAGCCCTTTTTATTTTATTTTGAGAGAAGGTCTCACTAAATTGCCCAGGCTGTCTTTAAACTTGCAATCTTTCTGCTCAGGCTCCATGGTAGCTAGTATTACAGGTGTGCTCTGCCGAGCCTGGCTCAAGTTGAGAGTTTCTATATTTTCTTCTATAGTGAGTTTTATAATAAACTTTGCTATACATAGAAAAGCCATTGTGGTTTTATTTACATAATAGTCTCTCAACTTACCTTTTGTTTTATATTTTAAGGTGGGTTAGGTCTGGGTGTGGTGGCACACCCTTGTAATCCCAGTACTTGGGAGGCTGAGACAGGAAGATTGCACAAGTTCAAAGCCAGCCTCAGCTGTTTAGTGAGGCTCTCAGCAAATTAAGAGACCTTGTTTCCAAATAAATACAAAAATTAGTCTGAAAGTGTATCCCGGAGATGAATGCCCCTAGGTTCCATCCCCAGTACCAAAATAAAAAAAATAAAGATGGGTTACATTTTTTGTAACTTTTTAAATTTATTCTTGTCTTAGATCATTTTCTTTCTGAAGATCATGTAATTGCTAATCCTATTTGCGCTTTTGTTCTTATAGCTAATGGAATTTCTCAGTGACAATAATGAAGCAGCAGCTGCTGACGTCTTGGAGTTTGTTCGTGAAGCCATCCAGCGCTTTGATACCCTGAGAACGCTAATTGTTGAGAAGATGCTTGAAGTCTTTCATGCTATTAAATCTGTCAAGTAGGTTTTCTGTATTTTTAGTTGTAATGTCAGTAAGCATTTTATTCATTTCTATCTTCAAATAGCCAATTGTTCAGATATATAATGGAAAGAGCTAGGCAGAGTAGCACATACCTGTAATTCTAGCTGCTTGGGAAGCTGAGATAGGAGAATTACAAGTTTGAGGCCATCCTGGGAAACTTATGCTACACCCAAAGACAGACCTTTTATTTTAAGCCCTATCTCAAAATGAAAAATGAAAAGAACTGAGGGCATAGCTCATAATTTACCCCAGTACTCCTGGAGGAGTGGAAAGTGTGTGTGTGTGTGTGTGTGTGTGTGTGTGCGCGCGCGCGCGCGCGTGCTTATCAAAAGTAACATGATAACAAACATTGCCTTGTCCCCACTCTAAAATCCATAATCTGTAAGCAAAATAATTTTTTGGATGAGTTAGCTATTTTTCTCCATTCTGTTTTCCTCTAAAACGTTGTAAATCTTAAAGTAACTAAACATAATTTTATAGCATAATAGCATAGTTTGGGGATATCATTATTATTTATATTCCCCCTTTTTTTAGTATTGGGGATGGAACCCAGGATATTCTACTTCTGAGCTACACCCCCAGCCCTATTTTTTATTCTTTATTTTGAAACAAGGTCTCCCTAAATTGCAGAGGGCCTCACTAAGTAGCTGAGACTGGCTGAGAGCCCACAATCCTTCTGTCTCATCCTCCCAAGTACTGGATTTACAAGTATGCGCCACCACTCCCGGCTTATATCCACTTTTAACATTGAAAGATTGAGAATACAATCTGAATCTGACCATGTGTTTTTCCTTTCAAATAGCCCTTTGCTAATGAGAAAGAATTGTTTGTGGTTTTTGTTCTTTTTTATGGACTGGGGATTAAACTTAGGGGCATTTTACCTCTGACCTATGCGCCAGCCCTATTTTTTATATTTTTGGTGTCAAGGATACACTGGGGATTTAACCTAGGGGCATTCTACTTTCCAGCTACACACTCAGCCCATTTTATTTTATTTTTATATACTTTCTTGTAACTAGAAATTTAACTGAGGGGCATTCTACTTCCAAACTTAACCCCAGCCCTTTTTATTTTTTATTTTGAAACTTAGCATGTCCCACTAACACTAAGTTGCTGAGGCTGACCTTGAACCTATGATTCTCCTTTCTTTTTTTTTTCTTTTTTTTTTTTTTTTTTTTTTTTGTGGGTCTGGGGATGGAACCCAGGGGCTTTTGACCTCCAAGCTACACCCCCTGCCCTATTTTTTATTCTTTATTTTGAAACAGGGTCTCACTAAGTTGCAGAGAGCCTCACTGAGTAGCTAAGGCTGTCTGCGAACCGCAATCCTCCAGTCTCAGCCTCCCGAATGCTGGGATTACAAGCGTGCGTCACCACGCCCGGCTTGATTCTCCTTTCTTACTCTCCCAACTACTGGGATTACAGGCACACATTGCTGGTTGGCTAAAGTTTTATTTTTGATAGCCATGGTCTCTTGAAGCTTCATTTTCTCTGATTGATTTTTTAAAATACATATATTTAAAATCATAGGGAAAAGATGACTGATTATTTTATTCGTTTAATGTTTTAAGCTAGAGAATTACTGCTGTCATTTTTCCCCTTTGAGGATCAAACCTAGGACCTCATGCATGCTAGACAAGTACTCTACCAGTGAACTACATTTCCAAACTTTTTTTTTTTTTTTTTTGCGGGTCTGGAGATGGAACCCAGGGGCATTCAACCTCCGAGCTACACCCGCTGCCCTATTTTTTATTCTTTATTTTGAAACCGGGTCTCACTGAGTTGCAGAGGGCCTCACTAAGTAGCTGAGACTGTCCGCGAACCGCGATCCTCCGGTCTCAGCCTCCCGAATGCTGAGATTACAAGCATGCGCCACCACGCCCGGCAACATTCCCAATCTTTACTTTATCTTCTTGCATTTTTATATTCACTGTTCTGTTCAGCACTTTATTTCTTCTTTTCAGTGACAAATAAGTGAATTTTTAAAATTAAGATAATAAGTTTTATAATAGAAGGTGATAAAGCTAAATTTATCTTAACTGAGCTCTAAATGGACACTTCTGGGGAGCATTTTGGTATTTCTAAAATTGCTAAGCCAGCCGGGCATGGTGGCACACGCTTGTAATCCCCGCACTTGGGAGGCGGAGACAGGAGTATTGCACTGGTTCGAAGCCAGCCGCTGGCTTAAGAGACCCTGTTTCCAAATAAAAATATAAAAATAGGGTTGGGAGTGTAGCCCAGAAGTAGAAGGGCTTCCAGGAACCCCAATACCACCAAAAAAAAAAAAAAAATTGCTAAGCCAATTTAAAATATTTCTAATAATGATGAGTGAGAAGAGTTATTTTCCTTGTGGCTGCTGGAAAAAATCAAAACTTGTTGTCATACTCTTTCTGAAGTATAACAGTCCATAGTCCCTTAGAATTATAGAATCTTCTTTTCTTCTTTGAGCTTAAGTTTCACAAAGAAAGATTTCTGCTTCAGGATTTGTCTTCCAGTTCTGTGTTTCAGATTTTGTATTCTTGTCCTAGGATTTATCGAGGAGCATTATGGATCCTGGGAGAATACTGCAGTACCAAGGAAGACATTCAAAGTGTGATGACAGAAGTCCGCAGGTCCCTTGGGGAGGTAAGTTTTATTTTAGGTAATCCTGCTTTAGGAAAATTTGATGAGCTGTGCATGTAGCTCAGTGATAGACTACTTGCCTAGCATACATGAGGCCCTGAGTTTGATTCCCCAGCACCAGCATGACCAAAAAAAAAAACGAATGCCTTATAGTAAGAATGACTACAATATTTATATTCTAAACTAACAGCATTTCTACATCTAATAAGCATTTTTGTAGAACACCTGGGTTATACTCTTGGTTCTGCCAATCATTAGCTTTGAGACTGTGAATATAATATGTTCCTTAACTGATTGGACTTCAATTTTTTATATATAAATTTAAAAAATTAAAATTGATAATGATTAAAGTGAGAATTCAAACTCAGCAATGTCCAACTCCAAAGCCCCTGTTTTCCCCACATTACAATATCCTGGGAAGGAAAGCAGAGTTCCAAATTTAAAAAAATTCCACTGAGAGGATGTCTTCTTTTTCTAAATAATTGACTATTGAAATGTACTTTTGTGCCAGGCTTGATGGCGCACACTTGTAATCCCCGCATTTGGGAGGCAGAGACCAGAGGATTGCAGTTCATGGACAGCCTCAGCTACTTAGCGAGGCCCTTTGCAACTCAGTAACTCTGTTTCAAAAATAAAAAGACCAAAAACAAGGGCTGGGGGTGTAGCTCAGAGGTACAATGCCTCTGGGTTCCATCCCCAGTGCCCCCCCCCCCAAATGTACTTTTGCTTGCTATTGATATTATTGCTAAACTGATGTTTCCAATTTTAGATCCCAATTGTAGAGTCAGAAATAAAGAAAGAAGCTGGTGAATTAAAACCTGAAGAAGAAATAACTGTTGGACCAGTTCAGAAATTGGTTACTGAAATGGGTACCTATGCAACTCAGAGTGCCCTCAGCAGTTCTAGACCCACCAAGAAAGAGGAAGACAGGTAACTGAAGAACTGCCAGCTAAACTACTTGTATAACTCTTGGTTACAATACAGTCACTTGATTTCTCTTCTTAGTTTGTTTTTGTGATCACAGTTTAAAAATCTTTGTATGTAAAGTACTTGAAAAGAAGCCAGGCATGGTGGCACACTCTTGTAATCCCAGCATTTGGGAGGCTGAGACAGGAGGGTGGTGGTTCATGGACAACCTCAGCTACCAAGTGAGGCCCTTTACAACCCAGTGAGACAGTTTCAAAATAAAGACTAAAAAATAGGGCTAGGGGTGTAGCTCAGAGGTAGAATGCCCCTGGGTTCTATCCCCAGTGCTGCAAAAAATAAAAAATAAAAAAAATAAAGTAATTGAAAAGAGAGAGATATTTAAGTCCCCCTCCCCAGGAATTATGTCAGCAGTTTTTTGTTGTTGTTGTTTTTTATTTTGGTTTTTCTTTAGGTGGTACTGGGGTTCCTGGAAACCCTTCTACCTCTGGGCTACACTCCCAAACCCATATTTATATTTTTATGTGGAAAGAGGGTCTCTTAAGCCAGCAAGGCTGGCTTTGAACCTGCGCGATCCTCCTGTCTCCGCCTCCCAAGCGCAGGGATTACAAGCGTGTGCCGCCACTCCTGGCATATCAGCAGTTTTAATCTTTTGCTTTTTCCATCTGTTTTCAGTGAAGTAACTTTTACTTATTTTTTATTTATTTATTTATTTATTTATTTATTTATTTATTTATTTATTTATTTATTGGTGGTACTGGGGGTGGAACCTAGAGGCTTTTTACCTCCAGGCTATACTCCCAGACCTTTTTTATATTTTATTTGGGTCTCACTAAGTTGTTGAAAACCTCACTAAGTAGCTGAGGCTGGCTTCGAACCCATGCGATCCTCCCATCTCAGCCTCCCAAGCGTGGGGATTACAAGCATGCGCCACCACGCCCGGCTGAAGTAACTTTTATTTAAACTAAAGTTATTTCACTCACATAAAAATGCCAAGTCAAGCCGGGCTTTGTGGTGCATTCTTGTAATCCCAGCATTCAGGAGGCTGAGACCTAAGGATCACGGTTTGCAGACAGACGCCGCTACTTAGTGAAGCCCTTCGCAACTCAGTGAGACCCTGTTTCATAAATGAAAAGACTAAAAAATAGATCTGGGGGTGTAGCTCGGAGGTTGAATGCCCCTGGGTTCCATCCCTGGTACCACGAGAGGGGGGGGCGGAGGGAAAGAAAGATGCTAAGTCAAGGTAAATGTGCTCATATTTGAATTTGGTTGCCTATTAGCATCTGGAAAATTTTTGGAAGATCCTCTTCCTCCTCTACTTTGTATTTTCTCCTTCCTCTTCCTCTTCCTCCTCTTTCTTCTCTATTTTTTCATCTTCCTTTTCTTCTTGCAGTGCTGACAGATCACCCCAGGTCTTGTGCATGCTAGGCAAGTGCTCTGTCACTGACCTACACCTCAGTCCAAGATATTTCATCTATTTGACAGAATAACACTTTGATGTTTTCTTCTTTATTTTGTTATCCATTTTTATCTTCTTTTGTTTTGTTTGTGGCACTGGGAATCGAATCTAGAGGCATTCTACTTTTGAGCTATACTCCCAGACCAATTTTATTTCTTATTTGGAAACAGTCTCACTAGGTTGCTGAGCGCCTCACTAAATTGCTGAGGCTGTCCTTGAACCTGCAATCCTCCTGTCTCCGCCTCCCAAATACTAGGATTACAAGTATGTACCACTATGCTTGGCTTTCCATTTTAATTTTGAAGATAATGAAAATGATGCCTGAAATTTTATTGCATACTTACTATGTAGTAGGCATTGTGCTAAGTAGTTTATCTCTTATAGTTTTTGACAACAACCCTTTGAAATAAGAGTGTATCACCTCCATTTGACAGAAGAGGAATTTGAGACCTAGAGAAGTTGTAAATTACCATTAAATAAATAGGTAAACTGGGATTTGCAAGTGTCTCATTAGCTTCAATACATATACACGGAAACTGTTTTTTTCTTTCTACTATTTGGTCTTGAGTCATTTGAAGTATAAAAGTTATGTATTTTCCCTTTTTTTTCCTTTTTTTTTTTTTTCTTTTTGAGCTAAAGAAGGAGTTAACTAAGGTCCTTATCACTAAAAGATGGTGGTGAGCTTGGTGTATGTGATTCAGTCATACAGAAGCTGTTTGCTTCTTCAGAGGTTGATGGGTCTCATCTTCCCTGATTGCTTTGCAGACCTCCCCTGAGAGGATTCCTTCTGGATGGAGATTTCTTTGTTGCTGCCTCCCTTGCCACTACTCTGACTAAGATTGCATTGCGCTATGTAGCTTTGGTTCAGGAGAAGAAAAAACAAAATGTAAGTTTATTTATTCTACATTTTCTCAAATTGATTGTTTAGCACCTCATATATGTATTCAAAAAATAATGCTTACGTTCCTGTCATAAAATAATACCTTGTGTTTAGTACAGTGGAGGAAATATTAGGATTTATGAAGTCACTTCTGTTTGCTAAGATTAGTCAAGGACTAGTGAAGGAAATGCCTTCTCTTTAGCATCTTTATCTAGTCACTCATTATTATATTATAAGAAGTATCTTAGATGATTCTTATCTAGAGTTTATATTTTATCACAGCTTCTGACCATTCTGATCATAGGGCTGGGTATGTAGCTCGGAGGTAGAATGCCCCTGGGTTCCATTCCCAGTACCGCAAAAAAAGGGGAGAAAAAGAAAGAAGATGACTTCGAATAGCAGGCCAAACAATATGGATGTCAGTATGAAGAATGAGGAAAGTCACTAAAGGCTTAGGCATGGAGAGTGAAATACTTGATGGAGTACAAAATTAAGACAGTAGTAAATGATCACCAATAATGTGACAACTTGACATTATGTGCCTCCTATAGTTAGGATCGTGGCTTAAAGTGTGGAACGTCCTTTATATTAAAAAAGATGGTCTGGGTTCTTTTAAAAAGTTGGCATGACTAAAAATAAACCAACAGGCAGGAAATTGATCTAGATTAGAAGAATAAAGAAAATAATAGCCAAATAAAATGAATGAAGTTGATCCTGGACTTAAGAAAGTAAAATTGGTTTTATTAGAAACTGTCATAATTCCTAGGGGATAAATGCTAGTGTATTATTAGGTGAAAGTCGTAATAAGAAATGTAGTCAGCCCCCCAAAGTAACTATATTACATATGAGAGAATAAGAAAGCAAATATGGCAAAATGTCAATAAAGGTAAAGTGTTTTTATTCACTCATTCTATAGTTGGGATTGAAAGGAAAACCATTAAAAAGCCACTGTCATTTTTCAACTATGGGTTAATAGAAGTCTTAGAAAGTGGCAGTTAGGATAAAAAAAGGAAGAAGGATGCAGAAAAAAAGATTGAGGTAAAATAGAAAGGATCTAAAGTCTTACTCAAGTGAAATGAAAAGTGAGGTGTATTTTTTGAATTATGAGTTAAAATAAAGTGACATTGTTGCAATGGGAGAATCAGTGCAATAACCAGTTTCTCTGCTTTTCTAGTCTTTTGTTGCTGAGGCTATGTTGCTCATGGCAACTATTCTTCATTTGGGAAAATCTACTCTTCCTAAGAAGCCAATTACTGATGATGATGTAGACCGAATTTCCTTGTGTCTCAAGGTCTTGTCTGAATGCTCACCTTTAATGAATGACATTTTTAATAAGGAATGCAGACAGTCCCTTTCTCACATGTTATCTGCCAAACTTGAAGAAGAAAAACTGTCCCAGAAGGTATATATGATAAGGCCATAAAAGTACTTTGTGGGTTTTTAAAGTTTGTTGATTTTTTTCAGCCCCTATAAAGGCCTGTAAAAAACTATCTTTCCATAAAAAAGAAATGTGTATTATTTCTTCAACACAGAAAGAATCTGAAAAGAGGAATGTGACAGTACAGCCTGATGACCCGATTTCCTTCATGCAACTAACTGCTAAAAATGAAATGAACTGCAAAGAAGATCAGTTTCAGCTGAGCTTGTTGGCAGCAATGGGTAACACACAGAGGAAAGAGGCCTCAGATCCCCTGGCATCTAAACTTAACAAGGTAACAAAATATCAAAGATACTGTAAGTTATTTAAGTTGGCTACTTAAAAAAGTAGTGATCATTGAGAGGCTGGGACAGAAGGATCACAGATTCAAGGCCAGCCTTAGCAAATTAGTGAGACCTTGTTTCAACATAAAAGGGCTGGAGATGTGGCTCAGTGGTAGAGAAGCCCCTCGGTTTAATCTCCAGTATCAAAATAAAACAAAACTGTAGTCATCAAAAAGTTGCTGGTGCTGTTGTAAAAGGAAAAAATAGCTAGTCTTTTCATGTGTGGCTTTTTGGAGGAATGTCTGTTCAAGTCATTTGTTCAAGGCAAATTTTTTTGTTTGACTTGCAAAAATTTTTATGTATTCTAGATATTAACCCCTTATTCAATTTGTAGATTATTTTCTCCCATTCTGTGTTTGTATGTTTGTTTTTAACTATTAAACCAGGATGGATTTATTACCTCCACTGGTAAGCAGTAGATTAAGTCATTGAATATTCTGTTGTCCTGAATACTTATGCAAATTTTGTTGTTACAGAGATTTTACCATATTCTTTAAAGAAATTGTATTTACCTCCTGAAGAACTGCATTGCCAAGTTTTGGAGGGGAAATAGAATAATTTAAGTCTACAATTTTCTTTTTTTTTATTGGTGCACTGTATTCATACATCATAGTGGGATACAAACTTTTGTAGACATACATGCACACATCGCCCAGTCAGCCCCCACCCGATCCCCACCCCATTCTCTCCCCATTCCTCCCTCCCATGCTTGGCTTAGTGGTTGACATCTAGTATTATAGCAATTTATCCAAACTTAAAAATGATAATCTCACATAACAGTTTCATTTGTCTGATACCAAGCTTTTGATGACTTAAAGATAACATTTCAATATTTCTTTTTACTTTCTTTCTTACCAGAGAATATTTTTTTCTATTTTTTTAGGTGAAACTATCATATATTTATATATTTATTTTTCAGAAAAAAAACTCTATCCTAATATGTAATATGGACTTTAGATACCCACAACGATCTTGAAAAAGAACAAAGCTAGAAGATATATATTATCTGATTTCAAACCATATAAAGCTACAATAATTGAAACAGTGTAGTACTATTCTAAAGGCAGATATGTAAACCATTGGAGTTAAATACAAGCCTAGAGCTAAATTCTTCCCTATATTGTCAAGTTATTTTTGACAAGGTTTCCACGAACATTTGGTGGTGGAAATGATAATCTTTTAACTAAATATTGTTAAAAAAATAATAATTACATGGAAAAGAATAAAATTGGACCCTTACCTAATCCCATATACAAATATTAACTCAAAATAGAAAAAAGACCTAAATATAAATCTTAAGACTATAAACTTTTAGGAGAAAATCTGGGTCATAAAACCTCACAACATTGAAATTGGCAGTGATTTCTTGGTTATGATTTCAATGACACAGGCAACAGAGGAGTATACAGACTCCGTAAAAAATAAAAAAATAAAAAATTGTATATCCAAAGACAATGTAAACAGAGTTAACAGTTACTAATAGAATGGGATAAAATATTTCCAATTGCTATATCTGAAGGTATATTAATATTCCAACTAGAAATCCTAAAAATTAACAACAATAAAGGCAAACAATACCATTTAGAGATAGCTAAAAGACTAACATAAATAATGAATCTCCACAGATAACCAATCTTAATTGTCTGTTGGATGGAAACTCTTGTTTCTCTGGTTCTGGTGTGTGTTACCTATTTCTTCTTTGTAGTTAATCTCTTTGAGTATTTTCTCTAGCGCTGGTTTTGAAGACATAAATTCCTTCAGTTTCTGTTTGTCATGGAAGCTTCTTATTTCTCCATCTAATTTGATAGAAAGTTTTGCTGGGTAGGAAATTTTTGGCTGGAAGTTGTTTTCTTTCAGAGTTTGGAATATGTTACTCCAAGCCCTTCTGGCTCTCATGACTTGGTTTGGGAAGTCTGGAGTGATTCTAATTGGTTTTCCTCTGAATGTCACTTGGCCCTTTGTTTTTGTTGCCTTTAAGATTCTCTGCTTGGCTTCCACATTGGTCATTTTGACAATTATGTGGCGTGGGGATCCTCTTCTCTGATCCTATCTGAAGGGAGCTCTATAGGTTTCCTGGACCTGTGTATCAACCTCTTGCTCTATGTTTGGAAAATTTTCTGCTATTACTTCCTTGAAGAGATTGTTGATCCCTTTGGTTTCACTTTCTTTTCCCTCCTCTAATCCAATTATTCTTAGGTTAGCTCTCTTAAAATGGGCCCATATTTCTTCAATATCAGATTCCTGCTATTGGATATTTTTTTCTAGATTAGAAACTATGAGTTCATTTTTGGAATGATCATCTTCTAAGAGCGAGATTCTGTTCTCCATGTGTTCTAATCGGTTGTTTGTGCTTTGAATTGAGGCCTTTACTTCATTAATTGCATCCTTTATCTCTTTTTGGCTCTCTCTGAGTTCTTTTCGAAGCACCTCTATTATTTCTACAGTTATTTTCCTGATTTGATCTTCTAGAAATCTCTGATTTTCTGTTTTATCGGGTTCTGATGTTGTGGGGTTGTGGGCATTCATTGCTCCAGTATTATTCCTCTTTCCCATGATTTAGGAAGTTTGTGCCTTCTCTGGGTTCTTCCCTTAGGTCACTATGACTTCACTTAAGGTGTTCTGGATCTTGAGTCAGTAGTATCTCAGACCTCACTACTCCTTTACTGGATTGTATCACAAAGTCTCCGACCCAGAGAGTTAATAGAGGCTGCTTTAGACTGTGTGCGGTGCCAGGTTGCACGTTCTCCTATGGTGTGATATCTCTGCCACTGCCCCTCCCCCACTGGGTCAAGTCCCAGGGAGTACAGTACTGGGATTTCTCCTCTGTGGCCCGCAATTTGACTCACTGTTCTTTAGTACACAGATGTAGCTGTGCTGGACATGGTGAATTCGCTGCTGCTGCCGCCGCCGCCGGTGGCAATATGGCGCTGCTGCTACGCCCTCGGCCGTGAGGCTGGCGTATTTCTTCTTGGTTTTGATTTCCACTCTGAATCCCTGCGGCGTGTGCTGAGCTCAGCCACTGGGAGCTTTAGATGCTCCCTGCGCCGAGAGATCCCGCCTGGCTGTTCCTCAGTGGCTCACCTCGGCTTGCTGTAGCCGTCCGGTGAATTCGCTGCTGTCGCTGGCAGTATGGCGCTGCTGCCGCGTCCTCGGGCGTGAGGCCGGTGTATCTCCTCTGTGGCTCTGAGCTCTGTTCTCAGTCCACTTTCTCTCTGGAGCCTGCTGATTTTTTTGTTTCTCTAGTGATGGTATTTTCTGGCTATGAAAGGCGCTGATTTTGTGTTAATGGAGATTGGTTGTTAGCGGGGCTCTTAAGCCCCGCTTTTCTTGGTCGCCATCTTCCTACAATTTTCTTATTAAATCCTTGATACCATTTTATGCTATTTTTGTGGCTTGTGATATTTATGTATTTACTTTTTAAATTTTTTATTGTAGTATTGTAGTCCTACATCTTAATGGGGTACAAGATGGTAGAGGCATACATGCACACATCACTCCATTCCCTCCCCCCATCCTTCTCATGTTTGGCTTAGTGATTGACATTGATATGTTTGTTAATGTGCATCATGTGCATTAGGGAATTTCCCTCTTTCCCCTTTCATCCTCTCAGTTAGGTTGCCTTATTTGCTCATCTATAATATCTCTTTTTTCTAGAGTTTCTCCTGTGACCCATTTGTTCCTAGCTTCTGCATAATAGGGGGAGCATCTGATTTCTTGTTTTTTGTGACTGACTAATCTCACTTAGCAAAATGTTCTCCAGTGCCATCCATTTCCCTGTATATGACATAATTGTGTTTTTCTTTATGGCTGAATAAAATTTCATTGTGTACATATCCCACAGTTTTGTAATCCACTCATCTGTTGATGGACATCTTAGTTGGTTCCATAGTTTGGCAATGGTGAATTATGCAGCTATGAACATAGATACACATGCATTAGTTTGGTAGTTCAGTTTCTTTTGGGTAGATACCCAGAAGTGGTATTGCTGGATCAAATGGTAGATTTGTTCCCATTCTTCTGAGGATTCTCCATAGTGTTTTCCAAAGTGGTTGCACTAATTTGCAATCCCACCAACAATGTCTTAGAGTTCCCACTTCTCCACATCCTCACTAGCATTTGTTGTTTGTGTTTTTAATGATTGCCATTCTAGTTGGAGTTAAGTAAAATCTCAGGCTAGTTTTAATTTGTATCTCTCTGATTGCTAATGATGTTGAGCATTTTTTCATGCATTTATTGGCCATTTGAATTTCTTCTTTCATGAAGTGTCTCTTTAGTTCACTTGCTCATTTTGTGATTGGGTTATTTGTTTTCTTAGTGTTGAGTTTCTTGAGTTCTCTGTATTCTAGATATTAGTCCTCTTTCAGAAGAGTAGGTGGCAAAAATCTCCCATTCTTTGGTTTTATTTTTCTTTTAACTCTGTTAGTATCCTTTAATGCACAGAAGTTTCAAATTGATCTGTTTTTACCTTAGTTGCCTATCTTTTTACATTTTTTTTTAAGTACTATCCTTTGGATGTTTTTAAAATTTTAGAGAGAAGCATTTTAAGTTTTTTCTTTGTGGCAGTACAGGCATGTCTTGCTATTATGATCTGTTCAGTTATTGAGCTTGGGTAGCAGAGACTATCATTTTCTCTTAACTTCATTTGGTTTCTAAGTTTCAGAATGCAAGTTGTGAACTCGGCTACCTATCCAGGCATTTAACTGAAAAATGTATTTAAATGCTAAGTATCTACTTGCTAAGTTGACATTGTTTAATGCATTTTCTAAACATACTTAACATCTTTTTACTACTGAACTAGTAGCCAAAATATAAAATACTATATACTGAGCTAATGAACTTAAAAAACAATAGATGAACTGGGGGTGTAGCTCAGTGGTTGGGCATATGCTTAGCATCTATGAGGCCTTATGTTCAATTCCCAGTAACAAAACAAAACCAATAGATGCCTGGGTATCATTTTTTACGTTAGGGAGCTCTTTGTTCGGGACTTTTTTGTTTTTATATTGGTGGTTGTTTTGGGTTTTTTGGTGTTTTTTGGTTTTTTGGCTTTGGTATTAGGGATTGAATTGATGAACATTCTACCTCCAAGCTGCACCCTCAGCCCTTTTGGCTTTTTATTTTGAAACGTGTCTTGCTAAGTTGCTGAAGGTCTGGCTTAGTTGCCAAGGCTGGCCTCAAACCTGAGATGGTCTTGTCTCAGCCTCACAAGTACTGGGATTACAAGCATGTGCCACCATACCCAGCTTGAATTAGTTTTAAATTCTATGTTGTTTGAATAACTTTTTAAGCTCTAGAATCTGTTGCTTATAATTGTCCCAGGTTCAAATTTCATTTCTGCATTACAAAACAATTTTATTAAACCTATCTGAAAATGACTTTTCTAATCTAAGTGTCTCTGTTAATTATCAGATTTAAGTGTCTCTGTTAATTATCAGATTTAATCATTTTGTCAGACTGTTTGGTTGAATTGTATCTCATTTTATTATGTTTTATTTTTGCTCTGACAGGTTACCCAATTGACAGGTTTCTCAGATCCTGTGTATGCTGAAGCTTATGTTCATGTCAACCAATATGATATCGTACTGGATGTACTCGTTGTCAACCAAACTAGTGACACTTTACAGAATTGCACATTAGAGTTAGCTACTCTAGGTAAGGAAATTTATTATAAAAGAAACATTTCAGTATAAGAATTTTCTTGAGCCCTGTGTGATATTTGGAATCAAGGTTTAGTTTTATATTTAAGTTAGTCTCCAACTCCAGGTTTTGTTTTTGCAGTACGGAGATTTAAGCCCTATATTTTATTCTTGTTTTGAAACAGGGTCTCACTGAGTTGCGGAGGGTCTCACTAAGTAACTGAGGCTAACTGAGAACCGCAATCCTCCTGTCTTAGCCTCCCAAGTACTGGGATTACAAACATGCACACACCACACCTGGCTCAACTCCAACCTTGTCTTGTTGATGTGCTATGACACTTGGCACATTTGAATAGGTTCAATTCTGAGTTTGATTCAATAAATGTCAGTTTTGGCTGAGCGTGGTGGTGCATGCTTGTAATCCCAGTACTTGGGAGGATGAGACAGAAGAATTGCAGGTTTGTAGCCAGCCTCAACTACATAGTGAGGCCCTCCATAACTTAGTGATAAAAAATAGGGATGGGGGTGTAGGTCAGAGGTAGAACACCCCTAGGTTCAATTCTCAGTACTGCAAAAAAAAAGGTCAATTTTGCTAGATATAAGAGATTTTTTAAGTGACAGATTTACTAGGTATCTCGCACTTAGTTAAATTTTAGTTGCTTTAGTACAGAATGAGTTATTTTCAGAATCCATACTATTACCTATCTCATGTGGCCAAAGTAATCATTATTACTTTTAGCAACATGTGATGTCTCTTTTCTTAACAAAGAGACATGAATCAGACTTTTTGATCACTTCTACATTTGGTTTTTATTTTTTTATTTTTATTTGTTTTGAAGATTTAAAGAAGTTTATTAGAAAGATAGAAATACAGAAAATAGAAATATTTCATCACCCCCCAAAATGGCATGGGGGGTGATGAAATGAATACATCCTATTTTTTATATTTATTTATTTTTATTTTATTTATTTATTTATTTATTTATTTATTTATTTATTTTTGTGGTACTGGGGGTGGAACCCAGGGGCTTTTCTACCTCTAGGGTATACTCCCAGACCTATTTTCTATTTTATTTGGAAACAGGGTCTCACTAAGTTGCTGAGAGCCTCACTAAGTAGCTGAGGCCCGCTTCGAACCTGCGTGATCCTCCTGTCTCAGCCTCCCAAGCGCGGGGATTACAAGCATGCGTCACCACGCCCAGCCTACATCTGGTTTTTAAAATGTAAGTTATGTATAGGAATAGTACACTACTCCTAGAAAACTCCATATGTCTTACTAAAGAGTTAAGGAACTTCAGAATATCAAGAGAAAAACATTTTTTGTCCTGTTTTCTTCAGCATAACTTGATGCCTATCTACAATGAACTATCTCTAAGAATTTAAGTCTTGCCGGGCATGGTGGCGCACACTTGTAATCCCCGCGCTTGGGAGGCAGAGACAGGTGGATCATGCAGGTTCGAAGCCAGCCTGCTGGCTTAAGAGACCGTTTCCAAATGAAAATATAAAATGGGTCTGAGAGTGTAGCCTGGAGGTAGAAAGGTTTCCAGGAACCCCAGTACCACAAAAAAAAGAAAAGAATTTAAGTCTTTTTACAGATTTTTTTTATTGTTTGTTATAATGGAGTATAGAATTTAAGACCTAATCTTTTTTGAGAAGTTATAATTCACTCATTGAAATAAGATGATATACTTAAATTACCCCTCCACACATATAAATTAAACATAGAATTACTCTGAGATGCCTGTTATCTTTTTTTTAAATGTATAGATTGATACAAGTAATAAATAATAATGATACTAAATAATTTCTTCATTGTTGTCCTCCTGGTAGTTGAATCATAGTCTTTTCATATTCCTAATTTCCCTAGAAACTGTTAAGTTGTATACCACTTCATGTTTTTGTTTTTGTTTTGTGTTTGTTTTTGGGTTGTTTGTTTGTTTGTTTGTTTTGTGGGTATGCGGATGAAACCCAGGGGCATTTGACTTCCAAACTACACCCCCAGCCCTATTTTTTTATTCTTTATTTTGAAACAGCATCTCACTAAGTTGCAGAGGGCCTCACTAAGTAGCTGAGACTGTCCACGAACCGCGATCCTCCAGTGTCAGCCTCCCAATTGCTTGGATTACAAGCCTGTGCCATCACGCCTGACTTTGTGTTTTTGTTTTTTTTTAACCACGTCCAAACTTTTTTCTTCTCTAGGTGATCTGAAACTTGTGGAAAAGCCATCTCCTTTAACTCTTGCTCCTCATGATTTCGCAAATATTAAAGCTAATGTGAAAGTAGCATCAACAGAAAATGGAATAATTTTTGGTAATATAGGTAAGGTACTATTTTATGGCATATGTTATTTGATTATTTTTTACTAAAGAATTTCTATAGTGAGTAGCTGTGGACATGCTTAAGGACAGGACTTGAATCCACTTATCATTTATAGGGCACTTTGTGGTACCAAGCATTGTAATGTGTTCTAAGTACAGAAATGAACCAGATAGCATCTGTTCTCAAGAAACCTCCAGGCAAATGGAGAAATAAATAGGGAAATAATTAGAATATAATATTATAAGGGTTTGTTGATATACTTTGTGCTCTTGGATCATACAAAAAAATACTATGAAAAGCTTTATAAAGGAAGAGGGTGTATTATCAAAGGAAAACATTTGAAATGAATCTAAAATTTAAATAGGTACTTATGGCCAGACACACAGAGGTATTTCAGATCTAGGGATTAGTTTTTACAGAGGCATTCAGTTAATAAGCATATTTTCTAGCAATTCTATCATAGAAATAAGGCTACCATAGCAAGGGAAAAATGATGTGTTCAGATAGCTTATAATTGAGTAAAGGAAAGCAGATATGCAAAATAGTGCAATACATAATGGTAAGCACTTTAACAGAAGTCTGTACTAGTGAGCTGGGAGTCCAGATAGGAATTTAGCTAATTTTCTGAGTGGTGGAGGATTGGAGGGAAAGGTTAGAAAAGACTTCATGGAGGGGTTAATATTTGAGGAGGGTTTTATTTTTTCTTTCTTTCTTTTTTTTTTTTTTTTTTCCCAGTACTGGGGGTGGAAGCTAGAGGTACTTTAACCTCTGAGTTATACCCCAAGCCCTATTTTTTATTCTTTACTTTGAAACAGGGTCTCACTAAATTGTGGAGGGCCTCCCTAAGTAGCTGAGGCTGGCCACAAACCATGATCCTCCTGTCTCAGCCTCCCAAGTACTGTGTGTGCCACCGGGCCTGTCTTGAGGAGGGTTTTAAAAGATCAGTGTTCTGCAGATAAGGTTGTAGCTTCAACAAGTCATCTATTTTGTTCAGCTCTTCTTTCCTTTGAACCATTAATTCCCTTGATTTAAGCCTTCTGTCATCTCACTTGGGCTTCTGCTAGATATTGCAGGAGAACAGTAATGTTAAAGGTTTGGTCAGAGTAAGAGGAACCTACAAAGGAATCTGAAGTGTGGTTACAGAAGTAAGGAAAAAGATCTGTAAAAAAAAAAGTTTTTGAAGTTTCAAGAGACCAAGTAAAATGAATCTGAAAGAGGAATCCTTTGGATTTGTCAGTCAGTAATCTTAAAATAACCTGTGGATGTTTTGGGCAAAGGTGGTGGGTTGAAGACTACATAGGAGTTAAAAATACAAAAAATAGTGTAGATTATTCTGAGTGTAAGATCTTGCTTTGATAGGAGTAAGAGAGGGCAGTAGCCAGAAAAGAAGGCAAGGATGGGGTAGGACTTATTTTTTTTTAAGAAAAGAGCCCCTTGATATGTGTATGTGCTGTAGGGAAGAAAGCTGATAGTGAAGGTAAAGACATCAGAGATGGTAACTGATGGAGGGAGTCCTGAGCCAAGCAAGGATCACAGATGGCAGGAAGGTCAGTCTTGAAGAAGAACTCAGAACTTCTCTGATAGGAAAGGGAAGGAAGCCAGAGTGAATTCTGAGAGAAATTTTTTTTTAATTTTTTTTATTGGTGCATTGAAAAACTTTTTTTTTTTTTTTTTTTTTTGTGGGTCTGGGGATGGAACCCAGGGGCATTTGACCTCCGAGCTACACCCCCTGCCCTATTTTTTATTCTTTATTTTGAAACCGGGTCTCACTGAGTTGCAGAGGGCCTCACTAAGTAGCTGAGGCTGTCCGCTAACCGTGATCCTCCGGTCTCAGCCTCCCTAATGCTGGGATTACAAGCGTGCGCCACCACGCCCGGCTTGAAAAACATTTTAGATATAATAAATTTATTTATTTATTATGTCTTGGTACTTTAAGTTTTCTCTGAAATTAGGAAGAGTTGGGGGATGTCAAGAAAAGAGGCTAGAAAGAGGAAAGCTAGACTCTAATCTTTTAAGTACCATGATTCAGTAGTGTTCATCCAAAAATATTATGGAAAAAATAAATGGGAACACTGTATTGCTTGTGTATCTGCTACAGTGCCTACCACACTACAACTACTTTATAAGCACACACTGAATTGAGTTATTTAACAAAAAAAGAGCATGCCCGAGTTTGAATCCTGACCTCACCACTTACCAGTTATGACCTTAAGCAGCCTACTTGGTTTCTCTGTGCTTTCCTTTCCTCTTGGCTAAGATGGGAAACTATGAGATAGGATTGATAGGAGTATCAGGTAGTGTCTATAAAGCCCCACACATAGTATTATATCAGTATTTGCTAAAACTATAATTACCTTTTGGATATACTAAGTTTTTATTGAAGTTTGCCCTTTTGATTGGGAATCTCTTTGTATATGTATATTGCAGTTTATGATGTCTCGGGAGCAGCAAGTGACAGAAATTGTGTGGTCCTCAGTGATATCCACATTGACATCATGGACTACATCCAGCCTGCAACTTGCACTGATGCTGAATTCCGTCAGATGTGGGCCGAATTTGAATGGGAAAACAAAGTTAGTCCTCTGTTCTTCTTAATCTTTCTTCCTTTTGACGAGGGTTGAGGGGTTCTCTGCTGAAATTAATCCCACTGAAAAATGTAAGATGTGAAATGCAAATAGTCTTTTTTATCTGTTCTTATAAATTGGCTTTAAGTAGAAATCATGCAAATAGTTTGATGATTTACTATTGTAAATGGATTAGAATAGCGATTCTATAATTAATGTGATTGATTAAAACATTATAGATAATAATATTCCATCCTGTCCATGTATAAATGATAATCTACCATTGAATCTAGTGTCTATAAAAAAGGCTTTTCTAAGTCTATGGACAACTTTTTTTTTTTTTTTTTTTTTTGGCAGGTCTGGGGATGGAACCCAGGGGCATTCGACCTCCAAGCTACACCTCCTTTATTTTATAAAAAAATAAAATATTTTGCCGGGCGTGGTGGTGCACACTTGTAATCCCCGCGCTTAGGAGGTGGAGACAGGAGGATCGCTGGCTTAAGAGACCCTGTTTCCACATAAAAATGTTAAAAAAAAAAAAAATAGGTCTGGGAGTGTAGCCTGGAGGTAGAAGGGCTTCCAGGAACCCCAGTACCACCAAAAAATAAAAATAAATAAAAATAAAATAAAATATTTTTTATTCTTTATTTTGAAACAGGGTCTCACTAAGTTGCAGAGAGCCTCACTAAGTAGCTAAGACTGTCTACAAACCGTGATCTTCCGGTCTCAGCCTCCTGAATGCTGGGATTACAAGTGTGCACCACCACACCCAACTTGAGGCTTAATTTTTATTAGAGCTATTCTGTGTACCTCTTTTTGACCTTCTGTGAAAATTATCACTATCAGAAAATACTGATACCAACCTATACATTGTTAGATTTTGTAGCTGTTTGCTTTTTTCTTGCCCACTCTTCCCCTACATAGTTGAAAGATAGTTCGATCGTTCTAATATGAAATACCAGTGATTTGCCAGGCGTAGCAGCTGGCACACGCTTGTAATCCCCGCGCTTGGGAGGTGGAGATGGGAGGATCGCGCAGACCCTATTTCCAAATTTTAAAAAGTATAAAAATAGGTCTGGGAGTGTAGCCCAGAGGTAGAAGGGTTTCCAGGAACCCCAGTACCACCAAAAAAAGAAAAAAGAAAGAAATACCAGTGATTCACAACTTTCTCTTTGTAGAAATATGATCTCCGCTTTATTTTTCTTCTCTACAGGTGACAGTTAACACCAATATGATTGATTTAAATGACTATTTACAGCACATATTAAAGTCAACTAACATGAAGTGCCTCACTCCAGAGAAGGTAAGATTTGACTGGGAAGTTCTTAAATCTGATAGAGAATAGTACAGTAGATTCCTGGCTCTCTTGTATTTCTTCTAGTGCATTTTTGTTATAATTCAGCATGAAAAAACAGTATCATTTTGGAATATCTAAAAGAAGTCATCATAGAATGTTTAAATCGGCTTACCTCTTTCTATTAGAATATATCATCCTACTTCTTCCTGGGACAGTGACCCAACTGAATAGTCAAATTCCTTTTTTCTTTTTGGTCTCTTCCTTGGGTAAGTTTCCAAAGTGGGCAGTCCTGCCCCAGAGAGGGTGCTGGAACTAAACATAGAGGCATTAAAAAAATGCAAATTTGTCACTATATTTATCTGTTTACTTGAAGAAGGTGGATTTCTAGGCAAGTGCTGAGCAGTTTGTTTTCTGAAAAGGGCAATAAGCCAAATAAGTTTGGAAACCTCTGAGATACAGGATTTTTTGTTCCAAAATTGTTTGTAATTTGGACTAGAAAATGTTCATAACTTCTGTGGACTCTGATTGTAGGTCAGAGTGTATTTGCTCAAGTTCAGTTGCTATGACTTTCTGTTACAGCTGTGAGTATATGAAAAAAGACTTGAAAGAAAGAAATGAAGCAGGGGCTCTAAGAAAGTTATTTTCTTTATCAAAATTTCTGTTAATGTTATAATACTTTAGCAATAAAAGAATATATACTGTCAGCTTAGGGGTGTATCTTGGTGGTAGAGAGCACTTGCCTAGTATGCAGGAGTCCCTAAAACAGCAAAATAAGAAAGAAGAAAGAATGTCTGCCGCTGAACAAGCAGCTGTTCATTTATTCAACAAATACTGAGTCCAACCAAAGTAATTTCTTTCTTCATGGAGCTTATCATCCAGTGCAGGAGGCAAACAAGTGAGTAAGCAGAGAATATATAAATACAAATTGGAATAAGTACTATTTTTATAAAGTCAAGTTTATTGAAGTATAATCCTCTGGTGTTAAGTACTGTTTACTACACACAGTAAAATTCACACTTTTTACACATAGTATTGACAGACTCATATGGTCCTGTAAGAACCACCACCACATTTATTTTTATTTTGAAATGGTCTCACTAGGTTGATAAGAGTCTTACTACTTGTTGAGGCTGTCCTCGTATCTTTGATCCTCCTGTCTCATCCTCCCCAATACTGGGATTACAAGCATGTGCTACCATGCCTGGCTGGACTATTTTAAATAATATAATTTACTTATGCTATTTGGTTTAGTTCTCTTGCAAACTATTGAATTTATCACATTTTTCTCCCAGGCCCTTTCTGGTTACTGTGGCTTCATGGCAGCCAACCTTTATGCTCGTTCCATATTTGGAGAAGATGCGCTTGCAAATGTCAGCATTGAGAAGCCAATTCACCAGGGACCAGATGCTGCTGTTACTGGCCACATAAGAATTCGTGCAAAAAGTCAGGTAACGATTCCTTTTAAAGAGAGCATCTCTGAACTAAACAAAAGAGGGAGAATTTCTCTTTCTTATTTCTGTAGATGATACTTTCTATCATACTTGTGTTTTATGTATTAGGGGTGTTTATGTGTGTATAGGATTTTCTGAATAAAAACATAACTTTTGCCTCACTAAAATGGTCCCCCTTTGGGCCTATCATTCTGGGATATTTGCATACAACTAGATTGTTTCCTGTGGGTTTTGGTGAAATGGGTTCTGTAATTTTTGAAAGCCAAGGTATAATAAATCTAATAATTTATAAATCTAGCACTAAACTGTACTCAACCCAGTAAAGTTTGGGGGAAGTCTATTTTATGTATCCTTGATTTTGTTTTTAATGTGTCATTGAATAGAAGGCTTAGCTCAGCTGAAATAACTTACTGGTTGTACATAGTTTGAATAACTGTAAGTATCTTCATTTTTCTTACAGGGAATGGCCTTAAGTCTTGGAGATAAAATCAACTTGTCTCAGAAGAAAACTAGTATATAAGAATAAACAAAAAGTCCTTGAAGCTTTACAGTTAAATTTAGGTATGGGCTTATTGGACTCCAACGTATTTTGTATTCTCATGCTTTATGTTATATAGAATCTGAGTTCATGCTAAATGCATTCCAGCCAATAATTTATAGCCTTCCCTTAAATCAAGATTAAGTTTAAAATTATAGTTTGTCTTTTGTCTTAACAATTCTGAATGCTGCCCTCAAAGTATAATGTTTCTCATATCTTCCAAGACTGTTTTCACAGTACAATAAACAGATCTATTCATAATTTTTGTCATTTTATAAATAAATAATTATATAATTTGAGTTATGTAGCAGTGGATTTTTTAGTTGGTTTATAAATTTCCATTATGAATTTAAAATACTGTTTAGATTGCTAATATATGCAGTGATATAAAATGAAACAGACCTTGATTGTTTTTTGCTTATGTAATGTTCTAACTTGATATCTTTAAAAGTCTTAATCATGTTCTAAAGATCTTTTCTCAGACTTAACTTCAGGGAGAAAACATGAAAATAACTTGTGCAAAAAGATCCATCTTTGAAGGATTTATTATGAACCTTGATTGAAATTAATATACTATTCTTAATTATACTCATTTACAATGGAGTAGGTAATTCAAAATAGACTTTTTAGTATTTAAATTTAGCTTTGGATGTTCTATGTTAGGAATTCAATTGGTTCAAGCCAGTTACTGAAGCGCTAGTAGGAGGTTTAACTAGAAGATTAAAAAATCTGTTCTAGGGGTGGGCACAGTGGCACACACCTGTAATTCCAGCTTCTCAGGAGGCTGAGGCAAGAGGATGGCAAGTTTGAGGTCTACATTGACAATTTAGCAGGGCCTCATCTCAAAATAAAAAATGTTTATCTGTGGCACTTATGTTATCTCAGTACTTGGAAGGCTATAACAAGAGCATCACAGGTTGGAGGTCACTTCATGAGACCCTGTTTTAAAATAAAAAATAAAAGCCAGCTGTGGTATCGCACACTTGTAATCCCAGTATTTGGGAGGCTGAGATGGGAGGATTGAGGTTTGAGGACAGCCTCAGCAACTTATTGAGAACTTGTTTCAAAATAAAGAATAAATGATAGGTCTTGGGATGTAACTCATGGGTAGAATGCCCCTGGGTTCCATTCCCAGTACTGCAAAAATAAAAAATAGGACTGGGGGTGCCGGGTGTTGTGGTGCACGCTTGTAATCCCAGTACTTGGGAGGCTGAGACAGAAGGATTCAGGTTCTTGGCAAGCCTCAGCTACTTAGTGAGGCCTTCCCCAACTTAGTGGGACTATGTTTCAAAATAAAGAATAAAAAATTGGGCTAGGAGTGTAGCTCAGGTAGAATGCCCCTGGGTTCAATCTCCAGCACCAAAAAGAAAAGAAAATAGGTCTGGGGGGTGTAACCCTATGTAGTCAGAGATAGACTCCCCTGAGTTCAATCCCCTTACCGCCCCACACACACACACACACACACAATGTTTTTAAATGGGCTCAGTCCCCAGGGGAGGGGCTGCTCTGTTGCTATCCTCGGCTTTAGCTCACTCCTCACCTTTCCCTCACTTTTCACTAGGGCTGGGCACTGTCATCCCCATCCAGGTGTGGTTGTGGGCTGAGTTTCCAAGTCTTTGTTGTCCTTTTGTCTCTGACCTTTACTGGAGGTGACCTCCATAGTCTAATCTTTTAATTAAATGGGAATTTATTTTTGCGGTACTGGAGGTGGAACCCGGGGGCTTTTCTACCTCAGGGCTATACTCCCAGACCTATTTTATATTTTATTTGGAAACAGCATCTCACTAAGTTGCTGAGAGCCTCACCAAGTAGTTGAGGCTGACTTCAAATCTGCGATCCTCCTGTCTCAGCCTCCCAAGCACTGGGATTTCAAGCTTGTGCCACCACACGCTGCTAATTTAGGAATTTAAACTGTTATTCTTTCTCTTCCATCTAGGACTTCCATCTACATGCCCTGTGAGTATGTAGATAAAGTCTGTGACTAGAGTAAACACGGCAACCTCCATTTCAGTAAGAATGGAATGATTGGGTGGGGGGCATGTAAGGAGCTTAATACCTTGAATGATTAAACTTGAAGGTGCTTGGCTGTTGCGGGGGACACTGGGGATTAAACCCAGGGATGTTTCTGCCTCTAGACTCCCAGTCCTGCTTTTATTTTTTACTTCAAAACAAGGTCTTCCTAAATTTTTGAGTCTAGCCTGGAACCTACCATCCCCCTGTCTTATCCTCTCACGTACTGGGATTACAGGCATGTACCACCTCACCCAATGGCACTTGTTTTTGTAATGAATATTCAACTACAGAACTCCAGGGCATTCACAGTGCCAGAATACAGACATCTTAGAGCCAGTGGCTTCAAGGAATTCAGGAAAGGGCTTGAATTGAGTCTAGGGGTGGAGAGTAAAGGAAGCAATGTAGCTTGTTTAGATTACATCATTTCCCAGACTCTGTTCTGTTGAATATTAGTTTCATTAGAGGTCATTAGCTACTCAGGAAAGAAAAGAATTCCATAGTAAATTTGAGGAAAGTGGTATCCTTCCTGTATTGGGGATCCATACTACATATTAGAATACTAAAGATTCTGAGAGTTCCTTAAGTAAAGAAATCAGATTAGGTTTGGTTATCCCAGAGCATTCTTCTTTTATTTTCTTTTATTTTTATTTTATTTTTGAGGTACTGGGGATTGAACCCAGGGATATTCTACCTCCAAACTACAACCCAGTCCTATTTTATTCTTTTATTTTGAAACAGGGTCTCACTAAGTTGCGGAGTACCTCACCAAGTAGCTGAGGCTGGCTGTGAACCTGCAATCCTCCTTTCTCAGCCTCCCAAGTACTGCGATTATAAATGTGAGCCACCACGCCCAGCTTCTAATTTTATTTGACCAGAAAATATTTTCTTCATAGAATACCTGTTTACTCATCATGTAAGGTAGTATACTCAACCAGTTTAAATTTTCAGGGAGGGCTTGGGATATAGCTCATTGGTAAGAGTGCTTGCTTAGAATGCTCAAGGCCCTGGGTTTGACCCCCAGCACCACAAAAAGAAAGAGATAAAGACCTTAAGGAATTACGCCTCTGTATGTCTTAGACTATGTCTCTGTTAATAACCTGAGAAAGTTAGCTGGGCATCATGGCACACACCCAATATTTAAGAGCAAAGAAAGGGGGATGGCAGATTCCAGGATAGCTTCAACAAGTTGCCAGACTCATCAACCTAGTGAAAGCCTGTTTCAGAACAAAATAATAGAAAGGGCTGAGAGTGTGGCTCAGAGGTAGAATGCCCCTGTGTTCAATCCCCAGCACTCTACACACAAAAAAAAATAATATCAGAAAATTGCCTGACATTTTCAGATCATTTTTGTTGGAATTAGATTATTTTGTTTGCCTCACATTGCCATGAATTTTTTCAAATTCATGAAGGAAAATAAAGAGAAAGACATTAATGCAGTTAATTGCAGTTGAAGGTATTTACTTTCTTAGCCCCCCTCCCCAACTAGGGGTTGAATTTAGGAATGCTTTACCACAGAGCTACATTCTCTCGTGTGTGTGTGTGTGTGTGTGTGTGTGTGTGTGTGTGTGTGTGTGTGTGTGTGTTACTGGGGATTAAACCACCCAGGGGCATTCTACGTCCAAGCTACATCTCCAGCACTTTTTATGTTTTAAAATAGGGTTCCCATTAGGATGCTGAGAGTCTCACTATACTCCTGAGTCTGTCCTCAAACCCATGATCCTCCTATCTCAGCCTCCCAACTACTAGTATTATAGACATATGTCACCATACCTGGCTTTATTTTCCATTTTTGAGAAAAGGTCTCACTAAATTCCTAAGGCTGACCTTGAACTTGGGGGTCCTCCTGCATCAGTCTCCTGAGTAGTTGAGATTATGGGCATGCACTGTCCATATCCGGCTGAGTTTTTTATTTTTTTGTGCTACTGGGGATCAAACCTAGCTTATGGTAGGAAAGCACTGTGGAACTGAGTCACATTCCCGGCCTCCTCATTAGTTTCTTCTTTTGTGCATGTAATGATTATTAACTGAAACAGATAGCAGCACTTTCAGAGAAACTCTGTACACTTTACCATCTCAGTTTGGATATAATATACGTTCTGCTCACACTATAAGATACCATGTAATAAGCCTGGTGTGTAGCACACGCTTGTAATCCCAGCATCTGGGAGGCTGAGACAGGAGGATCACTGTTCATGGACAGCCTCAGCTACTTAGGCCCTTTGCAACTCAGTGAGACCCTGTTTCAAAATAAAGAATAAAAAATAGGGCTGAGGGTATAGCTTGGAGGTAGAATGCCCCTGGGTTCCATCCCAAGTGCCACCAAAAATAATAACAATAGTAATAATAATAATAATAATAATAATAATAATACCATGTAATTAATTAGGGCTTAGCTGAGGATTTAATGTATTGAGTGAATAAACTTGTAAATCTTATGAGAAAATTAAATGACTAAATATTTCACTAATGTCATGACACTAGAGGGAGCTCAGTACATTTATTTTCATTTGAGGACTAGATGTGATTGAAGGTTTTTAGGGGGTTATTTTTGTTTTGTTTTGTTTTTTGGTGGTACTGAGGGTGAAACCCAGAGGTTTTCTACCTCTGGGCTATACTCCCAGACCTATTTTATACTTTATTTGGAAACAGGGTCTCACCAAGTTGCTGAGAGCCTCACTAAGTAGCTGAGGCTGGTTTTGAACCTGTGTGATCCTCCTGTCTCAGCCTCCCAAGCACGGGGATTACAAGAATTTGCCACCACCCTGGCTTGAAGGTGTTAAAAAGCAGGGTAATTTTTTTTTAATAGCAAGTTAACTCATAAACAAAAACAACAAAAAAAATACAGTTGTCCGATATATTAAAGCTGTTTACTTGCCTTGCTGATAGAAAAATTACCTTGCTTTTTCCTTCTATAAAGACAGCTTCAGACTTGAAGGTTGACTGTGAGATTTTGCTGCCCCTTGCCTGGGAGAGAGCCTCTCCCTGGATCTCAGTATACTCTCGTGTTTTCTCCCACTCTCAATTCCATTCTCTACCTCCAAATGTGGCTGACACCTCAGCTCTAAGGTTTAAATTCAAGACTTTAGATATTAAGAATTTGGAGAGGAAACATTTAAATAAAAGCCATGGGAAACATAGTGACTGACCTACCTCATTATTTTTTTCAGGATATGGGAAGTTTAATAAATTAAATTCAGAATCTTTGATCAGCCCAAACAAATAGTCCTATGTGTGAAAATTGTTTGGTCTCCATAAGAAATGTCTTTCTTGTCTGATAATAACACTGCAGACTTTTTGTTTGTCTACTCTAAAGTTTTTTGGGTTTTTTTCTGTCATAGAAGAAATGCCTACAGCAGATCTAAAGGTTTTGCCATTTAGACGTGCTTCTTGGAAAGGCAGCGTGAGTGTGAGGACCCAACAAGGGGGACAAGAGCCTTCATCACCTGGGGACACACACGTATCCAAATTCTCTGGAAAACTCTTTCCAGCTCTAAGAAAAGGGCAAGATTTCAGTGACCCATTAGGGTCTCATGTAGTCAACTTAAAGGGTTGCAGCCAGAAATTTTTTAAATAAGTAAAATTTAAAGTAGAAACAAATGTAGCTGACATAATCCATATTCCTCATGTGATAGATTGTCTATATGAATATACTGGCTTTGTTTACTTTCATAATGATACTCAAATGGCTGGTTCTTTAAAAGATGGACATCAGAGATATATTGTGAGATATAGTACTGATGTGATAATTAGAGTTGTTCACTGTGATCAGAATTTACTTTTGACCACATCCTCTTTATTTTCTCAATCTAGCAATGGAAGGGTCTCTTTATCAGTTCTAATCCCAGCATTGGGAGGCAGAGATGGAAGGATCACAAATTTGAGGTCATCCTGGGCAATTTAGCAAAACCCTAACAAGATTCATGGAGACATTGCTGAGTGTTAGGGTGATGCTGGGTTCAATGCCCAATACTACCAAAAAATAAAAAAAAGTATGAGCAGGACTTGTGCCTTTTACCTGGGGTTTTATATATTATTGGGGGATTCTGAAAAAAAAAAAAAAAAACTTCCCTTTATATATTCTGGAATAATTGTAAAACCACCAAGATATACAAATGGAATACAGCATAATAGACTGAAATACCTCTGAATGAATCTTCCTAAATTTAATCCCTGTTCTCTAAGTACCTTTCCAAAAGTAGACAGATATATGTATCTGGGCCTGTCCCATTATCTATCAAATGAGACAATTTGGGTAGCAACCTCCAGGGTTTCTAGCTTAAAAGTCCATACACAAAAAGCCAGTGTTTTTACAGCTACCTCTACAGTAAAGTTTATAATCAGCCAGGCATGGCAGCACATGCCTGTAATCCTAGCACTTGAGAGCCTGAGACAGGAGGATCTCAGGTTCCAAGCCAGCCTCAGAAACCTAGGGAGACCCTCCACAACTTAACGACACCCTGTCTCCAATTTTTTTTTTTTTTTTTTTTTTTTTTGTGGTACTGGGGTTGGAACCCAGGGGCCTTCTACCTCCAGGCTATACTCCCAGACCTATTTTATATTTTATTTGGAAACAGGGTCTCTTAAACCAGCTGAGGCTGGCTTCAAACCTGCGAGATCCTCCTGTCAGCCTCCCAACGGGATTACAAGCGTGGGCCACCACGCCCGTCTTTGTCTCCAAATACTTTAAACTCAACATTATGAAATAGGCTGAGAACTTGCTCAGCATGTACAAGGCCCTAGATTCAGTCTCTAGAGTTCAAAAGCAAAGTTTTTAAAACACGAAATGGAACTTGCCTTGCTCTCCATACTTCTACTGTGTTCTCTGGTAACTTGTGCTAGAAACCTAGTAGTCATGGATCTCAAGTTTGAGGCCAGCTTTTGCAAGTTAGCAAAGAACTGTCTCAAAATCAAAAAGATCTGGAGATGTATAGCTCAGTGGTTGAGCACCCCTGGATTCATTTTCCAGTGCCACATGCAGAAAAACTTTTTTTTTCCAAAAAATAAATATTAGAGCCGGGCGTGGTGGTGCACGCTTGTAATCTCAGCATTCGGGAGGCTGAGACCGGAGGATTGTGGTTCGCGGACAGCCTCAGCTACTTAGTGAGGCCCTCTGCAACTCAGTGAGACCCTGTTTCAAAATAAAGAATAAAAAAATAGGGCCGGAGGTGTAGCTCGGAGGTTGAATGCCCCTGGGTTCCACCCCCAGACCTGCCATAAATAAATAAATAAATAAATAAATAAATAAATAAATAAATAAATAAATAAATATTACAAAATATTTGACTCACAAAAAAATGAGTATTGACAAGCAAAGGAAACAAGGTACAAAAATAGGTAGTAAATACTTAGTATTTGTTGACAGGTTTAGTGGCTTGCATACCTGTAATCCCAGTACTTGGGAGCTGAGACAGGAGGATTACAAATTTGTGTCTATACTCAGTAATAGCAAGACTCTCAAAACCATGTTTCAAAATAATAAATAAATCCAGGCATGGTGGTACACGCTTATAATCCCAGTACTTGAAAGGCTGAGACAAAAGAATCACAGGTTCATGGCCAGTCTCAGCAACTTAGGGAGGCCCTGTTTCAAAATTTAAAATAAAGAGCCAGCATGGTGGCGCACGCTTGTAATCCCAGCGCTTGGGAGGCTGAGCCATGAGGATCACACAGGTTCGAAGCCAGCCTCAGCTACCGAGTGAGGCTCTCAGCAACTTAGTGAGACCCTGTTTCTAATAAAATATAAAAATAGGTCTAGAAATGTAGCCCGAAGGTAGAAAGCCCCTGGATTCCATCCCCAGTACCACACTAAAATAAAATAAAATAAAATGAATAAATAAAACAAAATTAAAAATTAAATTGAAGCCAGGCATGGTGGCTCATGCTTGTAATCCCAGCATTTGGGAGGCTGAGACAGGAGGATCACGGTTCACCAATAGCCTCAGCTACTTAGGCCCTCTGCAACTTAGTGAGACTCTGTTTAAAAAAAAAAAAAAAGAATAAAAAAACAGAGCTGGAGTTGTCACTTGGAGTTAGAATGTCCCTAGGTCCATCCCCAGTACCACAAAAATAAAAAATAAAAATAAAATGAATGCCCCTGGGTTCAATTCCCAGCACCAAAAAAAATTTTAAAGGCTGGGGATGTAACTTAGAGGCTGAAGGCTCCTGGGTTTAATCCCCCGTACCAAAAATAAATATTTGTTGCATGACCAAATGGATGAAGCATGTAGCCATAAAGATAGAGTGGGGGTTGGGGGGAAGGGGTAACTCAGTGATAAAGCACATGCTGAAGACCTTGGCTCGGTCCCCAGCAGCAAAAACAGTGCTGTGGATTTAAGTGTATCATGAACATGAACCTGTGAAATAACAGTGAGAAAGAAGAAGATACTGCTGATAGAATGTATGTATAGGATGGATGGATGGATTAGGATATGACATAGATATACTGCCAGTGTTCCTAAGTGAATAGAAAACTGAAATATCACAACAGTCATATTATTATACAGCTTGAAAATAAATGCTGTCCACCCCACCCCAGTTACTGGGTGTGGTTAAATTCTTCATTGCTGCAATCCCTGATTCCAGCTCTTGGGAGTTTTAGGTCTGTGATCTTGATCTCTTGGGCTTCAAAGTAGCTGAAACCTCAGCCTGTTCTGGGCCCACCCAGAGAGCTGGCATCCCCTTGTGAGAAAGTACTGCATTCTCTGATGAGGGTGGGGTGACTGACCACACAGGACTTCACCAGTCCGGCCATGGGGAAAATGCCCATCTGACTCCAGGAGTCTGGGAAAATTACTGTACTTTACTAAGCTGTGCAAACTAGTTCTTAAAGCCCAACAACATAAAAATGTGAATTTAATGAATAATAATCAAAATGTTCTCTTTCTACCAAATTGTTTAAGGTCACACTTTTTTAAACTTATTTTTTAATGACCCTTTGCTTTGAGTAAAGGTATAATTGGTCTCTGTTAGGTTATGAGCAGGGCTTTTAAACTGTCTGCTAGTATTCCACAAGCTAGACCAATGTGTGTTCCCACAACTAAAATCAGAAAATGGTGAATTTTCCCCCAAGTCCAAGAAAGCACATGGTGGTAGGATTTTGTTGATTTTATGTTTCTTCTCTATAAATGTTTTCTAACATTTTAATACCTACAACCAAATTTTAAATGCACTGAAGGAGCATTGTGGGAACATTTGGTTAGCTGAGTGTTCATGGTCTAGCAGCTTGTCTCTCTGTAGCCATGTGTGCTCCTCATGGTTTCATATTGCATACATGTATTTTTGTTTTTGCTAGTAAATTGCTCCTTATTCACCAAATTGAATTAAATGGTCAGTATTTCGTTGTAGCACCACAGGACAACTTAACTTTTAGGTTTTCCACCCCTGGCCTAAGTGTCTGTGTAAAATATTCTTGTAAAATCCAAATGCTAATGTAATTCATAAAGATCGTGTACCCATGGGCACTTTTTAATGAAATAAGCCTTAAGAATGGACATATAGCTCTAAGTTTAGGTAGTCTGGCTTTACCTTCAATGCCTAGAACTCTAGAAGAACCCTGGAGTGTGCACCCTTGTTTTTGGCATTTAACCTATAGGTAAGATTTTTCTCTCATTTCCTAGGAGAAGGTGCAAGCTGAGGACTTTCTAGGTCCCTGGTTCTGACTGGTCATACCCACTGCATGTCTAGTGCTGTGCTAGACCAAAGTTTCTCAGAGTAAGCTACAGCCTGAGCCAAGACAGGAGGATTGCAAGTTCAAGACCAGCCTCAGCAACTCAACAAGACCCTGTTTCCAAAGAAAAAACAGACTAGGCCGGGTGTGGTGGCGCACGCTTGTAATCCCCGAGTTTGGGAGGCGGAGACAGGAGGATCGCACAGGTTCGAAGCCAGCCTTGCTGGCTTAAGAGACCCTGTTTCCAAATAAAATATAAAATAGGTCTGGGAGGGTAGCCCAGAGATAGAGGGGTTCCATCCCCAGTACTACAAAAAAAAAAAAAAAAAAAAACAGAATAGGGCTAGTGTAGCTCAGAGGTAGATGAGTTCCACTGACAGTACTACCAAAAAAAAAAAAAAAAAAATACAGTCTGGCGAATATTTTAGGAACAAAAAATAAAATTAAAAAACAGTGAATCTAAGCACTAGCTAAGTCTACAATGAGAAAAGATACCAACTGCTGTGAAAGCACAGAAAACTGGTGGCTATCAGAAAAAAGTCAGGCATAGTTTTGTAAAAGGTGATATTTGAGAGCTGGGTGTGGTATTTGAGAGGCTAAGACAAAGGATCACAGGTTTAAGGCCAGCCTAAGCAACTTAGTGAGACCCTGTTTCAAAATGTAAAAAACTTAAAAGAGCTGGGGGGTGGGGGGGTATAGCTTATAGATAGAATGCCCCTGGGTTCAAACCCCAGTATCCCCCACATAAACATACACACAAAGATGATATCTGAGCCAAGTCTTGAAAAAGATGTTTGCCTGATAAACGTCAGATAAAGGGTAGATATGTCAGATAAAGAGTGGAAGAGCTATCCCAACCCCAGAACAGTTTGGATAACATTGCAGATGTGGCACAGACACTTGGGTTCTACTCTAGGGTTTGCTGGGAGACAATGGCAGATCAATGAGGCTGGAGATGGCAGCCAAGGCTCAGAACAGAGAGAACAGGCTGAGGCGCTTGAACTTCCTCTTGTAGAAAACATTAAAGAATTACTGAGGGGCGGGGCGTGGTGGTGCACACTTGTAATCCCCGCGCTTGGGAGGTGGAGACAGGAGGATTGCGCAGGTTTGAAGCCAGCCTCGCTGGCTTAAGAGACCCTGTTTCAAATAAAAATATAAAATAGGTCTGGGAGTGTAGCCCGGAGGTAGAAGGGTTCTATTAAAAAAAAAAAAAAAGAACTACTGAGAACTACTGAGGGGTTTAAGCAGGTAAGCAACATGTTTGTATTTAGAAAAAAAAAATAGATTGAAAGTGTGGGATGGAATTCCACTAAAAGCCTGCTGTACAAATCATATCAAGAGTGATTTTGAGCCAGGTGCTGTGGCGCACACTTGTAATCCTAGTACTTGGGAGGCTGAGACAGGAGGAGGATTGCAGATTTGAGGACAGCCTCAGCAATGTAGCAAGACTCTCAGAAACCTAGTAAGACAAAAACAAACAAAAAATGGGCTGGGTGTATACTCAGAGGTAGACACCTGTTGGCTCAATACCCAGTATCACACACAGACAAAAAAAAAGTAAGTGATTTGACAACACTGAGAGAGTGGAATGTTACTGGGCAGGGAGTGGGAACCGTTAACAAGAAGTCCCAGATTTCCCCAAGGGCAAGTGCTGCTCTGATAAATGGGAAGGATTGCCAAATCTGCTTTTTTTCTCATATAAAATGGAACTGTCTTTACTCTTCCTATCTCAAAGGGTTATGGAAAGGACAATGAAATGTCATCTGTAAAAGTGTGTTCAAATGGGCAAAGATGAAGTCATTAATAGTACTGTTAGAGTGATCTTCATCTTTAGGACTTTACTATCATGAGGTTGAATAAATTGAAATTGCCTCTTTTATGGGTTAAAAAGTCAAATCTCAGCAATTCCGTATGGATTGCTCGGTTTTCTTATTCCTGCTTGTTTTCAGCCATATCATTCATTGCCTTTTTTTTTTTTTTTTAGATGAGCAATATATTTAAAGGGGATTTCCAGGAATAAATCTGGAACTAGATTCCCCTCTTATTTATTTATTTATTGGTGGTACTGGGGGTGGAACCTAGGGGCTTTCCACCTCCGGGCTATACTCCCAGGCCTATTTTTTTTTAATATTTTATTTGGAAACAGGGTCTCACCAAGTAGCTGAGGCTGGCTTCGAACCTGTGCGATCCTCCTGTCTCAGCCTCCCAAGCGCGGGGATTACAAGTGCAGCCACCACGCCCAGCCAGCCTCATTTTTTTAAAATCTGGAAAATTGAAATAAATATTGCCTACCTTAAAGAATTATTAAATGATAGAATTCATGGCTTGTTAGTGTGCAGCATATAAAAGGTGTTTAATAAAAGTCTCTGCTATTTCTTATCCCCTCTCTCCCTCACTTTTCTTACTTGGCACAGAACTCAGCCACTTCCTTTGTCCCAGAAAAGTTGAGTTATGCCAGGGATTTTGGCATATATAAGAAATGTTCAGAAATGTTCAGCTGTCCTAACTTCGAGCCAAAGTCTTTTAAGCTGAGTGGCCATGGAAACGACCAAACATTCCATGGAATTGCTTTTGGCGAACAATTTGTGTCAAGTTTCTTCCAAATGCCACAAGCCTCATCACTTTTCACATCATTCAGGAAGTTACTCATTTAGCTGGGACTTCCAATTAACTCATACATATTGACTGTGTCATATTCCCCCTGGAAGTGTCATCACCATTTTCTTTTTTAATATGATAATTGATTTTTGATGCCAGGCGTGGTGCTTTATGCCTGCAATCCCAGTGCTTGGGAGACTGAAACCAGAGAATCGCAGGTTCAAAACCAGCCTTAGCAATTGGGTGAGCCCCTGCTTCAAAAAGAAAAATAAAACAGGGCTTGGGGTGTATCTCAGAGGTAGAGTGCCCCTGGGTTCAATCCCTCGTACCAAAAAAATTTTTAATTGTTTTTTGAAAAAAACATTGTTTAAATGACATTTATTTCCTTATATTTCTGACACTGAATCCAGCCTCAAAAGGTGAACTCAGAGTTAGTGACCCTCCATACTCCTGGATCACTATAGCACAGCTGGATTTCTGCATCAGTTTCCTTGCTTAGCCTGTTTTTTTGGGTTTTTTTTTTTTTGTTGTTGTTGTTGTTGTTGTTTTTTTGTTTTTTTTTTTTTTTTGGTACTGGGGATGGAACTCAGGGGCTTTCTACCTCCGAGCTACATCCCCAGCCTTTTTTTTTTTTTTTTTTTTTTTTGGTGGTTCTGGGGTTCCTGGACACCCTTCTACCTCTGGGCTACCCTCCGAAACCCATTTTATAATTTTTTATTTGGAAACAGGGTCTCTTAAGCCAGCAAGGCTGGCTTCGAACCTGCGCGATCCTCCTGTCTCCGCCTCCCAAGCGCGGGGATTACAAGCGTGCACCACCACACCGGGCTCCCAACCTTATTTTTTATTCTTTATTTTGAAACAGGGTCTTACTAAGTTGCGGAGGGCCTCACTAAATAGCTGAGGCTGGCTGCGAACCCAGATCTCATCCTCCCAAGTACTGGGATTACAAGCATACACCACCACGCCCGGCTTAGCCTTTTCTCCTTTCCTTCCTTCCTTCCTTCCTTCCTTCCTTCCTTCCTTCCTTCCTTCCTTCCTTCCTTCCTTCCTTTTTTCTTTCGCGCTGAAAATCAAATCTAGGGCTCAACAATTTTGTCCCCTGATGAGTTCTGGTTTTGCATTAATTCAGTCTTTTCCTTTAGTCGAGCTCCTACTTCGTGCACACGCTCTTCATGTAACAGCATGTATATGATGAGCAAGACACCCAAGACTTTGTTCTGACGAGCGTACATTCTTATGACAACCGCCAGATAAGGTGTTCTCAGAGTGGATGTGTGTAAGGAAGGAAATAGATAGGCTAATATGAGCACCTGGTAGACAGAAAGGCAAATTAGAAAGGGAAGTCAGGGCAGTAAAGCAGCAACAAGGCCTGAGGTAAAAATGAACTTGACATATTTGAGAAACAAAATGGCTGGGGTTTTCCCCCTTTTTTTGTGTCAGAGGAATAAAGTAGAGCATACAGTAAGAGACTGAGCTCCTGCCCCACTGCCCCTGAAGGATTGAATTCCGTATCTCTCCACTCCATTTTTGTATTTTGCAGTAGCAGGACCTAACTCAGAGCCCTGCATAGCCCTGTGGCCTGAGCTAAATGCCCAGCCCAGGCCACCCCTTTCTCTCTGTCTCTTTCTTTTATTGGTGCATTGTAATCATACATCATGATGGGGATCAGAGTGATGGAGGCGGCCAGGCTCACAGACCTCGGTGAGTGCGCTAGCGCCACACAGACAGTAACAGACACTGCCGAGCACAGACGCTCTGAGCGCGCGTCGAGGCTGAACACTGCTAGTCTCTGCGGGGAGAATTCTGCAAATTCCCTTAAACCTCACAGGTCAGAACTCATCTCTTCGGGAGCCCTAGTGAGAAATAGGCATCCGAAAGTCCACTCCCACCAGAACTGCACATAATGTTTGTGGAAGTAGAAGGCCCTTGAGTTCCATCCCTAGTACCACCACACAGGGAAAAAAAATCCCTTGGGCTCTGAACTGTTCCTTTCGGGGTGCTCACACAGGACTTTCTATCCCACTACCACACCAGTGGGTACACCACAGCATGGAACTGTGTGTGCCTCTCACACTGCGAACTCCAAAGTTGCAGATTTTGTCTGATTCATCTTCCTATCTCTTGCAGCTCAATTACTGACAAGTAGTACTCAGTAAAGGTCTTTTGAATAATTGGACCTGCCTTTTTTATCCCCCTTGTAAAGTGGACCTAGTACTCGTCCTGCCTTCCTCCTGGGACTGTTTCAGATTTAGAGTTAGGGATCAAGAACTTTAGTTCAAATGCTCCCATGAGCTCAAGGCGCAATAGTGATAACTCAAGTGGATAGCACTTCATATTTTACAGCGCAGTTTTGCACCCATTATCTCACTCGATCACATAGTCACCCACGTATCACTTTACTATTTCACAGATGGGAAAACTGAGCTCAGAGTGGTGCAGTTGCTTAGCAAGTAAGTCACAGACCCTGAACTTTGATTGGGGCCTGTCATTTCTCTATTACATGTTGTTACTTTTACTGCTGGAATAATCTTTGATCTATTGAAAAATAAACAGACAAAAGCCTCTCCTACAAGCTTTCTTTAAGTTCATGGAAGATTATTATCTCTACCTCCTGCTTAATAGAAACTTGGCTCTACCTCAAGGTCATATTTCCCTTATATGCTTTTTTAAAATTTAAAAATATATATTTTTGGTACTGGGGAATGAATCCAGGGGCAATCTACCTCCAAGTTACAGTCTCCCCCTGCCATTTATTTATTTATTTATTTATTTATTTATTTATTTATTTATTTAAATTGTGGTACTGGGAATTGAACGAGACACACACACTCAACCCTATCCTTTATTTATTTATTTATTTACTTATTTATTTATTATTTAGAAACAGGGTCTGACTAAGTTGCTGAGCATCTCACTTGCTAAAACTGGCCTGTGTCCGCCTCCCAAGTACTGGGATTATTCTTTTTTAATTTTTATTATTTTACTTTGTTATGGGGGTGTGTACTGGAGATCAGACCCAGGGATATTAAACCTCTGAGCTACACCCCCAGCCCTATTTTCCATTTCGGAACAGAGTTTCACTAAGTTGTGGAAGGCCTCACTAAGTTGCTGAGACTGGCTGCGAACTTGTGATCCTCCTGTCTCAGCCTCCCATGTACAGGCATTGTAGGCATGCACCATGCCAGGCTACTTTATAATCTCTTGATTAGAAGCTGCCTGTTCTTAGCATATTTCTCATACCTCTGGGGCCTGTGTTGGCAGTCTCATCATTCCCCATTGACAGCAAGCTACCACTACACTTCTACCTCATGCAAGATTTGCTTCTCCCTTGAGGTTTACTCCATCAAACTCAGCCGGCAGACTCCTTTGACTCCTGAACAGCTGAGCTAAGAATGGAAGAAATGACGGGAAAGAACATGTCCTAGGCTCTTGCCGTCTTCCCTGCTATATCCACAGTGGTCATCTTCTGACCACTTCGGCCCATAAAAGTGTTGGTACCTGACATCTTCACTTCAGGTCTTGCTGTCACTCAGGTAATTTCACCATGTGGAACCATTTACCATAGTCTCTTTATTCCTTATTTTTTGTAACAATAACCACCAGGACTCTAAGTCATCATATCCACAGTTAGGACCTGAGCTTGAGCCTTAGGTCAAATCTCAAACCCTGGGATTGTGCTTCACGTTAGAGACCTTACCGTCTGATAGACTAAACCTCTGTCACTGCTTGGCTCCCTAGCTCTCTTACTCTTTTCCCACCATACGTGCTCCTTACTAACCTGGATACCATAGCTGGGAGTAGTGGTGCACGCCTGCCATGTAACTGGAGTACTCTGGAGGCTAAGGCTGGAGCTTTGTTTGGGACCATGAGTCCAAGCCCAGCCTAGACAATGCAGCAAGACCCTGCTTAAAGAGTCAGTCTCGCGTCAGTCCACCCGTCTGCTTCGTCATCCCATTATTGAGTTGCTGAGCATAACCTTGCTGATTGACTTGACAGAAATTCTGTGGTCTCTGTTCTTCACTGAGCCATGGAAGATACTGTGACCCTGGTCATGTCTTCACAGTAGGTATGGGTTAATTACAAAATTGAATAGCCCATTTCTCCATGTGACAATTTTTGTCATCTGTTACATGCCAGCCAATGTGCTATGTGTTTAATACATAGCAGTAGGCAAAACAGATACAGGGCCTACCTTCATGAGATTATAGTCTAGTGGAGGAGAAGCTCCCTGTTCACTATATACAAATTTATAATTGCAAAGAGTGCTACCAGGACAACACTCTAAATATCATGAGTGTACAATCAGAATGCTAACCTAGTGTGAAGGGTGAAAGAAGGCCTGACAAAGTGACACTTAGTTTGAGGCATAAAGGAAGGACTTGAATTAGCAAAGTGAAAAGAGTAAGGGTGGAACTGAAGTGTTTTACAGGTGGAGAGAAGAGTTTCTGAAGGCCTTGAGGCAGGAAGGAGGAAGGAGACAAAAGGGTAACTTGCGGGGCTTGGGCCGTAGCTCAGTGGTAGAGCACTTGTCCACCATACGTGAAGCCCTGGGTTCAATCTCCAGCCCTACAAACGTTGTGTGTGTGTGTGTGTGTGTGTGTGTGTGTGTGTGTGTGTGTGTGTAAGTATACAAAGAAGATTGAGACCAAGTCTGAGAAGACAGCATAAGCCAGATCTTTGGATCATTTTAAGAATTTTTAACAAAGTGTAGGGTTTTATGCAGAGGAAGACATGATCTGATGTGCCCTGTTCACAACATGGTACGAAGGCTTACTGGAGGTAAGTAAACCATATAGGAAGCTATTATGATTGTCTACTTGAATTCAGACCGCTAGCTTAGTGGACATAGATTTGAGAAACTGCTCCAAAAACTAAAGACCCATAATCCACTTCTGGCCCCGCCCCTTCCACACCAGCACCACCACCACTTTTGGCAATTGACTCTTTGGTGTGAACTTCCCCAGTTTCCTTCCTCCAGCCTCGCCAGTTTAACTCTACTTCTCTCACTTCCTTCCTGTCAATCTAATAAAAAGGGTCAGCTCTCCTTTCTGAGGCTCACCATTCTTCCTTCCACCTCCTTCAAGACCAATGCCATAGCTGGGCGTGGTGGCGCATGCTTGTAATCCCAGCACTTGGGAGGCTGAGACAGGAGGATGGCACAGGTTTGAAGCCAGCCTCAAACCTTAGTGAGGCTCTCAGCAACTAAGTGAGACCCTGTTTCCAAATAAAATATAAAATAGGTCTGGGAGTATAGCCCGGAGGTAGAAAGCCTCTGGGTTCCATTCACAGTACCACCAAAAAAAAAAAAAAAAATCAATCAATTCTCCCCCAATTAGACAAGCAAAATATAGCCGGGATGGTGACACACGCCTGTAATTCCAGTACTTGGGAGGCTGAGATAGGAGGATCACAGTTTGAAGACCAGCCTCAGCAATTTAGCAAAATCCCTCAGCAACTTAGTGAGACCCTGTTTCAAAATTTAAAAAAAAAAAAATAGGGCTGGGGTGTAGCTTGGAGGTAGAATGCCTGTGGGTTCAACCTCCAATAAAAGAAACAAAAAAAAAATTGAAGAAAGAAAAAGAGAAAAGCCAAACACAAAATCCATCCACTTCCTGCTACCTTAACAGCTACTTTACCTCACTCCTTCCCTCTGTAACAAATTCTCTCTGGTCTACTCTCCTGTGATCAGATAGTGGTGCTCAGTAAATGGTCCATCTGCTCCCCCTGTTTCCCAGAAGCTCTGCAGCGAGACAGGCCAAGGTGACTCAGATCTCACTCTGGACCAAAGCATCAATCGCACAGACCATCTCATCACCTGCTGAGCCGTTCAGGAAGGATGTTTGCCTTCCAGAACTTCAACTTCAAAATGATGGAACGTCCACCAGTCTGAGCTCACAGCGACTCTGCAGAGCCGTACCATCCCCGTCCCGTCCGTGATTCAGAAAGCAACCAACTTGTGTTAAGTCACCAAAATTTGAGGCTGTTTTTACTACAAGGTAACCCAGTTTAATATATTTGCTACCTCACCCCCCAATGTACTTTAAAAAAATAACGAACATTGTTCCTGGTATAATTCTTATTTTTTCCTCACCTTTGAACTTACCCAAATACATGCTACCACTAGTTTTGATTGCTGATTCAGCTTAATTTTTTACTTCTCTGCATCCTTCGACCTAGTTGGCTGTTTTTCTTTTTTCTTTCTTTTTTTTTTTTTTTTTTTTTTTGGTGGTACTGGGGTTCCTGGAAGCCCTTCTACCTCTGGGCTACACTTTCAGACCTATTTTTACATTTTTATTTGGAAACAGGGTCTCCTAAGCCAGCGCATACGGCTGGCTTTGAACCTGCGCGATCCTCCTGTCTCAGCCTCCCAAGCGCGGGGATTACAAGCGTGTGCCACCACGCCCGGCTTAGTTGGCTGTTTTTCTTCCAAGAAGTTTCTTCCTCCTCTGGCTGTTATAACACTGGCATCTCTCAGTTTTCCTCCTGCTTCTGTCAAACATGGGTTTTGGAGGTAAACAGCAGTTTCTCTCCCTTTATGAAAGCATAATCAAATGGCTTTTTATCAAGTTAAGCTCCTCACTTTAAAAACTTCTATGGCTTTCTAAAACCAAGCTCATTAAACTGACATTTGAAGTCCCCCATATTTAGCTACTACCTATCCTTCCAGGTGTGTGTGTATGTGTGTGTGTGTGTGTGTGTGTGTGTTATACTGAACCCAAGGGCATTCAACCTTTGAGCCATAGCCCCCCATGACCCGCCTTTTTTGTTGAAACAGGATTTTGCTAGGTTACTGAGAGTCTTACAATATTGTTGGGGCTGGCCTCAAACTTCCAATCCTCCTGTCTCAGCCTCCCAAGTACTGGGATTGCAGGCATGGGCCACTGCATCTGGCCTGTTTTATACTATTCTCCTTTACTTAGCTTACATTACACCCAATAAGGGCTCAGTGAGCTCTTCTGTCCCTTTGATCTTCCTCATACTATTCCCTGCATCTGCACATGCTTTAATCCTGGTTTCTTCATTAAGTAATTTAGACATGTGCGAAAAGATGCTTATACAAGAATTACTTACAAGGAGAAAAAGGAGAGAGAAAGGGAACAAACCAAAAAAAAAAAAAAGGAAAAATTGCTCATAATAACAAAATATTGGGAATTACCTAACCACTCTATTTCAGGTAACCATTGAAATAGATCATATATGGTGAATTCATGCAACATATTCTATAAGAAAAACAATGGGCTATATATATGGAATTTTTTTCACTTTAAGTAAAGCAATGAGTGTGTGTGTGTGTATATATATATATATATATATATACATATATATATTCTTATATTTATTAAAATAAAATATCTGGAGGAGTATAATACTGGTTGCCAGGTGTGGTGGCACACACCTGTAATTTGGGAGGCTGAGACAGAAGGATCATGGGTTCATGGCCAGCTCAGTAACTTAGTGAGACCCTCTACAACTTAGTGAGACTCTTTATAGATAAAATAAAAAATAAAATATGGCTGGGGGGTGTAGCTCAAAGGGAGAATGCCCCTGGGTTCAATTCTCAGCAACACACACACACACACACGCACACACACACACGGCAAGGAATCTGAATTATACACACACACACACACACACACACACACACACACTAGGCAAGGCAAGGAATCTGAACAGACATTTTCTGAAGACAAATACACAAATGGCCAATAAGCACATGAAAATATTCTCAACATCACTAGACATATGGCCAATGCAAATCAAAACTACAATGAGATACCTCTTCACACCCAGCAGGACAAATATAAAAGCCAGATGAGTTGATCAACAGGTGTTGAAGAGCAAATAGAGAAACTGAAACCCTCATCTGCTACTGGTGGGCATAGAAAATGGTGCCCCTGTTTGGAAAAGTCTGGTGCTTCTTCAAAAGGTTAAAAGTAGAATCACCTTATGATCCAGCAATCCCACTCCTATGTATAAACCCAAGAGAAATGAAAATACATCCACAGAAAAACTTGTACATGAATATTCATAGAAATACTTTTCACAGTTGCCCAAAAGTAGAAAAACCCAAATTCCCTTCAACATGGATACACAAAATGTTTGTTATGCATACAACGGACTGTAAGTCGGCCATAAAAAGAAATAAAGTCCTGATACGCGATATGACTTGTGTGAACCTCGAGACTGTCATGCTGAGTGAAAGACGTTATTCACTGCCAGCCGTGGTCCTGCACTCCAGTAATCCTACAGGATTTGGGAAGGTGAGACAGGAGGATCTGAAACATAGTGAGACCCTCAGCAATTTAGTGACATCTTGTTTCCAAATAAAAAATAAAATGGGTCTGGGGATGTAGCTTGGAGGAAGAATGCCCCTGGGTTCAAACCCAGCCCCCTCAAAAAACGATGTTAAAGTCTTCATATTGCTTATTCCCTAGTGTCTATGCCTAACTTACACTAGCAAATGACTGCAAGTTTATTTTCTGGAAAACCTAAAATTAATTTTTTCAAAAAGACCCTAGGAATCTGGGTGTGGTGGCATGTGTCTGTAATCCTAGTACTTGGGAGGCTGAGACAGGAGGATCAAAGGTTTGAGGGCCTCCTCAGCAATTAGTAAGACTTTCATCAACCTAATGAGACCCTGTTTCAATATTAAAATGGGTCTGGGAATATAGCTCAGAAATAGAAACCCTTGGGTTCAATTCCTAGGACCAATCAAAAGAAAAAAAGAGAGGGACTTCCGGGAAGATGGCGACCGAGAAAAGCGGGGCTTAAGAGCCCCGCTAACAACCAATCTCCATTACAACAAAATCAGCGCCATTCATAGCCAGAAAACACCATCACCAGAGAAACAAAAAAAATCACCAGGCTCCAGAGAAAAAGCGGACTGAGAACAGAGCTCAGAGCCACAGAGGAGATAACCGGCCTCACGCCCGAGGACGTGGCAGCAGCGCCATACTGTCGGCGGCAGCGGCAAATTCACCGGACGGCAACAGCAAGCTGAGGTGAGCCGCTGCGGAACAGCCAGGCGGGATTTCTCGCCACAGGTAAAATCTAAAGCTCCCAGTGGCTGAGCTCAGCACACGCCGCAGGGATTCAGAGTGAAAATCAAAACCAAGAAGTAATACGCCAGCCTCACGGCCGAGGGCGGAGCAACGGCGCCATATTGCCACCGGCGGCAGCAGCAGAGAATTCACCGAATCCAGTACAGCTACATCTGCGTACTCAAGAACAGTGAGTCAAATTGCGGGCCACAGAGGAGAAATCCCAGTACTGTACTCACTGGGACTTGACCCAGTGGGGGAGGGGCGGTGGCAGAGATATCACACCATAGGAGAACGTGCAACCCGGCACCCCCCACAGTCTAAAGCAGCCTCTATCGACTCTCTGGGTTGGAGACTCTGTGATACAAACCAGTAAAGGAGTAGTGGGGTCTGAGATACTACTGACTCGAGATCCAGAGCACCTTAAGTGAAGTCATAGTGACCCAAGGGAAGAACCCAGAGAAGGCACAAACTTCCGAAATCATGGGAAAGAGGAGTAATACTAGAGCAATGAATGCCCACAACCCCACAACATCAGAACCCGATAAAACAGAAAATCAGAGATTTCTAGAAGATCAAATCAGGAAAATAACTGTAGAAATAATAGAGGTGCTTCGAAAAGAACTCAGAGAGAGCCAAAAAGAGATAAAGCATGCAATTAATGAAGTAAAGGCCTCAATTCAAAGCACAAACAACCGATTAGAACACATGGAGAACAGAATCTCGCTCTTAGAAGATGATCATTCCAAAAATGAACGCACAGTTTCTAATCTAGAAAAAAATATCCGACAGCAGGAATCTGATATTGAAGAAATATGGGCCCATTTTAAGAGAGCTAACCTAAGAATAATTGGAATAGAGGAGGGAAAAGAAAGTGAAACCAAAGGGATCAACAATCTCTTCAAGGAAGTAATAGCAGAAAATTTTCCAAACATAGAGCAAGAGGTTGATACACAGGTCCAGGAAACTTATAGAACTCCCTTTAGACAGGATTGGAGAAGAGGATCCCCATGCCACATAATTGTCAAAATGACCAATGTGGAAGCCAAGCAGAGAATCTTAAAGGCAACAAAAACAAAGGGCCAAGTGACATTCAGAGGAAAACCAATTAGAATCACTCCAGACTTCCCAAACCAAGTCATGAGAGCCAGAAGGGCTTGGAGTAACATATTCCAAACTCTGAAAGAAAACAACTTCCAGCCAAAAATTTCCTACCCAGCAAAACTTTCTATCAAATTAGATGGAGAAATAAGAAGCTTCCATGACAAACAGAAACTGAAGGAATTTATGTCTTCAAAACCAGCACTAGAGAAAATACTCAAAGAGATTAACTACAAAGAAGAAATAGGTAACACACACCAGAACCAGAGAAACAAGATTTTCCATCCAACAGACAACTAAGATTGGTTATCTGTGGAGATTCATTACTTATGTTAGTCTTTTACCTATCTCTAAATGGTATTGTTTGCCTTTATTGTTGTTAATTTTTAGGATTTCTAGTTGGAATATTAATATACCTTCAGATATAGCAATTGGAAATATTTTATCCCATTCTATTAGTAACTGTTAACTCTGTTTACATTGTCTTTGGATATACAATATTTTTTTTTATTTTTTAGGGAGTTTGTATACTCTTCTGTTGCCTGTGCCATTGAAATCATATCCAAGAAATCACTGCCAATTTCAGTGTTGTGAGGTTTTATGACCCAGATTTTCTCCTAAAAGTTTATAGTCTTAAGATTTATATTTAGGTCTTTTATCTATTTTTAGTTAATATTTGTATATGGGATTAGGTAAGGGTCCAACTTTATTCTTTTCCATGTAATTATTATGTTTCAACAATATTTAGTTAAAATATTATTATTTCTACCACCAAATGTTCGTGGAAACCTTGTCAAAAATAACTTGACAATATAGGGAAGAATTTAGCTCTAGGCTTTTATTTAACTCCAATGGTTTATATATCTGCCTTTAGAATAGTACTACACTGTTTCAATTATTGTAGCTTTATATGGTTTGAAATCAGAAAATATATATCTTCTAGCTTAGTTCTTTTTCAAGATCGTTTTGGGTATCTAGAGTCCATATTCCATATTAGGATAGAGTTTTTTTCTGAAAAATAAATATATAAATATATGATAGTTTCACCTAAAAAAATAGAAAAAAAATATTCTCTGGTAAGAAAGAAAGTAAAAAGAAATATTGAAATATTATCTTTAAGTCATCAAAAGCTTGGTATCAGACAAATGAAACTGTTATGTGAGATTATCATTTTTAATTTTGGATAAATTGCTATAATACTAGATGTCAACCACTAAGCCAAGCATGGGAGGGAGGGATGGGGAGAGAATGGGGTAGGGATCGGGTGGGGGCTGACTGGGCGATGTGTGCATGTATGTCTACAAAAGTTTGTATTCCACTATGATGTATGAATACAGTGCACCATTAAAAAAAAAAAGAAAGAAAAAAAAAAGAAAAAAAGAAAAAAGAAAGAAAGGAAAGCCCCTGGGTACAGGTCACCCGACTTGACTGTGGATTGTTAAATTATGTCCCCTGAGGCCGCCCAGCTTGCCTCCCTGCCTGTATGCCAGAGCACACGCATCCAGGCACCCACCTTCCAGACAGATGATTTAAACACTTTCTGAAGAATCTGTTTAATCATCGTGGCAACAAAGGAACACTTCAACATTGGAGGGTTCCTTGCAAATGGCCGAGTCAGCTCATCCCACCATGAATTGCTAAATCGTCAAACCTGGCCCATGTGCTCAAAGATTCCAATTCCAACTTTTTAGCATCCTTTCTTAAACAAGAGCAGACAATCAAAGAATAGCAAACATCAAAGGAAAGCCTCTAACAGGAAAAGTAAAAAAAAAAAAAAAAAAAAACAAACAAGCAGATGAAAGTCACTAGGAGGAAGCAAAGATAATCCAAAAAAAGGAAAACTTCTAAATCGCCATCATTAATATGCTTAGGGAGATAAGAGAGGATCTCTGCTATTTTAAAATAAAGGAACATACAGACAACAAAAGAGGGCCCTTGGAAACTAAACCATCATAAGAAATTAAAAATTCAATAGTAAGTTTAGAAATTAAAGTTAAGGAAATCACCCAGAAAGTAAGGGGGAAATTCACAGAGAGAAGGTAGGGAGAAAAGATAAGAAGCTTAAAGGACCAGTTCACTGTTCCAATGTTCAAATAATAGGAATTACAGAAAGAACAGGAAAAATCAAGGGAAGAAAATCATTAAAGAAATCAAAACTTCCTAGAACTGAAAATCATAGTTTCTTGTGTTTTTTGTTTTGTTTTGTTTTATTGTAAGGACCAAGAGAATGCCCCTAACATTAAATGAAAATTGACCAAACGGTGTGGTGGCACATGCCTGTAATACTAGTACATAGGAGACTGACACAGGAGTATTGCAGGTTCAAGGCTAGCCTCAGCAACATAGTGAGATCCTGTTTCAAAATAAAAAATAAAAAGGCCTGGGGGTGTAGCTCAGCCTGGGTTCAGTTTCCAGTTAACACACACACACACACACACACACACACACACACACACACACACACACACACCAATCCATACCTCAGCATTTTGTTGAAATTCAGAACCATTGTGTAATTTCAGAACACCAAGGACAAAAAGGCGATTCCAAAAAACTTCCATTCAGGGAACAGAATGTCTCTTCAGGAAATGGAATCATGACCTGAAAATTCTGTGGGCAGGGCTTAGGATGTAGCTCAATGGTAAAGTACTTGTCCAGCATGCAGGAGACCTTGGGTGTCATTCCCAGCCCTGAAAAAAAGAAAAGAAGCAGCTGGGTGTGATGGCGCACACTTGTAATTCAGGGTTCTTGCCTGACCCCACGACAGTGAAAGTGTATAGAATATACAAGAAACTGCTTACATTAGGTGTCTCTGAAGAGTAGGACTGACACAGTGTTTTCACTTACGACTGTATGTCCTCTGTACTATTTGCATTACTTTTATGCTAAGCAGGTATTACTATTATAATTAAGGTAATAAAGCCAACACTATTTTTTGCCTTCTTGGGAATTGTTGTCTCCAGGCTGTCGAAACACCCATGAGAGTTCACACCATCACTAGTGTGAAACTCTGTCTGCAGGCTTGTCTCTTTGAAGTGTGAGTCATCTCTGGGATTCTACTCCATAGTCTCAGTTCTCAATAAGGAGACCACCTCTGTTTTTAGCTCCTATCTTCACACCATCTGCAAAAGGCAGGAAGCTCTGGTTCTTCTGTTAAGTTATCCTTTGTCCTGCACACCCAAGACTCTCCATCAGACCATATACTGCTAAGCAGCTTGCTTCTCTTTTGTGAAATTCTCTCCTCTGGTCCTCTCCAGACTCCAACTAGGTTGCCCATTCCATTTTTGCACACCCCCTTCCCCAGCCCTGAAATAGGTATTTTCTGGAGCATTGTATCATAGCTATAACTGTTTAATGTTGTACTTGAACCACACAAGAGAAAACATCCTGAAATCAATTTTGACATTCATAATATATGGGTAAAATTTGGAGTCTTAGCGAGCCGTGGAGGTGCATGGATGTAATCCCAGTATTTGGGAGGCTGAGACAGGAGGATTCCAAGTTCAAGGCCAGAACTCTGTAATTTAGTGAGATCCTGTTTCAAAATGAAGTTAAAAGAGGCTGGGGTGTAGCTCAGAAGTAGAATGCCTATGGGTTCAATCTCTAGTACCACCACCACAACAAAAATGTTAGAGGCCATAGGTAAACCTGTCCAAGCTTCATCCCAGACAAAGACATCTTTATTAGATGGGACAAGAAATCATTTGTTATATAAACTTTTTTTTTTTTTTTTTTTTTTTTTTGCGTGTCTGGGGATGGAACCCAGGTGCATTTGACCTTTGAGCTATACCCCCTGCCTTATTTTTTTATTCTTTATTTTGAAACAGGGTCTCACTAAGTTGCAGAGGGCCTCACTAAGTAGCTGAGGCTGTCCGCAAACCTCTGGTCTCAGCCTCCCAAATGCTGAGATTACAAGCGTGCCACTACACCCGGCTATATAAACATTCTTAAAAAGACACTCTAAGGCTGGGCGTGGTGGTGCACACTTCTAATCCCAGCACTTGGGAGGCAGAGACCAGAGGATCATGGTTCACAGACAGCCTCAGCTACATAGCGAAGCCCTTTGCAACTCAGTGAGACCCTGTTTCAAAAGATAAAAATACTAAAAAATAGAGCTGGGGGGTGTAGTTTAGCTCGGAGGTAGAATGCCCTTGGGTTCTATTCCCAGTACAAAAAAAAAAAAAAAAGTCTAGAAACTGGCACAAAAGCACACACCTGTAATCCCAGTACTTGGGAGATTAAGACAGGAGAATTGCAGGTTCAAGGCCATCCTCATCAGTTTACTGAGAACCTGTTTTGATAGAAAAAAATAAAAAAAGCTGACGATGTAGGTCGGTAAACCCCCAGCTTCAATCTCAGTACAAAAGAAAAAAAAAAATAGTCTAGAATAAAGCTGATACAAGTTGCAGAAAAAGGCCATAGAGAATTATCTCCCAAAACTGATCCATAGGCACTTTGAGATAATAAGCATCAGTTGTCTTAACAATTATAATACTGCAATAGATTAGCATATTTATATGTTTTTATTCTAGTGTAGCTAGAAATTCTTATTTGGTATGATTTTTCTTTTGTTGTTGTGGTTTTGGTTTTGTTTTGGGTACTGAAGTTTGAACCCAGGGGCATTCTACCTCTGAGCCACACCCTGAGACCTATTTTATTTTTCATTTCGAAACAGTTCTCACTAGGTTACTGAGAGTCTCACTTAACTGCTGAGGCTGGCCTCGAACCTGCAATCACCCTGTCTCTACCACTGAGATATATCCCCAGATCTTCAGATTTTTGTTTTGTTTTGTTTTTTTGTGGTACTGGAATTGCACTTTCTTTCTTTCTTTTCTTTACTTTTTTCTTTTTCTTTTTTTTTTTTTTTTTTTTTCAGTACTGGGGATGGAACCCAGGGGCATTCTACCTCTGAGAGGCACCTCAGCCCTATTTTTTTATCCTTTATTTTTTGAAACAAGGTCTCACTGAGTTGCAAAGGCCCTCACTAAGTAGCTGAGGCTGGCTTCAAACCTGCGGAATTCTCCTGTCTCAGCCTCCCAAATGCTGGAATTACAAGCGTGCGCCACCATTCCTGGCCTAGAATTTCACTTTCTATTGTTGAGCCGCAGGTACTCTCAGCTCTTTTTACTTTTTATTTTCGAAACAGGGCTTGCTCGGCTGCTGAGAGCCTTGCTAAGTGCTCATGCTTGTCCTCAAACCTATTATCCTCCTGTCTCAGCCTCCCAAGTACAAGGATGACAGGTGTGCGCCGCTGTGTCCAATTTCCTGAGCTTCTTATTTTGATACAGGGTCTTGATAAATCACTCATTTTGGATTAAAACTTGTGATTCTCCTACCTCAGCTTCCAGAGAATGCTTCCAGGCACATGGCGCTGTGCCTGGCTCTTTCTTTCTTTCTTTCTTTCTTTCTTTCTTTCTTTCTTTCTTTCTTTCTTTCTCTCTCTCTTTCTTTCTTCCTTCCTTTCTTTCTTCTTTCTCTTTTTTTTTTCTGTACTAGATATAAAACCTAGGGGATTCTACCTCTGAGCTACACTCCCAGCCCTATTTTTATTCTTTTTAAAATTTAATTTATTTATTTATTTATTTATTTATTTATTTATTTATTTTGGTGGTACTGGGATTCCTGGAAGCCCTTCTTCCTCCGGGCTACACTCCCAGACCTATTTTATATTTTTATTTGGAAACAGGGCTTCCCAAGCGCGGGGATTACAAGCGTGCGCCACCATGCCCAGCTCCTTATTCTTTATTTTGAACACTAAATTGCGGAGGGCCTCACTATTAGCTGAGGCTGGCCATGAACCTGAGATCCTCCTGTCTCAGCCTCCCAAGTACTGGGGTTTTTTTGGCTTCTAAATTTTTGTTTTTGGTTTCTTTCATTCTTATCAAGGTTTTAAGGTTCAACCATGTTGTCATTCTTTTTAATTATAGGATAATATTCCATTATATAGATAGATCATAATTTGTTTATGTCTCCACCAACTGAAGACCATTTAGATTGTTTCCATTTTGGCTATTATGAATAATAGTGCTATGAACATCTGCATACCTGTATTTATGTGAACATTATCTTGGGTAGATTCACAGATACTGATTTTCTGGTTGTATCAATAAGTTTGTGGTTATGCCGGGCGTGGTGGCCCACGCTTGTAATCCCCGCGTTTGGGAGGCTGAGACCGGAGGATCACGCAGGTTCGAAGCCAGCCTCAGCTACTTAGTGAGGCTTTCAGCAATTTAGTGAGACCCTATTTCAAAATAAAATATTAAATAGGGCTGGGAGTATAGCCTGGAGGTAGAAAGCCTCTGGGTTCTATCCCCAGTACCACACACACACACACAAAAAAAAAAAAAAAAAAAAAAAAAAAATTGTAGTTAGCTCTTTTTTCTTTCTTTCCTTGTTTTTCAGTACTGGAAGCTGAGCCCAGGGGCATTCTACCTCTGAGCTACACTCCCAGCCCTTTTTATTTATTTATTTTTAATTTTAAGCCAGGTTCTCAATAAATGGCTGAGAGTCTCGCTAAGTTTCAGATCCTCATATTTCAGTCTCCCATGTACCAGGATTATGGGCGTGCTCTACCACGCCCAGCTTTGTGGTTAGCTTCTTGAGAAACAAACTGTTATCCAAAGTGGTTATACCATTTTTACATCCCAGCAAGGGATGAGGGTACCAGTTTCTCCACATCCTCACCAACACTTGATATTATCATTTTTATCATTGCCCTTCTGGTGATTGTATATATGGTGGCATCGCATTGAGGTTTTAACATGTATGTTGTTGATAAAAAAGATGTTGCAAATCTCTTCATGTGCCCATTAGCCATTTGTTCATCTTTGGAAAATGTCACCTCAAATTTTTTGCCCATTTTTAAGTTGAGTTATTTTTCTTTTTTATTATTGAGTTGTAAGAATTTTTTTATATATTTGGAATACAACCAGACCCAACCTTTGGCTTGTCTTTTTTTTTTTGTGTGTGTGTGTGGGTCTGGGAATGAAACCCAGGGACATTCGACCTCCAATCTACCCCCTGCTCTTTTATTCTTTTATTTTGAAACAGGGTCTCACTAAGTTGAGGAGGGCCTCACTAAGTAGCTGAGGCTGTCTGCGAACCGTGATCCTCCGGTCTCAGCCTCCCGAATGCTGGGATTACAAGCGCACGCCACCACACCTGGCTTCCTTTTCATTTTCTTAATGGTGTGTTGTCTGTGTCTGTGTCTGTGTGTGTGTGTCTGTGGGGGAGAGAGAAAGAGAGAAAGAGAGAGAGAGAGCCAGAGAGAGGAGAGACTAGGGATAGAGCCTAGAGGCATCCTAACCTCTGGGCGACACCTTCAGCCCTATCTTATTTTCTTTTTTGAAACAGGGTCTCACTAGGTTGATGAGAATCTTGCTAGTTCCTGAGGCTGCCCTCAAACCTGTAGTCCTCCTGTCTCAGCCTCCCAAGTACTGAGATTACAGTCATGGGTCACTATACCTGGTTTAATGTATCTTTTTGTTTTGTTTTGTTTTTGTGGTACTGGGGTTGGAACTCGGGCTTTTCTACCTCCGGGCTATACTCCCAGACCTATTTTATACTTTATTTGTAAACAGGGTCTCCCTAAGTTGCTGAGAGCCTCACTAAGTAGCTGAGGCTGACTTCTAACCTGTGAGATCCTCTTGTCTCAGCCTCCCAAGCGCGGGGATTACAAGTGTACACCGCCATGCCAGGCTTAATGTATCTTTTGAACACAAAAGTTTTTTTCTTTTTTGTATTACTAGGGATCGAACCCAGGGGCACTCTATTACTGAGCTACATTCCCACTCCTTTTTTTATTTTGAGAAACGGTAGCCAGGCGTGGTGGCGCACACTTGTAATTGCAGCATTTGGGAGGCTGAGACCAGAGGATCATGGTTTGCTCGTAATCCAGCACTTGGAGGCTGAGACAGGAGGGTCTCAGGTTCATGGCCGGCCTCAGCTCCTTAGTGAGGCCCTCCACAGTTTGGTGAGACCCTGTTGTGTGGTTTTTGCATTGTCCTCTGCCTACTTGTCCTCCTGTTGGCCTTTGACCTAGGGTCACTCTCTCATTCCTGAGCATTTGTATGCTGTTAGCTTCTAGGTAATACTTTTCTGGTCTTATTTCAAAACTCCAAACCTTATGAATCTTCTCTCACAGTCTCCTTCACAAATTCTCTTCTTCCACATACCCTTTAATATTGACTTCTTTCTTCTTCCTCTTCTCATTTGATTTCTATACTCTTCCTCACTGATTTAATTTTTTTGAGAGAGACCCAACCCAGGGGCATTCTACCTGCAAGCTTCACCCTCAGCCCTTTTAATTTTTTTTTTTATTTTGAAATGGGATCATTAGACTACTAAGAGTCTTAATACAATGCTGAGGCTGGTCTTGAACCTGCAACCCTCCTGTTTCAGTTTCCCAAGTAGTGGGATCACAGGAATGTGCCACCATACCTGGCTTCATCTCTTACCCATTTATATACTCAGGACTCACAAATTATATTTCCAAGCCTTTTTTCAATACTCCAGACTTACATGACCAGTTGCCCAATGTACATCTCTACTTGGTCATCTCATGTTGCATCCCAAATGGAATCACTCTCTTCCCCAAGAGCTTCAACCGCATCACGGTTCCATCTCGCTGAATGGCACCAGCAGCCACCTTTGTCCTCAGGCTGGGAACAGAAGCCATGCTCAACTGTTCCTCTTGGTGTCTTAATGGGGTCCCACGTCTGAAATGGGGACCTTACCTCTCCTACTTACCTCCTTTCTTCAACCACGGGCTCGAACTCCACACTGCGGGGGTTCACACCTTCATTTTCTCCAGTATGATCTATTGCAGCAACCTTTTGTGTGGTTTCTGAATAAGTGCTGGACATACTGTGGTCTTTGCAAAGCACCAATTGGATCTTGTCACTTTCTTATTTAAAGAGCTCCAGGGGAGCCAGGCGTGGTGGTGTGCGCCTATAACCCCGGTACTTGGGAGACTGAGACAAGAGGATCACCCGTTCCAGGCTGGTCTCAGCAACATACTGAGATCCCCTGCAACTTAGTGAGACCATGTTGCAGAATAAAAAGGGCTGGGGACATAGCTCAGAGGTAGAATGCTTATGGACTCAATTCCCAGTGCAGAGAGAATGAATATCTCCAATGATTCTCCATCACTTACAGGATAAAACTCCAAACCTTTAGCTCACTATGTTTATGGCCCTTCGCAGTCTCTCCAAAGCTCTCCTGCCAGCCTGTAGTTAGGCATTGGCATCTGTTTCTCCTACTAGACTGTACACCCTTCTTATTCCTTGGTGTAGTTTTCTCTCTAACCAGGATCTGGTGTAACAAACACCCAATGAGTGTGTAGTTCTTGGTTTGGCAAACTGCGGTCCATGGAAGGGCTTCAGAGGCACCCTAAGTTCTGTGACATTGCACGTGACATTGTGTTTTGAGGGTGTTTTCTTGGATTTTGAGAGGGGCCCCAGATTCACAGTTAAGTATCCCTACCTTAGGGATAAATTCTGACCCAGATGTTGTTTTTAGAAGCCTGAATCTCATCTGGAGTCTACACTTCACGCTGGGAATGGGGTGCCGTGCTGCTGCTGCTGCTGTCAGTCCTGTGATGGGGTGATTATTGTAGGGAAGCAGGTGGGAACATTCAGAAAGCCGAATGCTCAAAGCCCAGGACCCTTCAACCTCCCTACTCCCCCTCTACCCAGCTTCCTCTTTCATGCACACATACCAGAATGGGTGCAAATTTGGACCTCAAATATGCACGTGCACACACACTCACCCCCTGCATGCACACACCTGTGTATACCCACAAACACACGGTCAGGCAGGAGCATATACATTCCTCTCCACACACACACAGATAAACATGCACAAACTGGCCGCATACAAATGCACATCTGAATCCTACACAGCCTCGCTCCTGTGTGCTCAATATATACCCCGACACGTACACACGTCCATGCATGTGAAACTCACACGAGCCGGCTCCCCGCCTCCTGCCTCCAGCCTGCGGAGAGCGAGCGAGCCCTGCCCCTGGCATCAGGCCCTCAGAGACAGCCGAGTGGAGCCATCTGTCAGGCTGAGGTTCCTGGGCACCGCCCATCCTGCCTGAGCTCAGACAGTTGGCATGCCGGGCATGCGGCCTCCCCATTCTCTCAGCTGAATCATGCTGAGTGAGCTGGCCTGGCTGGAGTTTATCAAATCGGAACAGAATTTTGGCAAAACAGATGACTCGTGAGCTTGGCATTTGTGGGCTTAGGAAGTGAAGACCGGGGGAGGAGAGACAGAGTGGAAGAGGAAGGAAAATTGCTTCTAGATATACAGAGAGATGCCAGAGAACTGAATTTAAGAAGCAGTGTGGCAGAGGGACTTAAGTGCCAGAAATGATGTAAAAAGAAAAAAAAAAAATCCTGATTCAAATTCCAGCACTGCCACTTAGTAGCCATGTGACTGAGCGTGGCACCTTACACCTCTCTCTCTCTCTCTCTCTCTCTCTCTCTCTCTCTCTCTCTCTCTCTCTCTCTCTCTCTCTATGGTATTGGGAATGGAACCCAGAGGCATTCTACTTCTGAGCTACACCCCTAGCCCTAGTTTTTAGTCTTATATTATATTATTTATTTATTTATTTATTTATTTATGGTGGTACTGGAACCCAGGGGTTTTCTACCTCCAGGCTATACTCCCAGACCTGTTTTATATTTTATTTGGAAACAGGGTCTCACTAAGTTGCTGAGAGCCTCACTAAGTAGCTGAGGCTGGCTTCGAACCTGTGCAGTCCTCCTGTGTCAGCCTCCCAAGCATGGGATTCCAAGCGTGCGCAACCATGCCCGACATCTTTTTATTTTTGAAACAGGATCTCTCTGAGTTGCAAAGGGCCTTGCTTAAGTAGCTGAGGCTGTCCTCGAACTGCGATCCTCTGGTCTCTGCCTCCAGAATGCTGGGATTACAAGCATGCGCCACCACACCCAGCTTAAGCCTCCATCTCTTCTATAATATGTACCTAAAAATAAATCACTGAGCCCAGTGTGATGGCCCACACTTGTAATTCCAGTACTTGGGAGGCTGAGACAAGAGGATCGCAGGTTCACGGCCAGCCTCAGCTACTCAGTGAGGCCCTGTTTCAAAGTAAAGAATGAAAAATCAGGCTGGGGGTATATCTTAGAGGTAGAATGCCCCTGGGTTCAATCCCTAGTACAAAAAAAAAAAAAAAATCACCAAACTCATAGGATTGATTGCAGAATTTTATGAAAGTAATTATCAGTGAGCACAGAGCACTGCTACATAGTAAGGATTTAAAGATGTTAGCTATTATAGTCAAAGAACACACAAATCTAAAGAGAATACAGACTCTCTAGCCTAGCCTGACCATCCCTTCTCACTCACCAACCCATCCCTCCTTTCAGCCAGTCTTGGCACTTAACATGGTGGCTGTCTCCATCTGTATGTCCTGACCCACCTTGCCCTGACAGCCACCTGTGGGCTCCCCTTCTGACTCTTGAGAACAACATTCCCTCGCTAACGCCAACACTCACCTATGCTCAGCCCCTCAGGCTGCCTCTGCCTCCGGAGCTCAACCTCTGTAGCTCCCACCACCTGGTCTGGAAGCATAATAATAACAACACCTGGGCTAGGCATGGTGGCATATGTCTGCAATCTCAATACTTGGGAGGCTATGGCATGAGAATTGCAGGTTTGAGGCCAGTCTCGGTGTGGTGGCACACACTTGTAATCCCAGCATTCTGGAGGCTGAGACAGGAGGATCTGGGTTTGCAGACAGCCTCAGCTACTTAGTGAGGCCCTTTGCAACTCAGTGAGACCCTGCTTCAAAATAAAGAATAAAAACTAGGGCTGGGGATGTAGATCGGAGGTAGAATGCCCCTGGGTTCCATCCCCAGTACTGAAAAAAAAATCAAAATCAAATAAAAAAAAAAAGAAAAAGAAAAGATTCAAGGTGTATCTCAAAGGTAGAATGCCCTTGGGTTTTATACTCAAAAGTATAAAACTTTTTATACCAAAAGTCTATACTGTCCTTGAAGTCACATTTATTGGCCAATGCTATGAAATAGACAGCCCTTAAAAAAATTTTTTTTGAACATGGTCTCTTTAAGTTCACATGTGATGTCCTCGAACTTGTGATCCTCCCCTCTCAGCCTCAAGTACTGAGATCACAGGCCTGCGCCAGTGTCCAGCTGTGCTAACTTCTTAAATATGCATTGCTTCATTCAGACCTCCTTACCCACCCAATGAGGCCGATACTGTTCTCTACTTTGTTCTACTGATAAGGAAACTAGGGTTTCAGAGAAGTTCAATAATTAATCCAAGGTAACATCCTAAGTTATGAAACGGATTCAAAACCAAGTCTGTCCGATGCCAGAGCCGCTCTGCCTTCTTTCTGTCTAGATGGCCATTTCCATAGCTTCCCCTAAAGGTCTCTTCAGCCACCGCTGCTGTCCTGGTGATCTCTGACCCTAGACTACATTTTTGCATAGTCCTGGGCTGGAGCACTGAGCACTGGGCTTCTCTCGCTGCCGCGTCTCTGTGCAGGTGGCCCTGAGCTCACATCCCCTGCATCGGGCTCCGCTTACCCCACTGGTAATTGGCGGGAGGAAGGGGAGAAAATCCTATTCTTAGTGCTTAAAAAATTAGTTGCTATTCTTTGAGATCTTAAGTGGAAGAAATCTGCACAAAGGATTAGTGCTTTATTACGTTGTTTATGGATCTAGCTCTCAACAAAAGTTCCAGCCTTGATCCCCAAAGTTCTCACCAAACCTGGAAAATCTCCAGAGGATCGCTGCCTCCTCTGTAAGAGCCCTCTTCAGCAAGAGTCACTGTGATCTGCTCAGCGAGGGCACATAGCTTAGGGGCCGTTGATACGCACTCCTGGGGCTTCTGTGGGAACCATTGGAATGAAAAGCTCTGTTTTGCTGTAATTGGATGTAAACACGGAGATGTTAGCTGAGAGCTATTAGAGACTTTCACATGGAAAAGGAATTCCTGAGGACAGAGCTGCTAAAGAGCAAGTTATACAAAAAAAGAGAGAAATTTTTTTTTTTTTTTTTTTAGAACTGAACCCAGAGCCGGGCGTGGTGGCGCACGCTTGTAATCCCCACGCTTGGGAGGCTGAGACAGGAGGATTGCGCAGGTTCGAAGCCAGCCTCAGCTACTTAGTGAGGCTCTCAGCTAAAACTTAGTGAAACCCTGTTTCCAAATAAAACATAAAAATAGGTCTGGGAGTATAGCCCAGAGGTAGAAAGCCTCTGGGTTCCACCCCCAGTACAAAAAAAAAAATAATAAACCTGAACCCAGGGCTTCATGCATGCTAGGCAAATGCTCTACCACTGAGCTACATCTCCAGTTTTGTTTTGTTTTATTTTTGTTTGGGGTGTTTGTTTGTTTGTTTGTTTGTTTATTCATTTTGTGCAGTACTGGGAATGGAACCCAGGGACATTCTACCTCCAAGCTACACCCCTAGCTCTTTTTTTTTATTATCTATTTTGAAACAGGGTCTCACTGAGTTGCAAAGGGCTTCACTAAGTAGCTGAGGCTGTCTGCGAACCCAGATTCTCCTGTCTCAGCGTCCAGATTGCAAGTGTGTGCCACCACACTCAGCTTGTTTTTGTTTTTTTTCTTTTCCATGAAGTACTGGGGATAGAACCCAGGGGCACTCTACCACTGTTATGCCTCAGCCCTTTTTATTTTTATTTTTTGGGTATTGAGGATGGAACACAGAGACATTCTACCTCTAAGCTACACCCCCAACCCTATTTATTTTATTTTATTTTGAAACAACATTTTATTAAGTTGCCAAGGGCTTCACTAAATAGCTGAGGCTGTTTATGAACCTTCCATCCTCCTGTCTCAGCCTCCCAACTACTGGGAATATAAGTGTGTGCCACCACACCTGGCTCCCTTTTAATTTAATTTTAATTTTTATTTTTATTTTGAGACAGGGTTGTCCAAGGTGACCTTGAACTTGGTGATCCTCTTGCCGCAGCCTCCTCAGTCGCTGGGATTACAGGCCTGACGCAGCACACCTGGCAAAGAGAGATGATACTGAGGGTACCATTATGGGAAGTCACTGAGTCCTGAAGCTAGAAGGAGACTGTGGGGACAAGTAAACTCCGCATCCTACTTATGTGTTGTTGTTGCTTTTCCCTCTTAAGTTAAAGTTGGGTTTCTGTGTTGTACATATCCTATAATGTAAAAGGTACAATACCTCCTCAGTTGATTTATAAATTTCGAGAGAACAAAGTCCTGGCTCTTTAGTTTTCCTGATTCTAGTGTCTCAGTGAGTGAAACTGTGCACTGAGACCACAAGGAAGAATGTGATGTGATCTCCAAAGAGATTGGAATTAGTGAAAGAAAGAGGTGCGGAGGCCAACACAATGCAATGGAACCTGGGTTCTCTTTTCTTTTCTTTTCTTTTCTTTTCTTTTCTTTTCTTTTCTCTTTTCTTTCTTTCTTTCCTTCTCCTTCTCCTTCTCCTTCTCCTTCTCCTTCTCCTTCTCCTCCTTCTTCTTCTTTTCTTTCTGTACCAGGGATTAAACTCAGGATTTTCTCCCTTTAAGCTACAGCCCTTTGAATTTTCTTAATTTTTTTTCTCAGTACTGGGGATTGAACCCAGGGGCATTCTGCCTCTGAGCTACACTCCCAGCCCTATTTTTTTATTCTTTATTTTTGAACCAGAGTCTCAATAAGTTGCTGAGGCTGGCCCCAAGCCTTTGATCCTCCTGTCTCAGCCTCCCAAGTACTGAAATTACAGGCATGTACCACTGTGCCACCCAGCTTAATCTGGGTTATAATGGAAATCTGGACAAATTTTTTGTGGCATCCTGGAGCAGAGGAGGTTTGAAGAGATAGAATGAAGGAAAGCTTATCAGAGGGGGTGACATCTAAGTCATGTTATTATTATTATTATTATTATTATTATTATTAATTATTATTATTTTATTTTGATACTGGGATTGAACCCAGAGGCATTCTGTCTGTCTTAAAGCTACATCCCTAGATCTATTTTATTTTATTTTAGTTTTGGTGGTACTGGGGGCAGAACCCAGCTTTCTACCTTCAAGCTATACTCCCAGACCTATTTTTTATATTTTATTTGGAAACAGGGTCTCACTAAGTTGTTGCTGAGAGCCTCACTAAGTAGCTGAGGTTGGCTTTGAACCTGTGCGATCCTCCTGTCTCAGCCTCCCAAGCGCAGGGATTACAAACGTGCGCCGCCACGCGCGGCCAGATCTATTTTATTTTGAGGCTTTCCCTGAACCCAGACCTTCCTGTCTTAGCCCCCCAAGTACTGAGGTTACAGGTTTCCACCACCATGCCCAGCTCTGAGGTTCTTAAAGAACAAATAGAAATTCATAGACAGAGAAGTGTGCACAGAGGAAAGGTGTCCCAGAAACATGGCATTTCAGGCAGAGAGGACAAAATCATATATAATTTTAAAATTAAGAAGAGTGTGTCACCATCTCCTCTTCTTCCTCTGGCTTCTGCCTTACACAGTGAGAGCAACATCGTCTTAGATAAGAACACAGGCTCGGAGCTCTGGAAGATTTGGTTCTGCCACTTGGCTCCCATTATGGCCTTGAGCAAAATCACTTACATCTTCCAAATAAGGACAGTGAGTTGTATTTGACTCTTGGGATTGCAGGAAACAGTTAATGAATTACAAATATGAAGCATGTGCCTGGCACAAGGTGATTCTCCAGAAATGCGAGCTGTTTTTTTTTTAATTGTCATAGTTAAGAACCACTAAGGACCAAGATACAGAAAACCCAACTAGAGCTAAGGCAGACAGTAAGGAGCTTGTCTGTGATGCATAATGGGGAGTGTTGGCGCACAGCAGGCTCCAGGCACGGGATAATCGGGGCTCTGACTCCACCTCGCTGCCGCCGTTCTCCCCACTCTGTTTTCTTCTTTATCCTGTCTCTGTCTCCAGGCTGGCTTCCTTCGCTGTCCGGAGAAGGCTGTGTCACCATGTCTTGAGCAACTGCGACAACATGCTTCCTTGTTCACATCCATCACAACAGAGGGGGGAACCTCCTCCCCCCGACAGAAATCTAAGTCCCTTCTTTCAATCTGTTTAGGCTAACTTGGGCTAGGTGCCTGCTCCCGGACCAGTGGCGGTCCAGGACCAGGGGGACTCCCATGTTACTGGCTCAAGCCTTGCTTCTTGAGCCTCTTCCTGTGAGAGTGGGTTGTAACGACTGGCTTAGACACCTCGGGATCTAATTGGGAGCTATGTCGGGATCTAACTGGGAGCTATGTCGGGATCTAATTGGGAGCTATGTCGGGATCTAACTGGGAGCTATGTTGGGATCTAATTGGGAGCTCCAGTGGGATCTAACTGGGAGCTCCAGTGGGGTTAGAGCTGGGCTTCAGCTTTCTCCTGATCTCATGGTATATCCTGGCCAGTGGGGAGAGGTTCTGTTACACAGAAGGAAGAAATAACTGGATGTTGGCTGGGCAACCCAAAGCATCGTCTGTGATAATAACTGTTCTGTTTTTTGCATGCTAGTTCACATGGGTCTTTCAAGGCCTTGGCTCAGATGGCTCCTTACCAATGACCAGGTCTTGTTTGACCATATGACCAGAGACAGGAGAGAGCACACGCTCCCAGCTCCCCCACCCCGTTCTCTGCACTTCTTGCTCCCCCACTCTGCATTCCCAGCTTGCATTTATTTTATCTACAACTGTTACCAGGCAGGGCTTGGTGGTGCACATCTGTAATTCCAGTACTTGGGAGGCTGAGATGGGAGGATTACAGGTTTGAAGCCAATCTCAGCAATTTAGTGAGGCTCTCAACACCTTAGCAAGACCCCGTTTTCAAATAAAATGTAAAACAGCCATTTGGTGATGCACACCTGTAATCCCAGTATTTAAGGAGGCTGAGAAAGGAGGATCACAGTTTCCAGGATAGCCTTAGCAAATGGTGAGACTCTCATCAACCTAGAGATGCTGCTTCAAAATAAAAATAAGCCGGGAAGCTGGGTGTGGCGGCACACGCTTGTAATCCCCTCACTTGGGAGGCAGAGACAGGAGGATCGCGCAGGTTCGAAGCCAGCCTCACTGGCTTAAGAGACCCTGTTTCCAAATAAAATATATGTAGCCGGCCGTGGTGGCTCACGCTTGTAATCCCAGCATTCGGGAGGTTGAGACTGGAGGATCACGGTTCACGGACAGCCTCAGCTACTTAGTGAAGCCCTTTGCAACTTAGTGAGACCCTGTTTCAAAATAAAGAATAAAAAATAGGGCAGGGGGTGTAGCTCGGAGGTCAAATGCCCCTGGTTTCCATCCCTAGACCCGCAAAACAAACAAACAAACAAACAAAACCCCAAAATATATAATAGGTCTGGGAGTATAGCCCAGAGGTAGAAGGGTTCCATATACACACACACACACACACACACACACACACACACACACACACACAACACACGCCACACAAACAAAATCCGGGAGTGGTGGCTCAAGCTTGTAATCCCAGTGTTTGCGAAGCTGAGACAGGAGGATCGCACAGGTTCAAAGCCAGCCTTAGCTACTTAGTGAGGCTCTCAGCAACTAAGTGAGACCCTGTTTCCAAGTAAAATACAAAATAGGTCTGGGGGTATAGCCCAGAGGTAGAAAGCCTCTGGGTTCCACCCCTAGTACCACAAAAAAAAAAAAATAATAATAATAAAGTATAAAATAGGTCTGGGAGTACAGTCCGGAGGTAGAAATGCCCCTGGGTTCCACCTCTAGTACCACCAAAAAATAAATAAATAAAAATAAAACTGTTCTGGGGTGTAACTCAGAGGTAGAATGCCCCTGGGTTCCATCTCCGGCACCACAAAACTATTAATAAATAAATAAAATAGGGCTTAGGCTGTAACTCAGAGGTAAAATGCCCTTGGTTTCTATCTCCAGCACCACAATAAATAAATGATAAATAAACAAATAAAGCACTTATCACCACGTAATATGTCATATACTTTCAGCTTTACTTGTCTTTTGTGTTTTCTCCCTATATAGTATAACTTCCATGAGGGTAGAGGTTTTGGCTTGTTCTGTGCTATATGCTGGTATCTAGAAGTCTTGGCCCATAGTAGCACATGATAACAATTTGTTGAATGAACATGAGATTCTGACCCAAGCTGGACTCTGAGGATCTTCTCATTCTCTCTCTCTCCCTCTCTCTCTCATCTGTTTGCTGAGTATACTGACATTTGCTAGTTTGCGTTCTTCCTACCTAGTGTTAAGTGTTGATCCTTTTCTTCTCCCTTTTCATGCTGATTACTCTTTTTCTCTACATGCAAAATATTAAAGATTTTGTGTTCACAAAGAATTAGAAAAACTGAACACTCTATATATCCTACAAAGATCGAAGACGTGACATCTCATTTGAGAACCGCGTTGATGTTTTCACATATGTGTCTCAAAAACGCATGTGAAGTGTTTCACTGGGGTGCTTCTGGGTCTGCCATTCCATGGCTCCTAATTCTTGTCATCTTGAAAGTCTTCTCTGGTATGAATACTTTTAAAATTTTGGAGGAAAAAACCCTCTGCTTCTTGTCATACCAGCCCTACCCTAAAACTTGTCTGCCTTCATGAAAGATGTGGCTAGGACTTTTTTTAATCTGGGTTGGTATTTTTGATTCTAGAAATTAACAAAAGAATGATGATAAGGGGCAAGGAATGCAGCTCAGTGACAGAGCACATGTGTAAGGCCCTGGGTTCAATCTCTAGTGTACATACACGTGCACACATGTACATGCACACACACATATATAGAATAATAAAAACTAACAAAATAACATGCATTTGCCAAGATCCTTGCGATGAATCCTACCCATTGTTCTGTGTGTGTGTGTGTGTGTGTGTGTGTGTGAGTGTGAGTGTGTGTGTGTGTGTGTGTGTGGTACTGGGGGTGAAACCCAGGGGGTTTTCTACCTCTGGGCTATACTCCCAGACCTATTTTATACTTTATTTGTAGACAGGGTCTCCGTAAGTTGCCGAGAACCTCACTCATTAGCTGAGGCTGGCTTTGAGCCTGTGCGATCCTCCTGCCTCAGTTTCCCAAGCGCAGGAATTACAAGCATGCGCCTCCACGCCCGGCTCTACCCATTGTTCTTTCCTTAGTTATAAAATGAATTAGACAGCATTACTTGTTGCAAGTAAAAAGTGAAAGTCTGTCTTCTCTCTTGTCCCTCACCACTCAGTGCCCCGTGTGTGTGCTGCAGGTGTTTTTTCACCTGCATGGCATGACACCAGAGCGTCAGTGCCCCCCCAACCCTGGTACAAGCTGTTGCCAGGACACAGCCACCTAGCTTCCCTCGCTTCCAGGTGTGGCTGTGTGTATGGTTTTTGCCAGTGGAATGTGAGCAGAAATGTGCATCGTTTCTGGGCCAACGCGTTCAGGAAGCGAGCATGACTTCTCCACAACCTCCTTCTCCTCCTTCCTGTTGAAGCCCTGGGGGATGGCAGAACCACAAGACAAAAGGAACTGGGGTCCTCAAATCACCGAATCACGGAGGAGAAAAGAGCCACCTGCCCCACAGCCTGGAGCTGCAAGGGAGTGACAAGTGATCTTCAGTTACTTATGCATTGGGGACTTATTTGTTACAGTAGCCAGCAGTGCCCTGATTCATGCAGCATATACAAACCAGGCTATTTGAAGTTGCATTGTATTTGCCCACACCCATTTTTCAAAGTGGGGGTTGGAAATCATGTGGCACCATGATGTGACTTGGGGTTTGGAGGCTGAGAGAGTTATCTCAGAAATGTGACTGGGAGGTGGAAGAGCCAGAATGAGAAGCTGAGCCTTCCAGCCTCGAAGCCTGCACTCAGTTCAGTGCCCCCATTCCAGGCAGTGAGCTGGCCTTCACCTTGTCTTTGATGGTGTGAACATGTAAGAAGGTTTTATTTGCCGGGCATCCCCAATGACTCACAACAGCTGCGTTCCCCACCTCAGTGGGGGTAACCCCAGGTAGGCTCTGCCCGCCCAGTAGTCTGTGGCTTCCTGCCCTTTTCTGTTCAAGAGTTTCTCAGACAAGGAGGGGCCTGAAAAATACTCAGATTTCCCAGAAGACATACTTTGACTTGACAAGCAGAGGCTACAAACGCTGGGAAGGCCGGAGGTACGGAGTCCTGGTAAATAGCAGCAGAAGCTGGAAAAGTCCAAGGCCAGAAGTCTCTCCTGGCCCAACACCAACTCCTACCAAGGCCCGAGTTTACACCTAGTGAGCTTCTGTTCCCAGAGCAGCCTCCCTCCTCCAGGTCTCAAACACCACTAGAAAGTCAGCTTTAGAAAGCCAGATGGGCTGCACATGTGCACACAGCCTCTGCTACTTAGTAAGGCCCTTGTAATTCAGTGAGACCCTGTTTTAAAACAAAGAATAAAAAATAGGGCTGGGGGTGTAGCTTGGAGGTAGAATGGGTTCCATCCCCAATACTGCAAAAGAAAGAGAAAGAAAGAAAGAAAGAAAGAAAGAAAGAAAGAAAGAAAGAAAGAAAGAAAGAAAGAAAAGCAAGCAAGCCAGATGGTCAACAAGGTGTGGTGGCGCACACTTGTAATAACAGTCTTTGGAAGGCTGAGACAGGAGGATAGCAGGTTCACGGCCAGCCTCAGCAATTTAGTGAGGCTCTCAACAACTTAGCAAGACCCTGTTTACAAATAAAATAAATAAATAAAACAGGGTTGAGGGTCTAGCTCAAAGGTAGAATGCCCCTGGGTTTAATCCTCAGTACCACAAAAATAAATAAATTTTAAAAAGAAAAGAAAGAAAGAAAGAAAGAAAGAAAGAAAGAAAGAAAGAGAAAGAAAGACAGAAAGAAAAAAGCCAGATGGTCTCATCTCTTGAAGGCTTCCAGGAAGCCTCGACAGTTCTAAAAAAGCCCCCATTTCCTGCTTCACACCCACACCCTGGGTCTTTGGTGGGGAAAGGCAGGGATGCCCCCACCCCCCTCCCTCCACCTCCGGGCCTCACCCTGGGGACCCCTCTGGGTGTGCAGCTGCTCGCAGCAGCAACAGCAGCAAGGCAGCAGGGCGGGATGGAGAGAGGTCCCTCTGCTAATACAGACTCTGGGATGCCCCACCTCTCTGGGGCACCCTCCGCATTCATTTCTCCTAACTCAGCATCCTTCCATCTCCTCCTGAGCCAAAGACAGGCCCAGGAGTGAGCCAAAGCAACTGATAACCCGAAAGGCATCTCACTGTGGTTACGAAATCTAATAAAATCAGCGTTTCTTAGTGTGGAAGTGATAGAGCATGGGTGGGACAGAAAGTGATTTAAGGTTTCCTCACGAACACCAACATTAAATAATATTTAATTACTCCCTAGCTCATCCCTTTTCAATTTTTATTATATTGTAAAGAATCATCAAGAAGAATGTCTTCATTCAGTACTAATAGATCTTTAGTATTCCTTTAATAATGCTGGAGGCATAAGACTCATCAGCAAAAGTGGGAGGGTGTGGTGGCCCAGTCCTGTACTCCCAGAAACCAAGAGGCTAAAGCAGGAGTATCACAAGTTCAAGGTCAACCTGGGCAAAATAGTAAAACCCTGTCTCAAAATAAAAAGGGCTAAGGATATAAGTCAGTGATAGAGCTCTCCTGGATTCCATCCTCCATACTAGAGAAAAAAAAAAAAAAAGAGAGAAAATTGTGTAGCTTTTGTGAAGGGTCTTTCTAAAAATAAATTATATTACATTTGAACATGTATTGTTACGACTCTATTTTTTTTCTTTTTATAGTACTGGGGGTTGCATCTAGGGGCATTTTACATCTGCGCTATATGCCCAGCCCTATTTTTTTTTTTTTTTTTAGCAGTCTAAGCTGTGGAGGGCCTCACTAAGTTGCTGAGGCTGATTGCAAACCTTCTATCCTCCTGTTTCAGCCTCCCAAGTACTGAAATGATAGGCTTCTGCCACCATGCCTAGCTCCCATTTTTATTGCTAATATTATTTATTCTCTCCTCTATCTCTCTCTCTCTCTCTCTCTCTCTCTCTCTCTCTCTCTCTCTGTTTTTGGTCCTACGATTTATTTTTTTTATTATTTATTTATTTATTTTTTGTGGTACTGGGGATGAAACCCAGGGGCCTTCTACCTCCAGGCTACACTCCCAGACCTATTTTATATTTTATATTTGGAAACAGGGTCTCTTAAGCCAGCTGAGGCTGGCTTTGAACCTGTGTAATCTTCCTGTCTCAGCCTCCCAAGCACTGGGATTATAAGCGTGCGCCACCATGTCCGGCTTGGTCCTAGGATTTAAACCCAGAGGAACTCTACCACTACCACTGAGAGACATCCCCAGTGGGGTTTTTTTTTTTTTTTTTTTGGTACAAAGGATTGAACTTGGGGATATTCTACCTCTGAGCCACAACCCCAGACCTATTTTATTTTTTTATTTTTTTGTGGTACTGGGGATGAAACCTAGGGACATTCTACCTCTGAGCTACACCCCCAGCCCCATTTATATTCTTTATTTTGAAACAGGATCTCACTGAGTTGCAAAGGGCTTTACTAAGTAGCTGAGGCTGGCTGTGAACTATGATCCTCCTGTCTCAGCCTCCCAAATGCTGGGATTACAAATGTGTGCCACTAAGCCTGGCTTTATTTTTTAGTTTTAAAACAGGGCCTAAGTTGCTGAGGGCCTCACTAAGTTGCTAAGGCTGGCCTCCGCCCAAGTACTGGGATTACAGGGATATGCCACCTTGTCCATCCATAGTCCTTTTTACTTTGTGTGTGTGTGTGTGTATGTGTGTGTGTGTGTGGGGGGGGTGTACTGGGGATGGAACCCAGGGGCATTCTATCTCTGAGCTACACCCCCAGCCCTATTTTTTTTCCCCTTGATTTTGAAACAGGGTCTCACTGAGTTGCAAAGGGTCTCACTAAGTGATAAGTTGGGTCCTGCACTCATGTGACTTTGTGTCACATGACCTCTGCAGGGCAAGGGAGGGGCTGAAACCCCCCGCGAGAATTGGGCGTTCCCGCGAGTAAACCCTCCTCTCGCGAGATGCATACCTTGAAAAGGAGAGCCCGCGTCCTCAAGCTTTGGACAGGCACGTTGGCCCCACAGTGCCTCGCCCTGATCCCCGGGAGAGCCGTGCCATTAAAACTTTACATGCCACGTGTACTGGACCTACTTGTGTTTTTCACACTCTGCCGTACGCACATTATTTTTATTTTACTCGCATTAATTTTTTATTTTACTTATCACTAAGTAGCTGAGGCTGGCCGCGAATCATGATCCTCCTGTCTCAGCCTCCCAAATGTTGGGATTACAAGCATGCGCTGCCACACTCGGCTCCTTTTTACTTTTTATTTTGACACAAGGTCTCACTCAGTTACTGAGAAATCCTCCTGCCTCCGCCTTCCAAGTAAGGGATTACAGGTATGTACCACTTAACCTGGCTAATTTTATACATCTAGAAACAAAACTAATGAAAGGCCTGTTTTGGGTATTTGTAAAAAATCTTGTTTCATGTATGATGGTACACACCTAGAATCACAGTGCTAGGAGACAGAAGGATAGTATGTTCAAGGCTAGTCTCAGCAATTAGTGAGAACCTATTTCTAAATAAAAAATAAAAAGGGCTAAGGGTGTAACTGAGAGGTAAGATTCTCCCAGGTTCAATCCCTAGTACTAAACAAACCAGCAAGCGAAACAAAAACAGAGACAAATAAACAAGAAAATTGTAACATTTTAATGAAAAACACAAAATGAACTGGAAGTAGACTCAATATTATAAGAGTCACTTCTCTAAAGTTACTTGAAAAACATAAAGCGGTTTCAGTCCACATTCTGACAGGGTGTACATCTGAAAATTTCCTAGATGATGGTAGAATTTATTTGCATGAGCACAGAGGGCTGCCACTGGGTATTATGTGTTGTACTGGGAATTGAACCCAGAAAGGTTCTTAACACTGAGCTACACCCCCAGGACTTTATTTGGGAGGGGTACTGAGGATGGAACCCAGGGGCTTTCTACTTCCAGGCTACAGCTTTCTACTTCCAGGCTATACTCCCAGACCTATTTATTTATTTATTTATTTTGGGGTGGTACTGGGGTTCCTGGAAGCCCTTCTACCACTGGGCTACACTCCCAGACCTATTTTATACTTTGTATTTGGAAACAGGGTCTCTAAGGCCAGCGCGCTGGCTTCAAACCTGTGCGATCCTCCTGTCTCCGCCTACCAAGCGCGGGGATTACAAGTGTGCGCCACCATGCCCGGCTCAAGACCTATTCTTTAAATAGTTTATTTGGAAACAGAGTCTCACTAAATTGCTGAGAGCCTCACTAAATAGCTGAGGCTGGCTTCGAACCTGTGTGATCCTCCTGTCCAGCCTCCCAAGAACTGGGATTACAAGTGTGCACCACCATGCCTGGCCTTTTTTTTTTTTTAATGGTGAAACAAAGTCTCACTAAGTTGCTGAGGGTTTCACTAGGCTGCCGAGGCTGGCCTTGAACCTGAGACCTCCTTGCCTGCACCAGGCTGAAGGGTTATTTCATGCAGGGTGTTTAGGAAGGTCCCTTCTGAGGAATGATGAGTGAGGAGTGAGCATTCCAGCAGGTCGAGCCAAGGCTGCGAGGCAGCAGCTTGCTTGGAATGTTCCAAGAATAGGAAAGGGTCAGTGTGGCTGGAGCGGACTGCAGGAGAGGCAGGAATGAGGTCAGAGAAACAGCCCTGGGCACAGCACGTAGGGCCTCAAGGCTGTGCTAGAAGTGCTGACTTTTACTAAGAGATAAGAACTCATTGGTTTGTTTGTTTGTTTGTTTGTTTGTTTGTTTGGGGAGGGGTGGCCCAATCTGATTTAAGCATTTAAAGGTTTTGCAAAAGTTGATAATGTTCAACAAATATATGTGCAGGTGATATGGAAATGCAGTCAAAACCATGAAAGAGGCACGTGAGTGACTGGAATTTAGGAAGTTCTGCTTTGAGTGATTCCTTAGGCCACAGATTTGTTCTTTCGAGTTCATTTCAGCCCAAAAGGAATGGGGTGGGGGGGGGGGGGGATTAGTTCCAGGAGCAAGTGCTGACAAGCCGCCGCAGGGCGGCCAAGCTAGGGCTTCTTCCTGCTGCTCTGGCTTGTGGCCAGTGACCTCAGGAATCTTCCCAGGGCTGGGCCTCCAGTTACAGCCTCCTGGAGAGGTAGTCTGATTTTCAGCTCCTGAAAAACATCTCTAACCTCACCAGGCATGGTGGCGCACGCTTGTAATCCCAGCTTTCTGGGAGGCTGAGACAGGAGAATCTGGATTCGTGGACAGCCTCAGCTACTTTGTTAGGCCCTCTGCAACTTAGTGAGACCCTGTTTCAAAATAAAGAATAAAAAATTGGGCTGGGGGTGTAGATCGGAGGTCGAATGCCCCTGGGTTCCATCCCCAGATCCACAAAACAAACAAACAAAAAAGCTAACAAAAAACACCATTAACCCCAAAACTAGTGACATTTAAAGGAGGCCAGAGCTGAGCCGGGCGTGGTGGCTCACGCTTGTAATCCCTGCGCTTGGGAGGCTGAGACAGGAGGATCGCACAGGTTCAAAGCCAGCCTCAGCTACTTAGTGAGGTTCTCGGCAACTTAGTGAGACCCTGTTTCCAAATAAAATATAAAATAGGTCTGGGAGTATAGCCCAGAGGTAGAAAGCCTCTGGGTTCCACCCCCAGTACCACCAAAAAGAAAAGAAAAGAAGAAGGCCAGAGCTGAAAGGGATTCTGCAAGGGGCAATAAATATAATAAATTACACGAAATCCAGCACATCCCTATGGAAAATTGTTATCTTCCCTCAAAAACTGGTTCTCCTCTGGTTTTTCTTTTTTTAATTTTTAAAAAAATTTTTTTTGTGGTACTGGGGGTAGAACCCAGAGGCTTTCTACCTCCAGGCTATGCTCCCAGACCTATTTTATATTTTATTTGGAAACAGGGTCTCACTAAGTTTCTGAGAGCCTCACTAAGTAGCTGAGGCTGGCTTTGAACCTGTGCGATCCTCCTGTCTCAGCCTCCCAAGTGCTGGGATTACAAGCGTGCGCCACTACGCCCGGCTCTCCTCTGGTTTTTCTGAGCCCAGTAAATGGCAATGCCATTGTTCTCTTAGTCGGTCAACAAACACACATTAAACCTGTACCACCTGTCAGTGCGACAGGAACTCTGGTGAACAAAATTGATGTAAGCTCTGCCCTAGCTGATAGTTTAATGTGGGGAGAAAACAACAAGCAATAAAGATGTTATTATAAAATGTCTACTGCTAGCCGGGCGTGGTGGCACACGCTTGTAATCCCAGCATTCAGGAGGCTGAGACCGGAGGTTCGGGGTGCGCGGACAGCCTCAGCGAGGCCCTTTGCAGCTCAGTGATGCCCTGTTTCAAAAATAAAAAAAGACTCAATAATAGGGCTGGGGGTGTAACTCGGAGGTAGAATGCCCCTGGGTTCCATCCCCAGTAACGCAAAAAAAAAAAAAAAAAAAAAAGTATACTGCTCTGTAGAGAAAAAGTAAGGTCATTAAGAGAGAGCAAAGGGTAGCACACTAACGTAGTGGGCAGGTCAGAACTGGCCCGTGGCTCTTTTTTTTTTTTTTTTTTTTGTAGTACTGAGAATGGAACCCAGGGGTTCTGGGTTCTGGGTTTTGCGATACTGAGGTTTTTTGGTTCTGGGTTTTGTACTGGGTATGGAACCCAGGGATATACCTCTGAGCTACACCTCCAGCACTATATTTTAGTCTTTTTTAAATTTTTCGACTTTTTTATTTTTAAAACAGGGCCTCACTGAGTTGCAGAGGGCCTTGCTAAGTAGCTCAGGCTGTCCGGGAACTGCGATCCTCCGGTCTCAGCCTCCTGAATGCTGGGATTACAAGCGTGCGCCACCACGCCTGGCCCCATTTTGTTCTTCTTTTGTTCATGAAGTTTCATTGGAAATAGTTACAAGTCACACTCAATTGTTTATAAATTGTATTTATTTTGTGCTATCCTGGCAAGTTTGAGTGCTTACGACAGAGGCCAGTGGCCTTCAAAGCCTAAGATATTTACTGTTTGGCCATTTAGGGAATAAATTTGCCTACCCTTGCTACAGAGGAAAATGAGAGAACCTCCATCACAGCCCATGACAAGCTGCTGTCATCCAGTGGAAATAACCGCGATGTTCTCTATCTGTGCTCGCTAATATGGCAGACATTAGCCAGGTATAGCTACTGAGCACCTGGAAATGTGTCTAGTGATAAGTAAAATAAAAAATTAAATGCGAGTAAAATAAAAATAAGTGAGTACGGCGGAGTGTGAAAAACACGAGAGAGGTCCGGTACACGTGGCATGTAAAGTTTTAATGGCACGGCTCTCCCGGGGATCAGGGCGAGGCACTGTGGGGCCCGCGCGCCTGTCCGAAGCTAGAGGACGCGGGCTCTCCTTTTAAAGGCATGCATCTCGCGAGATGGGGGTTTACTCGCGGGAATGCCCAATTCTCGCGGGGGTTTCAGCCCCTCCCTTGCCCTGCAGAGGTCATGTGACACAAAGTCACATGAGTGCAGGACCCAACTTAACATTCTGGCCTTTTGATGGTAGGGATAATGGATGACGATTGGACCCTCTAGCTTCTTCCTGCTGTCAAGGGGCGTCGTCAGGGGCCCCAGGCCGGGAGGAGTCGGGAGTCCAGTCCCCCAGAAGGGGGTGCAGGTGGGTGCATAGCTGCAGTGCGAATTGGAGGTTACCCTGGACAGCTTAGTGATGTGCGCTTGAGGAGGCTTGAACAGGCAAGGGCCTGAGCTGGCAAAGAGGATGGAGGTTGAGGGATCCAGGAGCCATCAGTCTTCAGCCAGGCTGAGTAGGGCCAGCGGCGGGGCCTGGTCTGGAAAGGTGCTCCCCCTGTGTTGAGGCACCTGGGGCTCATCCTTTTCCAAGGGCACTGTTCCAGTGGCCCTCCTGGCCGCACGCCGGGCACAGTCTGATTGGTGGGCGTGGCTTCGCCCCACTTCAGGCAGGCTCCTGGAGGTAGTCGTCATTGCAGTCCTCCACACCTAGGTGGCGCTCCAGAGGGCTGAGCCGCCACCACCAGCCGAAGGGCAGCTACCAGGGATCGGCTTTTTGGCAAAGTCGGAGTGTACGCTCCATTTCCGCCTCTTTCTCTCTGGAATTAAAACTTAGATGCTATGTTAAGGTTCTGTCAGCTGCGACGGACCTATACTCACAAAGAGCACGTCCCGAGACGGGTGTCCAGCAAGAATGGCAACGCGGACTCCGCACGGGCAGACAGAGAGTGTCGCCCCAGCCCCGGCCTGTCGTTTCCCGCAGCACCTAGGGCGCGCCCGAGCGGGCCACCCAGCAAAATTGCAGTCTGGCGCAGGCCAAGATGGTGGCTGTGACATCACCAGGCAGTGACTATGCGCCATCACAAAATGGCAGCTGGCAGGAAAATAAATGGAAGCTGATGGGGGAGAGCATTTGGAGGGATACCAGACCACTTATAAAAGTTCCTAACTATTCCTGGGCCACCGCAATCTATTTCCCAACTCGTATCAAGGCAGACAGGCTCTCAGGGCATCTGCTAGTATAAAGGTTCGACTCCCCATAATTGGTTCGCGGGTGGAAACGAAGAACAGGAAATGGGCGTCCCCGATTTCCCTGCTCAATCGTTCAGAAACAGAGGTTAAGAGATAGGGAAGAACGTCTTCATTCCTTCTCAAAACCGGAGGATGACCTGGTCATCCGCAGCGTGGTCCCAGTGGACCGGGGGACAATGGGTCACCAAGCGCTTGGATTTTTGGGTCCCAGTGGACCGGAAGACCCAAGTCCGGAACCCGCTAACCAAGGGAAGGAGGCAGTTTACCGGAGTGAAGTGTTGCCAGCCAGCGCTGGCTGCGACAGAAGCGCTGAGAAGCTGCTGGGAGCGTGGTGGAGCTGGGGCGCGTGGATGCCGGTGGCTGGTGTGGACGGCACTGGCGGCTGGCGCAGGTGGGATCAGTGGGGGTGCGCAGGCGGCATGGCTTGCCGGGCAGGCGGCGTGGAGACAAAATGGCTTCCAGGCACGCGCCAGACGCTGAGGCTGGGCCCCGAGGAGCACCACCAGTGAGCCTGGCTCGGGGCGGGTGGGGCAAACCGGCCAGAGGTCCCGGCGGTGACCGGAGAACCAAGCTGGAACGGTGCTTTAGGAGGTCCAAGCGGCAGGCAGAGGTCCTGGCCCGCGCAGGCAGTTGGCAGGCAGAGCAAGTGCCAAGCTGCCTGGCTCCGGCCGGAAAGATGGCCGCCGACTCCTAGGATTGGTTAGGAGTGGAAAGTGGGAGGGATTAAAGATTGTGAGGCCTCCAGTGAGGCCATGAGGTGGGAGGGGTTAAAGATGGCGAGGCCTCCAGTGAGGCCATGAGGTGGGAAGGGTTAAAGATGGCGAGGCCTCCAGTGAGGCCATGAGGTGGGAGGGGTTAAGGATGGAGAGGCCTCCAGTGAGGCCATGAGGTGGGAGGGGTTAAGGATGGCGAGGCCTCCAGTGAGGCCATGAGGTGGGAGGGGTTAAGGATGGCGAGGCCTCCAGTGAGGCCATGAGGTGGGAGGGGTTAAGGATGGCGTGGCCTCCAGTGAGGCCATGAGGTGGGAGGGGTTAAAGATGGTGGGGCCAAGATGGCAGCCCCCCAGTGATTTCACGTGTCCAAGATGGCGGGCCAAAGCTGGCGACCCCCCCCCCCCAGTAATTCCATGTGGCTGCTTACCGGAATGGCCAGGCCCAGGCAGCAGGGGTGGGCAGGCACAGGGTGAAGGGCGCCAGGGCGCGAGTCCGAGTGGAGGAACCAGCTGGAGCGCGGGCTGGACTTGGCGGGCTGGGGGCTGTTTAGCAGAGTGGCGGCCGCCTAGATGGAGGAGGCAGGCAGCCCCGGCAGGCGGGTCTAAGCAACGCCAGGCGTGGAGAAGACATAGGTGCACGGCGTGGCGCAGTCCGCGGGCGGCGCGGTCCCATTCCAGCGGCGGGCGGCGTGGGCAGGCGGGAACGGCGGTTTTAGGAGGTCCAAGCGGCAGGCAGAGGTCCTGGCCCGTGCAGGAGGTAGTCCACGCAGGCACGGGGCGGCAGCGGCGGCAGTGGTGGGAGCAACGCCTGCAAGCGGAGCGCTGGTGTGGGACCTCACAGTCGAGCTGCTGGCGGATCGGAGAGTCCAGGGCTCAAAAAGAGAGTAAAAAGAAAAAGAGAAAAAAAAACGAAAAAAAACGAAAAAAAAAAAAGAAAAAATGGGGAGGAACCCAAGAGTTCTCCCGGTTCGGCACCAAATGATAAGTAAAATAAAAAATTAAATGCGAGTAAAATAAAAATAAGTGAGTACGGCGGAGTGTGAAAAACACGAGAGAGGTCCGGTACACATGGCATGTAAAGTTTTAATGGCACGGCTCTCCCGGGGATCAGGGCGAGGCACTGTGGGGCCCGCGCGCCTGTCCGAAGCTTGAGGACGCGGGCTCTCCTTTTAAAGGCATGCATCTCGCGAGATGAGGGTTTACTCGCGGGAATGCCCAATTCTCGCGGGGGTTTCAGCCCCTCCCTTGCCCTGCAGAGGTCATGTGACACAAAGTCACATGAGTGCAGGACCCAACTTAACATCTAGTAACTGAGAAATTGAAGCCTTGCCTTATTTAGGTTTATTTATTTATTTATTTATTTATTTATTTATTTATTTTGCAGTGCTGAGTATGGAACCCAGGGGTCTTCTACCTCTGGGCTACCTTCCCAGACCTATTTTATATTTTATTTGGAAACAGGGTCTCACTAAGTTGCCGAGAGCCTCACTAAGTAGCTGAGGCTGGCTTTGAACCTGTGCAATCCTCCTGTCTCAGCCTCTCAAGTATTGGGATTACAAACACCCAGCTTAGTTTAATTATTTAAATGTAAACTTAAATAACCAGGCCTGGAGATAAACACTTGTAACCCCAGTTCTTGGAGGCTGAGACAGGAGGAATGCAGATTTAGTGAGGCTCTCCACAACTTAGTGAGACTCTGCTTCAAACTAAAAATAAGACAGGCTGAGGATGTAACTCAGAGGCAGAATGTACCTGGGTTCAGTCCCTAGTCCCATAAATAGCCACATGTGGCTTGTGGCTGTAGTGTTGGATGGTTTAGTTCTATATCACTCAAGACGAAAAGATGGTGGTCTTCCCTGAACCCTTTCTTCCTCATCCTTTTAAATATCTCTTGAAGTTTTAATACACCATTAAAATATGAAGTTAAACTGGGCGTGGTGGTGCATGTTTGCAATCCCAGCATTCTGGAAGCTGAGACCGGAGGATCGCAGTTCACGGACAGCCTAAGCTCCTTAGTGAGGCCCTCCGTAACTTAGTGGGACCCTGTTTCAAAATAAAGAACAAAACACAGGGCAGAGGGTGTAGCTCGGAGGTAGAATGCCCCTGGGTTCCATCCCCAGACCCGCAAAAAAAAAAAAAAAAAAAAAAAAAAAGTTAAAATGTGTGTTTACCATAATTGCAATTGTTAAGAAAAAAAAAAAATGCTTAGAATGCCCCTGGGTTCCATCCCCAAACCCACAAAAAAAAAAAAAAAAAAAAAAAGTTAAAATGTGTGTTTACCATAACTGCAATTGTTTTTTAAAAAAATGCTTACAGAGCCAGGTGTGGTGGTGCATGCCTATAATGGCCGGCAGCAGGATCACAGATTCCAGGTCCGGCCTCATCAACTGAAGGGTCCAAGGATTGCCCACCAACCCAAATATCGAAGGACTCACAAGAGATGTAAGAATGCAAGCGAGGTTTATCGTCCCGGCTAGCCAGGGGTCAGACCAAGACACTATGGCCGAGGTTCGACCCCTCCCCACTCCACGCTCTGAATTTTATAACCCTAGGAGGGAGTGGTTACACACGAGGGAGTGGTTACACACGTCAGAGCCCGCCAACCTTAGAATACAACCAATCAGATACAAGGACAGACAAGTACAACCAATAATTTTAAAACATGCATCCACACACGTCAGAGCCTGCTCTGCCTTTCCCACCCACCTTGGCTGGGCCAGGCTTATCTCTGCACTGAATAATCTGCCTGGAGAGCAGCTTAGCCTGGCCTTGTTTGCTGATCTAGCTCAGAGATATGGGGATGGGGTCCCATTTACAAAGACCTTGGCCGGCAAGCTGGAGATTAGAGGCTTTGACCTTGTAGGTCCCCTACCCTCGTCCTTGAATCCTGCAACCTGGGCAGCTGGGCTTATAGATCTCCATTATATTTCCAATCCTACCTTACTTCTATATCTTAACTCTATTTTAATACCTTATTTCTAATCCTAATATGGAAGAAGACTTCTCTAGTTAACTTCTAATACTGGGGGGAAAGCGCTTCTTCTAGCCTGCTTTCCAGCACCCCTACACAACTTAATGACCTTGTGTTTCAAAATAAAAACATAAAAATAGCTGAAGGTGTAGCTCAGAGGTAGAATGTGCCTGAGCTCTGTCTTCAGCAGCAATAAGTAAACAAAGGCTTTCAGGAGTTGGAGACCAGAAGATCGTGGTGGTTCCTGGACAGCCTTAACTACTTAGTGAGGCGCTTTGCAACTCAGTAAGATACTGTTTCAAAAATAAAGAATAAAAAATTAGGGCTGGGGGTGTCCCTCAGAGGTAGAATACCCCTGGCTTCTATCCCAGTACTGCAAAAATAAATAAATAAATAAAAATAAAAATAAACAAAGGCCTGGTGTAGTGGTGTATACCTGTAATCCCAGGATCTGGGAGACTGAGACAGGAGGATTGCAGGGTCAAGATCAGCCTTGGCAAACTTAGTGAGACTCTCAACAACCTAGTGAGATCCTATTTCAAAAATAAATAAATACATGCATAAATACATAAAAATATGTAGGAGGATATACAGACATGTGTCCCTCACTATCCACAGGAGATATTAAAGGCCCATGAACAAGAAAGGTGATAAGTTGGGTCCTGCACTCATGTGACTTTGTGTCACATGACCTCTGCAGGGCAAGGGAGGGGCTGAAACCCCCTCGAGAATTGGGCGTTCCCGCAAGTAAACCCCCATCTCGTGAGATGCATACCTTGAAAAGGAGAGCCCGCGTCCTCAAGCTTCGGACAGGCACGCGGGCCCCACGGTGCCTCGCCCTGATCCCCGGGAGAGCCGTGCCATTAAAACTTTACATGCCACGTGTACCGGACCTCTCTTGTGTTTTTCACACTCCACCGTATGCACATTATTTTTATTTTACTCGCATTAATTTTTTATTTTACTTATCATTTGGTGCCGAACCGGAAGAACTCTTGGTTCCCTCCCCATTTTTTTCTTTTTTTTTTTCTTTTTTTTCCTTTTTTCTCTTTTTATTTTTACTCTCTTTTTGAGCCCCGGACTCTCCCGACCCGCCAGCAGCTCGACTGTGAGGTCCCACACCAGCGCTCCGCTTGCAGGCGTTGCTCCCACCACTGCCACCGCTGCCGCCCCATGCCTGCCTGGACCATAAGCCTTCTTCCCCAGCCCTGCGCTCTCCGGGAGAGCCGGCGGCTTTCTTCCCGCCCCGGGCTCTGCTGAGAGCCCGCGGCTATCTTTCCAGCCACGAGCTCTGCTGAGAGCTCGCAGCCATCTTTTTGGCCCCGAGCTCTGCTGAGAGCCGGTGGCCATCTTTCCAGCCCTGAGCTCTGCTGAGAGCCCGCGGCCATCTTTCCAGCCCTGAGCTGTGCTGAGAGCTCGCGGCCATCTTTTCGGCCCCGCGCTCTGCTGAGAGCCGGTGGCCAACTTTTCCCGCCCATGTGCTCTCTTCTGGAGCGCCGACGGCCATCTTCCACTGCCACCGCGGCCGCAGCCACCACCACCGGGGCGTGCAGGCTCCCCCGGCCGCCAGGCTGCCAGTTCCACCTGCCCGGAGCCAGGCTCCTTGGGTGATGCTGGCACCTGCTCTGCCTGCCGACCTCCTGCACGGGCAAGGACCTATGCCTGCTGCTTGAACCTCCTAAAACCGCCGTTCCAGCTCGGCGCTCCTGTCACTGCCGGGACCTCTGGCCGGTTTGCCCCACCTGCCCCGAGCCAGGCTCATTGGGCGGCGAACAGCCGGCCTCAGCGTCCACCGCAGTCACCCGCGCCAGGCATAGCTCTACTCGCTGCTGCTCCGTTCCGCCTGCCCAAGTCAGGCTCACTGGCGGTGCTCCTCAGGGCCCAGCCTCAGCGTCTGCCGCATGCCTGGAAGCCATTTTGTCTCCACGCCGCAAACCCGGCAAGCCATGCCGCCTGTGTACCACCGTTTGATCCCGCCTGTGCCAGCCGCCAGTGCCATCCACATCAGCCACCAGCATCTGCGTGCCCCAGCTCCACCACGCTTCCAGCAGCTTCTCAGCGTTTCTGTCGCAGCCAGCGCTGGCTGCACTCCGGTAAACTGCCTCCTTCCCTTGGTTAGCAGGTTCCGGACTTGGGTCTTCTGGTCCACTGGGACCCCAAAATCCAAGCGCTTGGTGACCCATTGTCCCCTGGTCCACTGGGACCACCCTCCGGATGACCAGGTCATCCTCCGGTTTTGAGAAGGAATGAAGACGTTCTTCCCTATCTCTTAACCTCTGTTTCTGAACGATTGAGCAGGGAAATCGGGGACGCCCATTTCCTGTTCTTCGTTTCTGCCCGCGAACCAATTATGGGGAGTCGAACCTTTATAATAGCAGATGCCCTGAGTGCCTGTCTGCCTTGATACGAGTTGGGAAATGGGTTGCAGTGGCCCAGGAATAGTTAGGAGCTTTTCTAAGTGGTCTGGTATCCCTCCAAATGCTCTCCTCTATCAGCTGCCATTTATTTTCCCACCAGCCGCCATTTTGTGATGGCGCGCAGTCGCCGCCTGGTGACATCACAGTCGCCATCATGGCCCCCACCAGACTACAATTTTGTTGGGTGGCTGCTCGGCCGCTCTGCAAGGTTTTAAACGCGCTTGGCTTCTGGCTCCCTTTCCGGCCCGCTTGGGCACGCCCTAGGTGCTGTGGGAAACGCTGGGGCCAGGCCGGGGCTGGGGTGACACCCTCTGTCTGCCTATGGGGAGTCTGCGTTGCCATTCTTGCCGGACACCCGCCCTGGGACGCACTCTTTGTGTGTGAGTGTAGATCTATCGCAGCTGACAGAACCTTAACATGGCATCTAAAGTTTTAATTCCATAGAGAAACAGGCGGAAATGGAGCGTACACTCCGACTTTGCCAAAAAGCAGATCCCTGGTAGCTGCCCTTCAGCTGGCGGTGGCGGCTCAGCCCTCTGGAGCGCCACCTAGGTGTGGAGGACTGCAACAACAACTACCTCCAGGAGCCTGCCTGAAGTGGGGTAAAGCCACGCCTACCAATCAGACTGCCCGGCGTGTGGCCAGGAGGGCCACTGGAACAGTGCCCTTGGAAAAGGGTGAGCCCCAGGTTCCTCAACACAGGGGGAGCACCTTTCCAGACCAGGCCCCACTGCTGGCCCTACTCAGCCTGGCTGAAGACTGACAGCTCCTGGATCCCTCAACCTCCATCCTTTTTGCCAGCTCAGGGTAGCTCTCCAGGTACTGAGTAAGCCAGTCTCCTTTTTGGTCGCCTGCTCAATCTCATGATTTGTTTTTTTCTTTAATAGCCCTTGCCTGTTCAAGCCTCCTCAAGCGCACATCACTAAGCTGTCCAGGGTAACCTCCAATTCGCACTGCAGCTATGCACCCACCTGCACCCCCTTCTGGGGGACTGGACTCCCGACTCCTCCCGGCCTGGGGCCCCTGACGACGCCCCTTGACAGCAGGAAGAAGCTAGAGGGTCCAATGTCATCCATTATCCCTACCATCAAAAGGCCGGAATGATAAGTTGGGTCCTGCACTCATGTGACTTTGTGTCACATGACCTCTGCAGGGCAAGGGAGGGGCTGAAACCCCCTCGAGAATTGGGCGTTCCCGCGAGTAAACCCCCATCTCGTGAGATGCATACCTTGAAAAGGAGAGCCCGCGTCCTCAAGCTTCGGACAGGCGCGTGGGCCCCAAGGTGCCTCGCCCTGATCCCCGGGAGAGCCGTGCCATTAAAACTTTACATGCCACGTGTACCGGACCTCTCTTGTGTTTTTCACACTCTGCCATACGCACATTATTTTTATTTTACTCGCATTAATTTTTTATTTTACTTATCAAAAGGGAAGGACATCACTTCCCACACGTGGGTCTCAGAGCCACAATAACACATTGGAGAGCCTCGAGAGGGAGCCTGTGGCAGAGGCTGCTAGAGGATTTCTGATTTTCTGCTTTGGACATTAGTAATTCAGGGCTGATGTGGCTGGAGCCTAAAGAGATACTTTTGCAATTTCACCCCTGACAGCATTGGCTTGGGCTTTGACACTTGGCCATCTCTGACTCAGAGCTGAGTTAAAGGATTAAGTCTGCTGCCTCCCATATCTGGCAGGGATGGGGATGGGTGTTGGCCACACAGGCCCAGGGAATCGCCTAGGCAGGCAGAGAGAGCTTCGCCTGGCCCTGTGGCAGGGGAGGGAACCTGGAAGTTGTTTATTGCCTGCATGCTCCCCCCCCCCCATGCTCTAAGGGCTTCACATAAGCCCACCAATCCTTGCTTACCTGGAGGCTTCAGGTCTCTACTGCCTATGACCACCCTCCAAGGGGGCTTCAGTCCCGCAGGCTCTTTGGAAGACTGCATTCTACAAGGATGCAGAGGGCAGGGAGCAGCGGGATCCTGCGGGTGAGCGTGTGTGTGTGTGTGTGTGTGTGTGTGTGTGTGTGTGTGTGTGTTGCTGAGATTGGACCCAGGATCATTATACTTCTGAGCAATGCCCCCAGCCTCACCCTATTTTATTTATTATTATTATTAAATAGGGTCTCATTAAAATGCTAAAAGCTTCACTAAGTCAGCTGAGGCTAACCTTGAACCTTTGACCTTCCTGTCTTAGCCTCCCAAGTACTGGCATTACTAGGTTCTCTGTGTCCTTGATTGAAAAAGTCACTTAAAGCTGGGTGTGGTGGTGCACGCTTGTAATCCCAGCATTTGGGAGGCTGAGATGGGAGGATCATGGTTCTCGGACAGCCTCAGCTACTACTTAGTGAGGCCCTTTGCAACTCAGCGAGACCCTGTTTCAAAATAAAGAATAAAAAATTGGGCAGGGGGTGTAGCTTGGGGGTCAAATGCCTCTGGGTTCCATCCCCAGACCCGTAAAATAAAGAAAGAAAGAAAGAAAATAAAATAAATAGCGAGGCATGGTAGCGCACGCTTTCATAATCCCAGCATTTTGGAGGCTGAGACGAGAGGATCGCGGTTCGCGGACAGCCTCAGCTACTTAGTGAGGCCCTCTGCAACTCAGTGAGACCCTGTTTCAAAATAAAGACTAAAAAATAGGGCAGGGAGTGTAGCTTGGAAGTCAAATGCCTCTGAGTTCTATCCCCAGACCCGCAAAAAAGAAAAAGTCACTTAATTTCTCTGAGGCTCAGTTTCCGTATTTGTCAAGTGAAGAGACTGGGCGAGGGTCTTTTCAGTTCTGCATCCTGGGACTTGCTCTCCTGGAGGAGAGTGACTGAGAGAGAAGAGGAAGCTTCCCCGGAATTTTTTATTTTAAAACAGGGTCTCACTGAGTTATAAAGGGCCTCACTAAGTAGCTGAGGCTGGCCACGCCTGTCTGAGCTTCCCGAATACTGGGATTTACGGACATGTACCACCACGCCTGCCTTCCGTTGAGATTTTCAGAGAGTTCACGTAGTTGTTCCCCAAATTCCAGCTTCTGTCAGTCTCACCTCCAATTCAATTATAAATCATTCGCCTTCTTCAAGACACTTCCGTGCTGTCTGCCAGAAATCTGTCTTAATAACGCTATAAATTGCAACGTCTGCGATGTGACCGGCACTCTGTGGAGTTGTGCAAAGCACAGACAGCCTGCACGGTCTTCAGCAGCACCTGCCACACCATCACATTCTCTGCCATGGGCAGAACGTGGGCTCAGGAGGTACTGGGCACCAGAAAGACCAGCTGTAGAGCTACGGTTTGGGCCCTACTCCAGAGCTTCCAATGAAGTGGGCCTGGAGTGGACCCTAAAGATACACATTTCTAACACATTTCCAGGTAAAGCAGATGCTTCTTGACTGGGACCACACATTGAGAACCACCCCTAAGCCGGGCTTGGGGCTGCTTGCTTGTAATCTCAGCATTTTCAAGGCTGAGACAGAAGGATCATGGCTCACAGACAGCCTCAGCTACTTAGCAAGGCCCTTTGCAATTCAGTGAGACCCTGTTTCAAAATAAAGAATAAAAAATGGGGCTGGAGGTGTAGCTCGGAGGTAGAATGCCCCTGGGTTCCATCCCCAGTACTGTACTGCAGAGAGAGAGAGAGAGAGAGAGAGAGAGAGAGAGAGAGAGAGAGAGAGAGAGAGAGAGAGAACCACCCCTGTAGAGTATGAGAAGAGAAAGGAGTCTTAGAGGTCATCTAGTTCCCTCCTAGCTGGCGTGGTGGGCATGCCTGTAATCCTAGTACTTGGGAAGCTGAGACCAGTGAATTGCAGGTTCAAGGCCAGCTTCAGCAATTTAGTGAGAGTCTCACTAACTTAGCAAGACTCTATTTCAAAATTTAAAAAATAAGCCGGGCGTGGTGGCGCACACTTGTAATCCCCACGCTTGGGAGGCTGAGACAGGAGGATTGCACAGGTTTGAAGCCAGCCTCAGCTACTTAGTGAGGCTTTTAGTAACTTAGTGAAGACCCTGTTTCAAAATAAAATATAAAATAGGTCTGGGAGTATAGCCCGGAGGTAGAAAGCCTCTGGGTTCCACCTCCAGTACCAAAAAAATAAATAAATAAATAAATAAATAAATAAATAAATAAATAAAACATGGCTAGGGGGGATGGTGTAGCCTGGAGGTACAGTGTCCTTACGTTCAATCCCTGGCACCCAAAGAAGTAAACAAAACCCAGATTAGGAACCCGAGGGAAAGTGACTTGTCAACATCACAGAGCTATGACCTGATTTCTCATCCAGTCCAGAATGCCTCTGGGTTCAATCCCCAGTACCAAAAAAGAAAAAGAAGGAGGAAGAACAAAAGAAGGAGGAGAAGGAAGAGGAAGAGGAAATCTTTCTGGGATGATTAATGATAATAATATCCATTCTCTTCCAAAAGTATCCTCTGGATGCCCACAATGGTGTATTCTGGCGTTATGGTTCTCAAATATAATCTGATATAAATACATTCCTAATAGCTGGTCAGCCACTGTTTAGATCTCAAAATCAAATTAAGATCTATGATCTGGGATAACAATTGCTGACCTAGGGAGAAGCATACAAAATTAAGTCCAGTTTCTTTTGGTGTCTCCTCACCAGTCTCAAAAATCAGGGATCCAGTCTTCCCCAGCTTCAGCTTATTACATAAAGAAGCAACAACCACCAGACGTCAGATCAACTTTTAGAGACAGGAGAATCGGTGGTACCAGGAGCCTGGGATGACATCATTTCGGCTATTGAGCACTCTCTATATATAGCTCTAAGTTTCATGGCCACAAGAAAGAATGATTATGGATTGTGTAATTGTCCTTGTTTAGTGAGAGGATATTTGTTCATGGATACAAACTTGTTATTCAAGAAGAAACCCATCATAGACTCTTAGATAAGGGCTCTGAGCGAGAGCAGTGTCTTCGGTGGTGGTGTAGCAAAAACTCAAGGTGAAAGCCAGCCCGAGAGGCTCCAGGGCTCAGCAGGACGGTGAATAAGAAGACAGAGGACAAATGTTTAGGGGAGGCCTGGCATCAGAAGGAAGGCAGTTTCTTTCTTAGTTAATCCAGACTGCGTGGAGGTGCAGACAGGCAAACAGAGCCAACATGGTTGTGGCCTGAAGTTGAGTTTGTCACAAAACCTATGTGACCCTTTGGAGACGCTTTGAGGAATCCCACCTCAACCAGGAACCGAAGCTGATCAGTTAAATTTACTCTGGCCAAGATCCGCAAGGCTGCTTTGGAGCTGCTGATGTTGGACGCAAAGGACCCATCGCATTTGTTCAAAGGCAACGCCCTGCTGTGGCGACTTGCCGGCCTTGAGGTGCTGGGTGAGGGTGAGATGAAGCTGGGTGACACCCTGGGCCTGACGATTGAGGGTTTCTTGGAGTGGTGCCTGCAGGCTCAGGTGTTGAAGCTGGGCCTGGCAAAGTCCATCCACCAACCATCAGCGCCATATTAGGGCCCGCAAGCAGGTGATGGACATTCCATCCTCATTGTTCTCCTGGACTCCCCAAAGCACATCGACTCCTCCCTTCATCTTTCTTATGACAGTGGTCGCCCAAGCCACGTGAAGAGGAAGAACGCCAAGAAGAGCCAGGCTGGGGCTGGAGCCAGCGACGACGAGGAGGAGGATTCAGCATGCCCTTTCTTCTAGGCTGGAGGATCGTCTAATATTCTGGTCAGATAATAAAACAAGATTGACACTTTGGAAAAATAAATAAATAAAAAAGAAGGAAGGTAGTGAGGACCACCCAGTGTCTTTCAGAGATCACTGCCATCCCAGGCCAACAGATTTGAACAGCAGTGTGCTATGAGGAGTTACACGCCCTGTGGACTTATGGTGGATGCTCTGTGTAACCTCCAGCTTCCACGCTGACAGTCATGATTTTGTTTAACTGCCCACTTTTCTTTCATACAGCCATGAGCAACTGGAGAAACCAAGCTCGCCACTTCACTCCTACCTCCAACCGGGAGGCTAGATTGATAGGTCTACATCAATTGATAGGTCAATAGGACTTGTCCCCTTGCCCGGCATTAGTCCTGGGATATGCATATACCCCAGTTCTGGCCAGTGGACACTGAGAAGTCTGCAGGAAGACTGTGGGAAGTTTCTTGGTTTCAGAGTCAGGAGAGATGCTCTCGGTTCTGCCTCTGGGTTTGGTGTGATGCCTGGAACGCTTACAGTCATCCTGCAGCTTGAGGATGAAGCCAACTCCAAAAACAGAGAGCTGGGGGGGAAAAAACCCTGAAGTCTTGATGGTATTGTTGAGATGCAGACTCCACCCTCCGGGGAACCTAGCCTACCTCTACACTTCTTATGTACAAGAGCACATTTTCTTTAAAGCAAATTTCATTCTCTGGCAACAGAAAGCACACACTGTACAAATATATGTTGGAAGGTAACTCAGTATGAGGTGCTGAGAGAAGTGGTTTTAAGTGATAACACATTTCTATTCCCATTGAGCTTATCTTACTTATAGTGGAGGAGGGCTAGCCATTAAACAACTGATTTCACAATTCATTATTTAATCATAGTAGTATAAAGTGCTACAAGGGAGAAAGTGCCTAACAGAGGCTCTGCTCTTGTCTGAAAGTGGCATATTCTTTCTTCGCTCTCTCTCCCTCTTAACTGGGCTTGTAAATTTCAGCTGTGCTTCTTGTCAGAAGGTACTTTGCATTCAGTTGCAAGTTTTGCTTCTTGGCAAAGGTTTGTGGCATCCATTTGATGACTAAAGATAGACTTTAGATAGAAGACTGATAGGCACCAAAGCTGTCGAGCTTCTGTGAACATTGCAGAGCCTAAATTGCATTCCTTTTGGGGTGGAAGGAGTCCAACCTGTGATTTGCCTAGGAGGAGCAAATCCCACTTCAACAGGCAATGCCAAAGAAATCCTGGGAAATGAGACAACTAGAAGGGGTGGGGACAGAGTCTGGGGACTGTTCACCACAACGCAGGCCAGCACTGAATGTGTGACAGACCAGTGTTATGTAAGTCATCAGTTAGTGGACTTCTGATGATAAGATAGCAAAAACAAGGGCTCTTTCCTCTCTTTTACACAGAAATCAGCCCACACCAACAAAGAGACCAATAAACTAAAACAAAAACAAAATCCCGACTTTAGCTGGGCAGTCTGGGCACAATGGCTTACACCCGTCATCCTAGTACTTGGGAGGCTAGAACAGGAGGATCACAGGTTCCAGGACAGCTTCAGCAAGCAGTGAGACTCTTATCAACCTAGTGATATTCTGTTTCAAAATAAAATAATAAAATAGAGCCGGGGTGTGGCTCAGAGGTAGAATGCCCCTGGGTTCCATCCCTAGTACCACGCACACACAATGTCCAACTTCTGACTTTGATGACACAGGGAGAAATCTGAGAGAGAGGAAGCAGGTGAAGAAATTGTCTTAACAGGATGGAGGAAGGCAAAGCTGTTAGGACAGACTGACCTGGTTCCCCATTCATATCTTGTTGGTCCACCTACGACTTCAGCCACAGCTGAAACACACCTGCGCCGATGGCATCACACTGATAGCATGTCTCCCATCTTTTCTACTTTCACCCTGGGTCTTTTTCAATATTGTGAAAGCGTTTTGGCTCATAAGCAAGTGAAAATACATTTGGGGGTGGGTGTCAATGCCCCTGGGGTTGATTTCCACTAAAGAACCAAAGGGGATCACAGAGTAGGTAAAAATCTTCAGGATAAATTTTTTAAAGTTATTGGTGCTGGGAATTGAACCCAGAGCCTTCCCCATGATAAATATGTGTTCTACCACTAAACAATAACCCTAGCTTTTCCCAAAGATTTTTTTTTTTTTTTTTGAGATGAGGTCTTCACTATGTGGCCCAGGCTAGCCTCAAACTCCTGGTCTCAAGTGCTTTTCCTGCCCTAGCCTTCCAAATGCTGGGTGTGGTGGCACACATCTGTAATCCCAGTATTTGGGAGGCTGAGACCGGAGGATCACAGGTTCACAGCCTCAGTACTCACAGGCTCCCACCACTTAGTGAGACCTTGTTTCAAAATAAAATAATAAAATAGGGCTGGGGGTGTAGCTCAGAGGTAGAATGCCCTCCAGTTCCATTCCCAGTTCCCAAACAAAACACACACACACACACACACACACACACACACACACACACACACACACAGCTGGGACTATAGGCACACATTATCACACTGGCTCTGGAAGACAATTCTGAGGCACAGTATACACTTTTTAGCCCCTACTGTTAAGTGACAAGCTACAACCTTAATAATGCACCCTTATATTACCTTTTTTGTCTGCCTTTTCAAACAGACTTCCTCTAAAATTGATGTCCACTTTCTAATAAGTATGTATGTGTTACTGGAGATTGAACCAAGAAGTACTGTACCTCCGATCTATACCCCAGTCTTTTTATTTTTTACTTTTTGTTTTAAAACAGGATTTCACTAGGTTGCTGAGAGTCTGTGATTCTCCTGTCTCAGCCTCCTAAGTACCGGGATTACAGGCACATGCCACCACACAGCTTGGTAACTTGTTTCTCTGCATCCACACTTGCTCATGCTGAGCTACGCTGAAGGGCTGTCCCCCCACACCATAGATGTCACGGAAGTAGGGCCTGACAGTTTCTTCCACTGAGACAGGAGGGCTGCAAGTTCAAGACCAGCTTCAGAAACTTAGTGAGTCCCTCAGCAACTTAGCAAAACCCTGTTTCAAAATAAAAAAATAAAGCCGGGGGTGGTGACGCATGCTTATAATCCCCGTGCTTGGGAGGCTGAGACAGGAGGATCACACAGGTTTGAAGCCAGCCTCAGCTACTTAGTGAGGTTCTCAGCAACTTAGTGAGACTCTGTTTCCAAATAAAATATTAAAAAATAGGTCTGGGAGTATGGCCCGGAGGTAGAAAGCCACTGGGTTCCACCCCCAGCACCACCAAAATAAAAAATAAATAACTTTAGGCTGGAAGTATAGTCTGAGGTAGAATGCCCTTGGCTCAATCTCCAGTACCAAAACAAATAAAAAATTAATAAATAAAAATAAGTACATTTGCATCTATATATTTCTTTTGTCTGTTTTGCTTCTCTCTCTCTCTCTCTCTCTCTCTCTCTCTCTCTCTCTCTCTCTGTATTGAGATTAAACCTGGACGCATTCTACCTCCCAAACTATACCCAGCCATATTTTATTTTATTTTTTTTGAGTGTGGTATTGGGGATTGAACTCAGGGCCATTCTACCTCCAAACAACACCCTCATCCCTATATTATTTTTTATTTTGAAGCAGGATCTCATTAAGTTGTGGATGGCCTCACTAAATTGTTGAGGCTGCCCTCAAACCTGTGATCCTCCTGTCTCAGCCTCCCAAGTACTAGGATTACAGCATGGGCCACTACACCCAGCTTGCCTTTTCTCTTTTAAAGGCTTCCTTTGCCCTGGAGTTTTCAGAAAATGGAGATTTGAAACAAAGTTTCCTCTATCACTGTTCAAACCTAGCTTAAAATAAAGCCTTTTTTGTGTGTGTGTGTGTGGTGCTGAAATTGAGCTCAGGGTCTCCTGCATATCAGACAAGAAAGCTCTCTGCTTCTTGCCTGCACGGTAACATCACACACACACACACACACACACACACACACACACACACACACACACGGCCACACTTTTTCTTGCTTTGCTCCTCTTCTTCATTCTTGCTTTCTGAGATCATCTCCCACATAATAGCTTCACCTAAATCTTCCCTGGGAACCAAACTAGGGCAGGAAATTCTGGCAGAAGGAGACGCTGACAAGAAGCAAGTCACTTTTCCTGGCAGTGAGTGCACTGGGAAGGCTCAGGAGTCTGAAGCACCAGACTCCTTGGAAGGTAGGAGTGCCATCCCCCCTTGAAAACTGCCACCCCCGGGCCGGGGGTGCGGCTCCATGGTAGAGTGCTTGCCTGGTGTGCCGAGGCCCTGGACTTTTTTCTTGACAGTAGCAAGGATTGAAGTCAGTGCCTCACACATGCTAGGCAAGCACCTCACCACCAAGCTACATCCTCAGCCATTTAAAAATACCACTTGAGAAGGGACCTGGCTAAGTTGCCCAGGTTGGCTTTGAACCTGCGATCCTCCTGCATCAGCCTCCTGGGTAGCTGGGGTTACAGGTGTGCACCACCGTGCCTGGCTTTTTGACTCTCCTTGGCCTCCTTTAATCCGACACAGTTTCATAGTCTTTTCTTGACATTCATGACCTTGATGCATCTTAAGATTATACTCCTAGTTACTTTATAGACTGCCTCTCAGTTTAGGTTGGTCTAACATGTTCTCATAATCAGATTCAGGTTTTGAATCTCCCTGCCTCCTATCAGGTGGCACATGGCTTCAATTTGCCTCATTACTCATTATGTTCACATTGATTATTTGATTAAGATGGTGTTTGCCAGGCTTCTCCACTAAAAGCTTACGTGCGTTCCCTTTGTAATTAATAAGTATTTTGTGGCAGGTGTTTTGAAACCATGCAATTATATCACTCCTCATCAAACTTCCAACTTATTCATTTATATCAGTATGTGCTCATAATTTCCTATTTTAGTCAGGGGTATATGAATCTTAATTCTCCAAAGAAACAGAACACACACACATATATGTAATATATAATCATAAATTGTATGACTTTTTGTGGTACTGGGAGTGGAACTCAGGGGCATTCTACCTCTGGTCTATACTTCCAGACCTATTTTATATTTTATTTGGAAACAGGGTCTCATTAAGTTGCTGAGAGCCTCACTGAGTAGCTGAGGCTGGCTTCGAACCTGCGCAATCCTCCTGTCTCAGCCTCCCGAGCGCAGGGATTACAAGCGTGAGCCACCACACCTGGCTAATTTATATGATTTATTATAAGCAGTTGCTCACACAATTATGAAGACTGAGAAGACCCAATATATTCAGCGGTACAAGAGCAGGAATTAACTTTTTACAGTTTGATTTGGTTTTTGATCTAGTGCTAGGGATTGAACGCAGGGCCTTAGGCATATTATGAAAGCACTCTATCATTGAGATAAATCCTCAACCTTCAAAAGGATATTGATCTTTTCCTGCTGCCCTGCAATTGACACTAAAGCCTAAAGCTGAAAAAACAAACATATGTCTCTCACCTGTCATTATATCTCTCACTAACCTCCCCTGGGTACAGAATTGGTTTGCTGTCATCAGCTACCATCTCCCCACTATTATTACCCTTCTTTCTGAAATATATAAAAATATAAGGAAAGGAAGCTAGGTGTAGTGGCATATACCTGTAATCCCAGTACTTGGGGGGCTGAGACAGGAAGATCGCACAGGTTTGAAACCAGCCTCAGCTACTGAGTGAGGCTCTCAGCAACTTAGTGAGACTCTGTTTCCAAATAAAATATAAAATTAGTCTGGGAGTGTAGCCCAGGGGTAGAAAGCCCCTGGGTTCTATCCCCAATACCACTAGAAATAATAATAAAAATATGCTTTTATTATAGGGAGACAGTGTGTATATGATGCTGAAGATTGAATCTTGGGGCATTCTGCCACTGATCTACACCCCCAGACCTATTTTTATTTTTATTTAATTTAATTAATTTATTTTTTGGTGGTACTGGGGGTGGAACTCAGAGGCTTTCTACCTCTGGGCTATACTCCCAGACCCATTTTCTATTTTATTTGGAAACAGGGTCTCACTAAGTTGCTGAGAGCCTCACTAAGTAGCTGAGGCTGGCTTCGAACCTGCGCGATCCTCCTGTCTCAGCCTCCCCAGTGTGGGGATTATAAGCGTGCGCCACCACGCCCGGCTTTATTTTTATTTTAATATAGGGTCTCATTAGGTTGATGAGAACCTGTGATTCTCCTGTCTCAGTGGGGTTACAGGCATGCAGCACCACCATACCTGGTTTAGGGGAGACTTTGTGTGTGTGTGTGTGTGGTACTGGAGATAGAACCCAGGGGCTTTCTACCTCTGAGCTACACTCCCAGACCTATTTTATATTTTATTTGGAAACAGGGTCTCACTGAATTGCATAGGGTCTCACTACGTAACTGAGGCTGGCTTCGAACCTATTCAGTCCTCCTGTCTCAGCCTCCCAAGTACTGAGATTACAAGCATGTGCCACTGTGCCCAGCTTCAGGGGAGACTTTTATTTTTTATTTTATTTTAGTTTTATTTTTTGGTGGTACTTGGGTTTCTGGAAACCCTTCTACCTCAGGGCTACACTCCTAGACACCTTTTCTTTATATTTTTATTTGGAAACAGGGTCTCCTAAGACAGCGAGGCTGGCTTCGAACCTGTGCGGTCCTCCTGTCTCCACCTCCCAAGCGCGGGGATTACTAGTGTGCGCCACCACGCCCAGCAGGGGAGAGTTTTATTTATTTATTTATTTATTTATTTATTTATTTATTTGGTCTTTTTTGGGACCGGGGATCGAACCCAGAGCACCACACCTGCAAAGCAGGCACTTTGCCACTGAGCTACATCCCGGCCCCTAGGGGAGAGTTTAAGGGTAGTGAACTTACAGAGACTGCAGTCTGCTCTCAGTGAAGAGGGGCATTCTTCTCCACCTGAATCCTGGTACCAGGAAGTGGAGGGAGAACATTATGAAGGAATCATTTGTAGAGATAGGGTTGTTTGCAAGGAGAAACCATTATTTCCCATCCTGGCATCTTCTCGGGCGATGATTGAACTATCTCCAGGGAGTAACTGAGGGAAGAAGAAAATTAGAGGGAGATGGCCCTTTCCTTCTTCCCCTCCCCAACATACGAGAAACAATGGGCAGAAGAGAGGGGACTGGAGTCTCTGATACGCCCCAATCAGAGAACCCTTCTCCTGCGCCTGTATTCTAAACAAATTGAGAAGCCAAAGAGAGAACAACGTAGATAGCAGCCCTAGCCCCCCCCCCCCAAATCAATTTTTTTGGCAGCTCTGGCTAATTAAGGCATATAATTTAGAGTCAGAGACAAATAATAAATATAATCACATGATAAATTCCAGAATTAGGCAGATTTGCCATCCAGTAGGGGCTAACACTGAGAAGTCCTGGCTGTTCCAGCTCCAAAACCATAAAAAAAGAAAGAGAAAGAGAGGGGAAAAAAGAAAGAGAGAAAGAATGAAAGAAAGACAAAGAAAGAATGAAGGGAAGGGGGAGAAAAGAGTCTTACCAAGTGCTTACTATGTGCTAGACACAGTAGTGGGTGCTGGCAATCTACATTGAAAAAGATTCTGGGACCGGGGTGGTGGCACACACTTGTAATTGCAGTACTTGGGAAGCTGAGACAGGAGGATCAGAGGTTTGAGGACAGCCTCAGCTACTTAGTGAGATGCTGTTTCAAAATGAAGAATAAAAAATAGGGCTGGGGGTATCCTTATCTCACAGGTAAAATGCCCCAGTACAGGGGAAAGAAAAAAGAAAGAAAGAAAGAAAGAAAGAAAGAAAGAAAGAAAGAAAGAAAGAAAGAAAGAAAGAAAGAAAGTGAGAGAAAGAGAGAAAGAAAAGAGATTCAGGGACAAACTTTTGGGCTAGATGTTCACTCTGGACCAGTGAGCCAATGATGGGGATAGAGAACAGGGAGATGCAATAGAAATACAGCTCTGAGGGGCGAGGCAAACAGTTTCTATAAAGAACATTTTGTATGGAAACCTTTACCTCAATATGTGTCCCACTGGGACTGTGAGGGTAAGGGTCGTATTTCCCCGGCTCTGATGGGTTCTGTGTGGTGTTGACACCTTTTCCTGGGTCTCTTCAGACTACATGCCCCTGGCCTTCAAAAAGTATGGTCTTTGCTCCTGGTTGCAATTATGCCACCAAGAGATGGAGAGGACAAAGGGTGTTCCGAGTCTGCAGGAAGCAGGGATGATGATGACACAGCTCCCTGGAAGCCTGGCCCGGGAACAACTGGGCCCGCCCCGAAGGAGGCAGGGAAGATATGGAAGACAGATGCCTCCGGTGTAAAACGCTCTCTGCTAGCCCGCTCAATTGTGCCGCACTGTCATTTCCATGAAATTACCACCCTAAGGCACTAATAAGGTGATCCTGGAGACAACCAGTATTTTGCATAATTCCTAGGAAGCCAACACTAAGAGAAGACCAGGATGAATGCTCTCATATCTCCTAAGAACAATAAGGGCATATGGATGAATGTGGAATTACAGCAAGAGCAGAGGCCACGGGACACCTGCTGACCCTTTGTTAAGGGACCTTCTGGAGAGAGAGGGAAGACTAACTTGAAAAGCTTTCCTCCAAAATCGTCCTATATCTGGGCAGACAGTCTAACTATAGTGTTTTCCTGGCTCTAGGCTCCTTCTTCCAGGTTACAAGCATGCCCATGCACCATTCGCATCTATAAAATTCTCCTTCGTGTATCGCAGCATCTCCCCACTCCACATCACAGTGAGACATCTAGAAAGCCTTGTCTGCATTCACTGTCTCACCTCAGTGGTTGTCATCAAAGTCATTACAGCTGAAGCCAGCTGGGCACAGTGGCGCATGCCTGTAATCCCAGCAGTGGGAAGGCTGAGGCAGGAGGATTGCACATTTGAAGCCAGCCTCAGAAACTTAGTGAGACTTTGTTAAAAAAAAAAAAAAAAAAAAAGGCCGGGCTTGGTGGCGCACGCTTGTAATCCCCGCGCTTGGGAGGCAGAGACAGGAGGATCGCGCAGGTTCGAAGCTAGCCGCGTGCTGGCTTAGGAGACCCTGTTTCCAAATAAAAATGTAAAAATAGGTCTGGGAGTGTAGCCCGGAGGTAGAAGGGCTTCCAGGAACCCCAGTACCACAAAAAAAAAGAAAGAAAGAAAGAAAGAAAGAAAGAAAGAAAGAGAGAAAGAAAGAAAGAAAGAAAGAAAGAAAGAAAGAAAATGGAGGTGTAGCTCAGAGGTAAAATGCCCCTGAATTCAATTTCCACTCGGTATCCCCCCCCCATAACACAGCTGAAACCAACCCCCATTTTCCTTGCCTCTCTGTAGTATTTAACACTCCGGTCCACTCTCTTTGAAAGTGCTCTTCCTCCGGCTTCAGTCTCACCATCCTTTCCTGATTCTCATTGTTCCTCTGTGATTTCTCCAAATCCATCTTTTCCATAGAATTCCCACGCACGGCTCACTCCTTAAATGCTGTTCACCCGGGGTGCTGTCCTTGGCACCCTGCCCTTCCTGCTCTGGGCGAGCTCATCCATTCCTTTGGCTTTAACCAATGGCTCACATGCTGACAACTCCCAGCTCTCTAGCTCCTTCCTGAGCTTCCAGCCTTTATATTGTCCTACTCCCTGCGTCTGCCAAAGTCCTCAAACTCAATATTTACCCAGGTGCGCAAAACATCAATCAGCTCCTTCAGATTTGGTCCTACGATGGTCTTCAGTTCAGTTGGTGGCAAAACTCTTTCACTCACACACAGAAGGAAGGGACTGAAGTAGACTTGCAGTCAGTCGAGCTGTGATTCTAGTGCCAGTGGCAGCCTAACATGTCCCGTTCACGCCATCTTTTCTCATCCCTACCGTCAAAGGGCATCACTGCTGCCTTAGCTCAGATCTCGTTTCTCCTGTGGATTTTGCAGCAGTTTGCATACAAATATCCCTCTCACTTGGTTGAAAATCTATTGTTCCCTCTAATTCTCAGGATAAAATCCAAATCTTTAGCCGGGCATGGTGGCTCACACCTGTAATCCTAGTACTTGAGACGCTAAGGTAGTAAGATAGTAGGTTTGAGGACAGCCTCCACAACTTTTTCTTTGGTGGTACTGGGGGTGGAACCCAGGGGCTTTCTACCTCTGGGCTATACTCCCAGAACTATTATATATTTTATTTGGAAACAGGGTCTCAATAAGTTCCTGAGAGCCTCACTAAGTAGCTGAGGCTGGTTTCGAACCTGTGAAATCCTCCTGTCTCAGCCTCCCAAGTGTGGGGATTACAAGCATGCGCCACTATGGCCAGCGAGCAAATGTCGACAATTTAAGCAAGACCCTTAGCAATCTAGCAAGACCCTGTTTCAAAATAAAAATTAAAAATTAAAAATAGCCAGGCGTGGTGACGTATGCTTGTAATCCCCGCGCTTGGGAGGCAGAGACAAGAGGATCGCGCAGGTTCGAAGCCAGCCGCGCTGGCGTAAGAGACCCTGTTTCAAAAATATAAAATAGGTCTGGGAGTGTAGCCCGGAGGTAGAAGGGCTTCCAGGAACCCCAGTACCACCAAAAAAAAAAAAAAAAAAAAAAAAAAAAAAATTTTTTTAAATAAAAAGGGCTGGGGGTATAGCCTGGTAGTAGAATGGTTCTGGGTTCAATTCCCAGTACTTGAATAAAGAAAAATACAAACCCATGACTTTGAAACCATGATGTAGTTATCGCCCCAGGCCCTAAAGGTAGCCGAGGGACCAATAGGAAGGCTGCAGGGGAAGGGTTGGGAGAAAGTTTTTGTTTTGTTTTGTTTGTTAGGTAAAAGAGACGCACAGGAACAAAAGTCCTTCTTTTGAGATGAAATGTCTGTTTATCACCCCTGAGAATGCTTTGGCCTTCTCTTAACCATGAAGCAAAACACTGCGGTTATGACGGGGAGAGAAGAGCAGGCTGGCTGGTGTGCGGGTCCTGCCAACACCCCGGAGCCACTGAACTAACCAGCTCTGGAACAGCTTCCTTCAGATTTTCTGGAGCACGTGACAATAACTCTCCTAATTATAGATGCTCCACAACTTACGATGATGCAGTGCCCCAGTACACCCATCACAGACTAAAGATAACGCAAGTCTGAAATTCACGTAAAACTCCCCTTCTGCCTAACATCGGGGCTTAGCAACCCGGTACACTGCAGAGTCTTGCCGATTGCCCTGGTGATAATGCGGCAGTGACTCGCTGCCACTGCCCAGGGTCGCGAAAGAGTGTCATACCACATATCACAGGCAACGGAAAGATAAAAAAATTGAAGCATGCTTTATGCTGAGCATAAATCTCACTACCATAAAGCTGAACAATTGTTCATTCAAACCAGCAGATGATGGGGACAATCTATATGTAGGCTGCTTTAGTTAGGTTTCCTGTTACTTGCAATTCAAAGTCCCTAATGCATTTATAGTATGTTTCCCTTTTTAAAATTTTATATTTGTGCTGTGTGTGTGTGTGTGTGTGTGTGTGTGTGTGTGTTTTACTGGGACTGAACCAAAGGATGTTTTGAGCTACACTCGCAGCCTATTTTATTTTTTATTTTATTTTATTTTATTTGTGGTGCTGGGGGTGGATTCCAGAGGCCTTCTACCTCCGGGCTATACTCCCAGAACTATTTTTTATATTTTATTTGGAAACAGGGTCTCACTAAGTTGCTGAGAGCCTCACTAAGTAGCTGAGGCTGGCTTTGAACCTGTGCGATCCTCCTGTCTCAGCCTCCCAAGTGCGGGGATTACAAGCGTGCGCCACCACGCCCGGCTTTTTATTTTTTATTTTAAAACAGGGTCTCACTAAGTTGCTGAGGGCCTTGCTAAGTTGCTGAGGGTAGTCAGGAACCTGTGATCTCCTGTCTCAACCTACCAAGTACTGAGATTATAGGCATACACCACCATGTCTGGCTGTTTCCCATTTTTTAAATAGAGAAAATACCAAAGATTTTGGTAAAAATGAAGTCTTCTGTAACCCTCTTAGGAAACATTTGTTCTGAATCCCTATATTATTCACATAGCAATAGGCACCTTCCTCTTGTGGCATTTAGAATTGGATTTTTATTTTGCTATTAGATTTCTTTTAAATTACAGCCCAAAGAGTTTCTGCTGCAATGAACCAAGTTCATTCTCAAATCATGTGCCAAGTGCATTCTCAAATCGGCTTTCCAACTTATGCAGATACAAACGTCCCCACCCCTCTGAGACACATCCAGTCCTTAGGCCAATGCAAGGAAGATAATAATAGACAGCTACATTCTGCGGAGAGCAGTGTGTCACAGCTCCTCTCTGATGAAACCTCTAGCTGTGATGTGCTGGTTGTCATGGAAACACAGCTGATGCTGTGAGCATATGGCCTAGAGCCTCTGTTTCTTACATTCCCAGCGAGGGAGAGGAGCTGATACTTGAGAACAGCAGGACAATGTCCTATATTATCTGTTGTGCTTGTTGAATGAAGGGGGAGAAAGGATCACTGTGGAGAGGGCTGGGTTGGAAGTGCTGTAAGAATGGAGAACTTAAGAGAGCTCTGGCTCCCCTGTGCACAGTCTCTGAGTAAGTCCTGGGTAGCTAAAATGTGTGCAGATGGACTGGGGAGGCTGGAGGAGTGGTGAGGAGGAGGCAGGGGAATAAACCCATGATGGACATACACTGTGTGCCAGGCACTACATATAACAACAGTACAAACAGCAATTAACATTTTTTAACTTAGTAAGTACAAGATACTTTACCTCATTATTTCATTTAATCTGTAAACAATCCCATGAGTTGGATTCCATTGTTCTCTCAAATTTTTAGAAAAAGAAATAGTAAATTACCGGCAAAAGTTTTGCAGCTAGGAAGTGATAACCAGAGAAAGTTGTCTATCCCTAAAATACCTGAATGCACCTATGCTCATGACCTACTACAATGAGTGTTTTGCATTTATTTTGGTCAAATGAATTGCATTGATATTAGACTAATGTCTTAGTCCACTCAGGCCATTACAACAAAATGCCATAGACTTGGTGGCTTATAAACAACAGAAATACACTGCTCACACTTCTGAAGGCCAGGAAGTAAAGATGCCAGCCGGGGTGGTTTCTAGTAAGGGTCTGCTTCCTCACAGACATCCATCTTTTCACGGTAGCCTCACATAGTGGAAGGGGTGAGGAATGGCTTGGGGTCTCTTTTCCCTCCCTCCCTCCCTCCCTCCCTCCCTCCCTCCCTCCCTCCTTCCTTTTTTAAATTTCTGTGTGTGGTTCTGGGCATTGAACCCAGGAGCATTCTGCCTCTGAGCTATACCTCTAGATCAAGGGTCTGTCTCAGTAGACTTGGGGTCTCTTTCATAAGGACACTACTGGTGTTCATCAGGGCTCTGCCCTTGTTACCTAATCGCCTCTCAAAGGCCCTGCCTCCCAAATACCACCAGCTCAGGGGTTAGCATTCCAAAATGTGGATTTTAGGGGAATACAACCATTCAGACAATAGCAAGTTAACACGAAGCTTGTAAGAGATGCTGCAGAGTGCTGCTCTGGAATGTTCTTACGTGTGATACAGTTTGATGAGTCTTTTGGACTGCCTTTTGTAATACAGTGTAATTCTCAGGATAATTTGGTGAGGTAGGAATCATTATTTCTTATGATTGGAACCTTATGCTTAGAGCAATTTAGCACCTTGCCCAAGGTCACCTGCTGGTGATTGAGGGGGATGGGAAACCAATGGATGCCATTCCAAAGCCATTCTTCAGGGCTTCAGTGCCTCTCCCTGTCCACTATGGCTTCAGTTGCCAAATGGGGTTGCCTCCAAAGCACAATCCTCTCTTCGACCAAGGGACTCCCCAATTGCTTTCTCAATTTCAAAGGCAAACTCCATCTTTGAAACCAAACCACCATAACTAGAAAACTCAGTATGTCCAAAGTTGAACTAAAGCTCTCCCCTCCAAAAGCTGCCCCTCCCCTGGCACCCCGACCTCAAGAAATGGCATGGACATTTGCTCTGTTTCGCATTCCAGCCGCATGGGAGTAATCTTTAACAGGACCCTCTCCCTTCCTTTCTTCTCACCGAATCCTTCCGTAAACGCTCAAGTCTCCTGACGGCCCCAATCCACGCCATTTTCATCCCTTGTCTGGATTATCACAAGAGCCACCTTACAGTCCTCCAAGCCTTGGATCCCGCAGCTTCCAGTCCGCCCTTCACTGTCACTCTTCCGCCTAGATGAATTCCTCGATTGTCTGGAGAATACCCCAGCCCTTTACAGCACTTCATGTACCCTGCAATGACCTGTTGCAAGTTCACAGAGCATCTTCGGCTTTTCTTTCCCTGGCCTTGTCACACAATGATCCGCCCTTAAAGGCATTATGATGTGATTATTGTTCGGTGTATCTCTGCATCAGAATCCGGGCTTGCTTTCTGGTCCCCATTCTGCCCCTCGCTGTCTGTGCTGGCTGGACCAAGAAGCAAGAGCATTGCTTTTGTTTCCGTCTCTATTGTAAATATTTGTTTATGTGTGTGCATGTGTCCTCCTCTGAACTCAAGTTCCCTTGGGAAGAACTGGGCTAGAAACCAATCCTGTCTGACCTCGGGACCTAAATTTCCTAATTCTTGCAGCAGGACAAGAATTAGGAAAATAATCGTGTAGATGAGGAAACTGAGCCTGGAGTGGCAAAGGGACTTGCCCAACATCGCACAGAACCAGCGCAGACACGCTGGCAGCATGGCAACTGGACTCTGTGTCCCTGCATTCCCCATCCCAAACCAACGCTGGGTGAGGGTCCGGGTGAGGGAGACGCATCGCTGTCCGACACAGGGGTCCTGTCTGGGTGTCAGGTCATGCTGCCTTGCTGCCCATGACTGCCATAGCTTTCCCGAGGACAGATATGGGGCTCTGCTGCTCATAGAGCACCTTATGGCCTATTACACACAGGCACCTCCTCAGGTGGACAAACTATGGAAGGGGAGGCCTGGGCAGCCCAGTTGGGATGGCCGCCCCTCCTCTGGCTGGCGCAGGTGAAGGTGGGGAATCCTTGGCCATGTCCACTGCTGGGTGCCTTCCTTCAGAGCACACACTGTCCCACCAGAAGCTGCAGCCTGCCAGCAGTTTTGTTTGTTTGTTTGCATGGTACTGGGGATTGAACCCAGGGGCATTCTGCCACTGGATTATACCCCCAAATCCTTTTGTTAAATTTTTTGGTAGTTTTTTGTGAAACAGGGTTTTGGTAGGTTCCTGAGAGTCTTGCTAAATTGCTGAGAGTGGTCTGGAATCTTTGACCCTTCTGTCTCAGCTTGCCAAGTACTGGGATTACAGGTACATGCCACCACACCCAACTTCTGTTTGTTTTAGTTTTTGATACTGGGGATCAAACCAAAGGGTGTTCTACCTCTGAGCTAGACTCTCCAGCTCTATTTTATTTTTATTTTTTTATTTTGAAACATAATCTTGCTAAGTTGTAGAGGACCTTTACCTTGCTAAATTTCTGAGGCTGTCCTCAAACCTACAATCCAACCTTAGGTTTGCTGAGGCCAATCTCAGCAATTTAGTGAGATCTTTTCTCAAAATTAAAAAATAAAAAGAGATGGGGGATAGCTCCGAGGTTCAATTCCCAGGACTGACTGAGTGAGGAGACCTCCAGCCCCCGGTGTGGATCTGGGGGGAGAGCTGGAGCACTGGAATGTCAAGGGCTCCTGAGCAAGAAGCACATGATCCCCGCCTGCCGTGATTACCCTGGCACCTTCCTCGGGCCAGCGGGCCTGGTGGGCTGGCTGCCCAGCCGCCTCGCCAGCGCTCGCCGCATTTATGCTCCGCGGCAGCGGCAGGCCGGCTCCCAGCCACCAACACAGCTCGCACCCCTTGGGCGGGGCGGCCAGGGGAGTCTGGAGAGCCGCTTCCGCCCGGCTGGCTTGGCTTTCTTCGGGTTAAAGCTTCCCACCTCCGAGCTCAGCCTCCGTCAGCACCCTGGGCGGCAGCGCTGGTGCGCCCGGTGCCGGCTCGCTGCCCTGGCACGTTCCAGCTCGGCGCCCTTCCAGGTCACAAGCCTGTCACCCGGGCGGCCGGGGCAGGGATGGAGCTCAGGCCCGGAGAGCGGCCTGGCCACGGGCAGCCAGCCCGCCTTTCTTCAGCTCTGCCCAACCCCTCTTCTGGCCCCTGGTCTTCTCCCCTGACCATCACCTGCGCACTTGGCTCTCAGGGGACAGGTCCTGGGCTCAGTGCTGGTTTCCCAAAGCTCTGGGTCTGTGTGGGGTATTGTTGTGTGAATCAATGGCCGTCGGCAGAGTGTTTCCTTAGAAAAATAAAAGTAGAGGGCAAAAGCTTTTCTCTCCCCACCTATTTATTTATTTATTTATTATTTTGTGGTACTGGGGGTGGAACCCAGAGGCTTTTCTACCTCCGGGCTATACTCCCAGACCTATTTTATACTTTATTTGGAAACAGGGTCTCAGTAAATTGCTCAGAGTCTCACTAAGTAGCTGAGGCTGGCTTCGAACCTGTGCGATCCTCCTGTCTCAGCCGCCTGAGTGAGCGCTGGGATTACAAATGTGCGCCACCATGCCCGGCCGCCTCTTTAATTACGTAAATAAGACACTCAAGGTAGGAAAACATAAATAAAAAAAATAAAAATAAAAAAATAAAAAAAAATTAAAAAAAAAAACCTGGGCATGGTGTGAGTTTTTAATCCCAGCGCTTGAGAGGCTGAGACAGGAGGATCACAGACGTTGGAAGCCAGCCTCAGCTCCTTAGTGAAGCTCTCAGCAACTTACTGAGACCCTGTTTCCAAATAAAGTATAAAATAGGGCTGGGGTGTAGCCTGGAGGTAGCAAAGCCCCTGGGTTTCACCACCAGTATCTCTCTCTGTCTCTCTCTGTCTCTGTCTCTGTCTCTGTCTCTCTCTCTCTCTCTCTCTCTCTCTCTCACACACACACACACACACACACACACACACACACACACAGAGTGAAAAATATAAAGAAAAACAGAAATTTCTTCTAATTGTCAACGTCTACACATCGAAGAACAACCACTTTTTTTTTTTTCAGTACTGGGGATGGAACCCAGGGGTGTTCTACCTCCCAGCCACATCCCCAGCCCTATTTTTTATTCTTTATTTTGAAACAGAGTCTCATTGGGTTGCAAAGGGCCTCACTAAGTAGCTGAGGCTACTGTCTCAGCCTCCCAAATGCTGGGATTACAAACCTGCTACACCAGGCCCTGAAAAACAACCACTATTAACTTGTTTCTGCTTTTCTAGTCATTGTTGTTTTGCAGTACTGGAGATTTAACCCAGGGTCTCGCTGCGTGCTAAACAAGTGCTCTAGCACTGAGCCCTATCCCTAGCTATTTTATTTTATTTTATTTTATTTATTTTAGACTGGATCTTGCTAAATTGCCCAGGCTTATCCTCAAACTTGAGATCCTCCTGTCTCAGCCTCCAGAGTAGCTGGAATTGCCGGTATGCCTACTATGTCCTGCCATTCTGGTATTTTTTATATCTAGATAGTGTGTGTTGTTCTGTGTATCTAAATAAGGCATTCCATTGTTGTTCCTATTTTGTAGGGTTTAGTATTATGGCTTTTTTGTTGTTGTTTAGCAGTAAATCATGGACATTTTCTGTGCCAACCAATATTCTTCTAATGGTTGTACAGTTTCCCATTATATGGATATATCATAATTTATTTAGCCTATACTCTGTTCTTTAGCATTTAAATAAGTGGTTTTCATTTTTTTCTACTGTAATGTTGTAATGAGTATTCAAGAGCTTATATTTTCATGCATTTCCTCTGATTATATTCTTAAAATACATTATTTGGAGCCAGTGGTAGAGTGTGTGCTTAGCATGCTCAGTGCCCTGAGTTCAATCTAGCACTAGAAAAGATATTAAATTACTAGAAATGGTATTGTAGGGCCAAACAGTATATACCCACTTAAGCTAATACCCCAGAAGTTCCACATTGGTTCAAAAAACATAGTTGTTAACCTGGTGCAGTGGTACACACCTGTAATCCCTTGAAAGTCTGAGATAGGATGGTCACAGGTTTGAGGCCAGCCTCAGGAAAATAAAATAATAAAATAGGTCTGGAGTGTAGCTCCGAGGTAGAATATCCTTGGGTTCAATCCTGGTACCACAATAAATAAATAAATTATAACATAGATGTTATTAAATGTAAAAATAACTTTAGGAGGGGCTGGGGATGTAGTTCAGTGATAGAGTGCTTGCTTGGCATGCAACAGGCATTGGGTTCAATCCCCAGCACTGTAAAATAAAACAAAACCATTTAAAGCAACAATAATTAATTATTCAAAAGAAATATCATCCACAAACTTACTTCTTTAACAAATTAATTTATTTTATTCACTTATGTTCCTGTCTATATAAAAAGAGAATTTGTGCGTGCGTGTGTGTTACTGGGAATTGGACCCATGGGTGTCCAATTGAGTTTTACTATTGAGTTTTACACCCCCAGCCCTTTTTATTTATTAATTTTTTCAGTTTGGAAACGGTCTTGCTAAGTTTCTGAGTTGCTCTCTAAGTGGCTTTTAACCTGCTACCCTCCTGTCTCAGCCTCCCAAGTACTGAGATTATATGCATGCACTATCACACGTGGCTTCTTTAAGCTTTAGCTCCTGATTTGATTTGCCTGATTCTTTAGATATTCTCCAATTCTGATTCGGAAGAATGATAAACCTATCCACCCAATGTACCGTTGTTTGAAAAGTTTTGCAGCAAAGCATCTCAAAGGATGCTGGCTCCTGCATCAGTTTTCTACTTCCCCCACCCCCGTCAATCAACTGTGTGGGAGGGGCCGTCATAGAGCCACAGTTACTGAACATGGTTGTTTAGGAATGCTTTGCTCAGCAGGTGCTGTGATTGAGTTTCTTGCAAGGTGATAGTGGCCACTGCAGGTACCTGTGTTTCCATGCATAGTATAATAACATAGATACAATTATGTAGGCAGGTGTTTTATAATAGTTACATTATGTGCACATAGAGGCTTTAGAGGCTGGACACAGTGGTGCATGCATATCTATAATCCCAGCTACTCAGGAGGCTGAGGCAGGAGGATTGCAAGTTCAAGGCTCTGTCTCAAAAGAAAAAGTTAAAAAGTACTGGGGATACTCACTGGTAGACTGCTCCTGGGTTCATTCCTCAATAACACAAGTTGATGATGATGATGATGATGATGATGATGATGACAACGATGACAAGGATGATGATGATGATGATAATACTGGGCATGGTGGTGCATGCTTGTAATCCCAGTACTTAGGAGGCTGAGACAGGAGAATCACAGGTTCACAACCAGCCTCAGCAAGTCAGTGAGGGCTTGCTTCAAAATCAAAGAATAAAGCCGGGCGTGGTGGCGCACACTTGTAATCCCTGCGCTTGGGAGGCGGAGAAAGGAGGATCACGCAGGTTCGAAGCCATCCACGCTGGTTTAAGACCCTGTTTCCAAACAAAAAAGTATAAAAATAGGTCTGGGAGTATAGCCCGGAAGTAGAAGGGTTTCCTGGAACCCCAGTACCACCAAAAAAAAAAAAAAAAAAAAAAGAATAAAATAGTATTGGAGATATAGCTCAGAGGTAGAATGTCCTTGGGTTTAAACCCCAGTGCCATACACACACACACAAACAAAAATAAAAAAATAATTAATAATAATAATAATAATAAAGAGCCAAGTGTAGTGGTGCATGCCTGTAATCCCAGTACTTGGGAGGCTAAGAGAGGAGGATCGCAGGTTCATGACCAGCCTCAGAAACTTAGTGAGACCCTCTGCAACTTAATGAGACCATGATTTAAAATAAAAATTAAAATAGGACTGAGGGTGTAGCTCAGAGGTAAAATGCCCCTGGGTTCAATCCCCAGTGCCACAAAAAAAGGGGAAAGGGGGATCCTGGGGGTGTGGCTCTGAGTAGAATACCCGTAGGTTCATTCCCAGTCCCAAAACAAGTAAATTAATTAAATAAATAATTGAAGACTTCAGAGCTCAGCAGCGTCCATCTGTAGTCTTGACTACTTGGGAGGCTGAGGCAGGAAGATGGCTTAAGACCAAGAGTTTGGGTACAGATTAGGCAACATAATGGGACCCTATCTCTTACAAAGAAAGTAATGATAAAACAAAAAGACTTGATAATTATCCAGCTTAATCTAGGCATAATAGTTTACCCATTAGATAGATTATAATTTATTTAAGCAATTTCCTGCAAATATTTAGATTTATTTTATTTTTAATTTTTTATTGGCGCATTATATTCATAAATCATATTGGGGTAAAAAACTTGTGTGTACATACATGCACACATCACCGATTTAACCCCTACCCAATTCCCACCCCCATTCCCTCCCATCCCTCCTTCCCTTGCTTGGCTTAGTGGTTGACTTCGATATGTTTAAGTACATTGTGTGTTTTAGAGATTTTCCTTCTTCCCCCCTCTCATCCCCTCATTCAGGTTGCCTTGTTTGCTCCTCTATAGCATTTCCTTTGTCATCTAGAGTTCCTCCTATGACTCATTTCTCCTTAGCTTTCACATATTAGGGAAAGCATCTGATTTCTTATTTTTTGTGACTGACTAATCTCACTTAGCATAATGTCCTCCAGTTCCACCCATTTCCCTGAAAATGATGTAATTGAGGGTTGTTTTTTTTTTTTTTTTGATGGCTGAGTAGAATTCCATTGTGTACATATCCCACAGTTTTGTAATCCATTCATCTGTTGATGGACATCTTGGCTGGTTCCATAGTTTGGCTATGGTGAATTGTGTAGCTATGAACATAGATACATATGCATTGGTTTGGTTTCTTTTCTTTTAGGTAGACACCCAGAAGTGGTATTGCTGGATCAAATGGTAGATTTGTTCTAAATTTAGTTTTTTAAAACATGTATAAACCAGGCGTGGTGGTGCACATTTGTAATCCCAGCATTTGGGAGGCTGAGACAGGAGGATTCCAGTTCGCAGACAGCCTCAGCTACTTAGTGAGGCCCTTTGCAACTCATTGAGACCCTGTTTCAAAATAAGGAATAAAAAAATCGGGTTAGGGGTGTGGTTTGGAGGAAGAATGCCCCTGGGTTCCATCTCTAGTACCACACAAAAAAAAACATGTATATATGTATACATATATTTTTAAATTGATATATACTTTTTTCTTTTGAAATTTTCTCTTAGCAGTGCACCAGTAAGTAATTATTTTAGCTGCAAGGAATAGAAAACTTCTCAATGTGACTTGTAAAATAAGGGTTTATTTTTCTCTTATAGCAAGATATTCAGAAGTAGATGGCTGTTGGCTTTGATTCTCTTGGCCCCTTTCTCATATTTCTGCTCACAAAATGGCATCTGAAGTTCTAGTCAGGACAATGGTGGTGCAGGCACACCTCTAATCCCAGTACCTGGGTGGCTGAGACAGGAGGGTTGCAGGTTCAAGGCCAACCTCAGCAATTTAGCCAGACTCTGTTCAAAATAAAATAATAAAAAGCCAGACATGGTGGCTCACACTTGTAATCCCAGCATTCAGGGGAGGCTGAGACGGGGGATCAAGGTTCACTGACAGCCTCAGCTACTTAGTGAGGCCCTTTGCAACTCAGTGAGACCCTGTTTCAAAATAAAGGATAAAAAATAGGGCTGAGTGTGTGGCTCAGAGATAGAATTCCTCTGGGTTCCATCCCCAGTACTGTACATACATACATATATACATACATACATACATACATACTAAAAAAACAAACAAGCAAGGCTGGAGTTATATCTCAGGTAGTATGTCCCTAGGCTCAATCCCTAGCCTTATAAATAAGAGGCATGCCTTTTCTCTTAATCAACCCTGAATCACCCACCCCCACCAGTAGACATAGACTTATGTGTCTTCAAACTCAAAAAATTTTCACGTGGTCACATCTATCTGTAAGGGAAACTAGAAAAACAAGTATTTTTTCAACCTCTCTATTTGGAGACAAGCAAGGAGAAGAAGAGTTGGTAATGTGTATTCAACCAGTCTTCCTGGGCTTGGAAAAGAAGAAAAAGAAAATACCAAAAAAAATCTAATATTACTGGTGTTGTGAAAAATGCTTCTCAAATGTGGTGAAGCTGTAGAAATATTTCTTCAAGCAATATCTTGCCTGGATAAAGCCATTGGAAATGCACTTGCTCTGGTTAAATTAAGAATGGCGGCTTAGAGATTTATGTGGTTGGCCTCCCTAATTATCACCCAATAGTAGAAATAATAGGTAATATCACCTATTAGATATTTCCCGCATTTTAGCTGTTTAGCATCTATAGTATCTTGCAATTAATGTCCAAGTCTTTCATTTGGGAGACTCCTCTAATGTGTGTAGACTTGAAAAGCTGTCCCCATTTTCTTTTAGGATACAAAGACCCAGATTCTTTAGCCCCACCTCCTGGTTCTTTGCAAAACCTGAGCTTCTGATTTAGGTTCCATCAATCAGACATCCATTCCTCTGTCTTTGGATCCCAGCATGTGACAGTATGGAAGTGACTGGAGGCCACTTTCCTCTCGGCATCAGTATTTCATGCACCTGCCTATTCTTGCTTTGAGATCTGTGTGTTGTTCCAGCAATCTCTGGAATTATTTCATTTCCAGCCTGTTTTCAGAAACAGGTTCTCTAGCTTCCTATTGATTCTGCAAGACTCTGAGTTTCCCCAGTGCATTGTCTCATTGCTTAAGATAGTTAACATTAGCCAGGCATGGTGGCCCACGCTTGTGATCCCAGGACTTGGGAGGCTGAGACAGGAGAATTGCAGATTCATAGCCAGCCTCAGCAACTTAGTGAGACCCTGTTTCAAAAATAAAAGAACAAAATAGGGCTGGGGGTGTAGCTAAGAGGTAGAATGTCCCTGGGTTCCATCCCAAGTACCATATACCCAAAAATACAGCTAATATTAATTTCTCTTGCTTATAGCCCCAAATCCTGGTTATTTTGCACTCTCCATAGCAGTTCCACAGACAACTCTGCCGCATTTCTGAGACTGCAAAGAGCCAATTTTAAAATCTGCTGCCTTAGGATAAATCTCTTGGAATGGAATTAAGGGACAAAGGTACAAATAGTTTAAAGTCTCTAGATAATTATTGCCAAATAGTGCTCCAAAAGTGTTGTATAAGTTTACCTACCCACAAGCGGCGGATATTGTTTTAGTTTTTGCTAGTGTGACGGCAGGAAAATGGTCCCTATGAATATTTTAATTTTCACATGTTCTAAATTAAGAAATTAAATATTTTTCCTTATGTTGGCTTAGAGTTATATTTTAATTAATAGAAGATAGCTGTCTATACAAGCTTTAATTTCTCTTCTTACAATAGCCACTGTAAGTAATTTAGATATTCATTCTTTGAATGCTTGCTGCAACCATTTTTCCTGGTCTACTTTTCTTTTTTAATCTTGCTAACTTTTTTTGTACAGAAGCTTCATATTTTTATGTAATAAAATCTGTTCATTTTTCTTTGTGATTTTTTCTTTTGCTTCGATGCTTTAAAACTTACTATTCCTCCCAAATCTGATAAAGAGTGAATTCAATTTCCTGCCAGCTTTTCTCTGATTTGGCTTTTATATATTTATCTCTTTAATCCATCTGAGATCTATTTTTGGTATAATGTATGAATCTAAATTACAAGTGTTGTAATTTAGTGGCTTTTAGATTCATACACATTTGTGAATAAGCCAGTCTTTGGCTGTTTTGTTGTTGTTTTGGTTTATTGTTTTAATTTGTTTTGGGTTTCAGTAATGCAAAGAAAAATTTCCAAGAAGTCCTGGGCTTATTGATGAGAGAAATGTAAGTAAAACGGAGAAAGAAACTTAGACAAATGAGATGGAAACAAAGAGAGAGAAAGACTGAAACAGATACAGAAAAGCTGAAATAGAGACTGAAACCGAAACAAAGAAGTGAAGAATCAAAGAGCAAGAAGCCAAGGGAGAACATCGGGGTGGTCGCCAAGACTTCCTCTGCCCTGCTGTCCCCACCCACTATTAGCCTGTCCTGCGGATCTGGGGAGGCCTCCCGCACATACCATCTGGGGATCCCCAACTTCCCATCACTGGCCAGTTCCCTCCAGGTCTGAGAAACCTCAGAAGCATAGAGGAAAGTATCTTTCCTCTCTCCTTGTCTTCCTTCTCTCCCATCTGGCTTCAGGCAGACATTCTAGGAAGGATGAGATCCTCAAGACTCTCACGGCCGGCCGCCAGCAGAGGCCATAAGGTCCAGTTATCTCAGCCTGACTCAAGCCCCATTCTGCTATGCCTCATTGACTCCCGCCCCAGTCTACTCTCAGCTGAGCCCTGCAAACCTCTCAGTGCTCTGGCCAGCACCCTTTCTCCACTGTTGCCTGTTGCCATTATTAGGGTGAAGAGTTTGGGGCTCAGCATATGAGAAGCAGAGAAACACTTAATTGAACTCTACTATGAGTGAAGTATTTGTTAATACTCTGCTTAATTCTCACAATGGCCTTTAGAGAGATTGCCACCAATAAAGGGCTCCGTCTGGGTTTTGAAACTTTGCCCTAATTCCAAATCTTGTTCTTGGAATATTGGATATTGGGTTTGTAACTGGGAGTTGTAGAGTGCCTACCTAGCTTGCATAGGGCCCATGATTCAATCCCAGCACCATTTAAAAAAACAAACAAACAAAGCCCATATACGTTTTTTCAATGTGTCAAACTGCCTTTTATAAAAACTTTTATCTGTAATCCCAGCTACTCTAGAGGTTAAGGCAGGAGGATCACTTGAGCCCAGGAGGTCAAAGCCAGACTAGGCAACATAGTGAGGCTCTGTTGCAAAAATTAAAATAAGAGCCCTGCGTGGCACACACTTGTAATCCCAGTGCTTGGGAGGCTGAGACAGGAGTGTTGCACAGGTTCAAAGCCAGCCTCAGCTACTTAGTGAGGCTCTCAGCGACTTATTGAGACCCTGTTTCTAAATAAGGTATAAAATAAGTATAAAATTACAGTCACACACCACCACTCCTGGCTGAACCCCTGTTCCAAAATAAAAAATAAAAGGGGCTTGGAATGTAGCACAAAGGTAGGATGCTTCTGGGTTCAATTCCTGATACCACAATAAATAAATAAAGGAAAAAAAGGGCTGGGGACAGAGTTCCATGGCAGAGCTCTTGCCTAGTATGCTCAAGGCACTGGGTTTGATCCCCAGCACCATATAACAAATAAATAAATAAATAAATAAATAAAAAGTCGAGCACAATGGTACATGCCTGTAATCTCAGTGCTTGGGAGACTGAGACAGGAGGACCACAGATTAGAGGCCAGCTTCAGTTACTTGGTGAGCCTCTCTCTCTCTCTCTCTCTCTCTCTCTCTCTCTCTCTCTCTCTCTCTCTTTCTCTCTCTCTCACTCTCTCGTGGGTCTGGGATGGAACCCAGGCGCATTTGACCTCCGAACTACATCCCCTGCCCTATTTTTTATTCTTTATTTTGAAACCGGGTCTCACTGAGTTGCAGAGGGCTTCACAAAGTAGCTGAGGCTGTCCGTGAACCTCAATCCTCTGCCTCCCTAATGCTGGGATTACAAGCGTGCGCCACCACGCCCGGCTTCTGTTTAGGGCTGAGGGTATAGCTAGAAGGTAGAATGCCCTTGGGTTCAATCTCCAGGACCAAAAATAAATAAATAAATAAATAAATTGAAGGAAGGAAGGAAGGAAGGAAGGAAGAATCTTTTATTTTTTTAAATGGAGCAAAGCACAACTTCTTTTCAATTAACCTCTTTGTTCCTTAATCTATAAGACAAAGGGTAGGGGACCTATTATTCTGCCTCCCAGGCATGCATTTGCCTTTCTTCTTGGGGCACCTCCAGGTGGCTCTGTATTCCTTGCCCATTTTCAGGCAGACAGCTCAGGTTGGGTTACCCCCACCTGCATCTCCAGGCACTTCTGGAGAACTTGGCAGTAAGACTCAGCCAGGCCTACTAGAACATCAGGTAGTTGTTGGTTCAGGGATGGACATGCAACTTAAGTTTGGCCAAATGAGGCCGAGGAATGTCAATTCCAGGTGTGTGTGTGTGTGTGTGTGTGTGTGTGTGTGTGTGTGTGTTGATTTCTGAGTGATGTGGGAGGGATCCATTGAGAACGTGACTCTCCCTTTCTCTTCTTCAGAAACTGCCTCATTGTTCTCAAAATGTCGCCCCAGACCACCTGGGTATTTCATAGAAATTGTCAGATGTTACCCCAGACCTAGTGAATCAGAAACTACAGGGGTGGGGTGGTGTAGCAAGCACTTCGGGGGCTTCTGATTCACACAGAAGTCTGAGAAATGTTAGTTTAAGAGAAAGAATGAAAGTGAAGCCATACTTTCTAAGACCATATAGACTACATAGAACAGAAAAGGCCAAGAGACATACAGCGAGTGAAAGCGGCCTGAATACATCACGTGAGTCTCTGAGCTACTAAAACTTACATTGCCCGTTACATCACTAAGTTATACCAACCAATTAATTCTCTCTTCTTTTATTAATTTCTCAGTTGTTGAGAGACAAGGCTGTTCTGGGATTATCGTCCAGTGATAGAGCATTCGCTTAGCATGTCTAAGACTCTCGGCTTGAGCCCCAGCACAGGAAGGAAGGAGAAGGAGGAGGAGAAGGAGGAGGAAGAGGAGGAAGAGGAGGAAGAGGAGGAAGAGGAGGAGAAGGAGAAGGAGAAGAAGGAGGAGAAGGAGGAGAAGGAGAAGGAGAAGAATGAAGAAGTAAGAGGAGGAGGAGGAGGAGGAGGAGGAGAAGGATAAGGATAAGGAGGATAAGGAGGAGAAGGAGAAGAATGAAGAAGAAGAAGAAGAAGAAGAAGAAGAAGAAGAAGAAGAAGAAGAAGAAGAAGGAGGAGGAGGAGGAGGAGGAGGAGGAGGTGGAAAAGGAGGAGGAGGAGGAGGAGGAGAAGGAAGAAGGAAGAGGAGGAGGAGAAGGAGAAGAAGAGTAGGAGGAAGAGGAAGAATAGGAGGAGGAGAAGAAGGAAGGAGATGGAGGTCTCACTATGTTGCCTTAGTTTGCCTAGGATTCCTGGGCTACAGCAATGCCTTGGCTAGGAGTAGAGAAATTTTTTTTTCTTTAGTTTGAGTCAGGTTTATCACTAGCAGCGTAACAAGTTCTTGCTGTCAAAGGGAACATTTATTTTTTCTTGCTTCTAAGGCTGGATGGAAGGATAGGTAGAAAGGAGACACAAGAGACAGAGTGACTATGATTAACAGTCCAGAATCAAAGTTCACTTTCATAAACTCTGATCACAATTAAATCAGCCACAAAGCCTATCCACAGGTCATCTGATTACTTTAACTATGTATCACACCTCTGACAAACCTTTCTTGCTATATCAATAGAGTATCAAACCCTTCATATTATGCCTATCTAGTATTGTTTATAGGTTCATAAAACAAAATCTCTTAATTGAGGGAAATTATTTAATTTTTTTCATCAAGAACAAAGAAGAAAATTACTAGTAGGTAATAATAAATATATCCAGTGTGTGACACAAAGAAAAACGTAAAATGTTTTCTTAGCTTAAGTCCCTATACTATAGACTTTACATGTATAAATATGTCTGATTACGATATATCTAGTGTGTATCTCTCCAAAACCCACACTCCAACCTGTCTCTCAGAGCAGGTAGGTACTTCTTGCCTTCTCTCAGTACAATCAGTCTGTGCCTCACTCTGACCTGTCCTTAAATTCCTTTCTGTGATAACATCAAAGGGCCTTCGTGACCTGACTTGAGATCTACCTCCCTTTGGGGATCTCCTCAGGACTCTTGTCCTGGTGACTTTTTCAAGTGAGGCAATTCTTGTTGAGCAGTGGTTCTCTAGGTGTGGTGCCTTAAAAGCAGCATTAGCAGAGAGAGAGAGAGAGAGAGAGAGAGAGAGAGAGAGAGAGAGAGTGTGTGTGTGTGTGTGTGTGTGTGTGTGTGGTACTGGGGATGAAACCCAGTGGCATTCTACCTCCGAGTCACAACCCCAGCCCTATCTTTTTTTGTGTGTGTGGTACTGGGGTTCCTGGAAACCCTCCCACCTCTGGGCTACACTCCCAGACCAATTTTTTATATTATTTTTATTTGGAAACAGGGTCTCTTAAGCCAGTGAGGCTGATTTAGAACCTGCGCAATCCTCCTGTCTCTGCCTCCCAAGCGCAGGGATTACAAGTGTGTGCCACCATGCCCGGCACCCCCAGCCCTATCTTTTATTCTTTATTTTGAAACAGGGTCTCACTGAGTTGCAGAGGGCCTCACTAAGTAACTGAGGCTGTCTACAAACCTTGATCCTCCTGTCTCAGACTCCCGAATGCTGGGATTTCAAGCGAGTACCACCACACCTGGCTAGCAGGGAACTTTTAAAAAACAACAATCCAGCCCAGAGCAGTGGCACACCTGTAATCCCAGTACATGGGAGGCTAGACAGGAGGGTTGAGGCTAGTGCACTAACTTAGTGAGAACCTATTTCAAAATTAAAATTTTTTTAAAAGACTGGGGATGAAGCTCATAGGTAGAATGCCTCTGGGTTTAAACCCCAGTACTATAAAAACAAAATCTATCAATTCCTACCAATCCATCAGTCCCTACCCTAGACCTGCTGGGTTAGGATTCTGGGGGTGGAGCCCAGCAGTGAGGGTTGTAATAAGCTCTCCCTTATCCCATCTTATCCCAGCCCAGCCCAGGCCTTGCCCAGTGCTAGGCAAGGACCCCTCCACTGAGCTAGCCCTGAGATGCCCACCAGGTGATCCTGATGCCCACTAAAATATGTGTATCTCTAGAGTAGGATTTCTCTTTGGAAGACTGATCCAGGCATAGCCAGTTTATTGGCTCCCTTTGTTCTCTGTAGGAGCCAGCCTGAAATAAGGGGACAATTACTGTTTCTCTACATGCCACAAGTTCTATAGAAGCATATCCCTATAAGACAAGGTCTGTGGTTTTTCCAGCCCTGTCTGTACCTAGGTAGTGTTTATTCAGGGAACAGGGTAAGCAAGCCCATTTGGCCTCACATGTAAACCATATCCTCCAGTCTAGCTCTTAGTAATAGAGCTTGGTTGGCATTTTGATCCCTATCTATTGGTTTCTCCCCCCTCCCCTCTCACTCTCTTCTTTTTTTGTGGTACTGGGTATTGAATTCAGGGGCATTCTACCTCCAAGCTACATCCCTAGCCCTATTTTTTATTCTTTATTTTGAACAAGGTCTCACTAAGTTGCAGAGGGCCAAGTAGTTAAGGCTAGCGGCAAACCTGTGATCCTCCTGTCGCAGCCTCCCAAGTACTGGGATTACAATCATGTACCACCACATCTGGCTGTGTGTGTGTGTGTAGGGGAGGAAGTACTGGGGATCGAACCCAGGGGCCTTTCTATCTCTGAGATAGAACTCCAGCTGGATGTTTTTGTTTTGTTTTGTTTTTTGTTTTGAAACAAGGTTACTGAGAGTCTCAAACCTGCGATCCTCTTGTCTCATCCTCCCAAATCCTGGGATTACAGGCATGCATCACCACACTCAGCATTTGTTGGTTTTCTATATTTTATTTTTCATTTGCTTCAGAACTTGGGTGAGAAGAGAGATGCTATTTGGTGGGTCGCCACCCTGATTAATCCTGAAGGAACAGAAGGAGTAGAAGATGGCTCAGGCCCCTTCCCCTTTTAATATTTGTAAGGAAAGGAAACATGGTTTCCCTTCACTCTGCTAGGTTCATTAGCTGGGCTGTAAACTAAATTGACATAGACAGAATATCAAGAGAAAAATACATATTTAATTACATACATATACATACATATATATGTGGAGTCCCAGAGACTCTGAGACTCGGAAGGAGGACAGATGACTGAATCTGAGCTACAGAAAGGAATAGGGATTTGGGCTTGGGGGTGCTTGATGGCCAGCTACCTGCCACTGATATGCAGAGGAAAAAGCGCGGACAACAAAGGCTGTATTGTTATACAGAGAAAGCCTCTCAGGTAAAAGTACCCTAGGAAAAAGAGTTCTCTTCCTAATACAGATATTTACTAATGTAGACTTTCTTTCTAGATGTAAATTTCTTTTACAGAAGAACAGCTTTTTGGAGCTACTCCTGCGCCTGCAGTTTCTCAGAATAACCAGCTCAAAATATGCAAACGAAATACTATATCTGGGGATGGCATATTCTGGTTCCTATATATTTGGGGGTGGCATGTCCCGAGCCCTAACACATTCTAGGACACCATTCTCCCTCTCTCTCTCTCTCTCTCTCTCTCTCTCTCTCTCTCTCTCTCTCTCTCTCTCTCTCTCTCTGTCCAGGGATCCTGAGCACTTAGGTAAAGAAAACCTTGCTTGTTCTCACTAGACCATTTAGACCATTGATGTGCCTGCAGGAGACAGAGGTATCCCTTGCCCCATGGGGCACAGGAGGGAAGATGGCAATCACAGAGTGTTTCCTTTCAATTCTCTGCTGGAACACTGTAAATCTGTGGGGGTAGAAACAGGGTCTAGAAACCATTGCATTTTAAAGAGCTTCCTAGGTGCCACCTAATTTGACCGACTGCCAGGTTCAGCCAGCTGTCTAACCTAAATCCAAATCTATATGGCTGCTCCTGAAGTTGTGCCCTTCTGTCCCGAAGACTGCAGATGTCTTAAAATGTTATGTGAAGGAAGAAAAGGTCCCCCCTTCTCCTTTGCTCTTTTATGTTTTCTTTGCATATCTTTAAGGCAGCCATGGTGACAGTCCTGCTTAGGGGTATGGAAAAAACAAGAATCTTTTTGAGCTCTAAAAACCAGGAGTGGGTGTTATAGGGAGTTTGGTTTTTAGGGCTCAGTCTCCCAGAGTGGCAGACACACTGTTTTTTTGAAAGCTGATACAGGAAAGAGACACAATAGCCAATGCAGTTCAACCTGAGCAATGGAGGGTGACTGAGTATTTTTTGTTTTTGTTTTTGTTGTTGTGGTGGTAGTGGTGGTGTACTGGGGATTGAACCCAAGGGCACTCTACCTCTGAGCTACACCCCCAGCCCTATTTTTATTTTTTACTTTTATTTTGAAACATGTCCTCACTAAGTTGCTGAAGCTGGCCTCAATCCTGCAATGCTCCTGTCTCAGCTTCCCAAATACTGAGATTACAAAAGTGAGCCACCATGCCTGAGGCAGAAGTATTTTCTATATATTTGTTACTGGACTCCTAGTCTAGAGGCCTGATTCTGAGGATCCAGCATATCAGGTCGGGCCACTCGCTTCCTAACCCTCACCCCTGCCAAAACAACAACAACAACAAAAAAAAAAAACAGAAGAGATAATGTGAAAAGCATGAAAGGAACTTTAATCAAGGTAACCATACCAGGAAGTGTTCCTAGCCCTGTCTTCAAGGTGCTGACAATGAGTGTGTGGTGTTCTAGAAAGGGATGTGAGGGCCCAGGTTGGGGGTCTGCATAGCTGGAGGCTTTTCACAGCTGCCCAAGGAGGTAATCTTGATTAGAGGTGGTCTCCATCATGATCTCAGGCTTGGCCAGGACTTGTCTGGGATAAGAAAGTAGCTGCGGCCTGAGGGGTAGCTTGCATTCATCAGTCCTTATTTCCAGAGCACACAGTGAATCAGAGCAAACGAGACAGATGCAGGGGCCGAGAGAGTCTTTAACCCTGCTTGCGGTCTCCCGTTGAACATCTGCAGGCAAAAGCAAAGAGTTTAATCCTTGTTACATGCTGACCCTCATTCTCAGTCTTCCTGGAATAGTTGATGCTAACTACTCAGTTGTTTTTACTACTGTTTTTACTACTCACTACCTAACTACTCATTTGTTTTTAACACGGTTAGTTCAAATATGTGCAACTTTGTCTCTCATTTTCCCTATATCATGAAAAAATAGTTATAAAAATAATTTTTATGAAATTAATTAATTATATATTATCTTGTTAAATAATAGAGATGGCTGAGGATATAGTTTAATGGTAGAGTGCTTACCTAGCCTAGCATGCTCAAGGACCTGGGTTTGATTCCTAGCACCAAAAGAAAAAAAAATGGAGCTGGCATTTTATTAAAATTAAAAACATGTATTAAAGAACACTATAGGGCCAGGTGCAATGGTGCACACCTGTAATCTTAGCTACTCAAGAGGCTAAGACGGGAGGATGGAAAGTTCAGGGCCAGAGTTGGGCGTGGTGGCTCATGCTTGTAATCCCAGCATTTGGGAAGCTGAAATAGGAAGATCTGGGTTCGTGGACAGCCTCAGCTACTTAGTGAGGCCCTCTGCAACTTAGTGAGATGATGTTTCAAAATAAAGAATAAAAATTAGGGCTGGGAGTGTAGCTCAGATGTAGTATGCCGCTGGGTTCCATCCCCAGTACTGCAAAAAAAAAAAAAAAAAAAAAGTTCTGGACAATTTAGCAAGATCCTGTGTCATGAGCAAACTACATCATTAACATAGAAGAAATACATCTGCATCTTTCCAAAATGTCAGAATTCATTGAGTTACAATAAATCCACAAGCTATCCCACTTACATCAGTTGCTCTTTATCTAGTATTTGTGGGTTGCTTGTAAATCTAGATTAGAAAACCACAAATTCTTAATTTCTCAATATCTATAACACTTAACTCACACACTGTACTTCACACAATTGCATATATGTGTGTATGTGCATGTGTGTGTGTGTGTGTGTGTGTGCGTGTGCGTGTGTGTGTGCGTGTGCGCGTGCGCACGTACATGTTACAGAAGGGCTAAGAGAGGGCTAAAAGAGGCCACAGGAGTTCAAGAGGCTTTGCCCAGAGCAAAGGCTGCAGACTAGATACTAGATATGAATGCAGAGTCACTGTAGGCGATCAGATAAGAGTTTGAAGGTCTCTGCAGATTTGTCAAAGTTAAGGCTCAACAGTCCTTAGTCACAGTGGACAGGTTCACTGGCAGCTGTGATGTCAACTCGGAATGGATCTCGTGTTGTCCTCAAGAGCAAAAGAACCTTTGCTGAGCTGAAGCCAGGGACAGAGAGCTGGAGGTTTGCAGCTGTGCTGATTTTCCAGGGCGAGCCTTGCGACAAGTGACAGCTTGACATCGGTGTGCTGCATGTCAGGTCTTAGGATGTTCTTCCTCTCCTGGGTCTCAGGTGAGGGGCTGCTTCATTCTGTGGTCTAGTGTGTTTCCTATGCTCATGGGCCTGGTTTTTCTGATAAGGGTTTGATACACCCATGCATCCATGTCTTTCTGGTTTAATTTGATACATTCACAGGTGGCCCTTATTTAGTAGCATGTTTAATTTACTCGTGCCTTATGCTTATGCTGGGCAGATGGTGGTAATTTGCTTGTACAAATGAGGTGTGGAGGTACCTCAGCCCCTGAACTCAAAATGGGGAATGCATGACAACTATTGCTTTACAAAAGGGAGCAACTCGGAGCTAGGCACTGCCTGCCCTCCGCACCCTACCTCAAAACATAAAATAAAAGGTGCTGCGGATGTAGCTTAGGGTTAGAGCATCCCTGGGTTCAGTCCTCATTAACACACACACACACACACACACACACTAATCAGAAGTGTGAAAAGACAAATTCCAAATTATATCTAAACTTTTCAGATTCTAAAGTCATTTGGCAAATAAATTTATTATTTATGTATCTATTTTCCCCCATTACTAGGAGTGGAACTCAAGGGTGCTCTACCACTGAGTTACATCCACAACCCTATTTACTTATTTTTGTGGTACTGAAACTTGAACCCAGGACCTCACCCATTCTAGGCAAGTGCTCTACCATTGAACTACATTCTGGCCCTTTTTATTTAAGACAGCATCTTGCTAAATTACCAAGGCTGGCCCTCAATTTTTGAGCCTCTACGATTGCTGGGATTATAGATGTACCCCACCATACTTGGCCAATAAAATTACTTTAAATGGTCACATGGTGCTCCATACTAGGGCTATAGAATTATTTATTTTACCATGTCCTTGTTGCTGAACATTTATGTAGTTGTCAATTTTTCATGATTTAAAAAATGCAATGGTGGCCAGACATGGTGGCGCACGCTTGTTATCCCTGAGCTTGGGAGGCGGAGACAGGAGGGTCACGCAGGTTCGAAGCCAGCCTCACTGGCTTAAGAGACCCTGTTTCCAAATAAAAAAAATATAAAAAAATAGGTCTGGGAGTGTAGCCCGGAGTTAGAAGGGTTTCTAGGAACCCCAGTACCACAAAAAAAAAAAAAAAAAAAGCAATGGTGTATCTGTGCTTGATTTTTCCTGGCAACCATGTCCCCAAAGGGTGGTACAACATTGGCCTTGGTTGGCCTTCTAGGCTTTTGGGCTCCCAAGGCAGTAGGCTACTTTGAGATGTTCCTGCTGCAGAGAGACAGAAGCCTGAGTCCCAGGCTCTTCCTCCAAGTGATGATAGAGACTGCTTTTCCCTAGAGCATTACCTCCCCATCTGTAAAAATGTCTCTTTGATCCCAGGGTTTCTGTTCTGCTCTGAGGCTTTGTAATTTCCAGATCAGCCTTCACTAAGCCATGGATTTCTCTAGCTTGTCCGTGGCCTTCCTCAGGGCTCTGTGTGTGCACACGCTTGAACGTGTGTTTCAGTTTCTATTCTTAGCAGCTTGATCTTTAAACAAGGAATAGATTTGTGCTTCTGTCTCATCTTAGATGCATGCAGCTCCTGCTGGGCTGTTTCATTCTGCAGCAGCCATTCATTCACATGAAGAGCTATGGCCCATTAAGGAAATAAGTGGATGCTGCTCCTCCATCAATAATGCTAAGAACCGCGGGCTTCCTCGTCTGGAGGCTCGGCCTGCTTTGGCCACCAGGCCATGGTTCTATCTGGCTCAGCTGTAGATGAGATCAGGGGAATTTTGGTTTTGGCACCTTCCTCCTCACTCCCCACTTAGATCCTTTCTTAGGGATGGGCCAGGGATGCTGTTTGGTCAATAGTGGTTTTCAATGGTGGTGAGTAATCAGCATTCCAGATGAGAAGGTCATTGTTTGTCCTGAAATAAAGAGACCACAGAGACGAGTCTACCTTCTCCCAAAGTTCTCAGCCTGGCAGTATCTCGGAGTCACTTTACATATTAAAAAAAAAAAAAAGGGTTGGAGATGTAACTCAGAGGAAGACCATCCTTGGATTCAAATCCCCCATACTTCACCGGGCGTGGTGGCACACACTTGTAATCCCAGCATTCGGGAGGCTGAAATCTGGAGGATCACGGTTCGCGGACAGCCTCAGCTACTCAGTGAGGCCCTCTGCAACTCAGTGAGACCCGGTTTCAAAATAAAGAATAAAAAATAGGGCAGGGGGTGTAGCTCAGAGGTCAAATGCCCCTGGGTTCCATCCCCAGACCCGCAAAAAAAAAAAAAAATCCCTCATACTTAAAAATAAATAATTAACCAAGTAAATAAATAAAATTATACTAAAAAGGATTCAGGTGCACATCCTAAGTGGAGAATACTGGCGTATTTATAGTAGTAGGATTTGCAAACTTTTTGTACTCCTCAGTTAAATCCCCAGTATCTCCAGTACCACCAAATAAATAGATAAATAAGTAAATAAACTTGAAAAAGATAGTAGTCAAGAAGTTGTTGGTCCTGCTGTGTGTGTGTGTGTGTGTGTATTACTGGGTACTGAATCCAGGGGCATTTTATCTCCGAGCTCCACCACCATCCCTTTTTATTTTTTGTGTTTTTGAAACAGGGTCTCAGTAGTTGCTGAGTCTCACTGTGTGGTTGAGTCGGTTCTCAAACCTGCTATCCTTCTCGCTCAGCCTCCCAAGAACTAAGATCATAGGTGTACCCCACTGGCCCTGCTGTTTTTTAAAAAGAAAAATAACTATTATTTTCATGTATGGCTTCTATGGAGGAATATCTAAACTGAGGAAAAAGAAATAAATTTATTTATCATAGGAAATTAAGAGTCTGAAATTTCTTAGATATAATTGGGAATCTGTCTTTTCACCTTTTTGATAGTGTACTTTTTTCAGATTAAGCTCCAATGGTGGGGCTTTATTTCTTTTTTAAGAAAAAATACTTTTATTCTCATCAGGAGTGAGTGGTGGTGCACGCTTGTAATCTTAGCATTTGGGAGGCTGAGACAGGAGGATCGCACTTCCCAGACAGCCTTGGCTACTCAGTGAGACCCTGTTTCAAAAATTAAAAAAAAAAAAGTAGGACTGGGATGTAGCTCAGAGGTAGAATGCCCCTGGGTTCCATCTCCAGAACTGTAACAAACAAACAAACAAAACAAACAAATTTATTGTTGCATTGTAATTATACATTATAGTAAGATTCAAAGTGATACATAAAGACATACACACATCACATTTATTTCCTTCTGTACCCCACTCTTCTCCCTCTCCTTCCCTCCCCACACATGTGAGGTTGGTAATGATGTCTTCATGGATGGACATAACATTTTTCTTCCTTTCTCTTCCTCCTCCTCCTCCTCCTCTTCTTTTTCTTCTCTTTTGGTGTTGAGGATTGGACCTAAGGCCTCACACATGTAAAATACACATTCTTCAATCTACACCTCTATTTGCAAATTCTTAAGTGCTACTGAGGCAAGGCAGGTGATATCAAATGGGTAGTGTGTGATAGGAAATGCTGGAGAAGCCAGGCGCTGTGGCACCCACCTGCTATCCCAGCACTAGGGAGGCTGAGACAGGAGGACCACAGGTCTGAGGACAGTCTCAGCAAGTAGTGAGACTCTCATTAACCTAGCAAGAACGGTTTCAAAATAAAAGTAAAACAGGGTTGTTGGGGGTGTAGCTCTCAGGTAGAATGCCCCTGGGTCGATCCTCAGTAACACACACACACACACACACACACACACACACACACACACACACTGCTGGAGAAGAGACTAGGAGCACCAGTACCTTTTCTAAAGCGTAGCCAGTACTTGTCTATCATGAACTGTTGCCAAATAATGCTAGCCCAGTGTTGCCAGATATTCCATTTAATTTTTTTTTGAAGAGGAGTTAGAAATGCAAATTTGTTTGTGAAATATCTTTTCTTTCTTTTTTTTTTAAAGACAGGTTCTTACTGAGGCTGGGCTTGAACTTAAGATCCTTCTGCCTCAGCCAACACAGTAGCTGCAATTACCATACATGCCACTGAGCCCAGTTCAATTATTTTTCTTTTTTTCAGTACTGAAGCGGAACCCAGGAGCACTCTATCAATGAGCTACATCCACAGCCCTTTTTTACTTTTTATTTTGAAATGGGGTCTTGCTAAGTTTCCCAGGTTGGTTTCAAACTTGTGATCCTCCCACCTCAGCCTCCCAAGTTGCTGGGAGTATAGGTATGCACCATCTTGCCTAGCCTAAAATCCTATTTTAAAATATTGGTGCCAGGCCTGATGGCACATGCCTATAATCCCAGTACTTGGGAGACTAAAACAGGAGTATTACAGGTTCCATATCAATCTCAGCAGGTTAGTGACACTCTTGGCAACCTAGGAAGGTCTTGTTTCAAAAATAAAAGGTAAACTAAAAAGGGCTGGGTGTAGCTTGAAGGCAGAATGCCCTTAGATTCAACCCCCAGTACCACAAATAAAATAAATAAAATAAAATATTGGCAACTATTTCAAAGTTTAAACAGGGCTTAGGATATAGCTCAATGGTAGAGTACTTAGCATGGATAAGGCCCTGGTTCAATCCCTAGCACTGAAAAAAAAAAAGTAAAAATATTGAAGCCAGTCAAGTCTGGTGGTACACACCTGTATTCCCAGTACTTGGGAGGCTGAGATGGGAGGATCACAGGTTTGTGTCCAGCCTCAGCGATTTATTGAGACCTTCAGCAACTTAGTAAGATCCTGTTTAAAATAAAAAATATATAGCCGGGCGTGGTGGCGCACGCTTGTAATCCCCACGCTTGGGAGGCGGAGACAGGAGGATTGGGCAGGTTCGAAGCCAGCTGTGCTGGCATAAGAGACCCTGTTTCCAAAAAAAATAAAAATAGGTCTGGGAGTGTAGCCCGGAGGTAGAAGAGCTTCCAGGAACCCCAGTACCACCACCACCACCACTAATAATAATAATAATAATAATAATAATAATAAATATACAAAATAGATCTGGGAGTACAACCCAGAGATTAAAAAAAACCCTCTGGGTTCAATTCAAAGTATAAAGAAAATATTGAAGTGGCTCACACCTGTAATCCCAGTACTTGGGAGTCTGAGACAGGAAAATCACGGGTTTGAGGCAAGTCTCAGCAAATTGATGAGATCCTGTTTCAAAACAAAAAATAAAAAGGGCTGGGCTATAGGTCAGAGGTAGAAAGCCCCTGGGTTTAATTCCTAGTATCACTCCCCAAAATCAATTTTAGCTAGTTTTTTTTCTTTCCCATATTTTTCTGCATCTATTGTGATTTATGTTTTCAGGGAAGTTTCTTTGTACTCTAGACTTTTGGAGTGTTAATTTTTTGTTTGTTTGTTTGCTTTTTGTCATAGAGATTGAATCTAGGGGCATTCAACCTATGAGCTTCAGCCTCAGTACTTTTATTTTGAAACAGGGTCTTGCTAAATTGCAAGCGTGATGGCGCATGCTTATAATCCCCACGCTTGGGAGGCAGAGACAGGAGGATCGAGCAGGTTCGAAGCCAGCCGCGCTGGCTTAGGAGACCCTGTTTCCAAATAAAAATATAAAAAAATAGGTTTGGGAGTGTAGCCCAGAGGTAGAAGGGTTTCCAGGAACCCCAGTACCACCAAAAATAATAAATAAATAAATAAATAAATAAATAAATAAATAAATAAATAAATAGATTGCTGAGGGTTTTTCTAAGTTGCTGAAGTTGGCCTCCAATCTGCAATCCTCCTGCCTCAGCCTCCTGAGTACTGGGATTATAGGCATGCACCACCATGCCCAGATTTTTAAGGGAAATAAATATTTTGGAATAGAATGTGTGGGTGAGGTAGAATGTCTGGGCTTCTTGTTTATCAAACACCTGGTTTTGAGTTAAACAAAACAACAACAAAAGAGAAAGAGAGTTGATAGGGGAGACATTCTGAAGAATGGTATCACTTACTTGATAGTTCACAGTAAACCTTGTAATTGAATCTTCCCCCCCATACGTTTCCTGAGATATAATTTATACAATAAAATCAATCTATTTAAGGTGTTTTTATTTTTATTCTTTTGGTACTAGAGAACAAACCTCAGGCCTTATTCATGACAAGCAAGCACTCTACCACTGAGCTGTAGCCCATCCTCTATTTTTAAATAGCCAGTGGTTTTTAGTATATTTATGAAGTTGTGCAATCAACACCACTATCCAATTTCAGAACATTTTCATCACCCCCAGAAGAAACTTCATGCCCATTATCACTTGCTACCGCCCTGGCAAAAACAGCCTGGTTTCTGTCTCTCTAGATTTGCCTATTCTGGACCTTTCATATCAATGGAATCATATCACACATGGTCTTTTCTGTCTTCTTTCATTTAGCATAATGTTTTCAATGTTCATCTATGTTTTAACATGTATCAGGATTTCATTTCTTTATAATATATCACTGTATGAAAATAGCATGTTTGTTGATCCATTCATCAACTGATGGACAACTGGGATGCTTCCATTTTTCAGCTACTATAAATAATGTTGCCATAAACACTGATATATAAGTTTTTGTGTGGACATGTGTTTTCATTTCTTTTGGAGACATATAACCAGAGTGGCATTGCTGTGTTATATGGTAATGATGTTTAAACTTTTGAGGAATTGCCAGGCTATTTTCTAAAGCAGTGTGCCATTTTATCTTCTATCTATATGTAAGGGTTCCAGTTCCTCTACATCCTCATCAACACTTACTATTAGGTCTTTTTTTTTTTTTCAGTTTTGGGGATCAAATGCAGAGCTTCACACATGCTAGGCCAAGACAGTACCACTGAGCCTCATTCCCAACTTTATATGTCCCATCCTCTTCTTCCTCCTTCTTTTGTAACAATGGAGATTGAACCCAGAGGGGCTCTACCACTTGAGCAACAACCCCCAGCCCTTTTTAAACTTTGACACAGGGTCATGCTAAGTTGCTCAGGCTGGTCTCTAACTTGCCATCCTCCTGCCTTACCCTAAAAGCCATCCTAGTGAATAGAAAGTTGCATCTTGGTAAAAACTACAAGTGATATTCTTGGAGTTTCAATTCTGCAATTGAATCTTCCTGATTGGTCTGACTTTCATCATAGGACCATCCTGCAGGATAGGAAGTCCTGCTCATCATAGGACCTCTACTGTGGCCAGTAGAGATTGATAATATGAGGTGAATTCAGGTCAACCCCCAGAGCTAGAGATAAGGTAAGTCACTTTCAAACTATTGAGGGAGGATTTGGAGACACAGGAGTTTCTCCTTATCCACAGTTTCCTGTTCCATAGTTTCAGTTGCCCGTGGTCAATTATAGTTTGAAAATATTAAGTAAAACATTCCAGAAGTAAACAATTTCTAAGCTTTAAATTGCTTGCTATTTTGAGAAGCATGATGACATCTCATGCTGTCCTGCTCTGTCCTCTCTAGGACATGAATAGACTCTTCATCCAGTGTATCCATGCTGTATATGCTACTCACCCACTAGTCATGTAGTAGCCATCTCAGTTATCAGAAAAGGGGTCCTACTATTGCAGTGTTTGTGTTCAAGTAACTCTTATTTTACTTAATAACAGCCCTTAGGAAAAAACGACGACTGCGTGATGCAGCACATCTCAGTAGCTGAAACAAAGTTCAACTACCGAGAAGGCAGCGTCTTAATAAATAATAGCCCTCAAATACAAGAGTAGATCCTGCCAATTTTATTAAAGTCTATTTTTCGAATTGTTCTATATTATCATTATTGTTATTAGCCTCTTACTGTGCTAACTTTGTATGTGTGTATGATACTGAGGATTGAACTCAGGGACATTCTACCTCTGAGCTACATTCTCAGCCCTATTTTTATTTTTATTTTGAAACAGCATTTCTCTAGGTTGATGAGAGTCGCACTACTTGCTAAGGCTGTCCTTGAACCTATCTTCCTATCTCGGCCTCCCAAGTACGAGGATTATAAGCGTGCACCACCATACCCAGCATGTGCCTAACTTATAAGTTAATCTTTTCATAGCTATGTGTATATGAGAAAAAACATAGTATATACAGGGTTTGATACTACCCAAGGGGTTTCAGGCATCCACTAGGGTTCTTAGAAGGTTTCCTGGGGTTAAGATTACTGTACTTCTTGAAAGGGGAAGAAGAAACGGGTGCCTGGGAAGCAATCAACACAAGCTTGCTACAGGCTGGGCTTGCTAGCTTGGTTTCATTGTTGGATCTGCCCTGTACTCAGGGGTAGTAGTGGTGCAGGAGGAAGGAAAGAAAGAAAATCTTGGTTAGGACTCTGGCAAAGGAGCAGCTCAACTTATAGGTTCTCCTGAAAATGAGTTTTCTTTTTGAAAACTCTAGTCACTGGGTAGATATACACCCACCAGGTTGTATTTATAATTGCTTCCTCCTCTTTTACTATCAAACCAGCATCAGGCTTAGAACCTGTGCAGTGTTCCTCCATCAGATGCAGTCACAGAATACTAAGGAACCATTACATTTATTTTAAGACCAATACTCGATTTCCTTTAGCCTAATTGTGCATTTTTTCTGTACTGGGGATTGAACTCAGGCCCTAGCCCTTTTTGTTTTATTTTGAACTGGGGTCTTCTTAGGATCTCACTAAGTTGCTAAGGCTGGCATTCAAACCTGTGATCCTCCTGTCTCAGCCTCCCATGTACTGGCGTTATAGGTGGGTCTCACCATGCCTAATTATATTTTTTTTCCTCAGGTAATACTTTGTTTCATTTGGATATTCTTAAGATTTGATAACCATTTCTGTGTCTTATCTCCTCTCTCTTTCTGGGGATAGAACCGAGGGCTTCATATATGTGAGGCAAGAGCTCTATCACTGAGCTACACTCCTGGCCCCTTTTAAACATTATTTTTGGGGTCTCTCATGTAGTTGCAGGCAGCTGCTAGCAGGGGCTGGATGGGACTGGGAGTCCCAGAAGTGTCACACGGCTGGCAGCTGATGATGATGGTCTGGTGGGAGCTCAGAGGGACTTTTGACTGGCATGTCTACATGAGGCTTCTTTAGCGTAGCGATTGTATGGTAATCGGATTTCTTTCTTTATTTCTCCCAGAGGAAGAATCCCAAGAGATGGGGTGAAAGCCGTATGGTCTCTTCTGACCCAGCCTGGGAAATTAGGCAACATCTCCCCTGCCACATCTCACTGGTTCTGATTGAGTCATTAAGTGTGTCCCAGAACTTTCAGGCACATTCCAAAGCCACCATCAATGCTTACTACACTCCAGTACTGCTTTATATGCCACATAAGCATTGATTCATTAATTTCTTACTAAAATCCACATGAGGAGCCAGGCATGGTGGCCCATGCTTGTAATCCATGTACTTGGGAGGCTGAGACAGGAAGATCGCCAGTTTAAAGGCAGCCTTGGCAACTTAGCGAGGCTCTCAGTACCCTAGTGAGCCCCTGTTTCCAAATAAGAATTAAAGTTGGGCTGGGGGTGTAGCTTGGATGCTTCTGGGTTCAACTCCTCCCCCAAATCCCCCCAAATCTCTACAAGGTGTGTAGTCTCATTGTCCTTCTATTAGAGAAAACTAAGGTACAGAGAATAAGTTCCCACCATCACACCATTAGTGAAAGAGGAAGGATTTTATCCAGTCTGGTCCTGGATCCTATGTCCTTAATTGCTCTCCTGATTACATATGCTGTGATTCTTGCTACATTTCTCTTTCCTCTTTCCTATTGTAATAATACCTGTTATTGAGTGAAAATGATATACATATGAATAACCACTTTTTTGCCCCAGTACTGAGGATTGAACCCAGGGGCACTTTATAAGTGAGCTTCACTCCCAGCCCTTTTTACTTTGAGACAGGCTGGCCTTGAATTCCCAATCAACCGACCTCAGCCTCCCTTGTAGCCGAGATCGCAGGTGTTCACCACCTAGCTTGGCCAGAAAATCACTTTTTAGTCACAACCATTGGTATGTAAACTCCCCAGCATTTACTTTTGCCTATGCGGTTTCCGTTCTCTGGAATGTTTTTCTTCCAATTATCTGCCTATCAATATATAGCGCTCATTCTTCAGGTCTGTTGGGAAGCCTTCCCTGACTTCAGCTCTGGGTGAGTACTTCTCCCCCGGGCACGGTTGCTTACACAGTCACAGCACCATCGTTTTGCACTATGATGCGGTCTTGCTGTCTCCTGAGGTGCTGGACTGAGTTCCCTGAGGGCAGGAACGCATACGTGTGCGTTGAGCCTGGTGGCTGCCTGGCAGGTACCAGCTAATCTCTCCCACACTCCTCATCCGCCATCACCGCACATTGCTCACACAGAAACAGAGCCACCGAGACAATGTCCTGACACACTCCAAATCTGTCACTTTCACTTGTCCACGCGCGCTCAATCTCAGTGATTTATTCCCCGTGCTCAGTCACTGTCACATTCCTCACGGGCTGTCACCGCCACTAGCCCATCACACACTCCATTACCGTGATCCTCCATCACCGCCACATACTGTTTTTTACACAAGTATGGTCACCATCTGCACTCCTATAACAGGGTATGGACTCTCCTACGAGTTAATGTGACAACACTTCTATTTTTCACACACGCTGTCACACGCAGCCTTTTTCAGCCACATACGCCCTGGCGCCTGGCAGGAGGGTCACGCTCGGTCTCGCTGGCTTCTTCGGGCGCCGGGGTCTCCGGGTCGCGGTCGCCGCCCGGCCTGGAGCGACAGGCCCCGCCCCCTCATGCATATGCAGTGACCAGGCCCGGCGCCCACGCCCCTTCACACAGACGCAGCGGCCCGCCCGCGACCACGCCCCCTCATGCATATGCAGCAGCCCGGCCGGCGGCCCCGCCCCCAGACGGCCATTTGTAGCGGCGCTGGAGGCAGCGTTCGCCAGGCGCTGCGGAGGAGCCGGAGCCGCGGCCGCCGTGCCCTCGCTCGCCCCGCGCCTCCGCGCCCGCCCGCCCCGGCCGCGCCGCCCGCCCTCGGCCGCCGCCGCCCGCCGCGCACCCCGGAGCCAGGCCCAGCGGGCGGCTCGGCGCGGCCGGGCTGGGCTCGCGGCGGCCCCATGGCCGCGGCCGGCTGGCGGGACGGCTCCGGCCAGGAGAAGTACCGGCTCGTGGTGGTCGGCGGGGGCGGCGTGGGCAAGTCGGCGCTCACCATCCAGTTCATCCAGGTGCGTGGCGCGGGCCTGCGGGGCTACCTGTGGCGGGCGGCGCCCCGCCATCCCCCGCTGTCCCCGGCGCCCCGCGCGGCGAGCCCGGGGTCGGCGGCTCAGGAATGCGGCGGGCGGGGCGGGGCGCGGGCGGCGGGCGGCGGGCGGCGGGCAGCGCGGGCCCCGGCCCCGGCCCCGGCCCCGGCCCCGGCCCGCCGCACCTCGCGCGCCCGCCGGCTTCCTGCCCCGGCCGGCGCCGCCCGGACCCCGCGCCGCCGCGGCGCTCTTTGTGTGTCGCTCCCCGCCGGTAGCCTCTTAGGTAATAGGTCTGGTGGGGGCCATGGTGGCTTCGAGCCGGCGGAGGTCGTGCTTAGATGGGGTGAGACCGTCCTAGGAATTCTTGCGGCTCTCTCGCCTCCCGCCGTGCCAAGGTGAAGTTTGGGACCGGGAGGCCGGGAGGCGAGCGAGCCGAGGCGGGGAAGTGAGCGAGTGGAGGCCGGGAGGCAGGTGAGTGGAGCCCGGGAGGCTGGGGAGTGGAGGCCGAGAGGCTGGGGAGTGGAGGCCGGGAGGCGGGCGAGCCGAGGCCGGAGGCGGGCGAGCCGAGGCCGAGAGGTGAGCGAGCCTCTCAACTCACCGCGCATTCGGTCTTCGGGCGACCCTCTCCACCCGTGCCCCACCCCTGTGGTTGCTGGAGGGGGAAAGTCGGGCTGTGTTAAAGGGAAGGGAGGTGGAGTTCTTCATTCATCGAATTTGCTCCGGAGAGAGGTTTGAGGGATCTTTTGGGGGTATTTTTTTGAAAGAAAACCTAGCTATCTTCCCGCTTTTGTCAACCTAAAAGGTGTGGCATATGCTGGGAGAGAACGAAGGTGCCCCGCGGTATCAGGTAACAGAGATATTTTTACTGTATCAAAAGTACTGATGGGGAATTTTTTTTTTTTTGATTCCTGTTTCCACTGTTTGTCATTGAAGTACTTGCATAGCTTATTTCATTTCATTATAAACGGTTACGTTTATAACGACATTAAAATACAGAATGCCCTAACGTAAATGTGATTGTCACCTTTCACATTGAATAAATGAACAATGACTACTGCTATAACATTTCATGGGATTCAGATCTGCTGAAACCTTTGGATCCAGGAAGAGAGGATGTTTATGTAATGAGCCTTTACAGTACGCTCATTAGTGGGTTAAAAAAAAAATCACACTGAGTAAGAGGTGAGAGTAGTAAGTTTAGCAGACAGAATCAGGGATGCTGTCATATTGCTATTTCCCTAGGGCCAAGATAGATTTTTAGCTAACTGATGGCGAGGCAAAACAATTTATAGCTATCCCTTTCTTTGGCGACTGATCTGATGGTTCACTAGTCTGATGGTTAGCTTTGGAGGAAGGATAAAAAACCCTGGATTTAGATCACATTATTTAAGTTTTTTTTGAAGGAAGGGACCCTCTGAATGTAATTGAATTCATAAGTTAATTATTTAAATAAGGTATCAGCATTTTTGGTTTTGGAAATAATATTAGAAACCATTAAGATAATGGTAATTGCTGTCTTCCTAATGATTTTCTAGAATTCAATTGTTAAATATTTTCTTTGTGAATAGTATAGTATCTGGATGCTCTAGATGATATCAAGTAAAAAGGTACGATGAGAAAAGCATATATAAAACATGTCAAGACTATAAATTTTGAGTCATACAAATTTGAGTGTCTTACTCTTTCATGGCTATGAGAACACTGCAAAAATATTAAGCCTCTTGGAGCCTCAGTTGTCAGCAAAATGGTTCTGTAACACATTTTGCACAACTTTTTTTTTTTTTTTTTGGTGGTACTAGGGGTGGAACCCAGAGGCTTTCTACCTCCAGGTTATACTCCCAGACCTTTTTATTTGGAAACAGGGTTTCGCTAGGTTGTTGCTGAAAGCCTCACTAAGTAGCTGAGGCTGGCTTTGAACCTGTGCGATCCTCCTGTCTCAGCCTCCCAAGCGCGGGGATTACAAGTGTGCGCCACCATGCCCGGCATTTTGCACAACTTTTAAATGATAAGATCTTAGCATTGTATTTGGTATGTAGTGTGTTTTCCACTCATTGTGGTCGTTTTTTATAAGTGTGCTTGTGTTCAGTTCTATGTTTAAATGCAAAGGAATTCAGACTTGGAAAAGTCAGTCTTTGAAGGGTTGATAAAAGCATTATGGGTGGGGTTGGGGGCTTAGATCAATAGAAAGAACAGTTACCTAGCTTGCCCCAATGGAGGCCCTGGGTTCCAGCCTCAGCCTCCCACCCAAAAAAGGCATTATGTGGGCTTGGTGATAAGGAGAATGTAAATGTCAGTGTGAGTATGGGGGAGTCATGGTAGTTTGGAGAGAGGAAGCAGGCAGCAGGAGGAAGTAGAATAGGTACCTTGGGGCCAATGAATCTGGGGACATAGGCTTTGAAGTGGAGGCTTTCTGGAGAGGAAAGAAACAGACCACCTGGATCAAGAGCCAGCTCTGCTACTTGTTCCAAGGGTAACCTTAGGCAAGTACCTCAGATTTCCTCATTTGTAAACTGGGGAGATAAAATGTACAACATGGTTGTGAAAATTAAATGAGTTAAATATGTTAAGGGCTTAGAACACTGTCTAGTACATTGTAAGGCTACTACATTATTATTATTAATTTTATATTGTGGAACTAAAGTGACTTCATTATCTATACTTAATAGAGCTGCTATTGTGTGACTGGGGAGTTAAATCTAAGCTGTACTGATTTGTTCAGCAGTAGAAACGGGAGGGAGAGGGAAACAGAATAATCATTCTATTTTTTTTTCTTTCCTTTTTTTTTTTTTTTGGTACTAAGGGTTGAATTCAGGGACATTCTACCTCTGACCTACAACTCCAGCCCTTTTTATTTTTTATTTTGAAGCAAGGTCTTGCTAAGTTGATGAGGCTGGCCTCAAACTTGTGATATCCTTCTGTCTTAGTCTCCCAAGTACTGGGTTTACAGGCATGTGTCACTATGCCCTAGAATAATCATTTTTAATAAAGAAGTTGGTTCTCTTTGTAGATTAGAAATGGCACAAAAGTCCTATTTTTTTAAAAATTACTCACACACTTACACACACACAAAAACACACACACACTTTTTTTCTGTGGTATTGGGGATGGAACCCAGGGATATTCTACCTCCAAGCTAAACCCTAGCCCTATTTTTATTCTTTATTTTGAAATAGGGTCTCACTGATTGCAAAGGGCCTCACTAAGTACCTGAGGCTGTCCACAAACTGTCATCTTCCTGTCTCAGCCTCTCAAATTCTGGGATTACAAGCATGCACCACCACGCCTGGTGCTTTAAACTATATTTTTGAGAAATAGTCTTTCCAAGTTGCTCAGGCTTGCCTCAAACTTGATATCTTCCTGCCTTAGCCTCCCAGATAACTGGGATTACAGGCATATACCACCCTGTCCAACCCTATGTTTTCTTTTTAAGACTTCTGAAATACTACATTCTCTCTTTTTAATATCTTTCAGTATATATTTTTCTGTTATCTTGAGCAAAAAAAAAAAAAAAGAATTTGGGAATGGAGAAATTAAAAACAGCATTGCCTGTAGCCCTTTTTTGACCTTTAATTTAGTTTTTACCTTCTTTGCATTTGAAGAATTGCAAAAGTAAGAAATTAAAGTATTAAGTTGAGATGCCATTTCCACTTTAAAAATAAATACAATAAGCTGGTTGCAGTGGTACACACCTATAATCCCAGTACTTGGGAGGCTGAGATTGGAGAATTGCAGGTTCAAGGCCAGTTTAGCAATGTAGTGAGGCCTTCTGCAACTTAGTGAGACCCTGTTTAAAAATAAAGCCAAGAGTGGTGGTGCATGTCTAATCCTAGTACTTGGGAGGCTGAGACAGGAGGATTGCAGATTTGAGAACAGCCTCAACAATTAAGTGAGTCCTTCTGCAACTTCCAAATAAAAGTAAAATAGGAGTGGAGGTAGCTCAGAGGCAGAATGTGCCTGGGTTCAATCCCCAGTATTACAAAATAAAAAAATACAGCAAATTATAAAGTAGAGGTGTTAAAAGTATAAAGTATTAAGTTATTAAGAGTGTATGTGTGTACATGACCTCCCTGTCCCCCCTCCTCTCTCCACCTCTCCACTCCTCTCTTTTCTGTGCTGGAGATTGAACCCAAGTATGTTCTACCTCTAAATTATTCTCCCAACCCCATTTTTCTTTTTATAAAATAAAAATGGAAATGATCTTGCTAAGTTACTGAGAGCCTCAATAAGTGCTCAGACTGGCCTCAAACCTGCCTCCTGTCTTAGCCTCTAACGGGATCCTAGATGTGTGCCATCACACCCAGCTCTTTTGAAGGTTTGAAACAGGCTTTTCCTAAGTTGCTGAGGCAATCCTTCTTCTCAGCCTTCCAAGTATTGCGATGACAAGTGTGTGCCACCATACCTGGCTGCTCATAGTTTTTTTGAAAGTTATTATTATTATTTTTTTGTTCTGTTGGTTTAATAGAAAACCTAAATGATGAGTAAACTGTAGGGAGGACATGATTTTGGTGTAGTACAAAGTGGAACGGAGAGCTGATTGGAAATTGGGATCTTGAGTTTTCTTCTCAGGTCACTTTGGTAGTTAGTCTTGATCTCCTTTAATCCCTGGCTTCAGTGTCTTCTCCATAGAATGCTGGGGTTTGGTTGAAATCTATGTGCTCCAGAGATGACGATGATGAGGATCTTGGTTTTTTTTTTATTTTTTATTTTTTGTGGTACTGGGATTGAACCTAGGGGCAGCACTCTACCTCTGAGCTATACTTCCAGCCCTTTTTATGTTTTTGTTTTTGAAGCTAGGTTGCTGAAAGGTTGGCTATTTGCTAAGGCTGTCCTTGAACCTGCAGTCCTCCTGTATCTTAGCCTCCCAAGTATTGGTACCCAGCTGTACCTCTGCAATTATAAGATTCATTTTTAGCTGGATTCTCTAAGCCTCAGTTTTCCTGTTGAAAAAGGACAATAACAGCATCAATAGGATTTTTAGAGTCAATAAAACGATGTCTGCAAATCATTCACAGTGCTGTCTACTGAACAATAATAATTGATACCTGGTTTTATTTGCTGCTCTTTTGTATCTTGCTGCTCTTCTAAAACAAAATTTGTAATTTTTATTTTTCAACAAATAATCTAGTCTCTTAAGTCTTTATTAGACTCCCCACTCCAACCCCCATCTCTTTCTTCTAACAGGTTGAATATTGATTTCATTTTGAGTTTGAGTTGGGAAAAGTTTTTATTAATTGGGAGTTGACCTTTTTTTTTTTGGTTTTGGGGGTTAAACTCAGGGTCATTCTATCTTAGAACTACCTACCAGCCCTTTTTATTTTGAAACAGAGTCTCACTAAGTTGCTGAGGCTGTCCTTGAACCTGGGATCCTCCTGTCATAGCCTTGTAAGTACTGTGATTTTAGGCATGCACCATTGTTGTCCAGCTTATTTCCCACCCCCCTACCAAGGGGCGGGGGAAACAACTAGTGTGGTTTTGGGGATTGAACTGACACTCTCAGGCCTTTTTATTTTGAAATAGGATCTTGCTAAGTTACTGGGTACGGACCTTGAACCTGTGATCCTCCTGTCTAAGCCTCCCAAATACTGGTATTACAGTCATGTACCACTTTTCCTGTCTTGGTTTTAAGACGTGGGACTAGAGGCCTGGCGTGGTGGTGCATGCCTATAATTCCAGCACTTGTGAGGCTGAGATGGGATTTTGCAGGTTTGAGGACACAGGCTTAGTAACGTAATGAGAATCTCAACACACTGGTGAGATCCTGTTTCAAAACAAAAAATAAGAAACAGCTGGAGGTGTAACTTGGAGGTAGAGTGCCTCTGGGTTCAATCCTCAGTACCATAAATGAAAAAGGAAAAGGGAAAAAAGAAATGGGATTGGGGGCATAGATCAGTGGTAGAGTGTGTGCTTAGCATATATTAGATCCTGGGTTAAAAAGAACAGAAAGCTGGGCATGGTGGCACATGCTTGTAATCCCAGCATTCAGGAGGCTAAGACCAGAGGATCGTGGTTCGTAGACAGCCTCAGCTACTTAGTGAGGGTCTCCGCAACTTAGTGAGACCCTGTTTCAAGATAAAGAATAAAAAATAGGGCAAGGGGTGTAGCTCGGAGGTCTAATGCCCCCCTGAGTTCCATCCCTAGGCGCCCCCCCCCACAAAAATAATGGAGTAATTATTAGGTTTTTGGGTTAGTGCTTCATCAGGCACCTTTGAGAACAGGCTATACATATTTTACAGATTTAAAAAGAGAAATTTGCCGGGCGTGGTGGTGCACGCTTGTAATCCCAGCGCTTGGGAGGCTGAACCAGGAGGATCACACAGGTTCGAAGCCAGCCTCAGCTACTGAGTGAGGCTCTCAGCAACTTAGTGAGACTCTGTTTCCAAATAAAGTATAAAATAGGTCTGGGAGTATAGCCCGGAGGTAGAAAAGCCCCTGAGTTCCACCCCTAGTACCACACACACACACACACACACACACCAAAAAAAAAAAAAAAAAAAAAGAATAAAAAGAGAAATTTAAGGCAGGCATGGTGGTGTATGTTTGCACTCCCATTACTTGGGAGGCTGAGATTGGAGGATCTCAGGTTTGAGATTATTCTCAGCAACTAAGTGAGGCCCTGTTTACAAATACAAAATAAAAAGGGCTGGAAGTATAGTGCAGAGGTAAATGCCTCAGGGTTTAATCTCCAGCACTCCTCCTCCCCCCAACCCCCCCAGATTTTTTTCCTTAACTTTTCTCTTTGGGGGTACTGGTGATGGACCCCAGGGGCAGTGTACCACTGTGCTGCATTCCTAGTCCTTTTATTTTATTTTGAGAGAAGAATTTTGCTAAGTTGCCCAGGCAGGCCTTGCACTTTTGATCCTCTTGGCCTGGCCTCCTGAGTAGCTAGGATTAGAGGTATATGCCACCATGCTTGGCTTCAGTCTCTGTTCCTTTAGCAACGTGTCAGATTTTTAGCAGGTTGTCAGATTTTGAGCTGTGTAGGTTTAGCTGATTTTGCGCATCTTAAGTTCTAGGCGGTCTTAAAACCTGTCAGTCTGGACCAGCCTCAAACATTGCTCTTCACCTACAGTTTGTCTTCTGCCTAGTGCTTCCTGGGGCAGAGATCCTGGAGAGATTCCAGGATTTATTTATTTATTTATTTATTTATTTATTTATTTATTTATTTATTTATTTTGTGGTACTGGGGTTCCTGGAAGCCCTCTACTTCCGGGCTACACTCCCAGACCCATTTTTACATTTTTATTTGGAAACAGGGTCTCCTAAGCCAGCGCGCGCGGCTGGCTTCGAACCTGCAGGATCCTCCTGTTTCTGCCTCCCAAGCGCGGGGATTACAAGCGTGCGCCACCACGCCCGGCAAGATTCCAGGATTTAATATTTGTGTTAATGGGTACTTGATCCATGTGTCAGCATTGTGAGTTTAAATTTGTCACTTGCTATTCCATTACTACATTCCCCCCCCCCCCTTGCTCTACTTAGGATTCAATTCAGGTGTGTTCTACCATTGAGCTATATCCCCCAGCCCTTTTATTTTTTATTTTGAGACAGAGTCTAAGTTGTACAGGTGCTACTGTGCCCATTGGACAGGCTTTTGAGTAATTTTGAAAGTCAATTTACAAATTTACAAATGAATTGTTAGCATTGAAAACACTTCTCCCAGTGTTTCTAGTAGTACTAGAGATTAATTTGTATTAACAATTGAAATGGTTCTGCAGACTATGCCATGATACAAATTCTGGCGCTCAGGGAAAAACATTGTCTTACAGAGGATGGCGGCTTTTGTCAGAGAAGTAGAAGGAAATTCTGACATAGGGTGTCTTGACTTTAAATGTCTTCTTTTATATTCTGGTGTGTTTGTGTCTCATATGGTGATGTTTTTCCCTTAGAGAAAGAGCTCTATCTACATATAAGTAAATGTTCAGTATTAGAATTAGGAATATAAGTTTTAAAAAGATGCTCGATACATCTTTTAAAAATAACCTTACATTTTTCAAATGTTAATAGTTTATCATTTTTGCTTCATTTTCCAAATATGTACACATTAAAAACAACAAACCATTGGAGTGTAAGTGGATGACAATACCTCTGCCCCTTCCTCCATGCTTAAAGACCTCTTATTTTCTAAGAACAAGGGTATTTACTTACATAAACATAGTATAATAACGCCCTGTGAAGGTGGCCGGGCGTGGTGGCGCACGCTTGTAATCCCCGCTTGGGAGGCGGAGACAGGATATCGCACAGGTTTGAAGCCAGCCACACTGGCTTAAGAGAACCTGTTTCCACATACAAATACATATAAAAAAATAGGTGTCTGGGAGTGTAGCTCGGAGGTAGAAGGGTTTCCAGGAACCCCAGTACCACCAAAAAAAAGTATAATAATCCAAGTTGGAAATTAACATTGATGTATTCCTATTAGCTAGTTTGTGAATTTTGTTTTTCATATTTGTTTTTTCTTTTTTTGTGTGTGTGGTACTGAGGATTGAGTTCAGGGGCATTCTACCTCTGAGCTACATCCCCAGCCCTATTTTTATGTTTTTATTTTGAAACAAGGTCTAAGTTGTAGAGACCCTCATGAGGCTGCTGAGGATGATTCTCCTATCTCAGCCTACCAATACTAGACTACTACCACGCCCAGCGGCTGATGTTTTTCGTAATTGACTCCAAGATGTTCCTTTTTTTGAGGGATGACAGGAATAACACAGAAAATATGTATTCTTATAAGTGTATTACATTAGGAGACATGAGGTGAATGTTTGCAGAATAGAATAGTTGAAGAACATGATGTTTTCATCCAGAAGAGCATATGCAGCTATTAAAAAAGAGAAAGGTTTCAATGAATTTGAGTATTTACTAAGATATATAATGTGGTACTGGGGGTGGAACCTAAGGGCTTTCTACCTCCAGGCTATACTCCCAGACCTATTTTATATTTTTATTTGGAAACAGGGTCTCACTAAGTTGCCGAGAGCCTCCCTAAGTAGCTGAAGCTGGCTTTGAATCTGTGCAATCCTCCTGTCTCAGCCTCCTAAGCGCAGGGATTACAAGTGTGCGCCACCACGCCCAGCTCTAAAATAAAAATTTTAGTAAAAAAAAGTTAAGTGGGACAGCAGGGCTTGGTGGTGCAGGGTTGTAATCCCAGCGCTTGGGAGGCGGAGACTGGAGGATCATGCAGCTTCAAAGCTAGCTTTGCTGGCTTAAGAGACCTTGTTTCCAAATAACAAAACATATAAAAACAGGTCTGGGAGTGTAGCCTGGAGGTAGAAGGGCTTCCAGGAACCCTAGTACCACACAAAAAAAAAAAAAAAAAAAGGAAAAGTTAAGTAGGAGAAAAAGTAAAGTTCTTCATATATAGTGTAAGAAAGAAGGTAAAATAAGAAAGTACCTGTGTATTTGGTCATGACAAAACCAAAGCACAAGAAGGACACATGAGAGATTGATGAGATTGGTTGCCTTGAGACAGTGAGTAGGAATGAAGTGGAAGGGATAGAAGGAATGGGGTAGTGAATTCTGAGGATACCATTTTTGACTTGGAACCATGTTAATATTTCATATACTCAGTATATAAATAGTGAACACAGCAAGAAAATTAAGTGATGAAGAAAAAGCCTTAAGGTAGAATATAAACAAATGAACTGGACCTTATTTCAAATGACTAACAATCACATTGAAGGGGCAAAAGTAAAAACTAATATAGGTAAATTTTGAATCTAGTATGCGGACTGTGTCCTTAGGATAAAGAAAAAACCAAAACCAAACTTGAAGCAAACATTAAACTTTAGTTGATAGGTTTTTTTTTGTTGTTGTTTTGTTTTGGGGGGGGGTCCCAGAGGCTTGGGATTGGGATTTTGCATACCAGTATTAGCCAGTAAGTTAAACATTTTAGGAAATGGGAACCTGTTCCTCAGTGTTGGAGAGAAGGGAGCTATAAATGTGAGAAGAGAGAAGGGTAGAATAAACTCTGTTGACTGAAATTGAAGATATTGGTATAAACTCATGATTTTAAAAACATGTAAATACAAAAAACGTAGTAGATGCACATGGATACACATGCATATATCTGTATACCCTCTCCCCCCAGCTCCACTGATAGGTCCCAGCAAAAGTGATACTTCTTAGCTGTGAGATCATCTCACACTAGATCTTGGTTTCTAAATACCAGTCTCTACTAGAAGGAACTAAATACAAGATGAGCTTAGAGTTTCTTATGTCAGAAAATAAGGAAGCACTCAAAAAATAAAATGCTGGGGACATGTTAGACACAGGAGTCCTCTTGGAATAACCTCCATTGGCTCACTCAGGACAATTTAATCATGGAAATAAGACAGTTGATTATTGCTTACAAAGAATCTATGACTCCATGGTGAGAAATGAATAATTTAGTTTTTTTTTTTTATGTGTGTGTTTGGTACTGGGGATCAAATCCGGGGTGTTCTACAACTGAGCTACACTCCCACCCCTTTTTATTTTTTATTTTTTATGTTGAGTCAGGGTTTTGCCGACTTGTCCAGTCTATCTTCCTTTCTTAGCCTCCCAAGTACTGGAAAAATAGACATGTGCCACCTCATCTGGTAATTATGTTCTTCATGTAGAATTCAGATTAATGAATGAATATTCAAGAAGGAGTGTAATTAGAAAATCACCTTTTGGCAGTTATAATGACTGATTCACGTAAGAATCATAAACGGATCATAAATGGATGTTAAAAATAGTTGAAAATTTGATAGATTTACATGTTAACATAATCTGATTATGTTCCTCTAAGATATTATTTATCAAGGAGAAAATAACTTTATAGGAAAGAAGCCTCACTGACTTCACCTTGACCATGGGATCAAAGTTAGCATTTTTTTCCTGTGCTAGGGACTAAATGAGGGTCTCTGTCAAATGTGAGGCAGGCAGTTTACCACTGACCTATACTATACTTACAGCCTCCAAAGTTAGCGTATTTTATGTTGCCTTAGGTAATGATAATGAGCAGAGTTTGTTTTATAATCATGAGAGTTGATGATTTGGTTGGGTATAAAATTACTGAATTTCAGCATTTTTGTGTTAAAATAATGGACAAACTGCTTTATTTATCTTTATTTGGCTAGCCTCAAGTTTCTTTTCTGTAGAAATAACTTTTCTACTTGTATGCCTGTAGCATTCACTTATCATTGGGAATAGAAACATAGCAAGATATGATTAGAAGTTTTTCTTTTGTTCACTTGTTTGTTTCCTCAGGGGGAAAAAATGAAATACCTTTAGGTCTGGGAAGAATTTCTTCTTTATATTCATTTTCTTAGTTATCTTCTTTGAAATACTTATTATTTGTGCTTTGGCTCTCTATAATTTTTTTTTTTTTTTTTTTTTTTTTGTACTGAGGATGGAACCTAGGGGCATTCTACCCCCAGCCCTATTTTTTTATTCTTTATTCTTTATTTTGAAACAGGGTTTCTCTGAATTGCAGAGGACCTCACTGAGTAGCTGAAGCTGGGTGGGAACCACAATTTTCCTGTCTCAGCCTCCTGAATGCTGGGATTACAGCATGTTCAACCATCCTGGCCTTTTTTTTTTTTTTTGTGGTACTGAGCTATATCTCTAGTTTTCTGTAATTTGTGTATTTTATTGTTAATTCAAAGGATAAGATATTCTTCTTTCTAGAGAAATTTGTCTCCACTGATAAAATTTTCTGAATGTCGAATATAATTACTTGCAAACATTTAATGCCCTTGATATCTCAGTCTGATAGTAAAAAAATGGTAACATTTTCCTTTATTTTATTTCATTTTATTTTTTGTGATACTAGGGATTGAACATAGGGGTGTTTACCTCTGAGCTACCCCCAGCCCCATTTTATTTTTTATTTTTGAAATAGGGTCTCACTAAATTGGTGAGGCTGACTTTGAATTGATCCTTCTGTCTCAGCCTCCCAAATAGAGGGATCAAAGGCATATGCTACTCTGCCTAATTCATTCATTCCTTCCTTCCTTCCTTCCTTCCTTCCTTCCTTCCTTCCTTCCTTCCTTCCTTCCTTCCTTTCTGTGGTACTGGGGTTCCTGTAAACCCTTCTACCTCTGGGCTACACTCCCAGACAACTATTTTTTATATTTTTATTTGGAAAAAGCGTCTCTTAAGCCAGCGAGGCTGGCTTTGAACCTGTGCGAGCCTCCGCCTCCCAAGCTTGGGGATTACAAGCGTGCGCCACCACGTTCTTATTCTTACTAGTCTTTCTTAAAGTCACAAAACCGGTATTCTCTTAGTTTTTGATACTAATAAATGAAATAATTTCATTTTTTGTTGTGCAGAAAAAGATATATGCATATATATATTTTTAATTTTATGAAGTTGTTTTTGCATTGAAAATGAAAAACTGGTCATTCCTCAGAATGGTCTTGGGATACTGAGATTTTCATTCTTTTTTGTTGCTGAAGGGCAAGTTGATACTGGGGAGTTTCGATTTCCTGGAGAGTATCAGGAGGATCTAAACAAATGGAATTTTTTTTTTTTTTTTTTTGGTGGTACTGGGGTTCCTGGAAGCCCTTCTACCTCCGGGCTACACTCCCAGACCTATTTTATATATTTTTTTATTTGGAAGCAGGGTCTCTTAAGTCAGCACGGCTGGCTTTGAACCTGCGTGACCCTCCTGTCTCCGCCTCCCAAGCGGGGGGGGGGGATTACAAGCCTGCGCCACCAGGCCCGGCAACAAATGGAAATTTTTAAAAATCTTTTTAAATACATTCAGCCTTTTGGTTAAAAGGGATAGGTTTACACTTTTTTCCCCCCCTCCTTATACTAGGGATTAAACCCAAGAGTGTTCTCCCGAGCTACATCCCAGACTGATATTATTTTACTTTTTAACTTTTTTTTGGTACTGGGAATTGAACCCAGAGGCATTCTACCTTCGAGTTACACTCCCTTCCTCTTTTATTTTGAAATGGGGTAAATTGAGGTTGGTCTTGGACCTGCAATCCTCCTGTCTTAGCCTCCCAAGTACTGGGACTACAGGTGTGCACCACCGTGCCTGGCTTCAGTTTTATTTGTTTGTTTGTTCGTTTATTCTTGTGAGTCTGGGGATGGAACCCAGAGGCATTCGTTCTCCAAGCTACACCCCCTGCCCAATTTTTAATTCTTTATTTTGAAACAGGGTCTCACTGAGTTGCGGAAGGGCCTCACTAAGTAGCTGAGGCTGTCCTCGAACTGCGATCCTCTGGTCTCAGCCTCCTGAATGCTGGGATTACAAGCCTGTGCCACCATGCCCGGCTTTTTTTTTTTTTTAATTTTGAAACAGCGTGTCACTGAGTTGCTGAGGCTGGCCTCCAACCTGCAATCCTCCTGTCTGAGCCTCCAAGTGCTGGGATTCCAGGCAGGGGCTTATTTTGAGTTTTTTAATCCTTCACATCTCAGTTGGGGAGACTGTTGTGTATTTGTAGGCTTACACAGCTATGAAATATAAATCACAGTAAAGGTTTTCTTGTTGTAGGTATAGAAATTAGAATGGCCCAGAAACAGAAAGCATTCAGAGACTGCATGTGTGTGTGTATGTTTTTTTGGGTGGTACCTGAAGCTTATATTGCATTAGTATTATCTTTTTCATGATCTCATGCTGTGGCTTTCCTCCTTTTTTTCTAAAAAGTGATGTGTTGCCATCTGTTTCTCACTGTAGTACTTTTGGGTAACTATATGTTATAATTTGACATCCTAAAAGATTTTTAATGAGAGTTTTTTCCACATGTGTGTTCCCACCCCAAAATCTGTGGTATAATTAATGACCTTTGGAAAGGAATTGCAAGACTGATTTTATATTGTTTGATGTAAAATCTTGCATTTTTTGTTAATTCCTAGATAATTTGTACTTTCAGTTTGCATATCTCTTTAATTTTAAGTAATTTAAATGTGGAGAAGGGTTGAGTTGGTTTCCCCTTTTTTTCTTTGGCACTGGGTATTGAACCTCACTATCTTGTGCAGGGTAGACAAGCTCTCTACCACTGAACTTTGTATCACCTGGCTCTTTTAATGTGTTTGTTTATGTTACTTGAGGTAGAATCCAGGGGCATTCTGCCTCTGGAGCTATACCCCAGGGGCCCCTCCCCACCTCCTTTAAAAATTTGAAACAGATTCTCAAGTACTGAGGCTGTCCTTGGACCTGCAACCCTCCAGTCTCAGCCTCTCTAGTATTGGGATTACAGGTGTGTGCCAACATGCTTGGTCCTTTTTTATTTTTGTTTTTATTTACTTTTTTTTTTTTTAGATGGGGTCTTACCAGATTGGTCAGGCCTGTCTAGAATTTGGAATCATCCTCCTATCTGAGCCTCCCAAGTAACTGGGATTACAGGTGTGTGCCACTGCATCCATCTCATTTTCATGTATAGATTTTGGGAATCACAGATTAGGAATACCCTTTTATATAGAGCTAAGTATGTAGTAAAATATTTGTTACTATTTATTAGTTGCTAGTATTAGGTCTTGAACAGGAAATAACTGGAAAAAGGTACTAAGAAAGATGGGTTACATCTATTACTTTTTTCTTGTTTTTTAAGTACTGGGATTGAACCGAGGGGCATTCTACTGGGAGCTACACTCCCAGCCCTATTTTTCATTCTTTATTTTGAAACAGGGTCTCACTAAGTTGCAGAGGGCCTCGATAAGTGAGGCTGGCCGAGAACCTGCGATCCTCCTCTCAGCTCCCAACTACTAGAATTAAAGTGTGTGCCATCATACCTGACCTGTTATGGTTTTATAGCAGAAAAAAAAAAGGCAAAGATTTGGTTTTCATTTTAGGCTTCAGAGTGTTATATAATGAAAAGATCATATAAAGCAAAAAAAAAAAAAAAAGAGAAAAGATCATTTATGGTATATGCACATTTAAATGTAGTTTTAGAAGTTTTAGTAGTTGATCCATAAATACTTAGTTTTATCCAAAATGGTCTTTGTACAAAATAGTCTTATTTTTATTTCTTTCTGAAAATTCTTACTCAAGAAATGTGAAACACCTTTAGACTAAGCTCTTAAAGAATTATTGCCTTTGTCTTTCCTGATGGGCTTTCTCCAGTGCCTTGTTTTTTGCTGAATGGCGACACATGGTTGAGATAAGGGAAAGAATACTAAGCCAGTCCTGAAGTCAAACTACAAAAGAAGATTTATAATAACGGCATTGTTTCAGAAATCATTTTGAAGATATATGTAGCTATTTGTAATCTTGCCCTTTTTGCCTGGGAAATTATGATGTACCCACTAAATAAGGCATTTGCCTTAAGTGTTGATGTTTATGCATTTGTGCTAGTGTGCAAAGGCGTGTATCTTAAACTGAGGAGAAGAAGTGAATTTAAACTTAGAGATTTGTGGGTTTGGGTAATAACAAGCTGAAGTTGAAGCTGGGCACAGTGGCCGCCTATAATCCTAATACTTTGGAGGTCGAGACAGGAGGATTGCCATCCTGGACAAATTTGGTGAGGCCTTGTTTCAAAATAAAAGAAGGTGGTCCTGGCGCTGCACACTTACGGTTGCTGTACTTGGAGGCCCGAGACAAGAGAATTGTAAGTTTGAAGCCAAGCCTCAGCAACTTAGTGAGGCTCTCCACGGCTTAGTGAGACCCTTTTTTAAAATAAAAATAAAACAGAGGGCTAGGGTTATAGCTTAGAGGTAAAATGCCCCTGGCCTCACCCCCCCCCCATGTTAATAGTGAATTTCAGGTATTTAAGTCAATGAATAGTTATAATAGCCTATTCGAGCACTATACAAATTTTTGTTTTCAGATACTGCCATGGAATTTCCATGCTAACCACTTGATTTAAAGAGCTATTTCTAGCCAGGCGTGGTGACGCACGCTTGGAATCCCCGCGCTTGGGAGGTGGAGACAGGAGAATTGTGCAGGTTCGAAGCCAGCTGTGCTGGCTTAAGAGACCCTGTTTCCAAATAAAAAAGTATACAAAATAGGTCTGGGAGTGTAGCCTGGAGGTAGAAGGGCTTCCAGGAACCCCAGTACCAGGGGGGGGGGGGGAAGAAAAAGAAAGAAAAGAGCTATTTCTTAATTATCAAGTGTCTTAATGTTAAAAATTTCTTACAGCCACTAGTATTTTATGATAAAGAACTTTTTCATTCATTTGAATGTTAAGAATGCAGTAGGATTGGTGTGGTTGCATGTGAATAATTCAAACTTCATCAAATATTGGGTCTTTGTTATATCTTTATCAGTATGAAGCCTGAAAGGTCCTATGATCATAATTTATTGACTGATAGGTGGATGGATTTTTTTTTTTTTATAAGACAGTCTCTCTATGTTGAGGGTAACCTCAAATTCCCAGGCTCAAACAATTCTCTTGTCTCAGCTTCCCAAGAAGTTGGGACTACAGCATGTGCCATCATGCCTACTTTATGATCATTACTTGAGTAAGTGTGAAAATATGGAAAACTTTGTCTTCTATTATAATATAGATCATTGTTCTCAGTTTTTAATTTTACATTTAGAGATACACACTTTATTTTCTCCTTGCTAGAATCATTGCTAATTATATATTTAGAATTTTTTGGTAGCAGTTTTAGGAAGAATCCATTGGCTGAGCTGATTAGTCGAATGAAGTTGTCTGACATGGGTTACTTCAGTTTGTGGTTTTAGCTGAACAGTACATGGCACACAGCTGTTGCTCCAACAGCTTCGTTCCAGCTGTCTTACTTGCCTGTCAGAAAATACTCTGAATTCCTTTCTTTTTAACAGAAATTTTTGTGATATTCTCTACTTTATTACTTTGACTCTACTTTTAAGCCATTAGTGGCTACTTAGAGTATTGTCAAAATGTATTATATGGAACAGATTTAAGCCTGGTTGTATTTTTAATTTTTTTTTTGTGAGTTAATGTTGCTTTTGTGAATTTCTTTTAAATCTCTGGGGTTTGAACTCAACGGTGCTTTATCACTATACTATACACCCTTCCCCAAAGCCCTTTTTATTTTTTATTTTGAAGCAGGGTCTTGCTAAGTTACCTTATCCTGGCCTTGAACTTGTAATCGTCCTGCCTCTGCCTTCATATACTGGAATTACAGGTCTGTGCTTGGCAGGTGCCTGTGAAGAGTACTGTGAATTAATGATGACTAGTATACATTGGATAACCTTGGTGGCAGACATCATGTTAAAAGCTTTATAATTATTGCTTTATTTAATCTATAGTTGCTTTATTATTTTATTTTACAGATAGATAAACTGAGACCCAAAGGTTAAATAAGTTATTCATGATCTCACAATCAAGACTGAGATTTGACTTGAATTCAAAATTTCTGAATATAAAGCCCCTAAGTATTATACTAATAGTCCCTTACTCAAAGTACTTTTAAAATAAGTTTCCTTAATACTGAAGCCATTATGTAAGTTTTACTTTCTCTTTAAAGATCCATGAAGCATTCTGTTTAGTTGAAGTTAGAGAGCTAGGACTGAACAGGAAGTGGAGTTTTGCACAGAGCACCCCTCTGTGTACCTTTCCGCCCCTCCTTCCCTGTGACCCTTCTCCCGTTGCTTCTGCCAGTGCTCCACCTGGCAACCCAGATCTGTTTTTCCTCCAGGAGTCCTCTGTCACACCTGCCTCATATCTGTGTGAAATTTCTGTTCTCATATAGTGTATTTGTCTTTCTGTCTTTCCCTTCCTCCCTCTATCCTTTCTAATGTGCTTACATTCTTTTATGTTTGGAGAAACACAAATGTGATCTAACTTGGTCAGAATCTTGTGTGAAATCTGTACCCACAACTCCTCTGAAACTGTCTTCTTTACAGAGTATCCTCTTTTATCCCGTTAATTCTTAGTCATCTTCCTAGCTGAGGCTCAGGTGTTGTCCCCCAACATGCCTTTCCTGGGGGAGTATCCAGATTGGGCTAGATGCCCTCCTCATAAGCTCCTATAGTATCCTAGTGTCCTGCACTCCCCCTGCCCCCACCCCTCACCAGGTTCTGGAGGGACCCTGGGCTTTGCACATACAAAGCACTTACTTTACCACTGAGCTACAGCCCCATGCAGGCCTTTCTAAATCTTTTGAGAATAACTTTTAGCAGGCATGCCTCTTCAGTATTTATCTAAGGTAGTCTTTCCTAAAGAGATTAGTATAAGCCACATAGTGGTATACCCCTGTGATCCCAGTACTTGAGAATCATAGGTTTGAGGACAGCTTCAGTAACACATTGAGACTCTCAGCAACCTAGCAAAGACACTATTTCAAAAAACAAAAATTACAAAGGGCTGGGGCATAGCTCAGAGGTAGAATGTTCATTCTCCTTTTTTGGGGTCAATTTCAAATACTTCTCCCCCCAAAAAAAATAGTTACAAGAGTCAGGAAATTATAGTACTGTTTAACTTATCAATCTTTTTTTTTTATTTTGTGTGTGTGTGTGTGGGGGGGGTACTGGGGTTCCTGGAAACCCTTCTACCTCCGGGCTACACTCCCAGATCTATTTTATATTTTTATTTGTAAACAGGGTCTCTTAAGCCAGTGTGGCTGGCTTTGAACCTGTGCGATCCTCCTGTCTCTACCTCCCAAGTACGGGGATTACAAGTGTGCGCCACTATGCCTGGCCTTATCAATCATTTTAATATTCTTTATAGCAAGAGAAAAATATTTCTGTGGTCCAGGATTCAATCTAGCATCATATGTTGAATTTATTTGTAGTATTTTTTTTGTCTTAAAATTATTTGCAAAATAGCTGGGTGTGGTGGTGCACGCTTGTAATCCCAGCATTTGGGAGGCTGAGACCGGAGGATCGAGGTTCGAGGACAGCCTCAGCTACTTAGTGAGGCCCTCTGCAACTCAGTGAGACCTGGCTTCAAAATAAAGAATAAAAACAATAGGGCAGGGGGTGTAGCTTGGAGGTCAAATGCTCCTGGGTTCCATCCCCAGACCCACACACACACACAAATTTTGCGAAATAACCTGCAATTTGTTTGTGTGGTTTCTTATCGTTAGAATCAGATTCACCAGGCGTGGTGGCTTACGCTTGTAATCCCTGCGCTTGGGAGGCTGAGACAGGATTGCGCAGGTTCAAAGCCAGCTTCAGCTACTTAGTGTGAGGCTCTCAGCAATTTAGTGAGACCCTGTTTCCAAGTAAAATGTATAGGTCTGGGAATATAACCCAGACCTATTTTTTTTTTGCCACCAAAAAAAAAAAAAAAAAAAAAGAATCAGGTGTGTGTGTGTGTGGGGGGGGGTATTGGGGATTGAACCCAAGGGAATTCTACTTCCCCAGACTTATTTTTTATTATTTATTTTGAAACAAGGTCTCACTGAGTTGCAGAGGGCCTCATTAAGTAGCTGAGGCTGTCCACAAACTGTGGTCCTCCTGTTTTAGCCTCTCAAGTACTGGAATTACAAGTGTGTGCCACCACGCCTGGCTTCAAATAAGATTTTATATATATATATATATATATATATATGTATTATATATATGTATTACAGAATATCATAAAACTGATGTTGTGACTTTCTCTAATATTACTAAAGAGGCATATATTATAATCCTAGTACTTGGGAGGCTGAGACAAGAGCTTTGCAGGTTTGAGGCCAGCCTCAGCAATTTAACCAGATTTTAAGCAGCTTAGTAAGACCCTGTTTCAAATTTAAAATAAAAAGGGCTGGGAATGTAGTTCAGAGAGAGTGACCCTGGGTTCAATCCCCAGTACCGCAAAACAAACAGATAAAAAAGAGAGATATGTTACTGATGATGTGAAATCTGATCACTTATTCATCCACTGAAAAATTGTTACTGTTCTTTTTATATTTAATAAATATCTTGTGGGTGTAGTAGATATTGAGGGAATTTTAATCACTAGTTACATTTTAGCCTTTGAGATTGTGTCTTTTCCCTTTGTCTTCCTATTTTACTTGCTGACTCCAGTTTGCATTTTGTGACATGATTGAATGCGCTCACAATTTTTTTCATGTCCTAATGGGAGAAAAGCCCCTATTACTACTGAACTCAGAGGCAATGTAGTACTGTGTTTCATCTACAGCCCTCCCCCCTTTTTTGATACAGGGTTGAACTCAGGGACATTCTACCTCTGAGCTACATCCCTAGCTCTTTTGTTTTTTAATTTGAAACAAGGTTTCACTAAGTTGCGGAGGCTGTCCTTGAACTTGTGATCCTCCTGTCTCAGTGTCATGAGTACTGGGATACAGGTATGTGCCACAATGCCCTGTAGTCAGACCTATTTATTTTTTTGTGGTACTGGGGATGGAACCCAGGGGCATTCTACCTCCGAGCTATACCCCCAGCCCTATTTTTTATTCTTGATTTTGAAACAGGGTCTCACTGAATTGCAAAGGGCCTCACTAAATAGTTAAAGCCACAAATCTTCAATCCTCCTGTCTCAGCCTCCCAAGTACTGGGATTACAAGCGTGTGCCAACATGCCCAGCCTAACTTCTAAATATAGTGATCCCCTCTGTGTCTCCCTATCACCTTCCCTCTCCTCCCTCTTCTTCTCCTTCCTGTGCTGAGAATGGAACATGGGGCCTTGCAAATGCTAGCAAGTGTTCTACTGTTGAGCCATATCCCCAGCTCAATAGTGTGCTCCCACAGAACGCGCGCGCGTGCGCGCGCGCGCGCGCGCGTGTGTGTGTGTGTGTGTGTGTGTGTGTGTGTGTGTGTAGGGGGTTGGTGGGGTACTGCGGCGTTCTACCTCTGAGCTACATCTTGTGCTTGATTTTTTTCTTTTGAAGCAGGGTCTCACTAAGTTGCTGAGGGCCTCCATAAATTGCTGAGGCTCTTTGAACCTGCAATTCTCTTGTCTCAGCCTCCTGAGTACAAGAACTACTGGAGTGTGCCACCACACCCAGTTTACCACAGAACTATTAATATTGGTACAAAAATTCCAGCACTTACTAAAGAGGTCTGAAAAAAGTGATTTCTCCTCCTGTTCTGAATGAAATTCTCTATTATGTGACCATGTTTTCAGTTGGAATCTGGGAAAAACATGATGGGGGAGTAAGTGAGGTTTCACCAGAATATCCTTGGTGACTTGATATGTTTACTAAACTGTTAAGGTTACTGATAAGACTAGTATGGGGCTAAATACTTGTAGAAGTATCATCTCTGAAGTACAGGAGAAGACTGAGCTCTTCATCCTGCAAGTACCAGTGTTGTATAAATGCACGAGTGGGACGCATCAAGTTCAGGATTACCTCTCTGAAGCAGAGGAGTATACATGAGCCTTTAATCACAGTTGGCAGCTGGGTATGCCTATTTTACATTGTAGTATCTTCTGAAGTATTGTATAGTTGAGAACAGAGAATGTCCTCTGAATTAGCTATGTAGTCAAATGGAAACTAAGCCATTCATCTGGTGTTAAAGAATCATGATTTGGTTGATAAGATACAAGTGTATTCTTTTGGGGGTTTCCTTCAGGATGGGAAACTTTTTTCCCCTCCTTGTCTACTCAAACAACAAATATAGCTTGGGTACAATTCTTATTACAGTAAAACGTTTATATTTCAGTCTGTGGGTAAAGCAGTTTTGTGAATGTATATATAAGGGAATGTGCTGTGATTTGCTTTGAAAATTACTGTACATGGTTTTTGAAGATTTCTCCAAAGCACTGTATCTGATTTCATCTTCGTTACAGGAACTGATGATTAATTTTGCCCTGAATTTCCTGTATGAAGAAATGCCTTTAACTTTTCCCAGCACAAAATTCTTTGTAGGTTTATAAAATGAATGCTCACATAATGTGGTTTTAGGTAGGTGTGAATAAAGATTAAAAGAAAATCTTGACTATCATATACTAAACTTGTCTTCTGTGCTATGCTGATCTTCTGGTTCATGAACTTTACTCATAAAATAGCTTTTGAATAGGGGACATTTTCATCAAGAATTGCAATTTTTGGGGGGCTTAGGCTTATTTATTTAAAAATATGCCACCTCTTCTTTGGTGGCCTTGTGAATTACAGGAATATTTTTTTCCAAGTTTGGGTGATCTGAGGTTTAAAAAATGCTGTTGGTCTTTATTTGAGAACTGCATTTTGGAAAGGTGGGATGGGAGGGAAAAAAGGAATTTTGTGTTTTCCCAACAAGGATGTATGAAAGCACTTAGAGATTGAATATCCCTTAACCAGAATGCTTGGAACCAGGAATGGACTTGAGTTTTTCTGATGTTGGAACATTTGTATAGACTTCACTTGTTGAACATCTTTAATCTGAGACCTGAAATGCTTTGAAATCCAAAATTGAGTGCTGATGTGATCAGGGATGCTCAAAAAATTTCAAACTTGAGAGCACGTTGGATTTTTGTATTAGGAATGCTCAACATGTACAGGATTATTTTGTGTGTGTAAACTGCATTTAAAAAATGTTCATTTTTCTAACATATGTTTTAATATTGTGAACAAATATAAAATCTGCACAGACAATGCAACAAGTATGCTTAAACTCATGTATAGAATTACCTACAACAAACTGTTTTCTTCAACCCAGTGTTGATGTATTTACACAAAGCCCTGATCCGCAGTGCAGTTTAATTCTTCATTAACTAAACTCTTGGCTAGACTAATGTTAACTTTAAAGATACTGCTGCTTCTTGTTTAAAGGTTCCATGATCATAAAAAGGTATAAGCCAAATAAAAAGTTCAAGGAATTGAACCTCCTAGAGTTACTAAAAACGAGGAAAGGCTTGAATGTACATTGCTTTTAATGCTCCAGTGTCGTGCTGGGGATTGAATCTAAGGCCTCACACATAGTAGATAAGGACTGTCTACCACTGAGCTACATCCCTAGCCCTAACTTGTACATTTACTTATTTGTTTATATTTAATGTATGACACTGGGGATTGAACCCAGGGATATTCTACTTCTCAGTTGCTCCCCAGTCCTATTTTATTTTATTTTATTTTGAAATAGGGTCTCACTAAGTTGTGGAGGTCCTCACTAAGTGCTGAGTCTGGCCTTGAACCTGCGATTCTCATGTCTCAGTCTCTCAAGTACTGGTATTAAAAGCATTTGTCACAGTGCCTGGCTAACTTGGACATTTAATGCCACTCATTTTCTCATGAGAAACTGATGAGGGCTGGGGTTGTATCTTCGTCGTAGATAGCATGCTTAATTCCCAGCACCAAAAACCAAAACAAAACCGAAACAACAACAACAAAAATTGATGAAAACATGTACTTAAAAGCATTTTTCCCCCCAGTACTGGGGATCAAACCTGTGCATGCTGGGCCAGTGTTGTGAGCTATAGCCCCAGCCTCAGGGTACCTTTTTTGACTTAAGTATTTATTTAAGAGAAAGTGATTGGGAGAGGTAAGAGGTGAAATAAATAAATAGCCTATGTTCTTGCATCTAGAGATTTGAATTATTTCCCTTTTGGGATTACCTAGGAATTAGCTCATGGTATAAATTGGGGAGATTTTTGATTTTGGGATAGATCTTCTTTATGATCCAAGAGTCGGGTTCTTGTATTGATTTTTGAGAACTTGAAAGTGTTTTACTTCTGGCATGGTTTAATTCAGATCCTTCATAGGTGTTATCGCAGATGCAGCCATTCATCTCATTCCATTGACAGGTAGAGCTGTGTGGTCTATAAGACTTTGAAATAGGCAGAATTTGGACACTTTCATATGCAGTGTTGTTTTTCCTTTTTTTTGTAGTACTAGGGAATCGAACTCAGGGTCTCTGAGCTACATCCGCAACCCTGTTTATTTTTTATTTTTTATATTTATTTATTTGTGGGTTTGGGGTTGGAACCCAGGGGCATTTGACCTCCGAGCTACACCCCCTGCCCTATTTTTTATTCTTTATTTTTGAAACTGGGTCTCACTAACTTGCAGAGGGCCTCACTAAGTAGCTGAGGCTGTCCATGAACCACGATCCTCCGGTCTCAGCCTCTTGAATGTTGGGATTACAAGTGTGCACCACCACGTCCAGCTTTATTTTTTATTTTATTTTTGGTGGTACTGGGGTTCCTGGAAACCCTTCTACCTCCGGGCTACACTCCCAGACCTATTTTTATACTTTTTATTTTGGAAACAGGGTCTCTTAAACCAGCGTGGCTAGCTTCGAACCTGCTCCATCCTCCTGTCTCCGCCTCCCAAGCGCAGGGATTACAAGTGTGCGCCACCATACCCGGCTTTATTTTTTATTTTGAAACAGGTCTCACTAAGTTGTGGACCCTCACTAACTTGCTGCCACGATCCTCCTATCTCAGCCTCCCATGTATTTGGAATTACAGGCATGCACCACCATGCCTGGCTCAGGTTCTTTACCCTCTTCCTTTTTGTGATGCTGGGAATTGGAAATGTCTTAACCTCTTTTGTTGTTGTGGAAGGAATTTTTTGGTTTTGGGGGTTGAACCTAGAGCCTTGCTTGTGGATGTAAATGTTAATGCTCTGCCACTGATGGACACCCCCATCCCAGAATATTGTTTATTGTGTAAAATAAAATTATGTGATTATAAAGGAAGCCATTTATATTTGAATAAATTTATTAAAATACTAAAAGCAGGTTGTCCTTTTAACCACTGAACATATTTGCTACTTTATCTGCAATAACTTTTTTTTTTGTGGGTCTGCGGTTGGAACCCAGGGGCATTCGACCTCCGAGCTACACCCCCTGCCCTATTTTTTTATTCTTTATTTTGAAACAGGGTCTCATTGAGTTGCAAAGGGCCTCACTAAGTAGCTGAGGCTGTCTGCGAACCGCTACCCTCCAGTCTCAGCCTCCCAAATGCTGGGATTACAAGCGTGCACCACCATGCCCGGCTTGCAATAACTGTTATATGAAAATATTTGATTTCTGTTAGCAGTCACAGGCACTATTGCAGTTAAGTACTTTGTAGAAGGAAATGTTGATTTCATTTAGATGTGTCAAAGGCAAAATCACAACAAGTTTAGTTCAAAGATCTAGTTGGCTCTTATTTTTTTATTCTAGAATATAGTAAGACCTCATTCTATAAAATAGAGCTGATCAGAAAAGCTTGGCTTTATAGACAGAAAGGGTGTAAGAAAGCAGAAATAGAACAAAAAGCACATTTGTCATTGCAAAGTTACTATCCTTGTAAAGATTAAATTAGAGGGGACTTCCTTTTCATGCAGGTTAAAACTGGCCTGTTTGGGTAGTTGCCTATCTCTCTCCTGATTTCTTGGAAGGTCAGATAAACAATTTAGTTTTAGTTGGTGGTGTGAACCTTCAAAATGAGTTTACTATATTTTCATTTTGTCTTTTGGGCTTAGTGCAAAAGCTTATTTCAAACCAGTAGCCTTAGCCGGGTGTGGTAGCACACGCTTGTAATCTTAGTACTTAGTACTTGGGAGGCTGAGACAGGAGGATCATGCAGGTTGGAAGCCAGCCTCAGCTACTTAGGCTCTCAGCAACTTAGTGAGACCTGAATAAAATATAAAATAGGAGAAAAAATGTAAAACAATAAAATATAAAACAGGAGAAAAGCCCGAGTTCCATCCCCAGTACCAGAAACCAGTAGCCTCTATGGATTTTATTTAATAGAAATTACTGGAAAAATTTTCTCTTATTCATATTTAAAATATTTTAAATCCTAAAAATTCCTTAAATCTCAAAACCACCTTTTTAATGAGATAAAACCAACATTAGAGCCATTTGACTTTGGCATTGATTTTCATATTCACAAAGCATAAATTTTTCTTTTACTTTTTTTTTGTGGTGCTAAAGATTGAACCCAGAGACATTCTCTCTCTGAGCTACACTCACAGCCCTAGTTTTTTTTTTTAATTTGGCAACAGGGTCTCACTAAGTTGCACAGTGCCTCACTAGATTCCTGAGGCTGACTGCGAACCTTTGATCCTTCTGTCTCAGCTTCTGACATACCTGGATGAGTGGGAGCCACCATGCCTGTCTAGTATCTACATCTTTATACAATTCTAAGCCTTAACTTTCTCACCAATGTAATGGGAATGGTAATATACTTATCTGGTAGGATTTTGTGTGTATGTTCTAGGTATTACATTCTGTATATATCACATTGTGGTCTGATTATTTTTAGTGAATTATAGAAACCTTATTTCCCTTTACTTGATTTCTCTTTAAGTCTCCCCTCCCCCTTACTGGAGATTGAACCCAAGGGCACTCTACCACTAAGTTAGATTTAGTTTTTATTTTTTTAATTATTATTATTTTTGTGGTACTAGGGATTGAATCCAGGGGCATTCTACCTCTGAGCTACACTCACAACCCTATTTTATTTTTTATTTTGAGACAGGGTCTTTCCAAGCTGCTGAGGCTGGCTACGAACCTGCAATCCTCCTTTCTCAGCCTCCCAAATATTGGACTTAGAGGTGTGTGCCACTGCCCCTGGCTTATTTTTTATTTTGAGGTGATGTCTCACCAAGTTCCTGAGACTGGCTTTAACTTTGAATCCTCCTGCCTCAGTCTCCCGAGTAGCTGAGATTATAGATGTGTGTCATTGTGCCTGGTGTTTTCTATTTCAGCCTTGAAGAAGAACTTTTTTTTTTTTGGATACAGGATTCTGGCTTCATAGTTCATTTTGTTCAGCATCTTAAAATTGTGCCACTTCTGATCTCTCTGGCTTTTGATTTAAATCTGTTAGTTTATAGCTAAGGTGTTCTCTGGCTGCTGTCAGATTTTTTCTTTGTCTTCAGTTTTCAGAAATTTAATTATATTGTATCTTGGTATGGATTTCATTGGGTTTTTTTCTTTTGGTTTGCTTAGCTTCTTAAATGTGTAAGTTTATTTATTTTTTGTGGAACTGGGGTTTGAACCCAGGGGCACCCTACCTTTGAGCTATACTCCTACCCCTATTATTTAATCTTTATTTTGAAACAGGGTCTCACTAAGCTGTGGGGGGCCTCCATGTGAACCTGTGATCCTCCAGTTTCAGCCTCCCAAGTACTGGGATTACAAGTGTGCACCACCATGCTGAGCTTTGAATGTGTAAGTTTATTAGTCTTAGCAAAGTAGAAATTTTTAGCTATTATTTCTTCATGTATTCTTTCAGCCCTGTGCTGTCTTCATTTCTGATCTTCTAATAACATTAAGTTAAATCTTTTGTTTTAGCCACACAGGCCCATGAGGAGGTTCTGTTCATTTTTGTTGTTGGTGGTGTATTTTCTTTGATTTTTCACATTGGATGGTTTCTGTTCTGTTTATTGTTTCTGCTGTCCCTTTCATTCTGCTGTTGAGATCATCTACCACATCCTTAGGTTTGGTTAATGTATTTTTCAATTTTGAGTTTCCATTAAGTTCTTCATGATTTATTTCTTTGCTGACACTTTCTGTTTTTTTTTTTTCATTTTTTTCAATCTGGCTTATAATTGTTGAAATATTTTCATCAAGACTCCTTTATTGCCAGGCGTGGTGGCGCACACTTGTAATCCCCGCACTTGGGAGGCAGAGACAGGAGGATTGCGCAGGTTCAAAGCCAGCTGCGCATGCTGGCCTAGGAGACCCTGTTTCCAAATAAAAATGTAAAAATAGGTCTGGGAGTGTAGCCCGGAGGTAGAAGGGCTTCCAGGAACCCCAGTACCACCAAAAAAAAAAAAAAAAAAAAAGAAAAGAAAAAAAAAGACTCCTTTATTAGCCGGTGTACGCTTGTAATTCCAGCATTTGGGAGGCTGAGACTGGAGGATCGCAGTTCACAGACAGCCTCAGCTACTTAGTGAAGCCCTCTGCAACTCAGTGAGACCCGGTTTTAAAATAAAGAATAAAAAAAAAAAATAGGGCAGGAGGTATAGCTCAGAGGTTGAATGCCCCTGGGTTCCATCCCCAGACCTGCAAAAAAAAAAAAAAAAAAAAAGACTCCTTTACTATCTTTGTCAGATAATTGTTACTTCTCTTATCTTGATGTTAGTTAGAATCTCTGTGGATTGTCTTATTTTTTGTTATTCAGGTTGAAACCTTCTTTGTTCTTAGACTTTTCTATTGAAACCTGAATATTTTCATATTTTGTTCTAAGGCTCTGAATCTTATTCAAACTATGTGTTAGCTGGTTGTTTGGATACAGGTCTGGGAGGGGAAGGGAGATGTGCCTTGTTACTGTCAGGTGGAGGTGGGCATCCAGATTTCCTACCCAGCCTCCGCTGGGATGTGAGGTAGAAGGACACTCGTTGGCATTTGCTGCTGAGGATGAAAGTCCTGGCTTCTCCTTGGCCTGCTCTAACACCCTGCAGTGGGCTGTTTGGGGTACCACTGCAGCGTTTAAAGCATGGGATTCTAGGCTCCCACTCAGACCCTCCTGGTGTGGAAGTGGCCAGTTTGTTTCTGTGGTGTGTGGCTGGAGCAGAGTGGTTTTCTGTCTTGCTGGACTGCCCTATTCTTGGTACTTAAGCTGGAGAGAAGTAGCCTCTTTGGGGGCTTTTATTATTTGTGACTTTTGGTAGCTGGCTTTTTCAGGCCTAATTCTGGTATATATTATGTAAAAAAAAAAATCCAGAAATTTACCACAGTGTTTCCCTGGGGTTCCAAAACATTAAATTGCCTTTCTTCCCTCCAGTTTTCAGAAACTTCTTCTTTTGTTTTTTATAGATCAAGGATTTTTAGTTTTTAGAAAGTACAGGGAAGAGTATGTCTACTCTGTATTCTTAGAAGGAACTATACCCCATGCCCTGCTTTTTTGTGGTACTGGTGATTGAATGAAGGGTGTTGAACATGCTACGCAAATTCTGTGCCACTGAGCTACATCCCCAGGCCTTTTTATTTTTATTTTGAGACAGGGTCTCACGAAATTTCCCAGGCTGTCCTCAAACTTGATATCCTCCTGCTTAGCCTTTTAAGTAGCCGAGATTACAGGCTTGTGTCACCATGCCCTACTATGAAATGTCCTTTTAAATTTTTTTTTTGTGTGTGTAAGAAATGCTGTTTTTTTTCCTCTTAAGTTTTTGTTTTTATATTTTTTACTAGCTCAGAAGTCAATTTTTTTTATTCCTCTGGATTCAAATGGTGAGTCATATGTCATTCAGCTTAATTTTATGATGAGTTCATTCTGACATGCTTTAGGAATAGCTCTACTAAGCATGCATCATTTTTTGGAATCAACAGAAGTATAGGGAAGAGAACCGGGTGGAGGAGAGATTTGGGAGAATAGAGTTACAGGAAGTGATTGAAGATGGTTTGTGTGGATGGGGTCATTGAAGAAGTCAGCATTGATCAAATGGAGTTCTGGAAGGCTGCCATTGGGAAGGGGCCAGGGAGAAGACAAGAAGCAAAGGTGACTGAAGAGAGTCCACTGGATGACTAGAGACAAAAGTCAGGTATTATAGAAACCAAGAGAAGACCATTTCAGAAATGGCTGTATGTTTAGTAAGGTCATGTCTTTTTTTTTTTTTTTTTTTTTTTTGGTGGTACTGGGGTTTCTGGAAGCCCTTCTATCTCCGGGCTACACTCTCAGACCTATTTTATACTTTTTTTTTTTTTTTTTTGAATCAGAGTCTCTTAAGCCAGTGGGATCCTCCTGTCTCCGCATCCCAAGCGCGGGGATTACAAGCGTGTGCCACCACGCCTGGTTTAGGTCATGTCTTTAATGGTGAAAATTTTAAGACTGGATTCAGCAGTGGATAGGTCATGGTATTGGAATAATGGTAGTGGAGTCAAGTGGGACACTGAATAGGAGGTCAAAGAAAATGCTTATAGAGGAGAAAGGAGGAAGGTCAAAATGATAGGGAGGGGTTGAGGGATACTTGCTAATTGGTGTTAGAAGAAAAAATTCTTGTTCATGTCCTGAAGACAGTGTATGATAGGAATGATATTAGAGGAGGCATTTGAGGGCACAAGGACCTTGGAGAAGGTAGAAGATCAGCTTGAGATCACTGACTAAAGAATAAGCTGGGAGGGATGATGCTATGTCTTCTCCCTCCTAGAAGGGTGGAAAGGATATTTTTATGGCTATGATTACTGAAGCAGGAGAGTTTTAGGAACTGGAAAGAACTTTATGGGACTCCATTTAAAAATTATCACATTAACAAAAGATTGATAAAAGATTACTTACTGTAGGTATGGGAAGTGGGCACTCATTCTATTTTTGAAATTGTAAATCAGCAAGCTGAATTACATCTTAAAATGTATAAACTTTGATTTAGTAGTTTCCAAGTACTTTTTCCTGATGAAGTAATATGCCATGTGTATAAAGATTATATACAAAATTTTGTGAGAGTGTTACTTATAAAATTTTGGAAATAGCTTATATGGTCAGTAATAAAGATGGATTAAATAATGGCCGATGGTCTGACACAGTGGCATACACCTGTAATTTCAGTGTTTAGAAGGCTGAAATAGGAGGATCCAACAGTTGAGGACTAGCCTAGCAATTTAGAGAAACCCTGTCTCAAAGGACTGGGGTAAGCCAGGCATAGTGGTGCACGCCTGTAATCCCAGCATATGGGAGACTGAGACAGGATGATCATGGGTCTCAGACAGATTCAGCTACTTTGAGGCTCGTTGCAACTCAGTGATAACCTGTTTATAAACAAAAACAAACAAAAAAAGGACTGGGGGTGTAGCTTGGAGGTAGAATGTCCCTGGGTTCCATCCCCAGTACCAAAAAAAAAAAAAAAAAAGGACTGGGATATACAGTTCAGTGGTAGAGCGCCCCTGGGTTTAATCCCCAGTACCACACAAAAGAGAGAAAAGCTATGTTTTTGTCTTTAGTGCAGGAACATATTAAAGTGTTAAAAGAACCTAAAGTTTCTATAATTATGAGAAGAATTAAAAAAAACTACACAAGTGAACATTCTGTTTAGAATGGGAAAAGAAAGCATTTTTAGAAACAAGGGGCTTCAAAGCCTAATCTTCATTTTGTGGTGAATCTGCCTCAGCTTTAAAGTATAAAATTTAGTTTATGTACCTTGACTCTTCATTAATTTTATTCATTCCTGTTTGTCCTACTTTTAAACTATTTTACATGCCATAGGTATTTCTAATATTTTTGTATTGATTTATACTTTTTGATATTTAAGTAAAAATGTTCTTATTATTATTATATTGGCATTTTAAGTTCTCACTATAGCTTTCTTTTGTGGTACTAGGTATTGAACCCATGGGCATTCTACTTCCTATGTACACTCGCAGCCCTTTGTATTTTTGTATCTTGAAGCATGATCTCTCTAGGTTGCTGTAAGTCTCACTGAGTTGCTAAGACTGGTCTTGAAACTGCACTTCTCTCATCTCAGCCGCCTAAGAACTGGGCTTGCAGATAAGTGCCACCACACCTGGCTTCTTCATTAGAGCTTTTGCCAAATAAATTTTACCTTGTTTGATATTGATGTTTTTATCTCTTTCTTATGTTGCTTAAATTTGATGCATTTTGTTTACCATTCTTTTGTTATCCTTGTGTGCTTTGTAAATACTGCACTGTTAGGTTTTACTTTAAAAAATCCTCTTGAAGCTGGGCCTGGTAGCACTCCCTGGTAATCTGGTACTTGGGAGGCTGAGACAGGAAGATCTCAGGTTCCAGGTCAGTCTCAACAATTTAGTGAGGCCTTCTGCAACTTAGTGAGACACTCTTTCAAAATAAAAGAAATTTAAATTGGACTGGGGCTGTAGCTCAGAGATAGAGTTGGTTCAATCCCTTCTGCCACAAAGGGGGAAAATCCTGTTTCCTCCCCTCCCCTCCCCTCCCCTCCCCTCCCCTCCCCTCTCCTCCCTCCCTTCTCTTCCTTCTCTGTTTGTCTCTGTCTCTCTTTCTCTTTCTTTTTTCTTTTTTTATCTTTTGTGGAACCCGGGGATATTTTACTTCCGAGCTACCCACAGTCCTTTTTTTTTTTTTTTTTGTTCTTTATTTTGAAACCAGGGTCTCACTAAGTGGCCGAGGGCCTTACCTAAGTAGCTGAGGCTGGCCATGGACCTGCGATCCTCCTGTCTCAGCTTCCGAAGTACTGCGAAGCATGCATCACCTTGCCTGGGTATTTTTTTATCTTTTTGCAGTACTGAGGATTGAACCCAGGGGCATTCTACCTCTGAGCTATACGCCTAGTCGTAGTCTTCTTATTTTTATTTTGAAATAGAATCTTACTAAGCTGTGGAGGGCTTCATAAGTTGCTGAGGCTGACCTTGAACCTGTGATCCTCCTGTCTTAGCCTTCCTAGTGCTGGGATTATTAGCTTTTGCTACCATACCAAAGGAGTCTCTTCTTTTTCTAAAGAAGCAGTTTAAATTTATCTCTGTTATATTAGGTCTAAGTTTGACCTGCTGGTATTTTTCTTCTCTATACTTTCCTATGTCTGATCTGATTTTAGCTTTTGTTTTACAGTGACTTGTAAGAAGCAGCATCTGTGCTTATTACCTGCAGTTCGGGAGAGTAAATAAAACTTTTCTTGAATGCAAGGGTGATTTATCTCTGAGCTCTATCTTCTGTCCTTTATATTTTGAGACAGTCTTGCTAAGTTGTCAAGGCTTGCCTTAACCTGTGATTCTTCTGCCTCAGCCTCCTGAGCAGCCGGGATTATAGCCATGTGCCACAATGCCAGACTAAATACAACTTTTTCATCCATGAAATTTTTCCTCTCATGAGTAGTTGTTGGTAAGAAGTATATATGACTCTATAAAGAATTTGCTGGAAGTGATTGAAATTAAGTACTACAATTTCTTTTCCCTTAGAACATTTTAAGATTAATTATATAGGTAGGGGAAATTTTTTGTTGTGTTAAATTGCATACATTTTTTGCTATAATTCTATTAGTTTTACTCGTAATTTGTTTTTTGAATGAAATTAAGTGAGAGTTAATGTGGCAACCAGTTATTCTCTTGCAATAAAATTTTAATTCTCAGTCCTTCTGGGGCCCTTTTAGGCTATGAATATGTGTTTGTGCATGTTCAGGCAAGGCAGGCTTAGTTTATTAGTAAACATTAGAGGGCAGTTTTGTGGGTACTGATGAAAATGCTTCTGAAACTAACTCAGCAATGCTTTCTTTTCTTAGCAGCGTCTAGGCCGATCGTATTTGTTAAACACTTAAGAGGAGGCATTGTTTGTCCTCTCTCCCAGTGCAGCTGAATAAGTAGCTAAGACTTGTCCTCTCCACACCCCTTTAACTCTGAAGGCAACTTCCTTTATTTTGTACTTTGGGTGGTGATTATAGCACTTGTTTTGAGATTTGACCACCTTCTGGTTTGCTGTTTTTATTTTTCTATGCCACTTTGAGTACATCAGTGATATTTTTAACTATAGCATCTTCAGTGAAATTCATACATGTATACATATTATGTCTTAAAATTTTTTTATTTCAATTTTGCTTAATTGGTTTATGTTATTTCTGTGTCATCTGAAGTTTTTTTTTTTTCTTTCTTCCTTTTTTTCTTTCGGTACTGGGGATGGAACCCAGGGGCATTCTACCTCCGAGCTACACCCCTAGCCCTATTTTTTAATTCTTTATTTTGAAACAGGGTCTCACTGAGTTGCAAAGGGCCTCACTAGTAGCTGAGGCTGTCAGTGAATCTTTATCTGCCTGTCTCAGCCTCCCAAATGCTGGGATTAAAAGTATGTTGCTTTAGAAAGTCCTTGGCATTTTTTATAAAACTTTGATTATTATTGCAATTTTGGTGGTACTAGGGAATGAACCCAGGGGTGTTCTATCACTGAGCTACATACCCAACTCTTTTTTTTTTTTTTTAATTTTGAGGCAGGGTCTGCTAAGTTGCTGAGGCTGGCCTCCAATTTGCAATCCTAGTATCTTCCTGCCTCAAAGAGGTGTGCCCTATATTGCCTGAGCCATTGATGTCATTTTGACATTAATTCTTAGGTGTTGATGGATATGGCGGATTAAAATGATTAACAACGGATATTATACACCTCCATAATAAAATAGCTCAAGGTAAATTACATTGTAAATACTTTTTTTTGTATGTGCTTTTAGTGATGCATTATAGTCTCACATCATAATGTAAATCATGTTGACAGTGACATACATGCACACCCTCTTGTTGATCCCATCTCCCTTCTTTCCGTTATGAAGCACTCAGATTGACGTTGGTATATTCACATGTATATACCTACTCTACGGTACTATTTCTGTTTGTAAATGCTTTAACATTTAGTTTTAAAGAATCTAGATTATTTTAGTCAATAACATACATTGTACTGTTTCAAGGGAATGACTTGGATGATTAAGGTTTCCCTAGAAACAAATCCCACTCACTACTTGGGTAATCAAACAAATGTGCTGTATGGGCTGAGGATGTAGTTCATTGGTAGTCTAATTTATCTATGATGCAGGAGTCTCAGGTTCAATCCCCAGTATACAGAGAAGAAGGAAAAAAGGAACGTGACAAACAAATATAAGTGACAAACTATAAGATCTGGCAGAAATAAATAATAGATTTAGGCTGCACCCCTACCCTGATGTGAGAACTTCAAATATTTTGATGCTTTGATTATTCTTAAAAATGTATGTATAATAAAAGGACTGTTAATGCCACTCCCCTCCCCTACCCCATTCACCAAAGGAAATTTATTGAAAGAACTAAGAATTTGTTTTCAGTCCTGTTAGCAACAAGGAGTCATATGTGAGGCACAGACTTCCTCAGAAGTTTAGAAGTCTGCATATTTATTTGCTTTGCAACCAGTTTATCTTTTATTTTTAATATTGTTTAAGTTACTATAAAGGGTAATTAATGTTTTCGTAGTTTTCCCGTATTTTACATTGTACTTATTTTCAAGATTTTATCTGTAGTGGTCAGGGTCTTGAAAAATTAATTTTATTTTTGTTTTTGTAGCTTTAACAAGTCTATTACAAAATTAGTAGGGATTAGAAAGAGAAGAAAAAGCAGTGTGTCTGGGGCATGCTGGAACTCTCAAAATTAATTTTAAAATAAATTTAAATTGTTTTGTGTTCTCATTTTTTACCCGTATGCTATTTAAAATAAATGGACAATATGTGAAATGTTTTTCAGAAGAAAAACAAACCTGTGCTTTTATTTTAAACCATTTTTAGCTCATATTTTTTGAATAACCTTTTTTCAAATCAACAGAAAATTGATTAAAATATTCTCTGGGCCGATTTGAAGTTTAACTCTGAAGGTTAAGTAGTAATGAATTTGAAAAATTTACCACTGCTTTTTTTTTTTTTTTTTTTTTGGTGGTACTGAGGGTGGAACCCAGGGGCTTTCTACCTCTGGGCTATACTCCCAGACCTATTTTATATTTTATTTGGAAACAGGGTCGCACTAAGTTGCTGAGAGCCTCACTAAGTAGCTGAGGCTGGCTTCGAACCTGTTCATTCCTCCTGGTTCAGCCTCCCAAGCGCTGGGATTACAAGCGTGCGCCACCATGCTTGGCTTGCCACAACTTTTATTTTTTTATAGATTGAAATTAGCTAAATGAGGGTGTAGGTAAATGAGAGCTGTTTTAAAAAAATCCATTGAAAATTTTTGTATTGATTAGCTATTAGTCTTAGTGTCAATTGACTTCTCACTTTTGGTACTATGCATGTGTCTCTAGACAAACACGCAGTCATTCTAGGTAGATTGCCGTTGAAGAAAACAGCTTTGAAAAGGACATGGGAAGAAAAAGACCTTGCTCTCTTGTGGTTTTACAGGGTGCCATGGGTTTGGTTGCTTGTATGTTTCACTCAATTGCTTTCTGTTTAATGAATAAGATCACTACCATGCACCACAACTTTGCAGACTCACTGCAAAGGAAATAGCGAGAGGTAAAATGACCTCAAATCAATGTGGTTTTTCTGTGGGGTGTAGTGGGTGGGCAGTGCTACAACTAACTAAATAAACAAATTGAATTATTCAGAAAGAAAACCTTTTTTTTTTTTTAACCCATCTTTATACTCTCTCACACTGTGACATTTTTCTGGTGTCATTCTTTGTCCTTTAAGCATTTTTACAGTGATTATCTCAATGTAAACATGTAACACAACAGTAGTAGTCTTTTTCTCTTTTG